>NC_090655.1:236435839-237058194 GCF_040937935.1 Hyperolius riggenbachi
TTTTTTAATGGCCCCCCACACACAAAATGTATTATTTATAGATGCTGTCAGCTACATTTCTAAATATTGGTAGTCCGCATATAGAATAGCAGTGCTGGCACCACCCATCCACGTGGAAGCCGGAAAGCAGTATTTTGCTGGTTTCCAATCAAATTCCACATCAGGTGACACTATTGTCCAATTGGACTGCAGGTTGTCACCTGGGTATGGTTTACTGTCTGGCCCGAAAAGACTTCGACATCACTTTATGTATACTCCGGCCCCCCAGTAGTCTGAAGTATGTTGACCCGGCCCTCGACCCAAAACATTTGGGGACCCTTGTCCTAAAACATGGTTCAGTCTACATGTTCGTCTTCTAACATCTATTCTGAGAAACTGCAAATGCTGTACCTTGCAGAAGGAGCATAGCACCGCAGCTTTGCTTAAGTACATCAGTTCCTGTTAACTATGTACTGAAATAAAATGTCTCTATGGGCAGCAGCATAATTTGGATGGGAAACGATCTGGCAGCTGAAGTCCCACAGTTAAAGGGAACCTTAACCCTGATAAATAAACAAAGTTTCACTTACCTGGGGTTTCCAGAAGCCCCCTGTAGCCATCCTGTGCCTTCGCTGGCACACGGGTGTCCTCCACACGGTGAATTGTTCTTCTCCTTCCAGCTGTCAAGTGTGTCCTGTCGCAGGATGTGCTTGATGGCTGGAAGGCGAAGAACAATTCGCGTTGCCAGGGTTCGACTCTTAGTCGACCGAAAATGAAACTAACCCGCGGCGGGGACCGGAGGGCACTCGTGAGCCAGCGAAGGCACAGGATGGCTGAAGGGGGCTTCGAGAAGCCCCAGGTAATAAAAATGTGTTTATTTAACAGGGTTAAGGTTCCCTTTAAGTTGGCTTTCAAGTCACATGTTAGTGGTGGGGCCACTTCTGACTCTGGAGGAACCTAATCGTGGTGAAAGGGTGTAGTATGGAATGCTTTTGCATGCAAACCATTTTGGAAGTGAATATCCTCCATTAGTGCAAATGAATGCAAATTTAAGCAAATAGTGCAACTAAGTTTCATGCAAGTTGCTCTTATCATTACTAGAGTTTCACCTATTATGTGTAGTTGAGGGTCTCCTTTTATTTTGAGGCGACAGTGGGGTCAGTTCAGCCCTCGCATCATTTGGTACTGCACTGCAATTTGAATGCATATACTGTGCATTTAATTTGCTGACGGTCTTCTACATACTTTTTATAAGGCATGTGCTGCTGGGAGTTCTTACCTATTCAGTCTTGTTTTGTGGGATCCCATCTTGTATAGTGCCGATCTATAGTTACATCTTCATGCTTTAGGATCAGTGGTTATAAAGTCGCTTTCCTTATTTTGACATGACAGAGCGTTCAGAAAACGTCTGCCCAATTTTTTTTCAGAAATTTGAAGCACCTTATGCTAAATAATGATAACCTGCTAAATATTTCCTGCATTTTGTCTCACCAATACAAATTCCCTTCACCTTAGGAGGAGGTGGAGTGCCTGGAAGGACTGAAGAATCAGAAGAACATTTTGATGGAAGATCAGAAGGTCCCACCCCAGGCCCATCCTCAGGTATAAGCTGGAGTTTAAGGGCGTAACAAAAGGGGAGCAGCTCCTGCAACTGCAGGGGGACCAGAGCTGTAAGGGGCCCCAACTTCTACTTCACTCCCTCTGATTAAAGAGACTCTGTTACAAAATTTTGAGCCTTATTTCTTCTATCCTATAAGTTCCTATACCTGTTCTAATGTGCTCTGTCTTATTGCAGTCTTTCCTAGTTGCACAGTGGCTGCATTATCTCTGTTATATGATCTAATCTTCTTTCCACTGTTGGCTCTGTCGGGCTCAGGCAGTCAGGCTGGAATGTGCTAATCTGCTTGCTATTGGATAGAAGCTATACACACCCTCTCCATGCCCCCTGCACACTCTGTATGACTGACACACTGAGCTACTCTCAGCCTCTCACATGCCATGTCTTTTGTTTGTAAACACTGCATAAAAATGGCAATTATAAGCCAGGATTGCAGCAGGGAGTGGCAGAAACAGCACAGAGGGGCCCAGGAGAACATCATGAATAGAATGGTATGCTTTTTATTGTAAGAATTTTAGAGTACAGATTCTCTTTAAGAGGTCTATCCTTCAGATCAGGTGATTTTGTGGCTACACTTGTTATAGGTATGAAGATGATGATATCCACACTCCTTCTATCACCCTTGTAAGATGGCCTCTCAGGCTGTAAGGGTCACAAGGGTTAGCAGGGGAAAGGGTGTAAACACTGGAGGGCCCATGATTCATAGTTACACTTCTGACCTGGATGAATAATCCATGCTAGTTATGTTATGATATACTGTATATCCACTGATGGACTTGTTCAAGAACAGATCTTTCCTTTATAGTTGCAGAGTAAAGCTCTGGATGCTATTAATGTTACCATTAAAGAAGAAATAAAAGATGAAGAGGAAGAAGTTGAGATAGCGAAGTGGCCAGATTTACAAGGACCCCAAAACAGTAGAGAAACGATGGAATACCGCTGCACTGCACAGGAGACAGTGCTGGATAACAGGCTGCCAGGCCCACATGGACCCAAAAACACCTCAACTGAGAAACAGCTGCTTCTTGCATCACCAGGTAAGAGGTGACCTTAATTTATTGTAAAAGAGAGAGCAGTATGGAGGGATCACCCGCCATCATCTCATAATCACATAGTTACATAGACACAATGTACTATTAGCCTGTGTGTGTTTTTTCTACAGATGGATCCAGTAACAGAAACCCACCAGGGAGATTTACAGGTTCTCTTTATTCCCGTATATCAGAAGATCAC
The DNA here is from genome assembly GCF_040937935.1 of Hyperolius riggenbachi. NCBI lineage: Eukaryota > Metazoa > Chordata > Amphibia > Anura > Hyperoliidae > Hyperolius > Hyperolius riggenbachi. The sequence goes on from NC_090655.1 coordinate 236,438,670, forward strand.
AACTACGCTCGCCGTTATAAGGTAAATGAAAACTGAGGGTCTACAGATTATATTTGTCTCTGTATGGGGTATCACTTCATGCACATTATAATTAGTCAGTGGCATATCTAGAGAAAACCGCTCCTATGGCATGCACTGAAGTGGGCAATTCCATAAATACGGGAGGCATAGCCAGAAATAAAGTGTAGCAACAACTCATTCATACAGCGACAAATAAACTAGTCAGTATATGCATGTCAGCCAAATAACTTAATAATGCAGCATGTCCACCAGAACATCCAGGTGTTTTATTCCTGAACCAGCAAAATTAACAGCATATTCGTCTTACAACAATTAGACAGCATGTCTCCTGTGACAGATCAGACACCAGCAAAACCTCAAACACACGTACATGGCATGTCGCCAACCCTTGGCTGACATTACAGGCCTGTCACTGTACACACAATTAGCTAGCCTGCAGGATAGTGACGTGTTCTGTTGCTATACTGCGGGAGGAGGAACGACACAGCAGCATGTGATTGACATCACACAGCGGGCTGGATGAGTGGGGAGAGCACTCAAGCTGATCGCTGGGCAAAGCATTGGGGGCTGCTGTGCACAGGCTACATTTTTGGTCTAGTCATCTAGTGTGTATGAGGCTTAAGAAATCAGTCCCCCGTGATAGACTGCAGCATCAGACTAGGCAGCTTTGGTAGATCCCGGTAACAGATCAAGCCCCAGTAGCATATTAAACCATCGATTCAGACCCCAGTAACAGACAGTCCCCATTGCAGACCTTAGAAGCATATGATCATTTTCATCAGGTTGAAGATTTGTAAGGTTCCAATTTGCTGCAATTACTTGTGGTTTCGGGCTACCCAGTAAACACATTCTTTCATTGAATACCTTAAAAAGACAACACATTTCACAGGTCTGTGTCTGCTTCCTCATGTCATATGATTAGTGTCTTTAAAAATAAACTCTATAACTAGGCACTCTTAGTTACAGAGTTCATTTTTAAAGACACTAATCTTTAAAAAAAAAAAAAGAAATCTGTCACTTCCATTTTAAGGCTATAACAGTAGATTTATGTGCATGTTTCTACAACATGGACAGTTCAAGCTGATCTCCAGGCAAGTCCTTCAGCTGATAATTCTCCTATATACTTATGATATCAGCAGCAAAATATTTAAATACAACTTTGCCTTGTGTCTCCTGCCTATCTCATCTGAAACACTGAAGCAAGTGACTCATGCTGCTAGCTCACATTTACAGTCGCTAAAACAGCTGTGATAAAGTAGTAGCAGCAGGACTGTAGCCTCATTTGCATCTTCACATTTAGACTCTCAAATAGGATTGACAGGAAACACAAATGAAAAACATCTATAACTCTTTTGCTGCTGGATTGCACATTTGTAACACATGTATACTTTGCATTATACACAAGACTACTGTCAGCTAAAGGGTTCTGGTTTTTGCTCAGAATTCTACTTGTAGGTTTTTTATATGAGTGGAGGGTTGTATTAGAATAAAATTACTTTGTAAATATGTTCTTTATATGTTCATTATATTTTGGGTTTAGGGTGAAAAGCCTATTAACATAAAAGTAAAGGTTAAACAAGAAGAGAAAAAAGAAGAGACATACGTGAGGGGTGATCAGCAGTCTACAAAGGAGGGTGACATGATGAGGGCAATTAAAGAGGAAGAAGAAGAGACATATGTGACGAGTGATCAGCAGTGTATGGAGGAGGGTGACATGATGAGGACCATTAAAGTGGAGGAAGATGAAACATATGTGATAGATGATCAGCAGTCTATGGTGAAGAGTGAAATGATGGCAACAGTTAAAAGGGAGGTGCAGTCTCTGGACATCAGTGTGGGTAAGGATTCAGCACTAAATGCAGGGATATTCCACATCTTTAACTTATCTAAAGTAATTGTATCTAAAATCTCAGCTCACAACCAGACAACCACATCTTCTTCTAGCTTGTACCCGATCTCACCTGCCCACCTCTCACCTCTTCCCCCCCCCCCCCTGTTTTTTGTCCCACTTCTCACCTCTCCCCTTACCTGTCTCACTCCCCTCTTCACCTGTCCCATTTTGACCTGTATCCCCCTCACCTGTCCCCCCTCACCTGCTCCCCCTTCTCACTTGCCTCCTTCTCACCTGACCCTCTCTAACCTGTCCCCCCTGTCATCTGTCCCACCTCTCACCTCCCCTCTCACCTGTCCCCTTTTGACCTTTCTCCTCTCCTCCCCCTCACTACTCCACCTCTCGCCTGTCCCCTTTTAACCTGTCTTCCCTCTAACCCCTCCCCCCATCACCTGCCGCCATGTCCTTCCCCCCCCTCCTCAGTCAATTGAAGCCCAGTTCCATTTGACACATGGGAAGCGCAGGGGTGCAGTTTACACAACAGGAGTGAGGCTGTGCTTTTTCTTCCTGTATTGACTACATCAGATAAAAAGTTTATGAACTATTTAACTGCTTATTTTGTGTCCCCGCAGATATAAATACCACAAGGCTGCGCTCAAAGTGCTGTGTCGGTGCTCATTAAATTCCTTACGGTTTAACGTACATTATGCGTTCATATGCTTGTCAAAGTAACAGAGATGGTCAGTTAGCTGCAAACTATTCTGGCACTGCAGGGAGCTTGGAATTGGGCCATTCAGAACCGAGAGAGGATGTGCATCTGATTTGTCAAGGGCAGGCTCCATGGAGTTTGCATTAAATATGCATGCAAGCTGGAATTATATAAAATCATCTCTTTGACCATCTGTACAAAGGAAGTGTTTTTTAGGGTGCACTGCAAGGTTTCTAGGCTCAAAAAATTATGGACCCCAGAGGAGGGGTGAGGCCAGTTTCACACTGCTAACCTGCAGATGCGGTGCGGTGCAATCGGCTGAACAAACCGCAACGCCCTAACAACTCCATTGTAGCTGAAGGCCAAGCAGGAAGTGAGGCTTTCTAGCGCTTACTTCCTGTGGCCGTAATTCAAATGATGTGGAAGTGTATTGAAAAATTACGCATCCCCGCATGCGCAACGCAACGCCATAGACACACATGACTTCCAGGTCGCCGCACATCACTATGCAAGTTGCAGGATGAAATGCCCCATAGACTTACATTGGTGTAGCATTGGCCTTCTGCCAAATAGGCCAACACAACGCGCCGGTGTTAAAGGGGCCTGATGCTTGTGAGAAGTTTTGGTTAGATCAGAGTAGAAGTTTAAGAGTTTGGGATTTTCTGAGGAATTGATAGCCAGCGGAGGAATTGGCAGAGGAGGGCTGCAGAACAGGTGTGAGACGCAAGTCAGTAGAAAATGAAGAAGGGAAACAAGAAATTTGGGTGCATAGGCTATAAATAAAAAATTAGGCCCTCAGTGCCCAGTAAAATAGCAGGCGCTGGGGGTACCCACTCTACAAATTGCTGCTACAAATAGTGGGAGGGGCCCAGTTTCCATTTGTAACCAATATTAACATGGGCGCCTACAGGGCATCTAAACTTCCTTCCCGATATTTATTGTATATAGTGGCAAAGGGAAGGTCACTTAGAATTAGACAGTGGTGGGAGGGTGTTAGTTATTGTTAGACAGCACTGGAGGGGGGGTGTCAGTTAGGTTTAAACATTGGTGGGGAGTCGATTAGGCATTGGTGGGGTGTGAGTTAGGGTTAGACAGCAGTGGGAGTTGCCGGTTAGGCTTAGACAGTGGTGCGTGGGGGGTGTCAGTTAGGGTTAGGCATTATTGGGGGGGTCGGTTGAAGTTAGGCATTGGTGGGGGTGTCGGTTAGGGTTACACATCGGTGGTGGGGGGGGGGATTAGGGTTAGGCATCAATGGAGGTGTTGGCTAGGGTTACACAGCAGTGTGTGTGCGGGGGCGGTCAAAATTATGCATCAATAGGGGGCAGTTAGGATTAGGCATCAGGGGAAGGGAGGGAGAGGGGAGGAGTTAGGCATCGGTGGGGGGTAGGTTGAAGTTAGGCGTTGGTGGGGGTGTCGCTTAGCGTTACCCAGCAGTGGGAGGGCAGTCAGGGTTATGCATCAGTAGGGGTCAGTTAAGGTTAGGCATCAGTTGGGGGGGGGGATGATGACTGAGATGCAAATTCTTTGAAGTTGATGCAAATGTATGCAAATTTTTATGCAGTTTTAAAATGGACCAGGTTTAAGTTGATTGGTCTTTTCTAAAGCTGCATATATTTGCATAAAAATTTGTATAAACTCTGCAGAATTTGCGTGGGGGGTTAGGGTTAAGCCTCATACACACGCACAACAGCGGTCTTTTATGCAGCACAATTATCAAACAACTTTCGTTGTGAAACAAGTTGAAACAACCAAAAAAGTTGTTTGCTATTGTTCACACAACTGGTAAAGGTGGCCATACACTTATAGATTTGCAGCAGATTCGACTATCAGATAGATTTCTGTCTGATGCCTGTCAAGTTGAATCTGACAGGAATCTATCTGATGTGTGCCACACACTAGGAACAGATTTCCAATAGATTTCAGAATTAAATCTATTGGAAATTGATCTAAATGCATTATTGGACCATTCTCTCTATGGGCAATTGATTCATTCAAACCTGTCTGTTCATGCTATCACAGTTTCAGCCCGCAATAGCATCCTGCGCTAATAGCGCAGGACGCTATAGCAAGCGGGAACGCGAAAAAAAGCTTTGCGTAACCCGGGGCGCGCAGGCACAGTTGCCATTGACGGCGGTAACAAAACTAGCTGGCACGGGAGAATGGAGGCTCGTGCAGGACCGGCATAGGACAGGATGGTTGCTGGGGGCTTGGGGAAGCCCCAGGTAAGTGAAACTGTTTTTTTTTAAGGAATTTACAGTTCCGCTTTAAGATTCAACTATGGAAATGGGTAAACATGAAAGACGTAATGATAGACAGTTGGGGGATAGTAACATAGTATTTAAAGGACACCTGAAGTGAGAGAAATATAGAGGCAGCCATATTTATTTTCTTTTGAACAATACCAGTTGCCTGGTTGTCCTGCTGGTGTATTTGGCTGCAGTAGTGTCTGAATAACACTAGAAACAAGCATGCAGCTAATCTTGTCAGATCTGACACTAATGTCAGAAACACCTGATCTGCTGCATGCTTGTTCAGGGTCTATGGCTAAAAGTATTAGAGGCAGAGGATCAGCAAGACAGCCAGGTAACTGGTATTGCTTAAAAGGAAATAAATATGTCAGCCTCCATATCCCTCTTGCTTCAGTTGTCCTTTAAGCTGAGAACGTATGTTAATCAATGGACTAATTCACACTTAAATGTGTTTTTCATGTGCAGAAAAAACATCCTGCAGCATATTCTGCACATTCTGTGCATTTTCTCTATCAATTACATTAGCTGCTGTGAAAACACACACACATTTTTCTGCATATAAATTTACAGGGGGTGCAGAAAATAAGTGCAGACAAATGTGCATAGAAAACTGACAAGTATGCTCCCTGCCTTATAGAAGTGATACTAAAATCCAAAAACATGAACTGGTTGTCAAAGACCATGAGTGTAGATGGAAAAGAGAAGGGGTCTAAAAACAGAACCTTGTGGCACACTAACAGACTGGTAGTGTGTAAGTAGAAAACTGTGATAGCATGACCAGACAGATTTGAATGAATCCAAGAATGTGTAAAGTTCTTAAGATATAGAAAGGGGTGCAGTGGTATGGTAGGGAAGCAAACCAAATGGACAAACATGTAATGTCTAAAGTAATGATAGACAGCCAGGGATCAAGAACAGAAAAAAGATGTAAGTAGGTAAATCTCCATTCCTTACTGTAAGTGTAGCTCCACCATAATCCAGTGGTCTGTAGCTAGTTTGGTTTTACATCGTGTTTGACTTTGTCTGAGGTTCTCCTTCCTATTCTTGATTAGTCGTTTTTTTTTTTTGTTTGTTTCTGACAGATGGACGTTACGTTGATAACACCTTGGAGAGACATCTTTTTACATTTCCACATACTACTAGAGAAGGTTCTCCAGGAGGAATCCCCATTCCTGAAAGCACTCATCACATAGTTTATGATATGATGCACTCTATGGATTCTTCTCATCTGAAGGAATTGTCTTATAGATCCCACAATATTATAGCTGATGTGGACCCACAGTACAGAAGTATGGCTGGATCAGTAGAGCCGTCTGTTCTGAAGGAGTCATCTTCTAGCTCAGTTTGTGCTACCACTGGAGACGTTAACCTATTTCAGGGTGTGGAATTAGTTAATGGCTTTGCTCCTGGAACATCTTTTCCTGGAGACCAAAAGGTGCCCTCACAAGAGCTTTTGTATCCATGCCCAGAATGTGGAAAATGTTTTAGTGGAAAACGAAATCTATTCAGACACCTGAGAACCCACAGTGGAGAGAAGCCATTTTCATGTTTAGATTGTAACAGGTCCTTCACAAGAAGGTCAAGTCTTCTCCTACACCAGAGACTTCACACGGGGGAAAAGCCCTTCTCATGCCCCAAATGCAGCCGATGTTTCTCACATAAGGCCAGCCTCAATTACCATCTGAAGGTCCACAATGAGGAGAAGCCATTCATCTGTTCTGAGTGTGGTAAATGTTTCCATCAGAAGAAAATTCTTCTATCACACCTTAGGATTCACGTAGCCGAGCGTCCTTACTCATGCTCAGAATGTCAAAAGTGCTTCCTTCGGAAAGAATCCCTCAGAAAGCACCAGCGAATCCACAGTGGTGAGAGACCTTTTTCATGTGCAACATGTAGCAAAACTTTTATCCAGAAAGGGGACCTTCACAGACACCAGAAAGGTCACAGTGGTGAGCGCCCTTATTCTTGTTCAGTGTGCGGAAAATGTTTCATGGAGAATGGACACCTTCGTAAACACGAGCGCATCCACAGCGATGAGCGTCCATTTTCATGTTCAGACTGCTCAAAATGTTTCTATCAGAAAAGAGACCTTCTCAGACACCAGAAGACTCACAGTGGCGAGCGCCCTTTTTCTTGTTCAGAGTGTGGAAAATGTTTCACGCAGAATGGGCACCTTATTAAACACCAACGCACACACAGTGACGAGAGGCCTTTTTCATGTTCAGACTGCTTGAAAAGTTTTGTTCTGAATAAAGACCTTCTCAGACACCAGAAGACTCACAGTGGGGAGCGGCCTTATAAATGCTCAGAATGCGAGAAAAGTTTCATTAAAAAAGCAGACTTTCTTATGCACCAGCGAACGAACTGTGGCAAGTGCCCTTACTCGTGTTTAGATTGTGGGAAAGAGTTTACTAAACGAAGAGAATATCTTTTGCACCGGAAGACCCACACGGGGGAGCCTCCATTTACGTGCTCAGAGTGTGGGAAAGTTTTTCATCAGAAGGGGTATCTTCTGGCCCACCAACGAACCCACACAGGCGAGCGTCCCTTTTCATGCTTGGAATGTGGCAAAGGGTTTACTTCTAAAACACTCCTTTCTGCCCATCAGAGAATCCACACTGGCGAGCGCCCTTATCCCTGTTCAGAGTGTGGGAAATGCTTCATCGAGAAAGGGCATCTTCATTTACATCAAATGTCCCACACAGGTGTGCGACCTTTTTCCTGTTCAGAGTGTGGGAAAGGATTCATTCAGAAACAAGATCTTATTAGGCACCAGAGAACCCACACTGGTGAACGTCCTTTTGCATGTTCTAAGTGTGGGAGATGCTTTGCAACTAGAGGATATCTAAATTTACATGAGAAGAAACACAATCGCCGATTACAAACACGTGGTGGCATCTTATAGCGGGAATAGAACTGTGAACATAGGTAGAATACACAGTAGATGAGGAACTTTGAAAGTATCCGTCCACTTAAAAATGGCTTTTAGTAGCTCTTGAGTACTCAAGGTTGAAATATTTTGGCCACACCCCCTGCTTTTATTCCCACCTACTTCGTAGTTTAGTGCATGAAAGATGGGAATGTCTCATAGTGGATTTTTTAATACAATTTATGAGAACTGTTTTAGCTACTCGGAAATTTGTCTGTCTTTCTGTTCTTTCAGTTTTGTGATTCGCATATACCTACTACACTGCATAGCCTGCAGGACCACTGTTCAGAACCTACATTTGTACAATGTCCTGTGACGTTTCTCCACTTCCAAGAAGATAGAAAAGAAATGGATTGAGACCAAAACTGGGCAGAAAGATGCACTGGGAACTATTGTATTTTATTATAGGTACCCCAAAGTATTAGAATAATTTAAAAATGCAATAAAAATTGGCGGAGGGGTTGCATCTCAGTTCATAGCTGCCACAGTACAGGGGAGGAAAATGATCACATGCATAAAGAAAGTTATGTACAATAAATATACAGTAATTTTATAACTATAACATAGCCCATACAAATTGTTACATAGTTACATAGTTATTGTGGTTGAAAAAAGACATACGTCCATCGAGTTCAACCAGAGAACAAAGTACAACACCAGCCTGCTCCCTCACATATCCCTGTTGATCCAGAGGAAGGCAAAAAAACCCTTACAAGGCATGGTCCAATTAGCCCCAAGAGGGAAAAAAAATTCCTTCCCGACTCCAGATGGCAATCAGATAAAATCCCTGGATCAACATCATTAGGCATTACCTAGTAATTGTAGCCATGGATGTCTTTCAACACAAGGAAAGCATCTAAGCCCCCTTTAAATGCAGGTATAGAGTTTGCCATAACGACTTCCTGTGGCAATGCATTCCACATCTTAATCACTCTTACTGTAAAGAACCCTTTCCTAAATAAATGGCTAAAACATTTTTCCTCCATGTGCAGATCATGTCCTCTAGTCCTTTGAGAAGGCAGAATTGTGAAAGTGCATAATCTGTACCAATCTAAAGTGCATAATAAAATAGAATTATTATTTGTGTATAGTTCCCGGGAACAGTCTTGCACAATTTTGGATCCATAATTGCACGGGTGGGCAGCATTCCTTATGCTTAGGGCTCTTTCACATCAGACAACGCGAGCAGGAGCCGTTCTCCTGCACGCGTTGTCTGCCTGCGGCTTGTCGTCTGGTATCTGCGGTGCGACGCAATCAGCGGCGGTAGCTGGTAATTAAACCCGACGGAAAACGCTGGCTCGCGGGTGCGTTGGAGGAAAAACTGCGCCCGGGTGCATCAGAACCGCAACGCATCGAAACGCAGCGTCGAGTGTGAAAGGTAAAATGACAGTCTATGGACTTTCATCTTACCTTGGTTAACGCAAACGGCTGCCGTTTGCGTTAACGCACAAAGTCTGCCCTAATGTGAAAGAGCCCTAAGTGATGCAATTTGCAGTTTCTAGTGGGCTTCAGCCATAAGAGAGTATGACGGGCTAAAGGAAACCAAAAAAAATCTTACTAAAAGCAATATTTAAAGGTGACCATACATCTACCGTTTTTGCAGTCCGATTGACCATCCGATTGAATAATGTTATCAGAACAAGTTGGATGAAAATCAGCTGCAACACATGACCGCCCGATCGATGTTTCAATTGATTTTGTGCCGAAATTGGTTGAAAGCATAGATCCGACATGCTGGAAAATCTCGGTCACATGTGATCGATTGGGTGGGCGGCAGTAACGGCATGCAATAGCACGATGACCGATGTATGTGATGGACCCATGGCCACTGTCCCCCCCAAATGTTAAATGCCTCACCTGTCTCTTGGCACGACTCGCGGCCTTCTCTGCCTTCACCTCGTGTCTGCTGTTGTTGCAAGTGCCTGTATCACATGACACTAAGCATGTGTGTGACATCACATGCGCCATGCGGTTTATGCACCATATGGTACGGGCAGACTGGGTGACGGCGAAGGAGGCGGAGAGTCGTGCCGAATGTTAAGGTGGCCAGACATCTCTTGACTTGATGGTCGATCCACCATCCGATTCAAAAATTATTATCAAATCGGATGAAAATTGGTGCCCCCAAGAACATGCTTAATCGCCCGAACACGCAGCAAGATGTCGGGCCATCATAGTCTATTGGGTGCGTGGCGTTAACTGTGAGCGATATCGGGATGAGCAATGAACGCAACATCACACATGCGCCAAGTGCTATACACCGGCGCTGTGTATAGCGCTAATTGACGAGCTGGGGTTTCCTAAGACGGATGGGCACTGCGCAGTGGGCGACATAGGAGCAGTGCTGGTCGTAATGGAAAAATCTACGCTTACGGATCATTACGCGTAATTTTACACAATTACGGTTACGGCGTAGGAAATTATCTACGGTACATCACTGTAATTACGCGTAAACTTACGCAGTTACGCGTAAGGATACCGTAATGTAGGCGCTTACACTACCATGTTACGCGTAGTGCCGTAATACCCATTAATGCGTATTTTTTTTTACGCATACGGACGATATGTACGCAATAGCCGTCAATGTGACAGTTATTGCGTACATATCATTCGTATGCGTCAAAACGTACGCTTATACTGAAGGGCGGGAGACGATACTATTGGTTGCTTAGGATGTTGACTGATTGGCTACTCTTAGAAAAGGGGAGTTTTTACGTTAGTAATTACGCGTAAAATTACGCGTAAGTGTTCGTAAAATTACGCATACCTAGCAATTACGGTAGACAGTGTAATTACGATACCACTTTACTGCTTACGCGTAAATAATTACGCGTAGGACCGTAAGTTACGCGTAGCGCTTACGCGTAAATTTACATTGAATTACGATGCGTAATTACACTCATGCGTAATTTCGGCCCAGCACTGCATAGGAGAGGTAAAGTATAAATTAAGTTTACACAATTTACTTAGCGAGTTACACAAATAGCGTGAGTCACTTTATAAATGCGACGTTTACTTTGCCTGTCATACAAGCATCATTAGTGTTGCATGTATGAAGCAAGGTACGCTGTTGGCGCACACTATTGGAACAGTTCATTGTGTAAATTGGGAAAACCTGTAAAATGTAACTTGTGCTAGCTGCACACATTAAGTTTACCGACCTTTTGTGACTATGGGCTTGATGCAGTAAAGTCTGGTAAAGTTGTGGTGCGCAGGGAGCGCATGGCAATTTTACTGTTATTAGTGCAGGGGGAGAACTGGCCGTTAACCCTTAGTGCCACGCACTATACCGAGTTGACACATGGAGTATTGCGTGTTATGGTAGCAATGCATGTTGCATTTGCATAGTGCATCAGGGACGTCTGTTTGACTGATAATGTGGTTTAACCCCTCCAACAGTTTAATGTCAGATTCCTGTCTGTGAACCTTGTTGCATTGTGGGAAATAACATACAAAAGTTAGGGAAGTGGGAGTTCCTTCATTGGGACAGAGCCATCATATGACCCTATAAACTACCTCCTTCTGTTTCCTCCTGAATCCTGAGGGTGGGGTCATCGTTTTGCTCACTGTGTAAGACTGGTTGTTGCCCTTTCCCAGCTCCTCCCTTACTACCTCCTGGGTGTGATGATGGCATAGGGGGAGGAGTATGGACTGTTAACAGGCTAAGCAGTACAAGACATTCACATAGGAAGTCGGCATTGCAAACCTAACTAGCCTGGGAATTAATGAACAGGAATAATGCACCTTATGAAAAGATATCACACCTTATCAAAGATATCGCACCTTATCAAAATGAACACACCTTATCAGATTAGCATAGCAAGTGCTTCGAACTTATGCCTGCTAATTGGCAATGGCACTCGACCTGCCCTGAGCCCCTGCGGGTTCTTAGCGCTCACTATGCTACTCTGATAAGGCGTGTTAACTTTGATAAAGTGTGATATCTTTGATAAGGTGTGATATATTTTCATAAGGTGTGATATATTTGATAAGGTGTGACATTTGAGTTATCACAGTTTAGTGAATCAAGCCCTATATGCGTTATTAAAAATCAGCAGCCTGGAAATATTGCCACACTGAAGACCCTTATTGAGCAGGTCTAGTACCGCTAGCAGTGACCGTGTGCGGTGGCTGGCTGACCCTGGTGATGTAGTAACACTCTGCTGTTTGCCTCCTGTCCCCTGCAACCTCTCTCTTCTTCTTACCCTTGCTCTCTCCCTCTGAACTCCTGTTCCACTCTTGTGGGCACCCATGATGACACACCCATCACCTCTTCATCAATCATCGCTTTCACATTCAATCTCACAGTAGGCCGCAATAGCAGGAATGTTACACCTTGTGGTGACCTGGGGACTTCTGTCTGAGTGTCTGCCTTCAGTGGCTTGCTCCCCTCCCTCATCTGATGACAAGATGACTTCTGCATCACTCTCGTCCATCTTTCTTTGTGACAGAAAATAAACGTGCGGCACAGCACTGAAACCTCTCCTGTAACTCAGATCCTACAACCAGCAGTCTGGAGAAATGGTACATCACGTGTAAGGCAGCTGTACAGGGAGGGCAGAATTATTAGGCAAATGAGTATTTTGACCACATCATCCTCTTTATGCATTTGTCTTACTCCAAGCTGTATAGGCTCGAAAGCCTACTACCAATTAGGCATATTAGGTGATGTGCATCTCTGTAATGAGAAGGGGTGTGGTCTAATGACATCAACACCCTATATCAGGTGTGCATAATTATTAGGCAACTTCCTTTCCTTTGGCAAAATGGGTCAAAAGAAGGACTTGACAGGCTCAGAAAAGTCAAAAATAGTGAGATATCTTGCAGAGGGATGCAGCACTCTTAAAATTGCAAAGCTTCTGAAGCGTGATCATCGAACAATCAAGCGTTTCATTCAAAATAGTCAACAGGGTCGCAAGAAGCGTGTGGAAAAACCAAGGCGCAAAATAACTGCCCATGAACTGAGAAAAGTCAAGCGTGCAGCTGCCAAGATGCCACCAGTTTGGCCATATTTCAGAGCTGCAACATCACTGGAGTGCCCAAAAGCACAAGGTGTGCAATACTCAGAGACATGGCCAAGGTAAGAAAGCCTGAAAGACGACCACCACTGAACAAGACACACAAGCTGAAACGTCAAGACTAGGCCAAGAAATATCTCAAGACTGATTTTTCTAAGGTTTTATGGACTGATGAAATGAGAGTGAGTCTTAATGGGCTAGATGGATGGGCCCGTGGCTGGATTGGTAAAGGGCAGAGAGCTCCAGTCCGACTCAGACGCCAGCAAGGTGGAGGTGGAGTACTGGTTTGGGCTGGTATCATCAAAGAGGAGCTTGTGGGGCCTTTTCGGGTTGAGGATGGAGTCAAGCTCAACTCCAAGTCCTACTGCCAGTTTCTGGAAGACACCTTCTTCAAGCAGTGGTACAGGAAGAAGTCTGCATCCTTCAAAAAGCCATTATTTTCATGCAGGACAATGCTCCATCACACGCGTCCAAGTACTCCGCAGCGTGGCTGGCAAGAAAGGGTATAAAAGAAGAAAAACTAATGACATGGCCTCCTTGTTCACCAGATCTGAACCTCATTGAGAACCTGTGGTCCATCATAAAATGTGAGATTTACAAGGAGGGAGAACAGTACACCTCTCTGAACAGTGTCTGGGAGGCTGTGGTTGCTGCTGCACGCAATGTTGATGGTGAACAGATCAAAACACTGACAGAATACATAAATGGCAGGCTTTTGAGTGTCATTGCAAAGAAAGATGGCTATATTGGTCACTGATTTGTTTTTGTTTTGAATGTCAGAAATGTATACTTGTGAATGTTGAGAGGTTATATTGGTTTCACTGGTAAAAATAAATAATTGAAATGGGTATATATTTGTTTTTTGTTAAGTTGCCTAATAATTATGCACAGTAATAGTCACCTGCACACACAGATATCCCCCTAAAATAGCTAAAACTAAAAACAAACTAAAAACTACTTTCAAAAATATTCAGCTTTGATATTAACCTCCCTGGCGGTAAGCCCGAGCTGAGCTCGGGCTATGCCGCGCAGGGAGCTATCTCAGCCCCTGGTGGGGCGATTTTCGTCATGTAAAGTGCTGTGCGCGCAGCTAGCACTTTGCTAGCCGCGCGCACAGCTCGATCGCCGCCGCTCTGCGGCGATCGCCCGCACGCAGCGGCAGAAGAGCCCCCCCCCGCCAGAGCCCTGCGCTGCCCGGACCAATGAGTTCCGGGCAGCGCTATGGGCTGGATCGAGTGCGCCTGACGTCAGGACGTCGGCTGACGTCCATGACGTCATGCCGATCGTCGCCATGGCGACAGGAGAAGCCAAACGGGAACGCGTTGTATACGCGCTCCCCTGTTTGCCATTGATGCCGGCGACGATCGCACTAGAGGGCCACATGCGCCCTCTAGTGGTGTTTCATGTAGCTACCACTCTGGTAGCTTTACATGAAACCAAAAAAAAAATTAAAAAAAATGTTTTTTTTGCCAATTTAAAAAAAAAATTAACCGCCAAGGAGGTTAATGAGTTTTTTGGGTTCATTGAGAACATGGTTGTTGTTCAATAATAAGATTATTCCTCAAAAATACAACTTGCCTAATAATTCTGCACTCCCTGTATGTATACAGTGTATATATATATATATATATATATATATATATATATATATATATATATATATATATATATATATATATATATATATTTTTTTTTTTTATTTTTTTTTTTTTTTGCAGTGTGCCTAGCCAGTACACTACAAGTATCAGGAGGCACATAGAGATGGCCCGATCCTCCGATTTTCGGTTCGCGAACTTCCGCGAACCGCAATAGACTTCAATGGGGAGGCGAACTTTGAAAAATAGAAACATTTATGCTGGCCAGAAAAGTGATGGAAAAGATGTTTCAAGGGGTCTAACACCTGGAGGGGGGCATAGCGGAGTGGGACACATGGCCAAAAGTCTAGGGGAAAAATCTTGATTGGACGCAAAGCAGAGTTTTATGGGCAGAAATCACATTGAATGCTAAATTGCAGGCCTAAAGTGCTTTAAAACATCTTGCATGTGTATACATCAATCATGGAGTGTAATTAGAGTACTGCTTCACACTGACACACCAAACGCACTGTGTAATGCGCCACAAACAGCTGTTTGTGTAGTGACGGCTGTGCTGGACTGGTGCGCATCATGGCGAGAGTGCAGGCCGTGGTGGTTTTCAAGCCCATATGGCTGCCGGGCTGAGGTAGCTCAATGACAGAACAACAGTGACTGTCCAGCTGATCGAATTTGGTCTGACCACAATGAAGCAACGACCTTATTATATTCTTGTATGTAGGTAGGCATAGGTAGGTGCCCCAGTATAGGTAGGTAGGCATAGGTAGGTGCCCCGGTATAGGTAGATAGGCATAGGTAGGTGCCCCAGTAGTTAGCTAGGCATAGGTAGGAGACCCAGTATAGGTAGGTAGGTGCTCTAGTGTAGGTAGGTAGGTGTCCCCATATAGGTAAGTAGGTGCCCCAGTAGTTAGGTAGGCATAAGTAGGTGTCCCAGTATAGATAGTTAGGCAGGGCCTGGCTGGCACAGTAATAGCAATTACCAAGGTCCAGCTGCAACAGATAGGGCTGTATAATGCAATATCAGTGGGCAACACAAAAAAAAAACACATCAGGAGAACATTAGCTCTCAAAAGAGCTGTTGAGGGGTGCTATTTTAGCAATAACAATCAGCCAGGAGCCAGCTAACAAGCCTACAAGAGCCTAACTAATCTTTCCCTATGAGAGTCTGCCAGCAGCTATCCCTTTGCTAATTACTGCAGGCACACGAGTGAGTCCACTGCCTGTTGCTGTCTGCCTTTTATAAGGGGGGGGGGGCTCCAGGAGGGAGTGTAGCCTAATTGGCTACAATGTGCCTGCTGACTGTGATGTAGAGGATCAAAGTTGACCCTAATGGAGCACTATGGGGGCGAACTGAACTTCCGGAAAAGTTTGCGTTACATGGCGAACGTGAACCACCGGAAGTTCTCCTGGAACCGTTCGCCGGCGAACCGTTCGGGCCATCTCTAGAGGCACACAGCACCTTGTTAAAGTCAATGGGAACCGTAGTTAAAAAAAAAAGCCTTATACTTAAGGAGACGGAAGGCTCTGGGTCCTAATGAGCCTTCCCTCTCTTCTCCTGGGGCCCGTTCCTGCACCGGATCCCCCGTAGCAGTATTTGACTAAATTAGTCAAATACTGCTCTCTCCGCCGCCGAAGGGAGGCTTCAGGGAGCCCGAGTGCTCCCAAAGATGGGCCGCTCCAAACTGCGCAAGTGCGCGAGAGAGGGCTGTCTTCAGAAGGACTCGGCTTCCGAAGTCCCCCGCGGCAGGGGATTTAAACGGAGGAGCTGCCACCACAACAAGGGCACTGGGAGAGGAGAAGGAAGGCTCATTAGGACCCTCTCCTTAGTTAAGTATGTGGTTTCTTTTTTTTTAAACAGACTGCCATTAGCTTTAAGCAACTTTTTACAGCACAATACAGCATGCAGGCTTAGGCCCAGGGCCGGGCCAAGGCAGAGGCGAGAGAGGCTCTAGCCTCAGGGCGCAGTGTAGGAGGGGCGCACAACTCACTCAGCTATCATTCCCCTTTTTGTGTTTGAAGCAGAGAGAAATAAGAAAAGGGGATACATGGCAGTGACTGCAAGCCAGATAACTAGAGATTAAGGTGTTGGGGGCGCTGGGGCACCTCTTAGTCTAATAGCAATCAATGTGTGACTGCTGGAGCGGGAGGGATGGGAGGCGCACTTTGGTGTCTCAGCCTTGGGTGCTGGAGGACCTTGTCCTGGCTCTGCTTAGGCCACAGCATTAGTATTCCTCCCTAGCTAGTGCACTACAAATATATTGCAACTTCACAGCACACTGTATTGACGAATGAGTCCTTAAAAGGACTATTGGGCAGAGGCATCGCTAGGATCCTAAGAGATCCAGGGCACTTTTGGGAACATCATCTGGAAAATGGGTGTGGCCATGCTCCAGAATGTGGGTGTAGTCATGGGTGGAGCCAAATTTACATGAACTTAACAGCAGTCTATTTAGGCTTGCCCAGAAAAATGTTGGATGAAGCCCCCCTCTCCATTAATACAAAGAAAAGCAGCATATCACATAAATAGGACGGGTCACTTAAAGGGATACTGTAGGGGGGTCGGGGGAAAATGAGCTGAACTTACCCGGGGCTTCTAATGGTCCCCCGCAGACATCCTGTGTTGGCGCAGCCACTCCCCAATGCTCCAGCCCCGCCTCCGGTTCACTTCTGGAATTTCTGACTTTAAAGTCAGAAAACCACTGCGCCTGCGTTGCCGTGTCCTCGCTCCCGCTGATGTCACCAGGAGTGTACTGCGCAGACACAGACCATACTGGGCCTGCGCTGTGCGCTCTTGATGACATCAGCGGGATCGAGGACACGGCAACGCAGGCGCAGTGGTTTTCTGACTTTAAAGTCAGAAATTCCAGAAGTGAACCGGAGGCAGGGCCGGAGCATCAGTGAGTGGCTGTGCGGGCACAGGATATCTGTGGGGGACCATTAGAAGCCCCGGGTAAGTTCAGCTCATTTTCCCCCGACCCCCCTACAGTATCCCTTTAAAGAGACTCTGAAGCGAGTCTAAATTCACTTTCTTAACATGCAGTCATGTTAAGAACAATAACCCCTGCTAAACCGCCGCTATCCCGCGGCAAAACGAGCGGTTTATACCCCCCTGATTCCCCTTTCCTAACTCCAGGGAGCGCTTTCCAATGGGGCAGAGCTTATGGCTATAGCTCTGCCTCTCAGTGCGTCAATCCCCGCTGATCGCCGCCTCTCCCCGCCCCTCTCACTCTTCCTTCACAGAGAGGGGCAGGGGAGAGGCGGAGATCCACGCAGCGATTGACACGCATGGAGGCAGAGCTGCAGCTCATAGCTCTGCTTCCATAAGCAGCAAAATCCAAGACCAAGAAAGTCGTGGATTTTGCAGGGGGGATTTGGGGCGGTATAAAACCCTCGTTTTGCTGCGAGATAGCGGCGGTATAGCAGGGGTTATACTGCATGTTAAAAAAGTGAATTTAGACTCGCTTCAGTCTTTTTAAACATAACTAGGCAGAGTTACCTTCCTTCTGTGCTGGCTGGTCTGGCTTTCTGCTGGGTGGGCTGCCAGGTTATCTGCCAGTTCCCCTATTGCACTCCCTGACCCTTTAGTGGACCCCCTCCCATGCTCCTACCATTCAGGCACCACAACTCCCAGCATGCCTCACATAGAAGAACCACAGCTCCCTGCATGCCCCCATAGAGGCATCACAGTGCCCAGCATGGCATCACAGCACCCAGTATGCCCACATAGAGGCACCACAGCACCCAGCATACCCCCAAATGATGCACCACAGCTCCCAGCATGCCCGCCATTGAGGCACCACAGTTGACTCTGCCTGGGGGGACATCCGGGGCACCCCAGATTAGATCCGGGGCATGTGCCACTGATCTTTGGGGCTAGCAATGCCCCTGCTATTGGGTGTCCCTAAATGATGCACCGAGCAACTAGCAAGCAGCTCCACACATTAATATACAATACAACCTCTCTCTAACACTCACTCTGTATTAGCAGCAGCTCCTTTCCCTACACACTAACACAGAATGTAAAATGGCTGACAGGACCTAGCCCTTTATGGGGGAGGTGTGGAGGAGGTACTGGTGGTGATCAGCTCAGATTGGCCATCCTCCCCTCCTGACTTTAAAATGTCAAAAAATTGCCCCATGGGTAACTATGGTGCTGACAACGAGAATGGCACGTACTGTTTGCCACTAAGGCGAGCTGGCAAATGGCTATTGTTCGCCATGAACAGTTCGCTATGCAAACCATTTGGCCATCACTATCCATAGATTTGGCAAGATTGTACAGCTGATTGGCATCTTTAAGTATAGGTGCACTTATAGTTATGGGTACTATAGAAAGAGGTTAGAATCTCCTTTGATTTTTAACTGTTGTGTCTTTCCCCACTGGAGAGACTGTTCCTCACTTCCTAGATCTTTCCAAGTCCTGGGGACAGGAAGTGAGTGTCATTAAAAAAGGATCTGACAAGGGTGGTGTTAAAAAAAAAAAAAAGGTTTTAATTGTTTTTGTTCACGTATAAGATATTTAAAGCCCTGGGGAAAGGGTGTGTGGGAAACAAAGGCTGCAGTTCTTGTGGTCTCCACAAGGTGGCATTCGCAGGAAGTGATGTCGTACAGACAGGAACTTTGGGGTTAGAGGTAAAGTGGGATGAAATTGAGGAGACATATCTGGGACTGGCAGCAGAGGAGGTAATAAGAAATCTTTCTGTATTTACCTTAAGTAACTCCTTGTGTCTCCCATCACTAATTACTGCTGCCACATACAGGTATATTATAGTAGTATGGGATCAGCAATGGTAGAATGCTGATGAAAGCATTGTATCTGATTGCAATAAGAAAGACAGTAAAGTGATTCATTTTCTTTTAAAGCAAGGTGATCTGCATTTTATGAATTAGCTTTTCAGGGCCAGCTGCAGTTGTCTTGTGTGATTTTCTTCCCTCCTGGTTGAACTTTTTAGATGTGCTTCTTCAGTTTTCCTGCCTGGATGGGTTCCCCAAGATGTTGGGAAATTCTTTTGGGAGGTGGGAGATTCTGTTTCATAATGATGTCACTGAATTTCTGCAGATTTGTCAGCTGCACATTCATGCTACAAATATCCCATTCTATTACCGCCCAGTCTGAATGGGAGATATTTGCTGTGCAGGCAGTAAAGGGGATAATTGCTGGGTAGCTGTGCAGACAGAGGAGGTGATAAATGCTGGGAGGCTGTGCAGGCAGTGAAAGGGATAAGTGCTGGGTAGCTGTGCAGACAGAGGAGGTGATAAATGCTGGGAGGCTGTGCAGGCAGTGAAAGGGATAAGTGCTGGGTAGCTGTGCAGGGAGAGAAGGTGATAAATACTGAGAGGCTGTGCAAGCAGTGATGGGGATAAGTGCTGGCAAGCTGTGCAGACAGAGGAGGGGGATAAATGCTGGGAGGCTGTGCAGGCAGTGAAAGGGATAAGTTCTGGGTAGCTGTGCAGGGAGAGAAGGTGATAAATGCTGAGTGGCTGTGCAAGCAGTGATGGGGATAAGTGCTGGGTAGCTGTGCAGACAGAGGAGGGGATACATGCTGGGAGGCTGTGCAGGCAGTGAAAGGGATAAGTGCAGGGTAGCTGTGCAGGGAGAGAAGGTGATAAATGCTGAGTGGCTGTGCAAGCAGTGATGGGGATAAGTGCTGGGTAGCTGTGCAGGGAGAGAAGGTGATAAATGCTGAGTGGCTGTGCAAGCAGTGATGGGGATAAGTGCTGGCAAGCTGTGCAGACAGAGGAGGGGGATAAATGCTGGGAGGCTGTGCAGGCAGTGAAAGGGATAAGTTCTGGGTAGCTGTGCAGGGAGAGAAGGTGATAAATGCTGAGTGGCTGTGCAAGCAGTGATGGGGATAAGTGCTGGGTAGCTGTGCAGACAGAGGAGGGGATACATGCTGGGAGGCTGTGCAGGCAGTGAAAGGGATAAGTGCAGGGTAGCTGTGCAGGGAGAGAAGGTGATAAATGCTGAGTGGCTGTGCAAGCAGTGATGGGGATAAGTGCTGGGTAGCTGTGCAGGGAGAGAAGGTGATAAATGCTGAGTGGCTGTGCAAGCAGTGATGGGGATAAGTGCTGGGTAGCTGTGCAGGGAGAGAAGGTGATAAATTGTGAGAGGCTGTGCAAGCAGTGATGGTGATAAGTGCTGGGTAGCTGTGCAGGGAGAGAAGGTGATAAATTGTGAGAGGCTGTGCAAGCAGTGATGGGGATAAGTGCTGGGTAGCTGTGCAGGGAGAGAAGGTGATAAATGGTGAGAGGCTGTGCAAGCAGTGATGGGGATAAGTGCTGGCAAGCTGTGCAGGCAGTGAAAGGGATAAGTGCTGGGTAGCTGTGCAGGGAGAGAAGGTGATCAATGCTGAGTGGCTGTGCCTGCAGTGAAGCTAAAGAGGTTGTTCAGAAAAAGACAGGGATAAGTGCTTGGTGGCTGTGCAGGTGGAAAAGGGATGTGACAGATTAGTGGGCAGGCAGAAAAAAAAGATAAATGCTGAGAAATAATGCAGTCTGAGAAGGAGACATTTGCTGGGTGCCTGTACCGGAAGAGAAGGGGATAAGTACTAAGTGGCTGTGTAGGTAGAAAAAAGAATATGTGCTGTGTGACTTTAAAAGCAGAGAAGAAAGATACAGAGTAGCTGTAAGGGCAGAGGAAGGGTAAAATGCTAGGTGGGTTTACATGTAAAGAAAGGGTTTTACTGCTCGTCTGATATCCAGAAAAATAAGGGTAGAAATTATAATCCCATGATCCTTTGCACTGTTGGTCTTCAGTGATGCACCACTTCTGTCATCTGAGCAGACTTCAGGAGCAGCTATGATAGTGTACTGGATGCCATAAGTTACCTTTACAATAGAGTCACCAGAATAACTGCCTTCTCACTCTTACCAGAACAGCCGGGGCTAAAAGTGGATGAACAGACAAATTCTGCTAGGATCTCCTTATAGGGTAAACCAGCATCCTGTCATTGTAGTATCCAGGAAGAGATCCTATCTTATCAGTGGTCTATCATTGGATTTAAAAAATTGTTCTGCAGAGTTTTAATGTGGGAATACACGGGTCAATTCTGATGCTTGATTCTGCGCCCAATCGTTTTGCCCGCTCTAATCTTTTATCTTCCGCTAATTTTTCTTATCTTTTTTTCAATTAACTTCAATGGTGAATCGAGACATGTCGGAAATTATCTATCGAGCCATCTTAATGGCTCAGAATCGAGCAGTGTATTCCCAGCATTAAGGTGGCCACACACCAGTTTTATACCAATTCGATAAATACAGTTGGTTGTCCCGAAAAATCAAAAGCTTCTATTTGTTTTCGAACGAGAAATCTGATCAAATTTCCCGTTTCTTTTTTTATTTTGTTTATTTGTTTTTTTTTCTTTTTTGAGATTGGACATGTTGGAAAATTCAGACCAAATTTATCAAGAATTGTATAGTGTGTGATGGATTGTGAAATTTGTGTAACTATTCAGTACATACCAAATATTTATATATATTTACTTTTTTCTTTCTATTTTTCTAACCAACCAATTTTTTCGGAGTTTATGATTTTTTATCTCGAAATTGTGGCAATCTCGAAAATAGTGTGTGTGGTACCTCGAAATATTCTGATTGAATCTTCCAATCAGTAGGAAAATTGGAATGGAAGGCTCGAATCGAATCAAAATAAAACAAAAAAATGATGGTGTGTGTGTCCACCTTTAGGCCCTGTTTACACTTAATCAGTTAGTACGCATTTTTTTTTTCTTCTCCATAGCAGTGCATTGTAAAAAATATTTCAGTTAAAACCCGTTAAGTGGGAACTGTGCCATAGGAAAACATGGGCATTACTTTGAAAATCAGTTGTCCTTTCAGTTTTAACTGAGAGCTTACTGTCCAGATAACATTGTTATTATTGCTTCACAGAGGATAGCATCCTGCACAGGTCACATGATGAATGAGGGCTGGAGTCACATGACCGAGAGGATATTAAACCTCACCTTGGAGATCATCTACCTTCTGACAGAAGAGGTGAGGAGGATTCTGGGAGGGTCAAACAATGAAAAAATTATCTCCATTCATAGAAACAAACCTGACCAGAGAGCTGAGGAGGGTTCTGAAAGGGTGACATGATGTTGCTCTTTATCAATAAAACATACAACTGACTGGAGAGGTAAAAAGGATTACGGTAGGTCACATGACATTCTTACCTCTATAAAAGCACAGACCTGAATGAAGGGGTGAGGAGGATTCAGGGAGGTCATATAGCATCACTCTTATCTCTATAAATAAAGCACAGACCTGACTGAAGAAGAGAGGAGGATTCTGGGAGGTCACATGAAGTCACTCTTATTTCTGTTAGTAAAACACACACCTGACTGGAGACATGAGATTGATTCAGGGAGGGTCACTTGACTTCTGTCTAGTCTCGATTGATAAAATACACACCAGACCAGAAAACTGAGGAAAACTCCAGAAATGTAACATAATAGTTATTTCGATACAGATGGTTCCTCCTGTGATGTCTGGCGGTCGTATGACAATTACGATTCCTTCACTTCACTCCCTGAAGCTCAAGAGAAACACCAAACAGAAGGTCCTGGAGGTCTCCAACAAGATCATTGAGCTGTTGGCGGAAGAGGTGAGCAGTGCTGGGAATTATGGGACATTATACAGTGTAAGAAAGGAAGGTGGTTGGCTCTGGGTGGCAGGTTCCTGTAAGATTTTGGAATATACAGTATATCTTCCTCTATGGAATTACATGAAATGATGTTGACATTCATCAGCATAAGGAGATGATGATCATTTTCTGACTTTGTAAAGAGGGCAATAGGTCTGACATGTGTACCTTATTTAACATCCTCCAATCTGAATTCAACACACTTTTTACCCCACTGTGCTTCCCCTCCTGTAAACTGTCCAGTTACAAGTCTGCAGACTGAATGACAAATCAGTAATCATCATCAGCATTCATGGTATCCTAAGAGGCCAAAGGTTTTCTTTCTTCTTCAGATGTTTTCTGAAGTTTAGAAGTAAGTTGAAACAACAAGGAGTGGAGCGCTCCTCTGGTGTGTTACCCTTTTATTCGCAATCACAATAATGCATAAAGTATTGCAAGTACAAGAATAAGATGAAATAGAGCTTCATACCTCCCAACATTCTGAAATAAGAAAGAGGGACACTTAAGCTACACCCTTGCCACACTCATAACTACGACCGTACCACACCCCTAGTCATGCTGTAAAATGAAGATTTCATTAAAAAAAAAAGTTTTATAATGCAAAACACGCTGGTCCTTTTTATCCTAGTTCATGTACTTCATGTATATTTGAGAATAAGAAATATATAATTTTAAAAATGGGGATAAAGTTTGGAGCCAATAAAATACATTTTTCAGTAGATAAAATACATATATTTGCATAGATCTGTACATCAGTACTGAAAGAGGGACACATGAGCAAGAAAGAGGGACTGGGACAGTTGGATGCTATGGAGCTTACCTCAACCAGCTACCTTCCTCACTCAACATCCACCGTGACCAAACGGGGATAAGCAATCCAAAAACCACCCGATATGTGGAGCTGCTCTGCTAGCCGACTCCGTGTGCTATTGGAGGTAGGGCAGGTAAATCAGATTTTCCTGTGTGATGGAAGCCATGTTTCTTGAACAAACAGCACAACCTGTGGTGGATTCCCCCACTATATGGGACTAGTCCATTACTACATTTCTTAAGGCCCTTTTTACACTTGCAGGTTAAACTTGCGTTGCCTTACCCTATTTTAGCTCAATAAAAGTCTTTTGAGAGTTTCACACCTATTGAGGTCCGTTGCGGTGCACTTAATGAACGCTGCTTGAAGTAATGAAAGTCTATGGACAATGCAGTAAGTGTAAACACCGGAGCATCGCGGTGTGCATGTGCAGACTGACGGAATCCCAGTGCCATATATCCTGCCCAGCAGGGAGTATGTCACTACATGGGGGGCAGCGCTATGCATCCCCTGATGACACAAGTCTGCGAAACCGGTCGGGAAGGAGACAGGCGGCACCTTCTTACTGTCTTACTGGTTGTGGACCTGCATACAAGCGCAATGTTTTATGGGGTTTCCCATTGCTTGGGCCCCGTATATATCTGCCGTTTATTTGCATGTTTTGTCGATTTTGGCCTTCAGGTTGATATGCCTGAACTAAAATAAGGATTGTTGGAGGTTTGGATCCTGGTCGTTTCTTGGTCCCCCTTACCACTGAATGCGAGACATACAACCTTATAACGTGGGTTGTCAGCAGCTGGTACGCTCCTTCTAATCCTCTGGGTGATGGTCTACCACTTGGATTTATAAGCCTGGATGACCACTATAGTGAAATATAGTTGATTGTGAAACAGTGGATTCACTTATGATCTGCGCTGACTTTTAATAGATCCTACAGACATGTTGTGTCCCAACTAAAGCCTGGTACACACCTTCAATTTTGACAAATCACTGACCAATTTTACCACCTCCATGTTGTATGAGAGTATTATTAGTATGACGTGTTCATAATATTCAGAATCTGTTGGCCCTCATGCTACATGGAGGTGGTAAATGGGCAGTCAATTGTGTACCAGGCTTAAGAAGCTATAGAACAGAATGTGAAGCCACAACTCAATCAGGCCTCTTGTCCGCATTCAAACATTTTGGCACCTGTTTATCAGGGGTCTCCCCGGTGACTGATTGGGCAGCATGGGGGCGTAGTGGTTAGTGTTCTTGCCTTGCAGCGCCTGGTTTCCGGATTGAATCCCAGCCAGGTCAACATCTGCAAGGAGTTTGTATGCGTGGGTTTCCTCCTATATCCCAAAAACATAAATTTAAACACCTCAAAAAATTGGGGAAGTGACCAGAAAAAATTATTATTAGTCATTGATACTTAGCTCAAAGTAGCTTGAATCATTCATAAATGAGTTTTTTTCTTATGCATCGTGCCAACATGAAATGTAGAAACAGCAGCAAAAAAGAGAATTGGCTCTTGGGTGCATAAGAAACTCCACAAATCTTTATTTAAATACCACAATCACATAACAAATACATTTGTAAATACTAATAACCCTATTAACTATACCCCTTAAAAACAATAGGTAGGTCTCCCCAGGATAGAAGCATAGGGAATTGAGGCTGCAGTCCTCATAAAACCCTTGTAGCGCTATGAGACATACTCCACTGATTGATCAACCGGCAAAAAATCGCCAGGAAAGCGTGATACATTAGTCCCCTAACAACAGAGACAATGAGTGACAATCCAGTCATAAGGTGCAAAAAAAGGGGGGAGACTTTGAGGACGGTATCATATGAAAGAAGCTTGATGTTGAGTATATGTGCAACACACCCGCATCATAAAGGGGTAAGTTGCCAGAATGTGACCGACATAGAGATTATATGCATCCCTCCAGCTGAATCATGCAGATCCCATATGTGTGGATGGTAGCAGGTAATTAGTAGATGGAACAAAGGGTTAGCATGTGCATCAAATAAAGAAAGTTCATCCAATATTGACTCTTTATGAGCCCCCAATCGCAGGGCTGTGAGACCATACCATGGATCAACAACGCTCAAAGCAAAGGATATGTTGGAAATGCGAGGTTGCAGTTTCTGTAGGTCAGCACATTATCAGCAAGCCATGCAATAGATCATAGTTGCCATCCTTGTGAGGATGGCAACTATGATCTATTGCATGGCTTGCATGGCTTGCTGATAATGTGCTGACCTACAGAAACTGCAACCTCGCATTTCCAACATATCCTTTGCTTTGAGCGTTGTTGATCCATGGTATGGTCTCACAGCCCTGCGATTGGGGGCTCATAAAGAGTCAATATTGGATGAACTTTCTTTATTTGACGCACATGCTAACCCTTTGTTCCATCTACTAATTACCTGCTACCATCCACACATATGGGATCTGCATGATTCAGCTGGAGGGATGCATATAATCTCTATGTCGGTCACATTCTGGCAACTTACCCCTTTATGATGCGGGTGTGTTGCACATATACTCAACATCAAGCTTCTTTCATATGATACCGTCCTCAAAGTCTCCCCCCTTTTTTTGCACCTTATGACTGGATTGTCACTCATTGTCTCTGTTGTTAGGGGACTAATGTATCACGCTTTCCTGGCGATTTTTTGCCGGTTGATCAATCAGTGGAGTATGTCTCATAGCGCTACAAGGGTTTTATGAGGACTGCAGCCTCAATTCCCTATGCTTCTATCCTGGGGAGACCTACCTATTGTTTTTAAGGGGTATAGTTAATAGGGTTATTAGTATTTACAAATGTATTTGTTATGTGATTGTGGTATTTAAATAAAGATTTGTGGAGTTTCTTATGCACCCAAGAGCCAATTCTCTTTTTTGCTGCTGTTTCTATCCCAAAAACATATAGATAAGTTAATTGGCTTCCCCCTAAAAATTGTCCTTACACTATGATGCATACACTACACGATACATACATGGACATATGACCATGGTAGGGATTAGATTGTGAGGGACAGTTAAGGGACTAGACAGTAAACTCTGCACAGCGCTGTGGAAAATTATTATTATTATTTACTATTTATATCACGCCAACATCTTCCGCAGCGCTGTACAAAGTATATACATATAGTCTAGTCCAGGCATGGGCAAACTTGGCCCTCCAGCTGTTAAGGAACTACAAATCCCACAATGCATTTGCCTTTATGAGTCATGACTGTGGCTGTCAGACTCCTGCAATGCATTGTGAGACTTGTAGTTCCTCAACAGCTGGAGGGCCAAGTTTGCCCATGCCTGGTCTAGTCACTAACTATCCCTCAGAGGCGCTCACAATGTTTTGTGTAATGTATGTATCGTAGTCTAGGACCAATTTTTAGGGGGGGGGGGGGGGGAGCCAATTAACTTATCTGTATGTTTCGGGGATGTGGGAGGAAACGGGAGTGCCCGGAGGAAACCCACGCAGACACGGGGAGAACTTACAAAATCCTTGCAGATGTTGACCTGGCTGGGCTGCCAGCCCTATATAAATAATAATAATAATAATAACCTAAGGGTGTGTACACACATCCAATTTTGATTAGCCACTTTTGCCAATTTCCTGAGAGTATGAGAGCTTACCTACGCAATCTGTTCATAGTATTCGCAGTCTCTTAGCCCTCATACTCCATGGAGGTGGTAAAATTGGCCTTTCATTGGCCAATCAGAATTGAATGTGCGTACGCACCCTAGAGCCTGCACATACTTTCAATTATTGTTAGCCAATCACTGACCACTTTTACCACCTCCATGTAATATTAGGGTTTACCTACACAATCTGCTCATAGTATTTAATATCTGTTCACTCTCATACTCCATTGAGATGTTAAAATTGGTCGGTGATTGGCAAATCAAAATTGAAGGTGTGTACTAGGCTTTAAGGCTTGGTTCATACTTTGATAGTCTCAGCCAGAGGGGTAGTGTATCAATATAATATGGTATAACAGTTGTGGAGGTCTGTTGAAGAGACCTTTGAACTCCAGAGTGGGTACGTTCTACTTGTCCTTTGGCCTTCTGCCATGCATTCCAAGAAATGGTTCAGCAGCTGACCAGGTATGAATCCATCCATGTGAGCACCCACCCATGCAATCCATTATCCATAGCTAGTAAGGTTTGGACTCTCTTACAAATCCAAGATGAAGTTGTGGCCCTTTGGGTGGGATCCCATCTTGTATTATTATTATTTATTATCATTAATTAGTATTTATATTTGATAGTCTGTATAGTGCCTGTCTATAGTCACATCTGCATGCTTTAGGACCAGTTCTTGAAAATTTTCTTTCCCTACTTTGACATCACAGATCACTTGTCTCAAACATTTGCAGCATTAGTAAATGATTGCACACCTTGGCCCATATGAAATTCATTTTTTCACCTCAGTTATCTCCTGGGAGATAATTTTCATCTTCTCTGTAAACAGCATTTTACTATTGAAAAAGTACCCAAAAGTTGATGAAAAAATTACTATCAAATTTATTCTGAGTATTTTCTTGCTTGCTGGTGACTTAAAGAGACTCTGAAGCGAGAATAAATCTCGCTTCAGAAATCATAGTTAGCAGGGGCCGCTAAACGGGGGTCCCTTACCTCACAAATCCCCTCCGAGCCGGGGATCTCTTCCTGGTTGAGGCAGGGCTAACCGCCGCAGCCCTGCCCCACGCGCGTCTGTCAGCGCGCATCTCCGCCTCTCCCCCGCCCCTCTCAGTCTTCCTTCACTGAGAGGGGTGGGGGAGAGGCGGCGATGCGCTGCTGATAGACGCGACTAGAGGCAGGGCTGCAGTCGTTAGCCCTGCCTCTAGGAGCAGCAAAATCTACGACCAATTTGGTTGTTGATTTTGCGGGGGGAGGGGGTTTGGGGGTGATGGGACCCCCGTTTAGCCGCGGGATAGCGGCGTTTTAGCAGGAGCACACGTGCCCCTGCTAACTATGAGCTCTGACGCGAGATTTATTCTCGCTTCAGTGTCTCTTTAAAAGACATTTTACGACAAGTTGTGAAAATATCACCTAGGAGAAAACTCGGGTAAAAAATTTAATTGCATTTGGCCCCTTCCTTATGCTAAATGTCTTTCTCTCCTGCATTTTGTCTCACCGATGCAAATTCCTTTTATCTTAGGAGGAGATGGAGTGCCTGGAAGGACTGAAGAATCAGAAAAACATTATGGTGGAAGATCAGAGGGTCCCACCCCATCCTCAGGTAGAAGCTGGATGGATAATCCATGCTGATTATAGTACAATATGTCCACTGATGGACTTGTTACTATTAATATCTATCCTTTATACTTGCAGAGTCAAACTCTGAATGCTATCAATATTACCATTAAAGAAGAAATCAAAGATGAAGAGGAAGAAGTTGAGATAGAGAAGTGGCCGGATTTACAAGGACCCAAAAACGCCACAACTGAGAAACAGCCGCCTCTGGCATCACCGGGTAAGAGGAGACTTTCATTTCTTGTAAAGGAGAGAGTAGTATGGAGGGAGCACCTAGATCCCCCATCATCTCATAATCACATAGACACAATGTAATCAGGCAGTGTTTGTTTCCTACAGATGGATCCAGTAACAGAAACCCACCAAAGAAATGCACAGGTCCTCTTTATTCTCGAGTTTGTACATTGGAAGACCATAACTACGCCCGCCGTTGTAAGGTAGATGAAAACTGAGGGTCTACAGATTATATTTTTCTGCTGGATTACATATCTATCCATCTATCTATCTATCTATCTATCTATCTATCTATCTGTCTGTCTGTCTGTCTGTCTGTGTATATATATATATATATATATATATATATATATATATATATATATAGATGTATGTGTATATGTATATATGTGTATATATGTGTATATATATATATATATATATATATATATATATATATATATATATATATATATATATATATATATATATATATATATATATATATATATATATATATATATATACACATACACACTTTGAGTCTTTCTATGTGAGTGGAAGGTTGCACTAAAAGGAACTGACTTTGAAAATATGTCCTTTGTATTTTTGTTATTTTCCGGGGTTAGGGTGAAGAGCTAATTAACATAAAAAGGAAGATTAAACAAGAAGAAGAGGAGACATACGTGAGGGGTGACCAGCAGTCTATGGAGGAGGGTGACATGATGAGGACAATTAAAGAGGAGGAAGAAGAGACATATGTGAGGAGTGATCAGCAGTCTATGGAAAAGCGGAACATGATGAGGACAGTTAAAGAAGAAGAAGAGGAGACGTTTATGGAGGAGAGCGCAATACTGAAGACCATTAAAGAGGAAGTACTTTCTATGGACATCAGTGTGGGTAAGGAATGAGCAGTAAATACAGGGATATCTCACATCCAGTGTGTATAAAGTGAATACGATGGATATTTGTCAATGAATAGGAAAGACCCTGGCATCTAGGGGAACCGTTCTGGCCTGAGGCACGGCGTTGTAAAATCACAGCTTCACCACGTTTAGGAGCTCCTAGCCATTTTCTTTTTACCTAAATACACTTTTTATTGCCTTGAGGAAGCGGGGAAACACCTGCAAAATGTGTTGTCAAGTGATAAATAAACCCTTTGTATTATTCTTACAGCTATTGGCATTTGTCCATTGTTAAGGTAAGTTATACTTTTGAAACAGTTTTGAAAGAGAAACTGAAGTGTCTTTTTTTTTTTACCTTGTTGTATGCAGCCAGCTTCAGCAGTGAATTCCAAACGGATTCGCTGCATTCCCGAATGAGTTATTTATGCCCAAGAAATTGCCCAGCAAAGTTCCACGACTTAACAAGTTGCAGATTCTGCAGCCCGGGAGAGGCAGAGCTGTACACAATAGCTCCACCTATTCTCCAGTCAATCTTCGCCTCTCCCCACCCCTCTCAGTGAAAGAAGACTGAGAGAGGCAGGGAGAGGTGGAGATTGACTGGAGAGGAGGCAGAGCTACTGCGCACAGCTCTACCTCTTCCAGGAAGAAAAAATATGCAAGCCAGGAAAGTCGCGGTACTTTCCTGGGCTATTTCTTGGGCATAAATAACTTGTTCGGCCACTAGAATGAGGCAAATCGCTTGGAATTTAATGCTGAAGCTGGCTGCATACCAAATAAGGTAAAAAAAAAAAGCACCTCAGTGTCTCTTTAAGCATTTCATCTCTATTGAGGCACCTCCTCCATGTATGTTGTTGCAGTCAGGGCTCATCAAATTCTGTAACTTTTAATGTAAACTCTATGCGCTCCTATGCATAACAATGGTTAATGTGGTACAAATAATTGTGGCATCACAGGCTGCATGCAATTTGCATGGAATATACAAGCAAGCTGGAATTATTTTGATCTCTTTGACTATCTGCACAATGAAAGTGTCTTTCAATGGTGCTTTACAAGGTTTCTAGGCTCAAAGAATGACTGGAGAGGGTTCCAGAAAAGAGGAGCTGCTTGTGATAATTTTTGGTTAAGTCAGAGTACAGGTTTCAGAATTTGTGACTCTGAGGAATTGGTAGCCGGCGGAGTACTTGGCAGAGAGGGGCAGGAGGACAGGTGAGTAAGGCAAGTGGCTCAGGTCAGTAGGGACTGAAGATGTGCCAGTCTGTAATCTGGTAGCCACAAAGGAGAATGGTGTGGATTTTAGTAGTATTATATGTACAGAAGGGATGATTAGGGACAGGAGGTCTATTTGCAGCATCAATGACACTCAAAGCAGTTGGCTTGGTGAGTTGAGGTTATTAAGTAGTATTTACATTTCAGGGAATTACAGGCAGAGGAGCAGAAAGAGGTGGTAAAAAGTAAGCAAGTGTCTTTTTCACTGTCAAGAGTATGAAAAAATTGAGTGGAGGTAGATTTGGGTCTTAAAGAAGTGATACTGAAATCCAAATGCATGAACTAGTTGTCAAAATAGAGATGTGAAGGGGTCTAACAACAGAATCTTGTGGCACACAAACAGACTGCAGGTTTGGAAAAGTTAGTGTGTGTGAGTAGGAAGCTATGTATGTATGATCAGACAGATTAGTGTGAATCCAAGAATATGTTAAGTCCTTAAAGTGGACCCAAATTAAAAATACAAGATTTCAGAAATAAAGTCTATTTTCTAACTTATAATAATAAATAGCAGCCCTTTTTCAGCTGCGTGATGACAAATATAAAATATTTTACGAATATTGGAGGAACCCCTCCCTTCCTTTCATATTGCCGAGACAGAATCCGGCAGACTGGTGGAGGAGATAAAAAAACAAAACACAGGCTGCTACTGATGATGTCACAGGGGAGGTGATCTCAGCTTGTGTGAGATTTCACATAGACAATGCCCCTGTGAGGGAGGGTAGCTGATGATAAACACACCCATAATCTAAAACCTCCTACTAAGCTCAGAAGTAATAGCTGCCACCTGTATAAGCCTAGTTATGAAAAGAGAAGGGTGAAAAGCATGCGCTAAAATGCTCATAGGCTTGAATGCGTGTTTATTTATCTTTGTATGTATCAGAGTGGTGCAACTAAATATTTTGAATTAAAAAAATGTTTGGCTTGGGTCCGCTTTAAGATGTCATACCTGTATATACTCATGTATAAGCCAAGCTATCCACTTCCCCTTCAAAAAAAAACAAACAGAAAAAAGTAACAGACTTGTGTATAAGTCCCCTCCCCAGTATGGCCCCCTCCACAGTATAAACAGACAGATGTGCCCTCAGTAATAGGCATCCGCCTTTCCAGTATAAATAGCCAGATGTGCTTCAGTTCAAGGAAGTCCCCCTCCCCATAGCCAGATGTGTCCCCCAGCTCAAGGCAGCCCCTCTCCCCATAGCCAGATGTGCCCCCCCCAGTTTAAGGAACCCCCTTCTTATGGCCAAATGTACCCTAACTTCTAAGCAGCCCCCTCTTCATAGCCAGATGTGCCCGCATTTCAAGGCAGCCCACCTCCCTATAGCCAGATGCCCCCCCCCCCCAGTTCAAGGCAGCCCTCCTCCCTGTAGCAAGATGCCCCCCCCCCTAAGTTTAAGGCAGCCTTCCTCCCTATAGCAAGATGCCCCCCCAAGTTTAAGGCAGCCTCCCTCCCTATAGTCAGATGTTCTCCCCCAGTTTAAGGCAGCCTCCCTTCTCATAGCCAGATGTGCCCCCATCAAGCAGCCTCCCCCCTCCTGGCGATAAAAGCAATCATGGCGCGTAGGGGCAGTGGAGGGTATGGATCATGTAGCACGGATCCAACACTTACCAGCTGCTTTCCCGGTGTTTCTGTGCCCCTCAGACCCCTGCCACAAGCTGAGCACTGTAGTACCTGGTGGAGTGAGCAACGTGTCAGTAGCACTAGTGAAATGGTCGGGAATGCTTCCTGTCTGAAACGTCGCCTCATACCCCTGCACATGGTGGCCGCTGTGGCTGTGCCCACTGGCTTGTGGAGAGGCGCGCGTGTCATAGCTGAAGCAGTGTTCCGGTATACTTCCTATGTAGCAATTGCTGTCTCTTAAGACGCCACTAAATGGCGTCATAGATATGAGACAGTGAAGAATACCAGAACACTGCTTCAGCACACAGGAAGCATCCCCGACCATTGCACCAGCACTGTTGACACGTTGTTCACTCCACAAGAGGCAGCACTAGGTACTAGAGCTCTCAACCTATGGCAGGATGTCTGATTGGCACAGACACACCAGGAAGGCAGCTGGTAAGGGTCGGTGCTGCACGATCCATACACTCCACTGCCTGACGTATAAGCTGAAGGGGTAACTTTTCAGCACATTTTTGTGGTGAAGAATTTGGCCAATATATGAGTATGGTAATTATATGAAGCTCAAATTGATCAGTGGTTTCATATGCTGAAGAAAGCATGGAGACATGGCTAATGGCTCATGCAGTCAGTAGATTGTTGGTGACATTGGGGACAACTGATTCAGTGAAATGATAGGGGCACAAATCAGATGTACAGGGTTCAAGCAAAGAAAATAGATGTAAGCAGTTACAACTCCACTCCTTGTAGCTTCACCACAATCCACTGGCTTGACTTTTGTTCTTCTTCCTATTCTTGATTAGCAATTTATTTATTTATTTATTTATTCCCTTGGTTTCTGACAGATGGACGTTATGTTGAGAACACCTTGGAGAGACACTTTTTTACATGTCCACATACTGCTAGAGAAGACAATGGTGTTACTAAAGGTTCTCCAGGAGGAAACCCCACTACTGAAAACGCCCATCAAAAATGTTATGATACAATGCACTGTATCGATTCTTCTCATCTGAAGGAATTGTCTAATAGATCCCACAATAATATACCTAATGTGGACCCAGAGTACAGAAGTATGGCTGGATCAGTAGAGTTGTCTGTTCTGAAGGAGTCATCTTCTAGCTCAGATGGTGCCACCACTGGAGACGATAAGCCATTTCAGTGTCTGGAATTAGTTCATGACTTTGTTCCTGGAACATCTTTTCCTGGAGACCAAAAGGTGCCCTTACAAGAGCTTTTTTATCCATGCCCAGAGTGTGGAAAATGTTTTAGAGGAAAGCGAAATCTATTCAGACACCTGAGAACCCACAGTGGAGAGAAGCCATTTTCATGTTTAGATTGTAACAGGTCCTTCACAAGAAGGTCAAGTCTTCTCCTACACCAGAGACTTCACACGGGGGAAAAGCCCTTCTCATGCTCCAAATGCAGCAGATGCTTCTCTCATAAGGCCAGCCTTAATTACCATCTAAAGGTTCATAATGAGGAGAAGCCGTTCCTTTGTACTCGGTGTGGTTTATGCTTCAAGCACAATAAAACTCTACTCACACACCTTCGGGTTCATGAATCTAAACGTCCTCACTCATGCTCAGAGTGCGGGAAGAGTTTCCGTCGTAAAGACTCCCTCAGTAAGCACCAGCGAATCCACACTGGTGAGAGACCTTTCTCATGTGCAACATGTGGGAAAACTTTTATCCAGAAAGGGGACCTTCACAGACACCAGAAAGGTCACAGTGGCGAGCGCCCTTATTCTTGTTCAGTGTGCGGAAAATGTTTCATGGAGAACGGACGCCTTCGTAAACACCAGCGCATCCACAGTGCCGAGCGTCCATTTTCATGTTCAGACTGCTCGAAAGGTTTCTTTTATAAAGGAGACCTTCTCAGACACCAGATGACTCACAACGGAGATCGGCCTTATAAATGTTCAAAGTGTGAGAAAAGTTTTACTAAAAAAGCAGACTTTCTTTTACACCAGCAAACTAACTGTGGGGAGAGCCCTTACTCGTGTTCATATTGTGGGAAAGAGTTTACTGAACACAGAGAATTTGTTTTGCACCAGCAGACCCACACGGGGGAGCCTCCATTTACGTGCTCGGAGTGCGGGAAAGTTTTTTTTGAGAAGCGGTATCTTCTGGTACACCAACGAACCCACACAGGCGAGCGTCCTTTTGCATGTTCAGAGTGTGGCAAAGGGTTTATTTCTAGAGGACCCCTTCTTGCCCACCAGAGAATCCACACTGGCGAGCGCCCTTTTCCCTGTTCAGAGTGTGGGAAACGCTTCATCGAGAAAGGGCATCTTCATTTACATCAGATGAGCCACACAGGTGTGCGACCTTTTTCCTGTTCAGAGTGTGGGAAAGGATTCATTCAGAAACAAGATCTTATTAGGCACCAGAGAACCCACACTGGTGAACGTCCTTTTGCATGTTCTAAGTGTGGGAGATGCTTTGCAACTAGAGGAAGTGTAAATTTACATGAGAAGAAGCACATCCCCGGTCGCCGTTGACAAAATCATGCTGTCTTCTTATAACGGGGACTGAACTGTGAACATTGGTAGAATATACAGTAGATGAGGAAATTTTAAAGTATCCGTCCACTTAAAAATGGCTTTTAGTAGCTCTTGAGCACTCTGACTTTGATATCTTTCTGCCACACCCCCCCGGCTTTGTTTTTGTCTAATTTGTAATTTAGTGCGTCCTATACTATAAAATCCCTGTGTTGCTGCGTCCATCCATCCGTCAGTGCTTTTTAGCACTGTGCATGTGCAGGGACAAGACGCAGAGACACCGCCGAGATCCGGAGGAGGACTGGGCCAGGAGGGGCGGGCGCAACAGGTGCGCGGCGGGTGCGCGCACGCGTGCATTAGGAACGGACCTAGCCTGTTTTTAAACGGGCTTAGGCCACTAGTGTGCATATAAGATGAGAATGTCTTACAGGCGATTTCCCGCAAAGGGCTAAACTCGCGGATTTAATACAATTTATGAGAACTGTTTTGGCGGCTCAGAAACTTGTCTGTCTTTCTGTTCTTCCAGTCTTGTGATTCTCACACCCTACTACACTGTTTTGCCTGCAGGGCGATACCACTCTTAACCACTTAATGAAAACTGGACGTGTATATTCCTCCAGCATGGTTGTGGAGATTGCACCACCAGTTTGTTGCTAAATGAGGCACATGTGGTATCGTTTTAAAGGACAAATGAAGCAAAAGGGATATGGAGGCTGCCATATTTATTTCCTTTTAAGCAATACCAGTTGCCTGGCTGTCCTGCTGATCATCTGCCTCTAAGGCCTGAAACACACCAGAGGAGTTTTTCTGAGCGTTTTGAGTTTTTAAATCTGCTGCTAATGTTATCCTATGTGTCTGTGCACACTGGAGCAATGAGGTTTTGTAAAAAACCCCATAGCATTACATTGGGAAGAGCTTTTAGAGGTTTCAAAAGCTCTTCCCAATGTAATGCTATGGTTTTTTTTAGAAAACCTCATTGCTCCAGTGTGCACAGACACATAGGATAACCTTAGCAGCAGATTTAAAAACTCAAAACGCTCAGAAAAACTCCTCTGGTGTGTTTCAGGCCTAATACTTTTAGCCATAGACCCTGAACAAGCATGCAGCAGATCAGGTGTTTCTGACATTGTTGTCAGATCTGATGAGATTACCTGCATGGTTGTTTCAGGTGTGTGATTCAGACACTACTGTCAGCCAAATGGATTAGCAGGGCAGGCCAGGCAACTGGTATTGTTTAAAAGGAAATAAATATGGCAGCCTCCATATCCCTCTCACTTCAGTTGTCCTTTAACTGTGACAAGTTTTAGACTACATTTTGGTGTGTTTTAAAGTTCGGATCCACGTCACATAAACAAAAAGGTAGGTACAAACTCAGTCCAACAGAAAAAAAATAATTTTCAAAATTATGATCAAACTTGGGAAAGATTTAGCAAAACTACAAGAGACATGTGTGGTAACATTTTAACTGTGATAAGTAGTAGAATAGAATTTAGAGAGTTTTAGGGTTGAGGCCCATGTCTTGTGTATTCTTTTTAGTCACAAACTGAATCAAAAGCAATTATATTTTTGCCTATTCTGTACTGAATATAAATGAAAAAACTTATATTGTTACCTTAGAAACTTGGCTTTTTAAAGAGACTCAGAGACGGACAGAAGTACAGCTTTTATACTTACCTGGGGCTTCCTCCTGCCCCATAAACATGTCTAAGTCCCATGCCATCCTCACGCGGTCTGCCGTTCAGCTGCGGTGAGCTCTGCTACCAGCCTCAGTGACGTCAGTCCGGGTCTACTGTGCATGCGCGGGAGGTCTGTGCATGCGCCGTAGACCCTGACAGGCATAGACCGAGGCTGGTAACGGAGCTCACCGCAGCTGAACGGCAGACCGTGGGAGGACGGTGTGAGATTTAGACATGTTTATGGGGTAGGAGGAAGCCCCCGGGTAAGTATCAAAGCTGTACTTGCATTCTTCTCTGGGTCTCTTTAAATATGTATGCCATGAGGATATATTACTATTATTTTTGCAAATTAGGTCTTGTAGCCATTGATAGTATACAATGAGAAAGCAAAAGAACCTGAAAAATGACACCTTTATTTCCAAATACAATATTTTCACCATACATTGTACCAGGAACATAATCTAAATGTTGTAATAACCAGGATGGATAAGCAAATAAAATTTGTGGGTTTAACTTATAGTTAGCGCTGCTTATTGAAAAGCTATAATGGATGTTAATGGATAAATAGTGTGTTTTTTTATGTTTTCTTTTATTTTCCCTTTAAAATAATAAGGTATTTACTAAACAAAAGCATCACACACTAAAAGCCTGAATTTCCCTGAAAAAAAAAAACATTATACAGTATAGATCATTTAGGTGTAATAAGTAGTAATAAAGTTATTGGCGAATTAATGGGAGCAGTGGTGGTTAAGAACCTACATTTGTATAAAATATCCTGTCATTAGGGCTGATCAATGATACGCTAATACTTCTGAGTGTATGCAAATGTATGTACATTTTTATGCAAATATATTCAGCTTGAAATTGGACTGATCAATTTAAACCTGGGTGGGACTTGATTGGTCCATTTTCAAGCTGCATTTATTTGCATAAAAATGTACATACATTTGCATACACTCAGAAGTATTTGCATATCATTGATCATACCTACCTGTCATTTCTCCAGCTCCAAGAAGATAGAAAATAAGTGAATCCAGGCCAAAATTGTGCAGAAGGCTGCGATGGGAACTATATACAAATGATAATAGTTCTATTTTATTTTAGGGCATACCCCAAAGAGTTAAAAATATTTAGAAATACAATAAAAAATGGTGGAGGCGTTGCACTGCAATTCATAGCTGCCACTGTACTTGAGTGTAAAAATAATTACATCTATAAAAGAAGTTATGTATGTTAAAAAAAAAATACCGCAAACCTATCACACTATTCCTCCTATCCATAACTAACTAACCTGCTACACCTATTGCTAATTCCTCTAAAAAGAAAAGCAGTACGACCGGCACTAGATGCAAGACTGGACAGAGGCTGGGGGGGGGGGGGGGGGTCCGGTGAGTGGCTGTGCCTCCGGATATCCAAACCAATTGTCCATCCAATTATAGAACAGAGAATCCAATCACCAGAGTAGCTTCTAAAGCAATTCACCATTTTATTTCATCCCCAGCAGGGACAGACATACAGCATAGGCATAGATGGCCTGACAGCCGTTTCGCAAGTAAGACTCGCTTCTTTAGAGGCCACAAACAAAGTCATTAAACATGTCCCACACTCATGTATAAATATACATGGATACGACTCACTGCTCCTGAGACCCGTCCCACTCTCCAGTATATGCTCTGGAGAGATTGCCGCCTCGAGCCGCCAGCTCCCCCAGTGGTTATGGACCGCCACTTCTCGGTTTGGTCACCACTGAGTTCCCCCAATCGTCGTGGC
The DNA here is from genome assembly GCF_040937935.1 of Hyperolius riggenbachi. Taxonomy (NCBI): domain Eukaryota; kingdom Metazoa; phylum Chordata; class Amphibia; order Anura; family Hyperoliidae; genus Hyperolius; species Hyperolius riggenbachi. Next base: position 236,477,667 of record NC_090655.1, read on the forward strand.
GGCCTTCTGGCTAATCACATTTAATCATTCCTCCAGCCAATCGCTTTCGCCAGGGGTATCAGTGGGATGGAGTTGCAGGCAGGTCTGTGGAGTCGGTACAAAAATCCTCCGACTCCTCAGTTTAGGATTACTCAGACTCCTCTAATTTGCATATTACAATCTTGTTGATTGAAAGTATGTAACATGAAATTCGTCTCTTAACTGCCAACGCTTAGGAATTTTAAAAGACAACTGAAGTGAGAAGCATATGGAGACTGCCATATTTATTCCCTTTAGTCATAGACTAAATCTAGTCCTTGGTAAGAGTACTTGTAAAAGGTACAGACCGGAACGAAGAACATCTATCAGGCCCTAGGCAATTTAACTGTGGGTACATGTAAGAGTGATGTGCAGGTACTCTGCAGGGGAATGAGGAGATTCTTCCTCTATTACACATTCTTCATGTACAATCTGAACCAGGTCTATGGGTGATAGACAACTCCTCTGTGTTCAATGTGCACAACATTCTCAGTGGATTCCCTGAAGCTCTGTGGGGAGTGCATATGTAGAGTATAGTACTACTGTGTAACAAAGCAAACCTGAGACAGATGAAATTAAAGTTTTATACATACCTGGGGCTTCCTCTTGCCCCCTTCAGGCTAATCAGCCCCTCACTGTCCTCCTCCGCCACCTGGATCTTCTGCTGTGAGTCCAGGTACTTGAGCCAGTCTGGCGTAGTGCGCATACACACACACTGCCGCCGGGAGCGTACTACACCTGCGCAGCACAATTGCGCAGGTGCAGAACGCTCTTGGCTGTGGAAGCGACATGCGGCCGGACTGCGCAGACTGGCTGAATTACCAGGACTCATAGCAGAAGATCCAGGTGGTGGTGGTGGACAGCGAGGGACTGATAAGCCTGAAGGGGGCTGGGAGAAGCCCCAGGTATGTATAAAACTTTTCTTTTCATCTTTCTCAGGTACCATTTAATTTGTAGTCACCAAACAAAATTTTAACAACATTTGCATAAATCAGAATCAACGCAGAATTATTTCCATCTCATTGACCATCTGTATTAGTGACACGGCTACACATCAGGCTTTATACTTACAGCATAGACGTTATTTAGTATATATAAGAGATTCCTGTGTACACATCATATATACAGTCACAATCAGATGTGTATATCTGACTTTAAAAATATGGGGACTGCTTTATTGAAGCAGCACAAGTAACTCATTTTGATTGGTTTATTTCATTTTTGTGGAATAAGTACAGCTATTACTGTATGTATAAATTATTTATGATGACTATTATCTGAGAAATAGAACATTTTATCATATTTTCTATTTTAATTACAGTTTAAATTCATTAGGAGTCGGAGTCGGTGCATTTTTTCCCAACTCCGACTCCAGGCACCCAAAATTGCCCCTACTCCACGACTCCGACTCCACAGCCCTGGTTGCAGGCAAACATGGTTTTGAATCACCGTGGTTACCTGCAGCTAATGCGAAAGTCAGCAGCTGGATATGTCGCATTCTGAAACAAGCAGAACAGAACAAAAATAAACGGTGAACCAAATTATTCCAAGTCATCGTCCTAATTACACAAAAAAAGATAAATAATGCATTTGCACAAATCTAACTCTAGAAGACAGGAGGAGAAACATCATGCATTTTATTCTACCTCTTCTTTTTACATTTAAATGTTAATTATTGCCTGTCTTCTGCAGGACTGCCATCCGCAGAAAGAGGAAAAAGCAGGCAGGTTAGGATTGCAGTAATTAGCAGTAGCAATAAGCAAAGAAAAGGACAATGTACTTCAAAAGGTTTAGAGAGTCACGCTTGATTATCTTCACACCTTCTCATTGGATAAGTAAGGGCAGAGGAAAGGGAGGGGAGATGGCAGCTCATACAGCTATTAGAAGCCAGGGCAAACTGCAGAAAAAGAAAGCTGCTTGGATGCCTTTAACTACAAACATAGTTTGTCCAGGAAGCCATGCAACTCTTTATGTTCAGTGAGCCGCAATTGTCCACAAGTCTTGGCTTGTGAAATGCACCACCAGGTAAATTGGTGAAAGGGGTGCAGATTGTTGGACCTCTCTGTTCATATCCCCTGCACTCTTACTTATACAACCAAGTCAGGGCAATACAGATGAAGAACAGAAGATGTGTGTGAAAGTGTGAAACAACACGTTGATTACGGAAATAAAGCAAGTATGTGTTTTCTTTTGTTAAAAGATTATTTTATTGTGTGACTATTTTTATTTATTGTCTTTTGCTTGTAACCATTTTTGTTGAATAATTACCCCTGTTACTTCGGTGGGAGTGGCTGTTTGATAGCCCCTTGATAAAGCAGGTACTTTTGCCGAGAAGATCAGCAGAAGACTCCCCCCCCCCTCCCATGTGCCACCAAGTGGCCTGCTCTAGGTTAAAACATTGTAACTTTTGTCACACTATGCAGTTGATGAAGACAGGGCTTTTTTATATTAGATTCGAATTGCTGCATTTTGCGATCTGTTTACGAAAATCGCAAAATGCAAAGACATCTTCAAAGTAAAGAAAATTACAGGAACCCTTTCATACTACTGCCATCCAATTTTTCCTGATCTCAAACGTTCTGCATCCTTCATTTCTTCTGCCTTTATGCTTTTGTACCTACTAGCTAGTGGAAATAGCAGTGCTGTTGCAGCAAAATCGCAAATAAATAGCATTGTCTTATAGTTTCGCAATTTGCAGTAAAAATATGTTGCATGGTAGGTGTCCGGACTCTATCCCTTGGCCGAAATTGCACATCCGAGGCTGTACAGACACGTTGTTAGCCTGTAGGCTAGCGATGCGTTCTGTTGCTATGAATGAGGATGTAGGGATAATGGAACAACGTGAGTGCTGTCATGAATGGAGAGACCAATACGCTTGGCCACCGCTTGACCGAACTGACCCACCAGCCTGATCGCTGGCTGAGGTGTTGGGGGGCATCGAGGGCCACAGTACAAATGCTAGATTCTCCTCAGAGATGATTGTTATCGGCTGCCTTGGCTGAGTTTCACTTTCATATGGCATATATACACAGCTTTAGATGTCACTTAGACACCCTTATTCCTTATATGGACTAAAATAAGCAGGGCCACCATCAGGGAAATACAGTCAGTACCACCATATGGGGTCTGCACTGGGTCTGGGGCTCGAACAGCAACTGCCACATGGGCCCCATCTGCAATAATGAAGCAAGTCCTTGGAGTGCACCAGCACTTCAAGAATTACAGTCTCTATTGTGAGAAAGCAACAGGGTAGAGAGGTGAGAGGTCCTGTGTCACAAATTACTGCCTCTGTTGGAATAGAAGCTGCATGCTCATGAAGAAATTAGTTGTAATACATGGATTGTTTTTTGCCCTGCACCCACTGCCTTCTGCCTCCATGTTAGTAGGATCTGACAATTTATATACTGTATGCACAAGTTGTTTGACTGTGAATGACACATCTACCATTGAATGATGCAAATTTGTTTGAACCCTTTGCACGACTTGATATGGAATAAATCCAAGGAAACTGCAGTGCCTGATTGCCTGTTACTTATTCTCAACAAGTCTAGGGCACCAGGAAGCAAGGGGCAGGCAGCAAACAGGCACTGCCAAACATAAACCGCAGACCTGATCCATGGTCACCCTGCTTAACGGGTGAGCAATGGCACACAGGCCGAGTGAAACAGAGCTCAGGATGGGGGGGGAGCACAGAGGGGGAAGGACAGGATGGGTGAGCACCGCACAGAACTGGGGGAGTACACCGGACATTTAGAATGGGCGGGGTGGGTGGTGACAGTGGGACTTGGGCAATAACATTTACAAATCTGTCCCTGCTTGTCCTCTTTCTGCTTCCCCCGAAGCCATTCTTCAGTTATATTGCAGACCTGCAGATCAGCGCGGTGTGTCTGTGTAACTGCAGTTCCATCTTCCTCCAGGGTCCCGCTGTCAACCCCGGGGTGTCGGGCCGCTTCTGTGCAGGCACACCTCTCACAGTCCGTGGAGAACGATCGTGAGAGGCACACCTGCGCAAGGGCGCATGTGCAGAAGCCACTGACCCGTAAGGTCAGCGATCACAACGGTGCTGCCAGCGGTATCCTGAAGGAAGGCAGAGCCGCAGAGAAGGGACCAGGGACACTTCTAGGGGCTGAAAGAAGCTCCAGGTAAGTAAAGATTTATATGACTTTTTTTCAGCCCATGTATCCTTTAAAGGGAACCTGAAATAACTATTTAAAAAGTTTCACTTACCTGGGGCTTCTGCCTGGCCCCTGCAGCCCCATGTGCCTGCACCGGTACCGAACAATCCTCCGGTCGCCCCCCCCCCCCCCCCCCCCCCCACGGCTCAGTTTTGATACTGGCAGTCGATGGCCACTGCGCCTTTGCCGGCGGTAACGAAACTTATCCTCAGTGGGGACTGGAGGATCATTCCAGGACAGCGCAGGCACAGGGCGACTGCAGGAGGCTGGCAGAAGCCACAGATGCCCTTTAAGGTGGCCACCCATTGCAATTTCAGGTTCCCTCAGGGGCGTAGCAATAGGGGGTGCAAAGGTTGCGACCGCATAGGGGCCCTCTCAACTGCAGTATTAGCTCTCTATTGATCCTGTACTCATAATTATCACTTCTATAGATGCTTTGAATGATAATAATTATTAACAAACTGTTCTCCATCCCCTTCTTGCACCTCAGACACTAGTTGCCATTTGCAGGGTTTGGTGCGCCGTATCAATTGTTATGTATAGAGTGCTTAGGGGGCCCCAATGTAAAACTTGCATCGGGGCCCACAGCCCCTTAGCTACGCCACTGGGTTCCGTTTAAGATGATCACACGTTACAATGTTTTATATTTTCTTTGATTCATTAATTTCGACTGAATTTTAAAACCGATTGTCATTTAAAAAAAAAAGTCTGACCAACGTATCACACATGTTCAATTTTTCCCCAATTGTGAAAAACCTGGGGGCTCTATGAATCAAATTTTCCACCACAAACAGTCGAAAAACATTGATAAAAACAGCAAATTCTATGTAATTTCTATTTCTCAATAACAAAGGGGTCAAACCATTTGATTTCACTATACAACCGAACCGATCAGAAAACGTATGATCTATTCCACACCATTAAATTTTCTGAAAAAATCCGCCATGGCAGATAAAAAAAAAATACAACAATGGGAAATCAAATGTTTTACTGTATCATTTAATTTGTAGCCAAGTTAAGGTTATGATTATATGGCTTCATAGACTAGGGAGGTAAGAGTTTAACATTACATGACTAAAAAAAGCATCACTACTTCGAATCACCAACTATGACTTATCTGGGTACTGGGGAAACTTTGCTGTAACTACTATAGCAAGCCAATACAGTATAATGGAAGGCTGCAACTCCTATATTAATCCACAAGATGGTGCTATTACTAAGACTAGTAAGACCGAAAGGAACGCAAATGAAACAAAGGGTGGAACGCACAAGTAGGAAGTGATATTCGGTAAGGCAGAAACGGGCGGGGGCCTACAAATAAAGAGCCTACAAAGAGGAAGTGGGCGGGGCAGTGAGAAGAGGTGGAGATGAGGTAGGAAGATGTTATTTTATATATGAACTCATTGACTCCTCTGTGTCTTCCTATCAGTAGGAGCTGCCTCTTTAACCACACTGTGATAATGATATCCTATCAGAACAAGAATCATTATCTACCATAAAAAGAAGTGTATTTTTATATAATCATGGCTTAGCCTTACTGAGATTAAATGAAATATGTTTTTAGCTGTAGAAAAGCAAATCCACTGATATTTTCTTCCTAAAAGAGAAAAAAGGTAAAAAATAATTCCCATTATCCTCCAACAAGGCAGTTTTTTTTTATGGAGGAATTGTAGAGTGATTGAGAGGTGACTCTACATGATCAGTGGGCCACATTGTAGAAGAAAGGGAAGGTCTCAGTAGATCTGTAGTGTTTGTATTGCTGGCAGACCACGAATGAGGGTTTTATGATGCATGTATACAGAATGCCTTTGTAAATACTGTATGTAGATCATGTAACCGTCTACAAGAGGTTGAATGAGTAACAGAAAAATGTTAGAGCAGATTCTGGCAGGAGAGGTGAAGAGGATTCTGGGAGAGTCACACTATATCAGTCTTATCTCTTTTACATAGGGCTCATACATGCTGACTACACATGTCGCCCATTGGAGATCAGGACCTGAACCCCTAGAGCAGGGGTGTCAAATACAAAGTGGGCCGAAATTGAACACTGGGACCAAGTCACGGGTCAACCTCAATGTCTACTGGCCACCTTCCTCCCTTATAAAGTTCCCTGGTGTCTAATGGCTCCCCTTTCAACCCCTATACAGTTCCACTGTGTCTTCTGCCCCCCACCCTCCCCTATACAGTTCCCTGGTGTCTAGTGCCCCCCCACCCTCCCCTATACAGTTCCCTGGTGTCTAGTGCCCCCCACCCTCCCCTATACAGTTCCCTGGTGTCTAGTGCCCCCACCCTCCCCTATACAGTTCCCTGGTGTCTAGTGCCCCCACCCTCCCCTTTACAGTTCCTTGGTGTCTAGTGCCCCCACCCTCCCCTATACAGTTCCCTGGTGTCTAGTGCTCCCCACCCTCCCCTATACAGTTCCCTAGTGTTTAGTGCTTTTCCCCACATGGCTTTACCAGTGTTCTAGGGCTTCACCTCCAATATAGCTTCCCTGTCTCAACAGACAAGCATGTGTACGGGGCTTAAGACTCCCACCTAAAGCAGACAGGTAGGTGAGGCAGATTCTCGCTTGTCAAATTTATTATTATTTACATAGTGCCAACATCTTCTGCATCGCTTTCACATAGTGGGGCTGATTCATGTTAATTAACATAGTAGCGGCTGCTCTAGTGAAGTATTGTGGTCGTGATACTTCACAGCAGCGGCCGGCTGGAGCAGTGCTTTTCAGCGCTGCTAGATTTGGGCGCAGCCGGCGCCTCCATAGACTTCAATAGGAATCATTCCTATTGAAGCGCTCAGTGAGTAACATCGGCTCTGTCAGAAAACAGAGCCGAAGTTGCTTAAAAACATAATAATTCGGCCTCCAGCAATCGCTGGAAGCCGAATTATTTCATTCCCCCACTATCCATGTCGGCCTGGAGGGGGAATAGTAATTAAATCGGCCCGGACTTGTGCAGAAGCAGGATCAGCTATATACCGCTGTATCCTGCGCCCAAGTCTACCGGTGCCGATTTCAAATGTACGCGCGGCCGGCATTTAAAGGAACGGGCATTGCTGCGTATATAACATGCGTAACTAAGGAAGGCACGCTACGCTGCAAGAACGAGAGAAGCATGCAGCCCTGGAATTAGGTCACTATGCTGGTCATGGAGCTCTCTATAGCAGCGCAGCTTCATGAATCAGCCCCACTGTATATAGTGGTGTCACTCACTGTCCCTCAAAGGAGTTCAAAATCTAATCCCTACCATATCTTATAATGTTCCTATTTTAGTCAGTGTCAGACTGGGAGGTGGTAAAGCTGAGGAAATCCACTTACTGGCCAAGCAGCAGTTATCATGTGTTGCAGTTCACAGGGAAGACTTGCTACAGATTTCTATTGGGAGTGATAACACAGGGTTACTGCTGCTTGCCCAGCAGATGGATTTCCTCAGCTTCACACCAGCCCTGTCCAACACGGATTGTCAGTGAAGGTTCTGTTACTAGGGATTTGGCCAGCAGGGGAGATTTATTGGTCCTCTCAAAATACAGAGTCTTCAGTGACAGACCCTCAGTGCCAGAATGTCCATTGGCAGACCCCTCATAGGAGACGTGTACACATCTTTATTTATTACAACATGGGGATCCACCACTGTCCACTTAGGAAGATGTGAGGGGAAAGCAGCATGTGTTGCATTCAGTCTCACAGCTCACACACTGGAGAGCACTGGAAAGATGTCTGCTACATTACACATCTATTACAATTGTTTATTACATTGCAGCTTAATTCATTAACGTATTTATTAAAGTGTAGCCAAAGCCAACACATCCCCCCCCCTCAAAAAAAAGGAAATACAAAAAAGCCAGATACTTACCTAAGAAGATTGAAGCCTCTGGAACCTGCAGAGGCTTCTCACATCCTCCTGGCCCTTACTGTTGCCACGCACCGACCCCAGGAACATATCCGACTCAAACTTGTCAGATATGTTATGTGGCCCTCTTTATGCACGAGTACAGCTGTGCCTGTGCAGTTCACCCGGAGCCTCTCATCCATGAGCAGCTCTGTGCTACTGTGCAGGTGGGGCCCTGCTTATGTATGAAGAGGAGCATGGTCGCAACCTTCTAGAAGGTCCGGTGTTGGCGGTGGTCTGTAGGAGGATGTGGGAAGCCACGGAAGGGTCTAGATGCTTTCCTTTTCTTAGGTAAGTATCTATTTTTTTTGCTCTAGGATCAGTTCACGTTCTCTTTAAGTTAACAGACTGAATACAGTGTGAGCTGATGTACCCCCACTTCAGATTTACCCATTAGGACAGCGAGTCTGCAAGTTTTTTTTGTTTTGTTTTTTTACTTGAAACTATGTAGAAAATAAAGGTGGGGGCCTCTAACTACAGAGCGCAGCATTTGTAGTGTCGCCACTGGACACATGATATCACATGACGTCAGTCTTATCAGGTAGCTAATCATACACTTGACTGGAGAGGTGGGGATTGTGGGAGGTCACATGACATGACTCTTATCTCTATGAATAAAACATACATGTGACTGAAGAATTAAGAGGATTCTGGGACAGTGATGTATGATTGTCCGTGGTCTTTATATACAGATACATTTCCCTGAAGCCTAGTGATCATCTAATCTATTGGGGCCTTCAACCCATTCCCTGATACCCTAGGACCTCTACAAGGAAACAAGGATGGAGATTCAGCTGCCCCTCACATCACCGGGTAAGAGGAGACTAATTTCTTGTACCTACAGTCCTCCTAGATCTCCCCATCATCTGATAAACACATAGAAGTCATTGTGTGCATTTCCCACATTGTGTGTGTTTCCCACAGATGGATCCAGGAACAAAAAAACACCAGAGAGATGTGCAGGTCCTCTTTATTCCACAGATGGTTCGCAGGAAGATTCAAACAGCTCCCACCATTGTCAGGTAGATGGAATCTAGGGGCTTGGTATTATATGTGCATTGGCCTGATGTCAGGTTTTATATCATGTAATCCACATGATTACCCCTGAATAGCCCTATCCAGAACACACATCCCCACAGGCTTTGGTCAGCTTATTGGACCAAAATTGTCCATTTCAGTTGAATATATATATATATATATATATATATATATATATATATATATATATATATATATATATATATATATATGCGCCTGATGAACACCCAGATCAGCTGAGAATTGCAATGTATACAGGTGAAACAGAGGCGCCAAAGAGATTACAATCAATTAAATTATAAACCATAAAAACTAAGTTAAGTAGATCTACCTTCCCCAGGAAAATACTGTCATCAAAATTCTATATTTGGTACTACAAAGATTGTGACGTGTTTCGTGTGACTCAGCCCTCTTCCTCAGGCAGTGAAAAACAGCAGCCACTGTTGAAAGCTCGTAACAAGCGTGGCACCTCCGTGATTGGTTGAGTGTCTTGTAATGATGGCAAATCGCTTTTGGTGATTGGAAAAACTTTGTTCACCACTGTGTTGGCACTCTGACAGGCAAACTGTTGGCAGAACTGGGGCTAAGGAAAAATCTCACACTGCTCTTCCAGCTGTAACTTCTTGGTAGTCTGATATCTGAAGACTTAAGTCAGACCTCTGTGTCCACAAGCAGATAGCTCTCACACCAAAACGATTATTTCTGGCTTTTTGAATACACTTCTTACGCATAACATATCAAGGAGCATTTCATAGGGGGGTAAGTTGTGTTAAAACTGTTATAGTGTCAATTGTAATGGTAAATTGTAAACATGTCCAAATATTTTTATAATCTTGGGGGTTTAGGCTGAAGAACTGATTGGCATAAAAGTGCATATAAAACAGGAAGAGGACGATGAAGCGTATGTGAGGGGTCAGCAGCAGTCCACAGAGCCGAGTAAAATCAGAAGGACTATTAAAAGGGAGGAAGAGACATATGTCATGGGAGAACAGATGTCTATGGAGGGAAGTGATATGGTGAGGACAATCAAAGAGGAAGAAGAAGAGACCTATGTCATGGGAGATCAGACGGAGGAGGGTGACATGATGGGGACCATTAAAGAAGATGTGTTTTCTCTGGACATTGATATAGGTGAGAAATACGGTAAACACTTAATTGATAAAATGTTCACCCTTTTAGTTCACATACAGCCATGCCGTTTCTTCAGACAAAAATTAGCATGATTTGTCATGGTGAACAGCTCTGTAACTTTTAATGTGGCCCTGGGAAGAATAATGGCCTCAATCACATTTCTACCTTGCTATGCTTGCCTCAAATATCATGTCTTCAGGTATATCAGTAAGATAGAATTTACCATTTACAGTTAATTGCCATTCCTCAGTATAATATCATAGTACCATCAAATGAGGAGATACTGTACACCATATGAAAGGCCCATCTCTATTCCTCAGTATAACATCATAACACCTACAAATGAGGATGAGATACTGTATACCATATGAAAGGCCCATCTCCATTCCTCAGTATAACATCATAGCACCAACACATGAGGAGGAGATACTGTACACCATATGAAAGGCCAATCTCCATTCCTCTGTATAACATACTAGTACCAACAGATGAGGAGGAGATACTGTATACCATATGAAAGGCCCATCTGCATTCCTCAGTATAACATCATAGTACCAACAAATGAGGAGGAGATACTGTATACCATATGACAGGCCCATCTACATTCCTCAGTATAACATCATAGCACCAGCACATGAGGAGGAGATACTGTACACCATATGAAAGGCCAATCTCCATTCCTCTGTATAACATATTAGTACCAACAGATGAGGAGGAGATACTGTATACCATATGAAAGGCCCATCTGCATTCCTCAGTATAACATCATAGTACCAACAAATGAGGAGGAGATACTGTACACCATATGAAAGGCCCATCTCCATTTCTCAGTATAACATCATAGTGCCAACAAATGAGGAGGAGATGCTGTACACCATATGAAAGGCCCATCTCCATTCCTCAGTATAACATCATGTTTCCAACAAATGAGGAGGAGATACTGTACACCATATGAAAGGCCCATCTCCATTCCTCAGTATAACATCATAGTACCAACAAATGAGGAAGAGATACTGTACACCATATGAAAGGCCCATCTCCATTCCCCAGTATAACATCATAGCACCAACAAATGAGGAGGAGATACTGTACACCATATGAAAGGCCAATCTCCATTCCTCAGTATAACATCATAGTACCAACAAATGAGGAGGAGATACTGTACACCATATGAAAGGCCCATCTCCATTTCTCAGTATAACATCATAGTGCCAACAAATGAGGAGGAGATGCTGTACACCATATGAAAGGCCTATCTCCATTCCTCAGTATAACATCATGTTTCCAACAAATGAGGAGGAGATACTGTACACCATATGAAAGGCCCATCTCCATTCCTCAGTATAACATCATAGTACCAACAAATGAGGAAGAGATACTGTACACCATATGAAAGGCCCATCTCCATTCCCCAGTATAACATCATAGCACCAACAAATGAGGAGGAGATACTGTACACCATATGAAAGGCCAATCTCCATTCCTCAGTATAACATCATAGCACCAACAAATGAGGAGGGGATACTGTACACCATATGAAAGGATCATCTCCATTCCTCAGTATAACATCATAGTACCAACAAATGAGGAGGAGATACTGTACACCATATGAAAGGCCAATCTCCATTCCTCAGTATAACATCATAGCACCAACAAATGAGGAGGGGATACTGTACACCATATGAAAGGCTCATCTCCATTCCTCAGTATAACATCATGGTGCCAACAAATGAGGAGGAGATACTGTACACCATATGAAAGGCCCATCTCCATTCCCCAGTATAACATCATAGCACCAACAAATGAGGAGGAGATACTGTACACCATATGAAAGGCCAATCTCCATTCCTCAGTATAACATCATAGCACCAACAAATGAGGAGGAGATACTGTACACCATATGAAAGGCCCATCTCCATTCCCCAGTATAACATCATAGCACCAACAAATGAGGAGGAGATACTGTACACCATATGAAAGGCCAATCTCCATTCCTCAGTATAACATCATAGCACCAACAAATGAGGAGGGGATACTGTACACCATATGAAAGGCTCATCTCCATTCCTCAGTATAACATCATAGCACCAACAAATGAGGAGGAGATACTGTACACCATATGAAAGGCCCATCTCCATTCCTTAGTATAACATCATAGCACCAACAAATGAGGAGCGGATACTGTACACCATATGAAAGGCTCATCTCCATTCCTCAGTATAACATCATTGTACCAACAGATGAGGAGGAGATACTGTACACCATATGAGAGGCCCATCTCCATTCCTCAGTATAACATCATAGTACCAACAAATGAGGAGGAGATACTGTACACCATATGAAAGCCCCATCTCCATTCCTCAGTATAACATCATAGTACCAACAAATGAGGAGGGGATACTGTACACCATATGAAAGGCCCATCTCCATTCCTCAGTATAACATCATAGTACCAACAAATGAGGAGTAGATACTGTACACCATATAAAAGGCACATCTCCATTCCTCAGTATAACATCATAGCACCAACAAATGAGGAGTAGATACTGTACACCATATGAAAGGCACATCTCCATTCCTCAGTATAACATCATAGCACCAACAAATGAGGAGGAGATACTGTACACCATATGAAAGGCCCATCTCCATTCCTCAGTATAACATCATAGTACCAACAAATGGGGAGGAGATACTGTACACCATATGAAAGGCCCATCTCCATTCCCCAGTATAACATCATAGCACCAACAAATGAGGAGGAGATACTGTACACCATATGAAAGGCTCATCTCCATTCCTCAGTATAACATCATTGTACCAACAGATGAGGAGGAGATACTGTACACCATATGAAAGGCCCATCTCCATTCCTCAGTATAGCATCACAGCACCAACAAATGAGGAGGAGATACTGTACACCATATGAAAGGCCCATCTCCATTCCTCAGTATAACATCATAGCACCAACAAATGAGGAGGAGATACTGTACACCATATGAAAGGCCCATCTCCATTCCCCAGTATAACATCATAGCACCAACAAATGAGGAGGAGATACTGTACACCATATGAAAGGCCAATCTCCATTCCTCAGTATAACATCATAGCACCAACAAATGAGGGGATACTGTACACCATATGAAAGGCTCATCTCCATTCCTCAGTATAACATCATAGCACCAACAAATGAGGAGGAGATACTGTACACCATATGAAAAGCCCATCTCCATTCCTCAGTATAACATCATAGCACCAACAAATGAGGAGGGGATACTGTACACCATATGAAAGGCTCATCTCCATTCCTCAGTATAACATCATTGTACCAACAGATGAGGAGGAGATACTGTACACTATATGAGAGGCCCATCTCCATTCCTCAGTATAACATCATAGTACCAACAAATGAAGAGGAGATACTGTACACCATATGAAAGCCCCATCTCCATTCCTCAGTATAACATCATAGTACCAACAAATGAGGAGGGGATACTGTACACCATATGAAAGGCCCATCTCCATTCCTCAGTATAACATCATAGTACCAACAAATGAGGAGTAGATACTGTACACCATATAAAAGGCACATCTCCATTCCTCAGTATAACATCATAGCACCAACAAATGAGGAGGAGATACTGTACACCATATGAAAGCCCCATCTCCATTCCTCAGTATAACATCATAGTACCAACAAATGAGGAGGAGATACTGTACACCATATGAAAGGCCCATCTCCATTCCTCAGTATAACATCATAGTACCAACAAATGAGGAGGAGATACTGTACACCATATGAAAGGCCCATCTCCATTCCCCAGTATAACATCATAGCACCAACAAATGAGGGGGGGATACTGTACACCATATGAAAGGCTCATCTCCATTCCTCAGTATAACATCATAGCACCAACAAATGAGGGGGAGATACTGTACACCATATGAAAGGCCCATCTTCATTCCTCAGTATAACATCATAGCACCAACAAATGAGGAGGAGATACTGTACACCATATGAGAGGCCCATCTCCATTCCTCAGTATAACATCATTGTACCAACAGATGAGGAGGAGATACTGTACACCATATGAAAGGCCCATCTCCATTCCTCAGTATAACATCATAGCACCAACAAATGAGGAGGAGATACTGTACACCATATGAAAGGCCCATCTCCATTCCTCAGTATAACATCATAGTACCAACAAATGAGGAGGAGATACTGTACATCATATGAAAGACCCATCTCCATTCCTCAGTATAACATCATAGCACCAACAAATGAGGAGGAGATACTGTACACCATATGAAAGGCCCATCTCCATTCCTCAGTATAACATCATAGTACCAACAAATGAGGGGGAGATACTGTACACCATATGAAAGGCCCATCTCCATTCCTCAGTATAACATCATAGTAACAACAAATAAGCTGGAGATACTGTACATTCTTCAGTATAATATGGTTTCAGCAGCTGAGGTGGAGGTAGGTCTTTTTCATGGCATTGAACTGACTGTAATGTACGGTGTATGATAGAGCCTTAGTGACATTGGTTTCTTCTAGGCCTTGAAACAATAATACGTATGTAATGGGAACACTCTTTCTCCAACAGATGGACGGTATGTCAGGAAAACCTCAGGACGACATCTTATGTCACACCCAGATGATAATGCAGAAGATAATGGTGTCACACAATGTTCTCCAGGAGGAAACACCCATCACATATCATACTCTGCAAGTCACTCTGTGGATTTTTCTTACTTTAAAGAATCATCTGGTAGACCCTATACTATTATAACAGATGTGGATCCACTAAACAACCATATGCAGAGATCATTCGAGTCTTCTGTTCTGGTGGCCCCTGCTTGGCTGGATGCTGCAACCACTAGACAGCAAAAGATACTTCATCTGGCACAATTTAGTAAATGTTCTGCTGTTGATTCCTCTCTTGCTGAACATCTGAGGGCGCCCGCACACAATCTCCCATTTTTATGTTCAGAGTGTGGGAAATGTTTCCAACGAAAAGAAAACCTTATTAGACACCAGAAACTCCACACTGCTGAGCACCCTTTCATGTGTTCAGTGTGTAATAGATGTTTTGTGCGTGAGACAGACCTTCTCCGACACCAGGGAAGTCACACTGGTGAACGACCTTATTCGTGTTCAGTGTGTGGGAGTTCTTTTGCCCAGAAAGGATACCTTCGTGAACACGAGCGGATTCACAGTGGCGATCGCCCCTTTTCCTGCTCAGAGTGTGGGAAAAGTTTCCTTCAGAGATATTACCTTCGCAGACACCAGAGGATCCACAGTGGGGAGCGCCCCTTTTCCTGCTCAGAGTGTGGGAAATGTTTCTTTCAGAAAAATGACCTTCGCAAGCACCAGAGGAACCACAGTGTTAAGATTCCTTATTCCTGTTCAGTGTGTCAGAAAACTTTCTCGGCCAAAAAAAAGCTTTTTGCACACCAGCGAGCCCACAAGGTGGAACAGAATCCATTTATATGCTCAAAATGTGGGAAAACCTACTCAGAGGAAGAAAAGCTTCTCGCACACCTGCGTAGCCACAAAGGTGAGCGTCCTTATTCATGTTCTGAGTGTGGGAAAGGTTGCCTTTCAAAAGCGACCCTTGTTGCACACCAGAGGATCCACACTGGCGAGCGACCTTTTCCGTGTTCAGAGTGTGGGAAATGTTTCATTGAGAGAGGACACCTTGTTACGCATTACAGAAGCCACACAGGTGTGCGGCCTTTTACGTGTTCAGAGTGCGGGAAAGGGTTTATTCAGAAGCAGGATCTTCTTAGACACCAGCGGATCCACACCGGCGAGCGCCCTTTCGCCTGTTCAGAGTGTGGGAAGTGTTTTGCCACTAGAGGAAACCGTAATTTGCATGAGAAAACGCACTTCCGCTGATGCAAGCAGATTTTGACATTTCTTTGCTGGAGTTTGTCTGTGTTTGTATCACTTGTAAAATATAGATCCATCTAGTTAACAATTTTTTTCTTGTAATTTTTGAGGGCTCAGGCTATGGAATCATTTGTCTACTCCCTCTCTTTCTGCTCCCGCCCATTTTTTGTTTGGTGTAGTAAGTGTTATAGGGATGTGCATGTGAAATATGGACTTCTTAAAGCTGATGTCAAACCAAATGGCTGTAGGCAGTTGCACACAATAAATATGAGAACTTTTTTTCCTACCTGCTCAGCTATTTGTCTCTCTGTTTTTCCAGTCTTGTGATTGACACACCCTTACCATGTTGTATAGTGTAGTGGTTGCCTCATTCTTCTTATCTCTCTGTCACGGCTTTACTGTTACTATAGTAAACTTGCTTCTACTTTAACCTCCCTTGTGGTCTGATTATTTTAGTATTTCTAAATGTAAAGATGTACATTGTATACCACTTTACATTTAGAAATACTAAAATTATCAAACCACCAGTATAGGTAGCCAGGGAGTGCCTCCAAGTATAGGTAGCCAGCGATTGTCCCTCACAGTATGGATAGCCAGAGAGGTCACCCCCTCCCCCCATTATAGCGAGGTCCTCCGACCCACTATAGACAGCCAGTCATTCCTCCCCCCCCCCCCTTCCCCAGTATAGATAACCAGAGTGTTCCCTTCCTTCTCAGTATAGATTGCCATAGAGGTCACCCCTATCCCCAGTATAGATAGCCAGAGCCCCCCCCCCCCCCCCATTATAGATAGCCAGAGAGATTCCTACCCCCTCAGTACAGATAGCCAGAGAGTGCTCCCTGTTATGAGTAACCAGTGAGTGTGCCCCCCAGTTCCGCCCAGTAAAGGTAGCCAGGGAGGGCCCCCATACACATGCAGAGTGCACAGCAGAAAGGCTTACAACTCACCACCCCAGGATCATGCAGGCATGTCTTCAATCTTTTCTAGGCGCTCCATCTCTATGTTGTGAGCACCACATGACATGATGTGAGGGACGGCAGTCACACCATAGAGATGTAGCACTTGGGAGGAGAGGATGAATGCAGATAGCAGATGGCCGGATCCTGGGGAGGGGAGGTGTACACTCCTCCGCTCTGCTCTCTGCACATGGCCCAGCTGGTTTCTCTGAGTGTGGTTTGGGGTTACCGCTTTTTGCACTTTCAATTAACCCCGAGACACACTTTGGATTATCACTGGGGATATTTAAGTCTTATTTTTAATCTGACCCCTCCTTTCTTCAACTAATCTACGGGCCAACCTCCCACCCACTCCAAATGCTCTTCTACAGGGATGCTCAGTTTTAGAGATCACATGTCCCCAGTCTCCAATCAGTTATTGTGAGCTGTCCTGATTATTTTGGGCTTTTTTATACTAGCACAATAAGAGCACATATTATTCCAAGGACGCCCAACAGTCAGTGCTGCATCCCCCCCCCCCCCCCCCCCCACTGCACCAAGTCACCATAGGCACTGCCCTGCTTGGCAGTATGTACAAAAATGTGAGAGGTTTATTCATGTTTGTGGGATACTGTGTGTGTGTATATAATATATATATATCTTGGTCACACTTTACAGTACTAGTAAATGCGTTCAAGCTCACCGACTTCGCCACAATGGCCCCACCCATTCTCACCAAATGGGGTCTGCTGTGGTGTAGTCGGGGAGCCTAAATGCATTTTCTAGTGCTGTAAAGTGTGACCAAGAGCCCCTGTTACTCCCTTCTGAGTTGTGCGCAAAGAAACTAGGAAGTTGGCCCAGAATAAGGCTCAGTTCCCATCTGTAGCCGGATCACATGTGGCCAGCGAGAGCAGTGTAGTGCCCGCTCTGATGGTCCACTTTGTTCCGGCTGTAGCCCGGGGCGGATGCGTTACCCCCATAGGCTATATGGGAATGCATCTGCCTGGCCCGGGATTATCGTGGGCTGCACAGAAGTTACTGCAACAGATCTGTGAGACAAGTGTGAACAGCAATTACATATAAAATAGCAGTACAGTACAAAGGTTAACCAATTAAAAGACCTTGAGATAATTTCCCTTTTGTGAATAAATCCTGGCCAATTTTGCAGCCTGCTGAGGAGACAGATCTCCCCAATACAGGCTGAGACCCAGATCTTAATACTGTCTATGTGCCGCTCTGCAGGAAAGTGAAATAGTTATGTGACCAGAGGGCCCAGAACATCACAGGGACAGGGACACCGATCCCATTGGCAACGTCAGACCTGCTGGCCTGGATCACTGGTCTGCTAGTTGCTGCCCAGAGTCCCTCACCGCAGCCCCCTCACTCCAGCTGGCCATCAAACGCTGCTGCCTGGAGCAATGCCTGTACTGCAGCCCCCTTACTCTGGCTGACAAGCATGTGGGTTGCAGGCCAGCTGCAGCCAGCAAGCAGAAGCCCCAGCTGGTTCATCCAGTTACAGGCATTGCGTCCATCCTCACTGCCCCAGCTGTTTCAACAGGAGCCAATAACTCTCATCAGCAGGGTATAGTGGCCACCACCAGCTCCAACACCAACGGTCCTGGACCCCCAGCCACCTTGGAAGCTAGGCCATTACCCAAGGCCCTGTCCCCAGGCCTGCCAGTCCCACTTACTGCTAGCTTGCCAAGTTCCCCCTGGCCTCACGATGAACTGGTCCACAGATGAACTCTTTTGTCCTCCCTTCGGTGCCCGTGCTGTGGACAGATTGCATAGCACCTGTTTTGCTGTGACCAAGGGTGAAGACAGAATTTTCTGGGTCTCCCAGAGGCTTCCCCCATCCTCCTCTACCTCCCAGCACTGCGGCTTGCAGTTCCCAATTCAGGTATATGCTACTGCAGCAGGGACCCGAATTGGGTCCATGGGCAGCACGGTGGCGTAGTGGTTAGCGCTCTCGCCTTGCACCGCTGGGATCCCGGTTCAAATTTGTATGTTCTCCCCATCTCTATGTGGGTTTCCTCTGGACACTCTGGTTTCCTCCCACATCCCAAAAACATTCAGATAAGTTAATTGGCTTCCCCCTAAAAACATTGGCCCTAGACTATGATACATACACTACACGATACATACATAGACATAAGACTATGGTAGGGACTAGATTGTGAGCCCCTCTGAGGGACAGTTAGTAACAAGACAATATACTCTGTACATCGCTGCATAATATGTTGGCACTATATATATGCTTAAATAAATACTGTGCAGACGCAGTGTAGCTGCATGCCCACGATCTTTGGAGGTCTCAGTGCTGGAATGGCCTGACAGAAGAGGACAAAGGGAAACCTCTCGAAGACCCGGAGGCTTCCCCTGACCCAAGGTAAGTAACTATATTTTTGGATTGCAAATCTCACAGATTTTCTTTAAGGAAGTGAAAAATTCTGGACTCGGGCAGGAGTAGAGCATTGCTTCTATAATGGAGAAGGTCATAGTGGAGGGTCTCAAAGCCCCATAAAAGACCAGGAATGATTCATCCTATTGAAATCGCTGAACAAATACAGGGGTTGGACAACATAATGGAAACACCTTGAAAATCAACAAAATATATTTTAATATGGTGTAAGTCCACCTTTTGCAGCAATTACAGCCTCAGTTCTCCGAGGTATTGATTCATACAAATTGTAAATTGTTTCCAATGGAATTTTATCCCATTCTTCAGTTAAAACACCCCCCAGGTTTTTTAGAGACGATGGTGGCGGAAATCGACTTCTTACTTGAATCTCTAAAACCGACCATAAATGCTCAATAATGAGGTCTGGGGATTGTGGTGGCCAGATGAGATGCTCAACTTCATTAGAATGTTCCTCGTGCCATTCTTTAACAATTCTAGCTGTATGGATTGGGGCATTATCATCTTGAAAGATGTTTTACAGTTGGGAGAAGGCAGTCTGGATGAAATGCTTCTTTCGGGTGTCTCCAAATGTACACTCAGCCAGAGGTCGGAAATAAGGTAAACGATGATTCATCAGTGAATCAAAATCAAATTTTTCCACTGCTCGGGGGACAAATTCTGGTGGTTTCTAACAATTCAATTTAGAGTCTGACGGTCTCTCGCAGACAACTTCGACTTTCGGCCACAACTGTACTTGCTGAGGACGTTTTTCCTTCTCTTTCAAAGGCAGTCATTACTTTTGAGACAGTACCTCTTGAAATGCCAAGCATTCGGGCAGTTTCTGTTACAGTAGTGTCTGCCATAGGAGCACCAACAATTTGGCCTCTTTGAAAGTCTGAGAGATTTGCCCTTTTTTATAAATTATAACCAACTTTTGTTTAAATATCTGTAAAAAACAATTATTTTAATTAAACATATCAAATAACAAAAATAATAAACAAAAAAACTTTAACATATGTCAAGTTTTGATTGCTTAAAACATGTTTAAAGATTATGATGCCAAAATTTCCATTATTTTGTCCAACCCCTGTATGTCTAAGATGTAAGCCTCTGGTGGTACATGGAATCAGTATGTGCACACACAAAGGAGAGAGACGCAAACCGTCTGGTTCGGTATAGCACTCTGACTGCCTCCCAAAAGTTCGGGAAGAGCTTTTATTTAGCGTATGACATAATTTAATCAGATTATACGTATTAAAATGGGTTAGTGTTAAGAATGTATATTTCACATAAGGCAATTACATAACATGCTAGATTGATGTTAGATGATTGGTTAGCAAAATCTGCTGGCTTAGGCATGCTTTAGATTATGTAATATCTTGTGATACAGGACATCTCGGGCGCTGTCTTGCCATTGTCTTGTGATTCTTGTCTGTTCCAAAAATTCCACCTAAGCAGGTAATGGCCTTTAGAATCATAGGAATAGATAATGCAATCTGATATACATTTGAAGGAAATCAACTTATTTTGTAAACATAAACAGTTTATCAAGCATTATCTATATTTTCGATTAGGTATCTTCACAATGCATTTCCCTACATATTGTCCAGTGATTGCATGCTGCATACAGTGTACTTAAGAAACCCCATCCGGTTATGACCCACATATCTCTCGATATCACTATATATTTCTTTTTGGGCAGCACGGTGGCGTAGTGGTTAGCTCTCTCGCCTTGCAGCACTGGGTCCCCGGTTCGAATCCCAGCCAGGGCACTATCTGCAAAGAGTTTGTATGTTCTCTCCGTGTCTGCGTGGGTTTCGTCCGGGCACTCCGGTTTCCTCCCACATTTCAAAAACATACGGATAAGTTAATTGGCTCCCCCTAAAATTGGCCCTAGACCACAGTACTTACACTACATAATATAGACATATGGCAGTGGTAGGGATTAGATTGTGAGCTCCTTTGAGGGACAGTTAGTGACAAGATATATATATATACACTGTACAGCGCTGCGTAATATGTCGGCGCTATATAAATACGAAATAATAATAAAAAATAAAAAAAATACAAAACTTTATTTTTTGAAGAACTTTTACACACACAAACACAACAAAAAAAAACAGGCTGCAGCATTGTAGGTTTGGGTAATGGTAGATGAATTGCTGTATTGCTTTGCATTGCATCAAATGGTATATTTCGGTGTTGGCGTTTGACTCGACCTGTTCAGTAAACCAGTGCCTATTTAGTAAGGAGATGTTGGGCAAGACTCTCTAACACTGCTGCTGCCTGAAGAGGAGCTCTGAAGTGCTTTGAGTCTGCCAGGAGAAAAGTGCAATAAAAATGTTCTATGTCTTGTCTAGGTGTTGTGATGTAGTGATACCAGGCAGGAATCCTGGTAACTTTTGGACATTAGCCAAATACCGATCATTTACTTGATCAAGTAAAAATTTCATAATGTAGAAGGTTCTCCTTACCAGAGAAATATGATTATTTTTCATACAAAGAACAGATCATATTGCAGACCTTCCAGGCGTCATTTGACGGTATTCTGCCAGCTGTAATGTGTAGGTATAATGGTGTCACATTGCATTTCTGATTAGATTTGTTCTTCTTAAGACAAATATGTCTGTTTTTTTCCATCATAAAATTTTTATTGTACAAACATGTCTTGTTCACCAACATGGGGCCCCGGGTTCCTCCTAAAGTGTATATGAATCAGAACCTAGGATAGTGAATAGGAGACTGCAGTTCTTATGTTTAACCACAAGGTGGTGATCTTACAAATACTAAATGTAACGCATAGAAACCAATGAGTGGAACGCACAGATAGGACGTGTTGGCAGATGTTATAGAAAGACAGGTGTGGAGTGAAACCTGCCTGGAGTAACTAGAGAGGAGATATCGTGGGGGCTTGCAGCAGAGGCGGTAAGAAAGTATTTTAATATTTATGCATATTAGACATTGTAGAGTGATTGAAAAGTGGTGCTCAGTGACCATTCTTAGCATATCTGTTCTGTGCTGATTGTATTGCTTGCAGAGACTCAGCAGCAGGCCAGGAAGAAAACATATACAGGATAACGTCCTAAACTTATAGATCACATGACCACCTACAAGAGGATGAAGGATGAATTAAATGTGTCCAGAAATATATCCCAGCACAAAACCCTTCCCCCATCACCTATCCAACAACAGTCTATTCCATTTGCCTTTATTATTATTATTATTATTATTATTTATTGTATTTATAAAGCGCCAACATATAACGCAGCGCTGGTTTCTGCTTCACATTTATATGACCCACCGCCCCAATGACTATAACTCTGTATTGAGGAAACCTTTCCCAGGCTTGCTGCACTAAGGCCTGAGTGTGCTACTGCTTACAGAAGAGAATTGCCTACGTTTTCACTTTTGCCTTGCAGTTCAAATATGGGCCAAGACACCATCTGCATGGAGTTTGTATGTTCTCCTGCTTGTGGAGGTTTCTTCCAGACATTCTGGTCTCAAAAACTTACAAATAAGTCAATTAGTTACCTCCAAAATTGACACTGAAGCGGAAAAAAAATCATGATGTAATGATTTGGTTGTGTAATATGAATAATTAATAAAACATTAGTAGCAAAGAAAATAGTGTCTTATTTTTTTTTCAGATATATTCCTTTTTTATAACATTGCATAATTCTCTAATAAATGCAGTTTTCTCAATACACCCAGCATTTTAAATGATTTCACAGAGCAGGCTAATGACTTTTTGAACTTTTCTCTGCAGAAAGACCATAAACAAAGAAGAAACCATGAGACAGTTGAGATAAGTGCTCCAAAAGACAGTGCTGTTCACGACTTTATAAAGTCGCAGAGCTCACAGAAGCTCTTTTGCATAGATAACATCTGAAGTTTCTTAACTCTTCTTGTACTGGAAACAATATGAGACTCATATCTGTGCTAATCATGTTTTATTTCTTAGCAGTACTAAACATACAAATCATATCATAAGTTTATTTTCACTTCAGATTCCCTTTAAACCACAATAGGGGCATAAGCTTTAACTATGGTAAGGATTAGATTGTGAGCTCCTCATAGGATAGTCAGTGCTGCAGAAGATGACAGTGATGTATAAATACATAATAATAATATGGTAGGACATTAGACTATGACTACAGTAGGATTACCGCTCCTCATAGGACGGTCAGTGACATGGCTATGTATTTTGTACAGTACTGCAACCTTCAGAAGATGTCAGTGCTTTCCACAATAATGTTTTATTCCATCCAGAAAATATAAGACCATAAATACATCATGGCGCAGTATGCATTTAACACATAAGCCTCTGCCTGCGATTAAAGGTACACTTACACAGCCCAGGGCTTGTAACAAGCGTGTATCGGTATCTTTAGGGTGAATATCCGCCCCCTTAGCGAGTTTACTGCGGTATCCTGCTCCCCGCGTGTGCGTGCGGCGGCATTCCTTTTGATTCTCTGTGCTACCTCAACCCCGTCCGTTCCCGTAGCGTAATGCTGTCAGACGTGCTGGCTCCGCCCATGCATTTCGTCCTCCACTCCGGACTCATCTGGGGAATAGGGGTCTTTATTTAAACAGGGACGTATCATCAAAAAACTATTAAAAACAGATAACCAACGTGGACCAGTAGCTGACAAATGTACAAAGTTGTTTATATGTAGCAAAATGACATATAAATATCTCAGAGACACAAGGGTAGTAAATATACATATATCTATTGCAAACTCCATGTGTATGGAGCCCGACAAGAGACGACAATCCATGCATATATACTGTAAACCACAGTAGCAGCAATAAAGAGGAAAGATATAGATATGATGTCCCTCACAAGTATGCCGCTAGGCACTACAACATGGCGCAAAGAACCTCTGCAAAGATGATAGAATAAAGGCTACTTACCACAGGTGTCCCGAGAGCTACCGTCCACGCCGTCCCTCACATGTATCGCAACCTCCATTGCTTCGTCAGAGGATCAGGATTGTAGGGACATTAGACTATTACTATGATAGTGATTAGATTATGAGCTCCTCTGAGGACACTAAAGTGCTGCAGAAGATGTCAGTGCTATATAAATACATAATAATAATAATATGGTAGGACATTAGACTATGAGTATGGTAGGATTAGATTGTGATCTCCTCTGAGGACAGTCAGGGACATGACTATGTATTCTATAAAGTGCTGCAGGAAATGTCAGTGATAAATAAATAATAATAATAAAATAATAATAATATGGTAGGACATTAGACCATGACAATGGTAGGATTAGATTGTGAGCTCCTCTGAGGACAGTCAGGGACATGGCTATGTACTCTGTAAAATGTGGCTTCAAACTGTACAAGACTGCATTAACCTCTGTGTTGGTCATGGGTGAGGGCTCATCACACACAAGTCACATCACAGTCAGAAATGCAACACTTATCTCTAAACTGCCCAATGTGTTAAAGTCAGCGAGTCTAGAAATGGATCAACAGAATTGTTAGGTTATGTTTCTTGAACATGATGTTTACACTTAAAAGGAACCTAAAGTGAGGAGAAGATGTTATATGCTTACCTCAGTATTGTGAAGCCTCTAGATGGTCCAGAGGCTTCCTCAATTCCCCTGCAGCCCGCTGTTCCAGCGCAGGGTACCTCTATACCTATTTGACAAAAGCTGTTGAATAGGTTTCCTCTCTCCATGCTCCCGGCAACAGACAAGTGCATCCATACTGGGGATGTGCAGGGCCGGATTTACGCCTAGGCCACCTAGGCCATGGCCCAGGGCACCACAGGAGCAAGGGCACCAAAGAAGCTGACTAATCTGATGCAGCATTTGCAAGCTTGCAAATGCTGCAATGCAGGGAGATCAGGCAGCTTCTGACCACGAGTACTCTGCTGCCAGCTATCTGTGCAGTGGCCGCCATGCTCTCTGTGCACGTTGGCATTGTGGCGGGTGGCTACGGACTTTGGCAGCATTGGAGACGGAGGGGAAGAGGAAGCTTCTACACTGGAGATAAGCAGAGAAGTGAGTGACACTGATGGCTGCTGTGGTGTGGAGGCAAGCTGTACTGAAAGGGGGGAGTGGGAAAGGAAGAGATTCAGGGAGTAATCTGGCTATCTATACTGGAGGGGGAGGAGAAGGGGTCATCAGGCTACTTATACTAGAGGGAAAGAGGGGTGGGTCATCTGGCTACCTATTCTGGAGGGGGGGGGGGTCATCTGGCTACCTATACTGGAGGGAGGGATCATCTCGCTACCTATACTGAAAGGGGGCGGCTGGTGACATTGGCCTTGAGCGGTAAAAAGTACAAATCCGGCCCTGGGAATGTGCAAGTAATGTCCGCTTATGTCCAGTAGAATGGCAGGTGCAGACTTTACTCAAGATAAAGAGGGACCCTGTGCTAGAGTGGTGGGCTGTAGGAGGACCTGGAAAGCCACCCAGAGGCTTTCAACTACTGAGGTAAGTATCTAACCAACTATCCCCTCTACAGGTTTGCTTTAACATCCTGGAGGGCTTTTGGGGGCATTCCATATTGGGGAAAGTTGTCTTGAAATCATTACACTGTAAACCTATTATATTCATTATATTGTGGGTTTATTTAATAATAATAATTATTATTATTTTGTGGGTTTAGGGTGAAGAACATTACAGATTAAAGAGGAAAACGCTTGTGGGAGCGATGATCAGTCTATGGAAGAGTCCAATCAGATCAACACAATTAAAGAGGAAGAAGAGACATATGTGAGGAGTGATGAGCAGACTATGGAGGAGGGTGACATGATGAGGACCATTAAAGAGGAAGAAGAAGAGACATATGTGAGGAGTGATCACCAATCTGCGGAGGAGGGTGACATGATGGGGACAAGTAAAGAGGAAGAAGAAGAGACGTGTGTGAGGAGTGATCAGCAGTGTATGAAGGAGGGTGACATGATGAGGACAATTAAAGAGGAGGAAGAAGAGACCTATGTGAGGGGTGATCAGCAGTCTATGGAGGAGGGTGGCATAAGGATAATTAAAAAGGAAGAAGAGACGTATTTGAGGAGCAGTCAGCAACCTATGGAGGAGGGTGGCATTATGAGGACAATTAAAAAGGAAGATTTGTTAGTGGACATCAGTGCAGGTAAGCAATAAGCACATTTTCAACTAATTTAAAGCTCTGGTAATCCCAAAATTAAAGACCAGGCTGGTGCCAACTAGTTCCGCATTGCCATGAAATTCTCATAGCTCCACTGCACCATTTCCCATAGTGTACCCTTCTTCCACCCTCTCTGTAAGGACCTTGGTGCATACATCTGCTGCCCTGCTCTATAGGTGAACACTAGTGGGTGCATGTACAGCATATACAGTGCTTATCGCACACCTAGGGCTTGATTCACTAAACCGTACTAATTCATAGCATGGCAGCGCTAGCGTTTTGTGCACAATTGTAAAATTTCACGCACAATCGCGGGCAAAAATGCGCGATTGTGCGTGAAAATGTGCGCAAAACGCTAGCGCGGCCGTGCTATGGGTTAGCACAGTTTAGTGAATCAAGCACCTAAAGTGAGGCGAATAGTGAGGCTAACATATTTATTTAGTTTTAAACCATGCAAATTTCCTGGCTATGGGATTTAGGAAGCAGAAACCTGAGCTATGATCCAGAGGTGGATGGACACTAGGAAGCAAGGATGGGGCTGCATACTATCACACAATGGAAACCAGCGTCAGGAAGGCGTGGTAATTGCAGGGCAGTGAGGAACTAATGAAGTGAGGCCAGACAGCAGGCAAGCGGATAGTCTTCTGGAAACTGGCAATGAAACCGGCCGGGTTCCCATTTGTCTGGATGCACAACAAAGGATCTGCGCAGGTTCCATTGCAAGTCCACGCACATCGTTCACACACCCTCTGCTGTGCATCCAGTTCTGCTGGTGTTGCCACCTGTCACTTAACATGCCGCTGTTCATTCGAGTCCTTTGTTGCTGCTGGCACTGCTGCTAGGGTCTTCTGCATGGAACAAGCGCCGCTATACAGACTGAAGCCCTGGCAGATGCATCAGGCTATCACTGGATTGCAAAAGACCAATGGGAATCCTCCTGAAACCAATGGGAGACTGATGCTTCTGCTAGGGCTCCAATTTGTATCCTGGCCCTTATCCTTGTAAAGAGGACCTAAGTTGCCTTGCCTACAGCAGCGAAGAACCTAAATGGATGATGCAAGATGAGTAAAGTGTAGTGTAAGTGCAAACTTATTTGGCCAAATAAACTGATTCTAATTTGGAAAAGGTGAGTTGTACGTGGTGTATTGGTTGCGTCTGCATCCACTTCCTCCAGCTGGTCTGCAAAAATTGCGTACTACCCATTTTTTGTATGAACCCGGCCTTGCTCAAGTAGCTGAGAGTTGCTTTTTGACTCCTTAATTACCCTTCTCCGTATTAGCCATCTCAGAAGACTGGGGCTGCAGTTCGTTGAGTGAATTGGATGCACCTAAACATATGAGTCCACAGAAGATTGAAATATAGGTACTTACCTCGGTAGTAGGTAGCCTCAAGATAGTCCAGAGAGTTACTGATCCTCTTACACCCCTCTGTGGACATGTGGAGCTGGATCGTGGACACAGTGGAGGCAAGGAGAACTGGCTAAGCCTCTGGATCATTCAAAGGCTTTCCTTCACTGAGGTAAGTATTCATGGCACTTTTGTTCCCTTCAGGTTTTTTAACATGCAATACCATAGCAAGGCTCACATTACCCATGTACCACGGATCATGCTAATTTTGCAGTGCGTGGTACTCTGTTGCCATTAGTACTGGTAATAATTTTGCGCGCTGCCTTGTGCATGGGAATATTACTGTATGTTTGTGCATCAGGCCCTTTGTTCCTTATTATATCATGACCCCAATAAATGAAGTGGAGATAGTTTGTCTCTTTATAATGGTCCATCCCATAAGTATATCCAGTGTTAACATATTTCTCTCCAGCAGGGGGACACGATGTCGGGAACATGTCAGGGGGACATCCTGTGACACATCCAGACGATGCTGCAGAAGGTAATGGTGGCACAGAAGGTTGGACAGCAGGATATCCTGTTAATAAAAGCACTGATTACAGATTTTACAATACAATCAGCTCTGTGGGTTCTTCTCTTCTCAAACAATCATCTGAGAAATCCCACAATATTGCACCAGATGTTTATCCACAGGACAGCAGTACGGCTACATCTGCAGAGGCATGTATTCTGGAGGAATCTTCCTCTAAGTCAGATGGTGGCACCAATGGAGATGTTCATGTAATTCACAGCTGGAACTTTGATAATTGTGTTCCTCCTGGAACAGCTCTTTCTGAAGACCAGAAGGTGCCCTCACACAAGCTTTTGTTTCCATGTCTGGATTGCAGTAAACGTTTCCTACAGAAAGAATACCTTGATAGGCACCAACAAATCCACAGCAGTGATCGACCACATTCCTGTTCAGAGTGTGGGAAAAGCTATCTTCTGAAAAAAGACCTTCGTAGGCACTTGAGAAGGCACACTGCCGAGCGTCGTTTCTTATGCAAAGTCTGTAATAAAACGTTCATCCACCAAGGAGACCTTCTGAGACACAACATGAGTCACACAGGTGAGCGTCCTCATTCTTGTTCTGAGTGTGGGAAATGTTTCACTTTAAAATCACACCTTAGTGTGCACCAACAACGAATCCACACTAGCGAGCGGCCTTTTTCCTGTCCAGAGTGTGGGAAAGGCTTTTGTCAGAAAAGAGAGTTTTTCTGCCACCAGCTCACTCACTCCGGGAAGCGGCTATTTTCATGTTCAGAGTGTGGTAAAAGCTTCTTTCAGAGGAAAGACCTCAACAGACACCAAAAAACCCACAGTGGCGAGCCACTTTACTCATGTTCAAATTGTGGGAAAGCGTTTAGAAAGCGAAGAGAATTTGTTTTGCATGAGAAGACCCACAGCGGCAAAGTTCTCTTCCCATGTTTGGAGTGTGGGAAATCCTTCTTACTGAAAGTTAAACTTCTGGAACACCAGCGCACCCACACAGGTGAGCGTCCGTTTTCATGCCCAGAATGCGGGAAATGTTTCCTACGGAAAGAGTACCTTGTTAAGCACCGAAAAATCCACAATGGTGGTTCACCTCATTCCTGTTCAGAGTGTGGAAAAAGCTTTCTTCAGAAAAGCAGCCTGGTCAGACACCAGAGAAGACACACTGCAGAGCGTCCTTTCTTATGCTCGCTGTGTACTAAGAGTTTCATCCAGGATAAAGACCTTCAGAGACACCTCAGGACTCACAAAGGTGAGCGACCTTATCCTTGTTCAGAATGTGGGAAAAGCTTTGCTGAAAAAGGCCATCTTCGTGTGCACCAGCGAGTCCACACCGGTGAGAGGCCTTTCTCCTGTGCAGAGTGTGGGAAAAGCTACTGTGAGAGAGGAGACCTTCTCCGCCACCAGATGACTCACTCTGGCGAGCGGCCGTTTTCATGCTCAGAATGTGATAAAAGCTTCTTTCAGAGGAAAGACCTTCGCAGACACCAAAGAACCCACACTGGCGAACGACCTCATGCATGCTTGGAGTGCGGCAAAGGGTTCATTTCTAAAGAACTCCTCCGCTGCCACCAGAGGATCCACACTGGAGAGCGGCCTTACACTTGTTCAGAGTGTGGGAAGAGTTTTAAAGACAGAGGACACCTTAGTACACATTACAGAACCCATACAGGCATTCGCTCTTTTTCCTGCTTGGAGTGCGGGAAAGGATTTATTCATAAGCAGGCCCTTTGTAATCACCAGCGGACCCACACTGGTGAGCGTCCTTATACTTGTTCAGAGTGTGGGAAATGTTTTGTTTCTAGGGGAAATCTTAATCTGCACTCGAAAAAACACTAGAAAAGATATGGTTGTATTTCACAGCTGGAAATGTTATGTTTATAAAAATTTTAGAATACATATCAGGAACTTTTCAAATATCCATTCAGTCAATAAACTTTTCTTTAAAGTGAACCCGAGATGAAAATAAACAGATGAGATCTACAGTTGGATATGTCCTACTCCTAGAAATGACTTTTTCATGGTTTTATTTTATGCACACACATTTACAACGTACAATGGTTAATTTGCATATATTCAGCAGTGGTGCTCTGGGAGACATCTCGAGCTCACTCCAACCTGAATTATCGCAAATTCTTTCTGTTTTAGGAAAGCAAATTTTTGTTTTTCTTAACATTTACAACGTGGATTTTCTGTTTTATTGTCTCTGCTCAATTGCAGTGTCTCAAGAGTCCCATAGCGAAAATACATGAGCTATTGACCTTTTTATCTTTCCCTTTCAGTCAGAAGCCCAGTTATTTGCTTAGGAAAGTGCTTTCTAGCTGTGATTTGTTATCAGTGAGGGAGGCTATAGACCGACTGGGTCCTGAGTGAAGAAAAACTGTCAGTTGCATAGTTGGATATTCGCTCTTTCAGGCAGGGAAAAAAAGAAAAGGAGCACAGCATAGATGTCTGTTCTTGCCACTGTATGTACACATGTCTATCTTAACACGTCACATGTCATTTCAGGTACACTTTAATCTTGTGGGGATTATGGGGAAATCGTCTGGCCACACCCCCTAGCTCTATTCCTGATGATTTTGTAGTTAAAGGAAACATCCAGGGTTTTTTTTTTTAAAGCAGATCTTACCTGGGGCTTCCTCCAGCCCCTGGCAGCTTATGTGTCCCTCGCCACAGCTCCACTCCAAGACGGTAGCCCGGGGTTTCCCTCCAGTGCAACAGCCAACCTGGTGAGGTCGGAGGCCACTCGGGATCGTGCTTACGTACCCGGGAGTGTTCTGCACAACCTCGCCAGTTTGGCTGCTGCAATGGAGGGGACCCCGGGCTACCGTCTTGGAGTGGAACTGTGGCGAGGGACACACAAGCAGCCAGGGAATGGACACAGTCCCAGCTGAGTAGATCTGCTTTTTTTATTTAAAAAAAATGCTTTTTTAAAAGATCTGCTTTTTTTTACATTAACATTGTAAAAAATAAGCAATTTTAAAGTTTCTCTTTAAGGGATACCCGAAGTGACGTGACATGATGAGATAGACATGTGTATGTACAGTGCCTAGCACACAAATAGCTAAGCTCTGTTTCTTTTTTTTCTTTCTCTGTCTGAAAGAGTTAAATATCAGGTATGTAAGGAAGTGACTACAGTGTGACCCTCACTGATAAGAAATTCCAACTATAAAACACTTTCCTAGCAGAAAATGGCTTCTGAGAGCAAGAAAGAGATAAAAAGGGGATTTTCTTATCAGTGATGGTCACAGTGCTGTCACCTCTTGTCTGAGTCAGGACTGAGTCAGCCACTTACATACCTGATATTTAACTCTTTCAGGCAGAGAAAGAAAAAAAAGGAGCATAGCATAGTTATTTGCGTGCTAGGCACTGTACATACACATGTCTATCTCATCATGTCACATGCCACTCCGGGTATCCTTTAAAGCAGATGGGATATGCCCCCATAACAGCAAAGAGTTCCCAGCTTCAGCCCCGCCCTCATTTCAATAAAGGCCAGAATATTTCACTATAAGGGTCAACAGACTTTGCATACTGTAAACCGAGTGCATAGATATGTTTTTGTACTATATGGGA
The DNA here is from genome assembly GCF_040937935.1 of Hyperolius riggenbachi. Classification (NCBI taxonomy): domain Eukaryota; kingdom Metazoa; phylum Chordata; class Amphibia; order Anura; family Hyperoliidae; genus Hyperolius; species Hyperolius riggenbachi. The sequence goes on from NC_090655.1 coordinate 236,509,737, forward strand.
GTTGTAAAATTGGCCAATCATTGACCAATCAAAATTGTGTGTGTGTACCAGCCAACAAGATCATGAATGATCATTTCAGCTAGCGATAGTATAATTGTCCAGGCTGCTCAGTTATATGTATTGCTACACAAACACTCATACATTCTCATTTGGCTACTAGAGGTAGTCAGAATTAGAATCAGTTTTATTTCACCAAGTATAGCAGAGCTGTACTCGGAATTATTTGTGGTACACATGGCATAGGCATAGTGTAGGAAGACAAGATATACAACACAACACAAACAGTTGGAATTACAGTAATGGTATAGGTCTGACCCTCGTTAGTACAGACCCCGGGCATCAGTTAGTGTTCTTCCTGTCATGCAGGAACAGCCCAATACTAATAATAGTCATGACAATAATAATAGTAGTAATGATGATGATGATGGTGGCCCCCATACTGCCCAGGGCAGTAAGAACCAGGGCGGGCCGCAGTGAGAACTGGCTGGAAGGCCCCGTAGGGCATGCCAGAAAGCGGGCCTGACGGGGGGAGGTTGGAGTTCAGCAGCCGAACCGCTTGGGGGAAGAAGGTGTACTTCCGTCTGGTGGTTTTGCATGGTATAGACCTGTAGCGGCGGCCCAATGGGAGGAGCTTGAAGTAGCTTCTGCCTGGGTGGGAGGGGTCACGGGAGATCACAGTGGCCCTCTTCATCATCCTAGCGGAGTGGAGTAGATCAAGAGGTGGAAGAGGAGACCCGATGATCCTCTCTGCGTCAGTTATGACTCTCTGTAGTTTGTATTTTTCACTGGCCGTTGCACCCATGTACCATACAATGTTTGAGGAGCAGAGGATGGATTCTATGGTGGCAGTATAGAAGCTGGCCAGCAGCTTCCTGGGCATGCCGAATCTCTTTAGTTGGCGCAAGAAGAACAACCTCTGCTGAGATTTCTTCTGAATGTTGGTGGTGTTCTGCCCCACTTCAGGTTGTTGGAGAGAGTCGTGCCAAGGAACCGCACAGATGTCACCCTAGAGACTTCGGTACCCTCAATGAGGACAGGTGGGAGGGGGGGGAGGATTCTTCCTGAAGTCCACGACTAGTTCAACGGTTTTAGCAGCGTTGAGTACAAGGTTGTTGTCTCTGCACCAGTTGCAGATTCTTTCTACTTCGCTGCGGTACTCATGCTCTCCGGTGCTACCAATTAGGCCGATGATGGTGGTGTCGTCTGCAAATTTGATGGTTTTCACAAAGTCCGCGGATGAATACTAATAACCTCACTTGCAGGAACATTTACACATTAGTAGAACAGATCTAACACCAGCGGCCAAAACAATCCTGGTTTTAGCCATCATTAAAGGACTATCAAGGGAGAGGAATATGGAGGCTGGCATATTTATTTCCTTTTAAACTATACCATTTGCCTGGCTGCCCTGTTGATCCTGTGTCTCTAATACTTTTAGCCATAGACCCTGAACAAGCATGCAGATCTTATGTTTGACTGAAATCTGACTGGAATAGCTGCATGCTTGTTTCAGGTGTGTGATTCAGCCAAACGAGATAAGCAGCTCAGCAAGGCAACTGGTATTATTAAATATACTTGGCGGTATGGACGAGCTCAGCACGCCCATGACCGCCGCTGTGCACGGCTCTGGCCCTACTGGGTTGATTTGCACAATTTTAAAAAACAAACACGCAGCTAGCACTTTACTAGCTGCGTGTTGGATGCAATCGCCGCCGATGTGCCGCTACCCGCCGCGTAACAGGGCCCCCCCAAGACCCCGTGCGCAGCCTGGCCAATCAGTGCCAGGCAGCGCTGAGGGGTGGATCGGGACTCCCTGTGACATCACGACATTGATGATGTCATTCTGTTCGTTGCCATGGCGACGGGGGAAGCCCTAAAGGAAATCCTGTTCAGAATGGGATTTCCGGACGGGCTTGATCGCCAGCGGCTATTGGAGGGATGGGTGGGATGCCACAGGGAGGGGGGAATCATGTAGCTAGCGCTAGGCTTGCTACATGATTTTTTTTTAAAAATGCAAAAAATACTGTTGCGCTGCCACCCTGGCGCAATCAATAGAACGCCAGGGTGGTTTTTAAAAGGGAATAAATATGGCAGCCTCCATATCCATCTCACTTTAGGTGTGCTTCGAGCTGGCATTGGAATTAGAATATAGTAACCAGGGCCCTCTGGGCAGCGGCTGTAGGAGGGAAAGTTCTGGAAAGTTTGAACTTAAAGAAATGTAAAGTATTCCTGATCAGGGAAGCACTATTAAATAAATCCATAGATGACAAGATCCCCTTATCCTAAGAATCCTGATTAAGCTCCTTTTCTTCTGGGTCTCTCAAGAAGGGGACTGAGGAACAGGAGGGACCCTGAAGACAATGAGCAGCATCAGGCTTCTCAGGGTAATGTAACCTAGCCCTCCATTGGCTTGATTCCATTTATTGCCCTGATTCGGGAGTACTGTATCAGCTGCTGCAAAGCCATCCAGAAGGATTATTCATTAACAATAAATGACTTGTGCAGCAACCATTCATATTCACACTGAAATTGGAATGGCACCGCCCGTGCCGGTACCCTTTTGACCTGTCCTGGATTTAGAAGAAAGGAGACCTGCTGTGGACCAGAAGAAGATACTGCTGGATTATTTTGCAAAGTTAGAGCCCAATTTACTCATTTTCTTCTGGTCAGTTTTATATATTGTTTATATAGATTGTCAGTGAGATGCAAATAGTTCTCAGTTGATGCAAATTTCTAAGCAGATGTGTGCAGCTTGAAAATGGACCAATCAAAATGTGCATCAACCCAGAATTATTTGCATCTCATTGTCCCTCCCTAATCATGAGCCTCTGCCAGCATGTTATTGCTGTCTGTGTCTCAAATAAGAAGCATCTCTCATTCCGTCTTGTGACGCCCTTGAAGGAAATTTCCTCATCTGAGGCACAGACCTCAATAAAAACCAAACATGGGTTTATGGAGCTAAATATTTTTCTGAATTGTTTTAACAGTTTTTCCAGATTTCTCAGATATAGGAGAATCTCAGTAGGGCAAGTATGACCAGGTACACAAGATGAACTTAGAACTGATAAGATGCATTGCAGGAGATGAACACACTCAGAAGATAAGAACAAGTAGAGAAGATGAACACACTCAGAGAAGATAAAAACAGGTGTAATAAATGAATATACTTAGTGGAAAAATGAACAGGCAAATGGTTATACCTAAAGATGAGAACAATTACAGGAGATTAAAGGCCCATACACACACATGACTGATGTCACCCAATGGGGATTGGGATTTGATTCTGATCCCTCGGGTGAAATTGCTAGGTCCAGGCTGTACAGCTGATGATGTGTCCTGTTGAATGGGAACCGCATTTTAAAAAAAATGAAGCAAATACTTACCTAAGGAGAGGGAAGGCTCTGGGTTGTATAGAGCCTTCCGTCTCCTCTCTCGGTGCTCTCTATCCTGTGCTGGCTCCCCCAAACCCCCCCCCCCCCCATTTCAAACCCCCACCGAAAGGGTATTTGGAAGTCTTCGGAAGCCGTGCCCTCCCGAAGACGTGCGGCTCCATACTGCACAGGCGTGAGCGTGCTTGCGCAGGTGCAGTACAGGGCCGCCCTTCTTCAGGAGCACTCGGGGTCCCTGAAGACTTCCGAAGCCTCCTTCGGCCGGGTAAAGCAGTATTTGACTAATTTAGTCAAATACTGCTACTGGGCGAGCCAGCACTGGAACGAGGGGACTAGCAGAAGATCGGGAAGGCTCTATACGACCCAGAGCCTTCACTCTCCTTGGGTAAGTATCTGTCTCATTTTTTTAAATGCGGTTCCCATGTACTTTAAGTGGTATAAAGCTAGCGGTTTTGGTGCTTTGAGTGATACAGAAATCCAGGTAAACGGCTGACATCATCAGAGATACTGATCATTCAACAAGTAACAAGTGTCTTCCAGGCATCAAATACATGTCATAATGTGTATTTATAAACGGAATTTATTATTAGAAATATAGACCAAGATGGGGCCCCAAATTCCTCCTAATTCCTCGAATTACATATTACAATTTATGATAGTGAATTAAAGGCTGCACTTCCTACTTTGTACCACAAGATGGCAATCTTACGAATACTAATTGGAACGCATAGAAACCAAGGAGTGGAACGCACAGATAGTAAGGTTGCGTGGCAGAAAGGGGTGTTACCCAATCGCAGAAAGGGTAGAGCTTCAAAGAAGGAAGTGGGAGGTACGGAAAGGGGATGTTGAGAGGAGACATCGTGGGCACTGGCAGCAGAGGAGGTAAATACATTATTTTATATTTACATCCAGTGAACTCCCCGTGTCTTCCAATCACCAAAGTTGCCTCAACTGTAATAAAGCTATCCAGTTACAACCATATATACCAGAAAGATAATTTGATATTTATATGTCACTATTGAGCCTCTAATTTATTTTGGAAAGAGTTTAAATATTTCCAGCAGTTGAAAAAGCTGCATGTTTGAAATTCCCATCGTCCCGCAACTAAGTGCTTATTAACTGAGACATTGAAGAGTAATTGAGGAGTGCTCAGTGACAATGTGCTGTTCCTAGGTTCCATAATAGAGGGAGGGGAATTCTTCTCAGAGGTCGCTCATACCTCCCAACTTTTTGAGATGAGAAAAAGGGACACTTAAGCCACACCCATGGCCATGCCCTCACCACACCTCTAGTCACGCATACCATAAAGATTTCATAAGAAAAATATGTTGTTTTATAACTCAAACTACACTGGTCCTTTCTATCCTGGTTCATTTTCTTTCATATAAACATTTTAAAATTAGTAATATATCAATGTTAAGGATGGGAATAAAGTTTAGAGTCAATCAAACACATTTTTAGTATGGAAATATATATGTTTACATAGAAAGAGGGACAAAGTCCTAAAAGAGGGACAAATGAGGGTGAAAGAGGGACAGAGGGAAAGGGCTCCCAAAAAGGGACTGTCCCTCCGAAAAAGGGACAGTTGGGAGCTATGGTCGCTAGAAATAGGCGATGCAGTGGCTGTGACTGCACCAGGGCCCCTGGACAAGAGGGGCACACATGGGGCTTGCCTCCTGTCACAGAATTAATGAACTCAGAACTCCTCTCTGCTCTAAAAGATACACAACAGCATAATAACCTTTAAACAAAAAAAACAATTTCTTTCTTACAGCTGATACAAAACCTAAATAAATCTGCACAGTTTCTACTTCCTGATTCATGGAAGCGGACATATTGTTTACAGCCTGTACTTTCAAATGGGCTTATCTGCCATAGGCAGTCATGTGACGGGGAAGGGTGGGGGGAATCAAATTACAACTAGTGATTAGACACAAATGAGGGGGAATTACACAGGCTTTCTTTAAATACATACAGGGTACATTTCTGTTATGTTTTCCTTATGTCCTGTGCAAAAGTGTAGGTCCACTTTAGAGCGGGAGTGTCACCATAAAAATCAAATTTCAACAGCAATTGGTCTGAGTGTATTAACCACCCTGGCGTTCTATTAAGATCGCCAGGGCGGCTGCATGAGGGTTTTTTTTTAAATAAAAAAAAACCTATTTTATGCAGCCAACTGAAAGTTGGCTGCATGAAAGCCCACTAGATGGCGCTCCGGAGGCGTTCTTCTGATCGCCTCCGGCGGCCAAAAGTAACACGGAAGGCCGCAATGAGCAGCCTTCCGTGTTTGGCTTCTCCTGTCGCCATGGCGACGAGCGGAGTGACGTCATGGACGTCAGCCGCCTCCGATCCAGCCCTTAGCGCTGGCCGGAACTATTTGTTCCGGCTGCGCAGGGCTCAGGCGGCTGGGGGGACCCTCTTTCGCCGCTGCTCGCGGCGGATCGCCGCAGAGCGGCGGCGATCGGGCAGCACACGCGGCTGGCAAAGTGCCGGCTGCGTGTGCTGCTCTTTATTTCATGAAAATCGGCCCAGCAGGGCCTGAGCGGCACCCTCTGGCGGTAATGGACGAGCTGAGCTCGTCCATACTGCTAAGGTGGTTAAGTTATAAAGATGCTAATCCTGCATTCAAAACTTTCAAAATTGTTTCTGCTGTTATGGTTTGGAGTTATCACATACTTTAGGAGCACTGGCCCTTTAATAGTCAGTGCCAAACAGTTGCATGCTGAGGGTTTTTTTTAATCTATAATATAGTCCTCCTCTTCCATTTATTTCCCTGCCTAGCTGCTTATCTGAAACACGATCCTCTGCTCACTTGTGTTTACAAGCAAGGCTAAGGTGACTCAGCGATTGGAGGTAAAAAAGAAAAAAGTTAAGGGCAGAAATGACATCAGCATTTAGCCTCAAACTGTGGGCAACATACATGGTTCTCACTAGGAACAGAATTCTCTTCATTTACTATATAAAATTCACTGAAATCAAAACGTGGACAGTACAATACATGTGTTATGTAAGTAGATCAAGTATTTATCTACTTTTATATATGTTTTTATTTCCTGGCATAGTATGGATAATTCTACTGCTGATTCTACAGATTCTACAAATCTGAAGGGGCACTAAACAAACAAAAATAGGTAGGTACTTACCTGTGGAGAGTCCACTTTTTCCACTGCTGTCCCCCAGTAAAGTTCTTTGCCTTCGGGACTCTTTGGCAGCCTTCAGAAGTACTTGCATCCCTTAGTCCTTCTGAAGACGGGCATGTTCATACTGCGCATGTACACGTCCATTATGGGTGTGCTTGTCTTAGGAAGTACTCGGGGACATGAGTACTCTATAGCCTTATATTCCAGTGAGATTTAAAGTGATAGTGTTACTTTTATACATTCTGTAAAAACTAAGTATTCTCAGCCACGATATCGAAACTCAAAGATCCATTTAGTTCCTAGCCTCAATACAAATAAATAAGACCTTTGGGTGGCCCTTTTCAAGTGTACTTGAGGTGAAATGATGAGATAGATGTGTACATACAGTGCCAAGCATACAAATAACTGGGATGTGCTCCTTTTCTTCTTTTTCTGCTTGGAAGAGTTAAACACTAGGCAAGCGACAATTTCTCTCAAGTCAGAATCTAGTAATCCACACTGATAAGGAATTACAGCCACAAAATTCTTGCCTGGAGAGAACAAGTTTTGAGTGCAGGGAATAGATAAAAAATGGTCAATAGTTCATATGTTTTAGCTCTGGGACACTGAAAGACTGTATCAGGCATATGAGACTACACAACATTAAACATAAACATTTTTATTTTTTTTAGCTGATACACAGAAAATAAAACTGGGAATCTAAAAAAAGAAGGTGATTTTGAAGAGGAGGATAGATACAATTATTCATCTGTTCAATTTATTTTCAGTGTGTCCTTTCTGTTCCACATAGTCTTTTAAATGTTTAACACAACTTATGTTATCTTTCTTTATAATTTTGGAATAATTGTGTATGGCAATGATTGTTGTCTTTTAAGAAATGATCTTACAGTGCAGCATTTAATATATGATTTTAGGCACAGAGATACCTGAGGAAGTAGAGTTTGCCTGTGAAATGCGTGGTGTAAAGTGCAGTGCTATTTCGGTGGTATGTGGCCATATATTGGAAGGTAAGTGGAGCTTACCATCCCAACTCAAACACCTTTCACAGCAACCATGAAGTGACACAAAAAAATGTGAAATACTCGCCTATGCAGAGAGAAGGCTTTGGATCCTAGAGCCTTCCTGTTCCCGCTCCGTGCCCTTGGTCCACCACTCTTCCCTGGTGAAGTTATCTTACCTACAGGCTGAATACGTCTACTGGACCCCTTATGCAGGCTACGGAAGTACTCACTTTGACAAGTACTTCTGAAAATGAGCAGATCCATACTGCGCACACGTGAGACTGGGCTTGTGCAGTATGTATGCACCAGTCTTCAGAAGCACTTGGGGGCACAAATACTTCCGAAGCCTTTGAAGGAGTCCCAAAGTCACAATCTCAACAGGGGACAGTGGAACAAGGACACAGAGAGAGGACCAGGAAAGCTCCATGGAAACAGAGCATTTCCTCTGCATAGGTGAGTATAACTCTTTATATTTTTTTTTTTTGCGGGTTCCTCAGGGTTGCTCTAAACAATTTATCCTTGATTGAGCGTCTCCTACTTGTCTTGCTTCCTAATACGCCTTCTAAAGAATTTTTGATCGATATTATTAATAAAAGCTACATCTGACCGGAGAGAAAAGGAGGATTTTGGGAGGTTTATTTCATTAGTAAAACGCCTGAATGGAGAGGCGAGGAGGATTCTGGGAGGTCAGGTGACCTCACTTTTATTCCATTAGTAGAACAGCTGACACAAGAGGTGAGGAGAATTTCGGGAGACAGGGCAGACAGACAAGACACAGAACATTTATATTGCGGACTCAGAGGACCAGATCTACAACCGCTAGGGGCATGCTCAGTTGGCAGTAGCAGTGCTAGGGAGTCTTGCCCAAGGTCTCTTTACTGAATAGGTGCTGGTTTACTGAACAGGAAAAGCCAAGATTCCAACCCTGGTCTCCTGTGTCAGTATCAGACCTAATTTTTATTTCCATTATTAAATCATAGGCAGATAGGAGGATTATGTGAAGTCTAATGACAACACTCTTATCTATATTAATAAAACACACACACCTGATTGGAGAGGTGAGGAGGATTTTGGGAGGTCACATGACCATTAATAAAACACACAGCTGACTGGAGAGGAGGATTCTGGGGATTTCACATAACATTATTCATGCTCTATTCATGTAGAGTCTTTCTCCTATTACGTCTGGTGATCGTGTGACCTTCATGGTGCCCACAGCGCACTCCTGATACCCAAGAGAAGCAACAAGCAGAAATTACTACAAGTCAACAACTAGATAATTCAGCTGCTGGTAAGCAGTGCTGGTTCATTATATAGTAATGTATTTGCTGGTTGGGCAATGTTCTACTGAATTATTTTGTACTCAGTCCACAACTATGCCACATTCCCTACATTGTAGGAGAAAGGGAAGTGTCCAGAAAGACAGGAGGCGGGGCTACCGTGATGGAAGATCAGAACATCCCACTACTTCCTCAGGTAGAAGCCCAATGGAAAAACCAATGCTTCATGCATTATGGTTTATAGATTGTCTCCCTTATTTTCTTTGTTTACTTTTAGGTGAAAAGTCTGGATGGCTGCAACATTATTATTAAAGAAGAGATTATAGATGATGAAGATGTGATGGAGAAGAGGCAACATTTAGAAGGGCACATGGACCTCTACAAGGACACCATGATGGAGAATCAGCCGCTCTTAATATCACCGGGTAACTGGAGACTTTCATTTCCTGTAAAGGAGAGAGCAGTGTGGAGGGCCCACCTACATCCCCATCATCTGATAATCTCATAAAGACAATGTTTTCAGTGCACTAAGCATTAGCACTTGCGGGAATACAGGAAACAGCTGATTTTACTGAACAGTTTGCCAAATATCAATTCACTAAGGCTGTTACCGCATGGAAAAGTAAAATTGCTGACTAGTGAGGCAAATTACCAACTTGTTTGGTAAATACCTCAATAGATGTAGAACAGGTACAAAGACGGGCTGCTAAATTAATCTCACTTACTAAGAAAGGTTGGGCAAACTAGGTGTATTTAGTTTGGTAAAAAAAAATACAGCTAAGGGGTGACCTGATTAACGTGTAGAAATACATCAGAGGGCAGTACACAAAAGCTTGGCAGGTGAGCTTTTTGTCCTTAGCCTTGTACACAGGACAAGGGGACATGATCTGCGTATAGAGGGAAAAAGGTTTTGCCTTCTATTTAGGAAGGTTTTTTTTTTAATGTAAGAGTTGTTAAAATGTGAAATATTTTACCACAGGAAGTACGATAGTTATGACAAAATCTATATCTACCTCCCTGGCGTTATGACTATTTCCAGATTTGGGGTCTAAAAGCATGCAATTTTCTCACAAGCTTTTAGACCCTAAAAACAAGAAGAAAAGCATACCTTAGAGAGGTCTGCAGCAGCTCCTGCATGAAACTCACTCAGGCACAGGATTACCACCCTGTTCTGTGGCTTTCCATCCTGAGCCTAACTCGGGATTACAGCTAAGGAGGTTAAAGGACTTACGAGGCCAAAACCGGTAAAAAAGTAAAGTGCCTGCATGTTGTTTAAATGCACGGAGGACGCCATCCGCGCCCTCCGTGCAGTTCCGCCGAGTCCCGTTACTGAAATTGCACTGTAGCGTGGATCAGGGGGGTTGGCCCTAGAGCTGCGCAGCCGCACTCGCGGCAATGCGGACTGCTCAGCCGCGGCCAGCTCCGGCGGCCATATTAGGAGTGGCTCTGGGGTCGCGAGCGCACGGGGGGGGGGGGGGGGGCGATTTCACTAAGGGAACCCGACGGAACTACACAGAGGGCGCGGATGCGTCCTCCGTGCATTTAAACAACATGCAGGTACTTTACTTTTTTCCCGGGATTGGCCTCGTAAGTCCTTTAAAAGAGGTTTGGATGTTCTTGCATTAAAGGACATCCATGGCTATAATTACTAGTTAATTCCCAGCAAAGTTGATACAGGGATTTTATCTGACTGCCACCTGGAGTCTGGAAGCAATTTTTTCCCCATAAAGGTTAATTAGCCCAAGCCTTGTAAAGATTTTTTCAACTGCTATAAGTGGGAGTGCAGGAGAAAAAGGTACCTAATGCTTATTTATTTATTATTATTATTATTTTTTTTCAACCAAGCTAACTATGTGAAATGTACATTTACAAAGATTAGACCATGCGTTAAAACAAGTGAGATGGTTGGTATTTTGCCTCCAGCCTGGAGCTGTCGGTAACTAACAAACAGCCATTTTGACAGGCAAAGGAGATGGCCAGTAGGAGGAGCCACACCGTTCTAGTACTCACTCCATTGGTACCGATGTACTGCTGGGTGGGACATCATAAAATAAACAAAACACAAGATTCAGGAGCAGGGCACATTTATAGAGTTTTCCCCCTAACCCTTTAGAGGTGAACGGGGAAAGACTGATACAGAGAAACAGAGGGACTAGAGTGGTTTGCAGATATAAAGGGAAGCTGGGCATGCCTTTTAAGCCCAAGCTACATGATACTATTCTATTTACGATTCTATTACGATTCTATTTACGATTCAATTAAATCCAACATGTCCGATCCTGATTCGATTCGATTAAATTCGATTTGCCATTCTTTTACAATGGCAAACCAAATTGAATCAAATCAGGATCGGACATGTCGGATTTAATCGAATCGTAAATAGAATCGTATCATGTAGATTGGGCTTTACTCTTTTACAGCAGAAGCAGCCACTTGAAGAGGTACAGCTCATGTTTTAGGCAGACCACTTATACCAGAAGAATCTTCACAACTCTGGCCATAAGTAGGAGAGCATCAATGTAGCAGAATACATCTTGCTGCTGAGACCTAACTCCACAGCTGGTTAGACTTCTACTTTTTACCAAACAGGTCTTAGTAAATTAAAGCCACGTTTTTGGTAAATTACCGAACTATTCACATGTGCAAAAATCTTACTGAATTCAGAAAAAATGTCTAGAATACTGAATGCAGTATGTTACTTACCTATTATGGTTTACCAAAAGGGTCTTAGTGAATTGAAGCCATTGTTTTTAGTCAGTGAGTGTGTATGTGTTTCCTACAGATGGGTCCAGTAGCAGAAACCCACCAGAGAGATGCACAGGTCCTCTTTATCCCCGGAATTGTCCACAGGAAGATTACATTATCCCCCACCATGAGGTAAGCAAAGCTGAGAGTGCAAAGTTCAAACTGTACAAGGTTATATTTGCCTCTGTGTTGGTCTTGTGTGAGGGCTCACATCCTGTAAGTCACATCACAGTCACACATCTAACAGTTCCCTCCGAAAGGCCAGACGTATTAAAGCAAACCTGTGATAATTACAAATTAAAAAGTTGATACTTGCCTCTGGATCCTCTAGCAGTGTTTCTCAACATTTTATTGGTATGTACCCCTTTTAACACCCTGTACTCACCAAGTACCGCCTGGCATAGTAAATATTATCTATATATAAGGTAAGCCCATGATTCAATTCATTTCAGAATAAATATATCTTTAAATAACATATATATATATATATATATATATATATATATATATATATATATATATATATACATACAGTGGAGGAAATAATTATTTGACCCCTCACTGATTTTGTAAGTTTGTCCAATGACAAAGAAATGAAAAGTCTCAGAACAGTATCATTTCAATGGTAGGTTTATTTTAACAGTGGCAGATAGCACATCAAAAGGAAAATCGAAAAAAATAACCTTAAATAAAAGATAGCAACTGATTTGCATTTCATTGAGTGAAATAAGTTTTTGAACCCTCTAACAATAAAAGACTGAATACTTAGTGGAAAAAACCTTGTTTGCAAGCACAGAGGTCAAACGTTTCTTGTAATTGATGAGCAAGTTTGCACACATTTTAGGAGGAATGTTGGTCCACTCCTCTTTGCAGCTCATCTCTAAATCCCTAAGGTTTCGAGGCTGTCTCTGTGCAACTCTGAGCCTGAGCTCCCTCCATAGGTTTTCTATTGGATTAAGGTCCTGGGACTGACTAGGCCACTCCATGACCTTAATGTGCTTCTTCTTGAGCCACTCCTTTGTTGCCTTTGCTGTATGTTTTGGGTCATTGTCGTGCTGGAACACCCATCCACGACCCATTTTCAGTTTCCTGGCAGAGGGAAGGAGGTTGTCGTTCAGGATTTCACGATACATGGCTCCGTCCATTTTCCCGTTAATGCGATTAAGTTGTCCTGTGCCCTTAGCAGAAAAACACCCCCAAAGCAAAATGTTTCAACCCCCGTGCTTGACGGTGGGGACGGTGTTTTGGGGGTCATAGGCAGCATTTTTCTTCCTCCAAACACAGCGAGTTGAGTTAATGCCAAAGAGCTCTATTTTGGTCTCATCAGACCACAGCATCTTCTCCCAGTCACTCACAGAATCATTCAGGTGTTCATTGGCAAACTTCAGACGGGCCTGCACATGTGCTTTCTTGAGCAGGGGGACCTTGCGAGCCCTGCAGGATTTTAATCCATTGCGGTGTAATGTGTTTCCAATGGTTTTCTTGGTGACTGTGGTCCCTGCTAATTTGAGGTCATTCACTAACTCCTCCCGTGTAGTTCTAGGATGCTTTTTCACCTTTCTCAGAACCATTGACACCCCACGAGGTGAGATCTTGCGTGGAGCCCCAGAGCGAGGTCGATTCATGGTCATTTTGTGCTCCTTCCATTTTCGAACAATCGCACCAACAGTTGTCACCTTCTCTCCCAGCTTCTTGCTAATGGTTTTGTAGCCCATTCCAGCCTTGTGCAGGTCTACAATTTTGTCTCTGACATCCTTGGACAGCTATTTGGTCTTTCCCATGTTGGAGAGTTTGGAGTCTGCTTGATTGATTGATTCTGTAGACAGGTGTCTTTTATACAGGTGACTAGTTAAGACAGGTGTCCTTAATGAGGGTGACTAATTGAGTAGAAGTGTCTAACCACTCTGTGGGAGCCAGAACTCTTAATGGTTGGTAGGGGTCCAAAAACTTATTTCACTCAATGAAATGCAAATCAGTTGCTATCTTTTATTTAAGGTTATTTTTTCGATTTTCCTTTTGATGTGCTATCTGCCACTGTTAAAATAAACCTACCATTGAAATGATACTGTTCTGAGACTTTTCATTTCTTTGTCATTGGACAAACTTACAAAATCAGTGAGGGGTCAAATAATTATTTCCTCCACTGTATATATATATACATGGTATCCAAACATGGCATTGCATATAGTTCCCCCCATTCCACTCAATCAATTGAGTTCAAATGCAAAGCTATGGATTTTGTATATTCAGTATGCCAATGATTAAACAAATCTCAGAGTAAATGTATCTCGGAACGACACATAGCCAAACATGACAATGCAGAGAAATTGCAGCAAATGGGTGATTGTTTTAACTAATCCAATGCAACCTCCATGTGCTGCATATGGATTGAAGTAGTAAGTGTTTAGTAGTGAATAGTAGTGTATTCAGTATCAGGTGTTTTAGATAGGGATAACCATACTAGAGGTAATAAATTTAGAGGTAATAGAGATTTTGCTGGTATCACTCTAAGGGTGTGTAAAGCACAATTATACAACCCAGTAGTAAAAATTCCAAGATGTAGCAAAGTGACTTACCGATCTGCACAAGGATTCAAGTTAAGCACCTCTGTAATGAAAGAGCAGGCTATGGCTGCTTAAATAGGTGTTGGGTGAGTGTGGGCCAATCAGGGACTGCCATGTGGACAGTATGGAAAGGCCAATGATGTAACCAGTGATGTAATTACACTTGAAAAATGTAAATGTTCCGAGATACATTTACTCTGAGATTTGTTTAATCATTGGCATACTGAATATACAAAATCCATAGCTTTGCATTTGAACTCAATTGATTGAGTGGAATGGGGGGAACTATATGCATTGCCATGTTTGGCTATATATATGTGTTATTTCAAGATATATTTATTCTGAAATGAACTGAATCATGGGCTTACCTTATATTTAATCCATAGTTTTGCATTTGAACTCAATTTATTTATTTTTTGAATATTATATAATAACACAATTTTGATTGTACGAGTGTATTCATGCTTTGGTCTCTGGCATTTTCAGCTTGATACTCCTCCCTTTATTGCCTGATGAAGCAGGATTGAGCCTGCGAAACGCATTGCAATTTTTTGGGAGTTTCTAATAAATGTGTTTGACTGTCTGAATCGCAGTCGTTGTCATGCCTGCTTGAGGGAGGTAAGACCACCACTTCCTCCTTCATTTTTGCCAATTAAGTTGGTTTTTAAGCTCATTTAATCTAATTTTATACTTTTGGCGCCTCTGTTCCTTATAAACAATTTTGAGTCCACCCTTGGTGGACGGTTGCTACCCTTTTTTCCTGTCTACAGAGAGCGACTTCTTAATACTGAGTGGGGTCAGGACAATCTCCCCACCTGCCTTTACAGTGGTTACCTGCTGGTGACCCTGACTTGTGAGTATCTAGCAATACGAATTTATCGCCACCTTATCCAGTACGTATTACACTATTGGGGCTCTTGGTGTTCCCTGGTTTTATCTCTTTAGTAATTTGGTGGTGTTTAAATAAGATTTATCATTTTCTAAAACTCTAACTTTGTTATTCTTGGTTAAGTATATCAAGGCTGAGTACCCCCTGGGGTATGCGTACCACACGTTGAGGACCTAGGCTCTAGAGCAGTGATCTGCAAACTTGGCTCTCCAGCTGTTAAGGAACTACAAGTCCCACAATGCATTTGCCTTTCTAAATCATGACTGTGGCTGTCAGACTCCTGCAATGCACTGTGGGACTTGTGGTTACTTAACAGCTGGAGAGCCAAGTTTGCAGATCACTGCTCTAGAGGCTTCCCACGTTTTTGTCCAGATGACTTCTGGACAGGACTGTGGAGTCGAGGAGTCTGAGATGGAGCAATTTTGAGTACCTGGAATTGGAATCAGAGGTAATGGTTTGAATAAACTGAGAAGTCGGAGTCAGATGTTTTTTGTACCAAATCCATAGCCTTTGTAGTAGTCGGAGTTGAGGAGTCAGAGCAATTTTTGATTTTTGTACCGACTCCACAGCCCTGCTCCTGTACAGCTGGAACTTTGTAGCCTCAATCCTGTACATGAACAAGTGCAGCCGTAATGTGCCTGCGCAGTGGCATGGACCTCAGCCAGCACAGTAGCATGGAGCTCCATCTGCGCAGCAGCACAGACCTCCGCCTGCGCAGTAATATGGACCTCCCTTTGCGCAGTAGCATGTACCTCCGCCTGCGCAGTAGCATGGACCTCTGCCTGCACAGTAGCATGGACCTCTGCCTGCGCAGTAGCTTGGACCTCTGCCTGCGCAGTAGCACGGACCTCTGCCTGCGCAGTAGCACGGACCTCTGCCTGCGCAGTAGCACAGACCTTATATAATATAATAATATGGACCTCCCTTTGCGCAGTAGCATGGACCTCCTCCTGCGCAGTAGCATGGACCTCCTCTTGCGCAGTAGCTTGGACCTCTTGCACAGTAGCACGTACCTCCACCAGCTCGGCCCTCCGCAGTAGTATGAACCTCCATCTGCGCAGTACCACAGACCTGCTACCTGTGCAGTAGCATGGACCTCCACCTGTTCATTAGCACAGACCTCCTCCTGTGAAGTAGCATGGACCTCCGACCTGCGCAGTAGCATGGACCTCTACCTGCGCAGTAGCACAGACCTCCGACCTGCGCAGTAGCATGGACCTTCATCTGCACAGTAGCGTGGACCTTCATCTGCACAGTAGCACGTGCTTCCACATGCATGGTAGCTTGGGCAGTACTTCAGAGTGAGACGTAATTTTGCACATCAGACAAGCGATTTAGAGTTCAAGCAGATGCACTGCGCACACATTTTTTGAATAGAGGGTATCCCGATGGGGAACTCAGATGACCTCGACCTGCGCAGTAGCATGGACCTCCACCTGCGCAGTAGCATAAACCTCCACCTGCGCAGTAGCATAAACCTCCTCCTGCGTACTAGCACAGACCTCTGCCTGTGCGGTAGCATGGGCCTCCGCAGTAGCACAGACATACGCCTGCACAGTAGCAGGTATCTCCAACTGCACAGTAGCACAGACATCCGCCTGCGCAGTAGCAGGTATCTCCACCTGCACAGTAGCACAGACATCCACCTCCACAGTAGCAGGTATCTCCACCTGCACAGTAGCACAGACATCCGCCCGCGCAGTAGCGGGTATCTCCACTTGCACAGTAGCACAGACATCCGCCTCCGCAGTAGCACAGACATCCACCTCCACAGTAGCAGGTATCTCCACCTGCACAATAGCACATACATCCGCAGTAGCAGGTATCTCCACCTCCGCAGTAGCACAGACATCCGCCTGCACAGTAGTAGGTATCTCCACCTGCACAGTAGCACAGACCTCTGCCTCCGCAGTAGCAGGTATCTCCACCTCTGCAGTAGCATAGACATCTGCCTACGCAGTAGCAGGTATCTCCACCTGCATAGTAGCACATACATCCGCCTCCACAGTAGCGGGTATCTCCACCACCGCAGTAGCACAGACATCCGCCTCCGCAGTAGCAGGTATCTCCACCTCCGTAGTAGCACAGACATCCGCCTGCACAGTAGTAGGTATCTCCACCTGCACAGTAGCACATACATCCGCCTCCACAGTATCAGGTATCGCCACCTGCACAGTTGCACATGCATCTGCCTTCGCAGACACGCTCAGGCTTTGGCTAAAAAACAGGGTCCAATCGGGGCCATGATACTTCGCAGGTGCAAGGTTTTTCTGGAGGACCCAGTGCTGGAACGTCCAGGTGGATGAGGATGGTGGAAGCCTCTGGATAATTCAGAGACTTTCCTCTATTGAGGTTAGTACCCCTTAAGGGCACTTTTCTTTTTTTTTTTACTTTTTTTCACTACAGGTACACTTTAATGTCAGTGAGTCTATCCAGAATGGGGTCAGCTAAATTATTAGGTTACATTTCTTGGACATAACTGCTACACTTAACATCCTGGAGGGATTTTGGGGCATTTATATTGGAAAAGTTGTATTAAAGATGTTACACAGTCAGCCTATTACTTAATTTTTTATCATTTTGGTGGTTTAGGGTGAAGAACATTTTGATATAATAGTGCAGATTAAAGAGGAAGAATCGTACGAGAGCGATGATCTATCTATGAAGGAGTCCAACCAGATCAAGATAATTAAAGTGGAAGAAGAAGAGACGTATGTGATGGGTGATCAGCAGTGTATGGAGGAGGACATCCTCATCAGGACAATTAAAGAGGAGGAGGAAGATACATATGTGATGGGTGATCAGCAGTCTATGGAGGAGGGGCACATGGCGAGGTCAATTAAAGAGGAAGAGTTTTCTGTGGATATTGGTATAGGTAAGGAATAAATACATATACAAATTTTGCCAAAATTAAAAACCAAACAGGTCTAGTGCTTACTAGTTCTACACTGCCCTGAAATTCTCACATCTTGCTGCTGCCAGTTTACATGGTGTAACCTTCTCTGTGCTTCAAGGCTTCCAACAACCATCTCTGTTCGGTCTATGGCTCAAGTATCTACTGCCTAGCTGCTGTAGGTGAACACCAACATTATGCATGCACGTGTGCTGCTTAAAGTGAGATTAAACTGTAAATAAAAATCATATTCAAATAAGTGTGCCCTAAAAATATATAAAATCCATTTTACACTGTAAATAAAGCACGATTCCAGCCTTACTTCTAACTTTTTAAAGGAATATTTAAGTCAAAATAAAAAAAGGATTTTTACTCACCTGGGGCATCCCTCAGCCCCCTGAAGTTGTATGGTGCCCTCGCAGCCTCGCTCCGATCGTCCTGTCCCCGCCGGCGGCTACTTCTGGGTTTGGCGACAGCCGCTGACAGGCTGGGAACGCGAGTGATTCTCCGCGTTCCCAGCCGCTATATCACCCTCTATGCTGCTATAGAGTATATGTTATACGCTATAACAGCATAGAGGGTGATATAGCGGCTGGGAACGCGGAGAATCACTCGCGTTCCCAGCCTGTCGGCGGCTGTCGCCGAACCCGGAAGTAGCCGCCGGCGGGGACAGGGGGATTGGAGCCAGGCTGCAAGGGCACCATACAGCTTCAGGGGGCTGAGGGATGCCCCAGGTGAGTAGTAATATTTTTTTTATTTTGACTTAAGTATTCCTTTAACATTCAATCTCCTATATGAACCTATGCCGAGAACGAGCCGCTGTGCATTCTGGGGGCGTTTTGTTCTTTCTATCCCTGCAGACCAAGAGATGGCGAAGACTTCTGAGGCTACCTTTGTGAGTTTTAATCTATGATCTGCCTCTGTCTCTGGCATCAATCAGAGAAACAGTTTCGAGTGAGTGTTTGCTGAGACGGAGGCAGCTGCAGAATAAATATATATATATATATATATATATATATATATATATATATATGCACTCTTCATTTAGAATTTAATCCCGCCTTAATGTTAGGACCTGAGGAAGCAGAAACCTGAGCCGTGGTTCAAACAAAGATGGATGTATGTATGCCTGGAGGCACAGTATGGAAACCAGTGGCAGGAAGGCGTGGTGATAGCAGGGCAGTAAAGAACTAGTCAAGTGAGGCAAGACAGCAGGCAAGAAAGATAGTCCTGTACAAAAGTTGGATTGGTTACAGAGGCTATCAAGAATATCTGAAAACTGTCTCGTGAACAAAAACCTGTTACTCAAGTAGTTGATTGTTGCCCTGAGCCTCTTTAATTAGACATCTACCAGTTAAGTATCTCAGAGGATATGGGGGCTGCAGTTTGATGTGCGAATTGGAAGCACTAAACACAGAGTCCTCTGAAGTAAATGTATTAGGAGGAGGTGGACAGGCACTGGGGAAAGACGCAGGAGTGAAGGTGTCAGGACTGACTTGAATGTAACGGACTGAGCCAGCTACAGAGTTTGTTTTGGGACCCACAGCAAGAGAAGGAGTAGCAAAATCATTATGGATCTGATTTGTGGTAGTTGGGTTAGGTCCATTAGATCCAGTGATGAGATATTTTACAGTTCATCTCCAGGCACAGATAGCAAAATATTATTACCAACAAATGAAGAGGATGATATATTATACACCATATGAAAGGTCCATCTCCATTCCTCAGTATAACATCTTAGTACCAACACATGAGGAGGAGATACTGTACACCATATGAAAGGTCCATCTCCATTGTACAGTATAACATAGTGCCAACACATGAGGAGGAGATACTGTACACCATATGAAAGGTCCATCTCCATTCCTCAGTATAACATAGTGCCAACAAATGAGGAGGAGATACTGTACACCATATGAAATGCTCATCTCCATTCCTCAGTATAACATCATAGTGCCAACAAATGAGGAGGAGATGCTGTACACCATATGAAAGGCTCATCTCCATTCCTCAGTATATCATCATAGCACCAACAAATGGGTAGGAGATACTGTACACCATATGAAAGGCCCATCTCCATTCCTCAGTATAACATCATAGCACCAACAAATGAGGAGGAGATACTGTACACCATATGAAAGGCCCATCTCCATTCCTCAGTATAACATCATAGCACCAACAAATGGGTAGGAGATACTGTACACCATATGAAAGGCTCATCTCCATTCCTCAGTATAACATCATAGCACCAACAAATGAGGAGGAGATACTGTACACCATATGAAAGGTCCATCTCCATTCCTCAGTATAACATCTTAGTACCAACACATGAGGAGGAGATGCTGTACACCATATGAAAGGTCCATCTCCATTGTACAGTATAACATAGTGCCAACAAATGAGGAGGAGATACTGTACACCATATGAAATGCTCATCTCCATTCCTCAGTATAACATCATAGTGCCAACAAATGAGGAGGAGATGCTGTACACCATATGAAAGGCTCATCTCCATTCCTCAGTATATCATCATAGCACCAACAAATGGGTAGGAGATACTGTACACCATATGAAAGGCCCATCTCCATTCCTCAGTATAACATCATAGTACCAACAAATGAGGAGGGATACTGTACACCATATGAAAGGCCCATGTCCATTCCTCAGTATAACATCATAGCACCAACAAATGAGGAGGAGATACTGTACACCATGTGAAAGGCCCATCTCCATTCCTCAGGATAAAAGGATCTTTGTTCTCCATTATATCATGTTTCCATAAATGAAGAGGAGATGCTTTATATCATGCTTTATATCATTTTAAAGGTCCATTCCATAAGTATATATTAAAATATTTTCTCCAGCAGGGGAACATGATGTCGGAAACACCTTGGCTGGACATCTTATGACACATCCAGGCGATTCTTCCTCTAAGTCCAATGGTGTCACCTGTGGGGATGTTCAGCTAATGCAGCGTTGGAACTTTGTGTGTGTTGCACCTGGAACATCTCTTTCTAAAGACCAGAACATGCCCTCAAATGAACGTTTGTTTCCATGCCCAGAGTGTGGAAAATGTTTTAGAGTAAAGCGAAATCTCATCAGACACCTGAAAATCCACAGTGGAGAGAAGCCGTTTTCATGTTTGGATTGTAAGAGGTCCTTCACAAGAAAGTCAAGTCTTCTTCTACACCAGAGACTTCACACAGGAGAAAAGCCCTTCTCGTGCCCCAAATGCAGCAGATGCTTCTCGCATAAGGCCAGCCTCAATTACCATCTGAAAGTCCACACTGAGGAGAAGCCTTTCCTCTGTTCTGAGTGTGGTAAATGTTTCAGTCAGAAGAAAACTCTTCTTGCACATGAAAGAGTTCATATTGCCGGGCGTCCTTTCTCATGCCCAGATTGTGGTAAGAATTTTCTAAGGAAAGAATACCTTGTTAAGCACCAAAAACTCCACAACGGTGAACGACCGCATTCCTGTACAGAGTGTGGAAAAAGCTATCTTCAGAGAAGAGACCTCCTAAGGCACCAGAGAAGTCACTCTGCTGAGCGTCCTTTCTTATGCACAATCTGTAATAAAACTTTCATCCAGCAAAGAGACCTTCTGAGACACCACAGACGTCACTCAGGCGAACGTCCTCATTCTTGCTCAGAGTGTGGAAAACGTTTCACTGAAAAAGGACACCTTCGTGAGCATCAGCGAATCCACACCGGAGAACGGCCTTTTTCTTGTCCAGAGTGTGGGAAGAGCTTTTATCAGAAAAGAGACCTTCTCCGTCACCAGCTAACTCATTCTGGTGAGCGTCCATTTTTGTGTTCGGAGTGCGGTAAAAGCTTCTTTCAGAGGAAAGACCTCCTCAGACACCAAAGAACCCACAGTGGCGAGCGACCTTATTCATGTTCAGATTGTGGGAAGTGCTTCGTCCAGAAGAGAGACCTTCTTAGACACCAGAAGACCCACGCTAGTGAGCGTCTTTATTCATGCCCAAATTGTGGTCAAAGTTTCTCTGAAAAAGGTGACCTGTTTACGCACAAGAAAACCCACATTGTTAATCGATCTTATTTGTGTTCAGTGTGTGGGAAAGAGTTTAGTAAACAAAGAGAATTTCTTCTGCATGAGCAGACCCACATCGTCAAAGTTCCTTTAACATGTCTTGAATGTGGAAAAACTTTCTTCCAGAAAGGAAAGCTTCTGGTACACCAGCGCAGCCACACAGGCGAGCGTCCATATTCCTGCTTGGAATGCGGCAAAGGGTTTATTTCGAAAGGGCTCCTACGTGCACACCAGAGGATCCACACCGGAGAGCGGCCTTTTCCTTGTTCAGAGTGTGGGAAGTGTTTCATTGAGAGAGGACATCTTCTTACACATTACAGAACCCATACAGGCGTTCGGCCCTTTTCCTGTTTGGAGTGCGGGAAAGGATTTATTCAGAAGCAGGACCTTTATAGACACCAACGGACCCACACTGGCGAGCGTCCTTTCGGATGTTCAGTGTGTGGGAAAAGTTTTGCTACTAGAGGAAATCTTAAATTGCATGTTAAAAGGCACTTCACATGATGGAGAAGATATGGTTGTGTATTTCATAGCTGGTGAGTGTAGGTGTTTATAATCATTTTAGAATGTAGATGAGGAACCTTTAAAGGATCCTTCCAATAGATTTTTATTGTATTGTCTTGGGGGCTCCCACTATGAAATCTTCTGGCAGCTTCCCCTGGCTCTATCCCTGATGATTTTGTAGTTTAGTATAATAAGGTTTTTTTTTTTTTTTTTTTTTTTTTTTCCCCGTAGGACTGCATGTGTTAATAGATGGAAAATTGACCTGAAGGCAAATGGCCAGACTGATAGACGTGATAAAATATGTGAACTGTTTTACCTGCTTGGACATTTGTCTTTCTGTTCTTTCATTTTTATAATGAAAAGATAAAGTTAATAACAAAGATTAACCAATATGATGCTATGGATATATATATGATCCAACAAAGCTATACATAGCAAAAATAATTCACTAATGTCCAATTCAAAACATATAAAATTTCTTGGGGACGTGTCTTTGAATAAAACCAATAAAAGCCATGCCAGCAGGCAGTAGACAGTAGGAAGGCACAATAAGTATAATCAAAGCAGTCAAATTTATAAATAATAGACCACCGGGTAGGGTAACAAAAAAGTAATGCGTAGTCTATAATGCAAAGCAACTTGGAATAATGATAACTGTGCAGCACTGCAGTCTGCATATAAAACAGTTATAATGATAGGGCTAACAAAAAATGGTGAACACCTTACCCACGAATAGAGGTGCTGAAGATCTGCCTGTCACCCGCCAGCCGTGCCTCTCACGCATGCCGCAGCCCAAGTTGCTTTCTCAGAGATAGTGAGTGAGGATGCTTGAGGGCCCTAAAATACTATCCCTATATGCCGGGTACCGAGCAAGCGTGGCCACGCCTGTTAATGGCACCGAGGCGTGCGTCATCACGTGACTCACGACCACAGCTACATCGGCAAGTCAAAGTAAGCACCTGATCCCAGGTTAAGGGCATTATGAGCATATTGCACATGTGCAAAAAATAAATAAAAAGGGTAACATTATAGAGATTAAAGTGTCAGTGCAAAAATATACAAATCCAGCAATCTAAGTGAATCAGTGTGTTTCTTATCCAAATCAAAGTGCTTCTTATTCAAATTGTGTTCCCAAGGACGGGATCGCTCTGCGCATGCACAGTACGAAAAATGTCTGCTGCGCATGTGCAGAGCGCTCACGTTGACAGGAGCAAGATCGAGGATGCACACGGACAGTGGCCCATTGACTCGCCAGTCGGCCAGCCAGAAGAGTATCACTGCGGGGGACTGGAGGGACACTTAGTAACAGCGCAAGCACAGTTTTAAAGTTAAAGAGAATCTGTATTGTTAAAATCGCTCAAAAGTAAACATACCAGTGCGTTAGGGGACATCTCCTATTACCCTCTGTCACAATTTCGCCGCTCCTCGGCGCATTAAAAGTGGTTAAAAACAGTTTTAAAAAGTTTGTTAGTAAACAAACAAAATGGCCACCAAAACAGGAAGTAAGTTGATGTACAGTATGTCCACACATAGAAAAATACATCCATACACAAGCAGGCTGTATACAGCATTCCTTTTGAATCTCAAGAGATCATTTGTGTGTTTCTTTCCCCCATGCACTGAAGTTTCAGGCTGCTCTTTTCTTCCTGCATACAGCTTTGCCCTTGTTTGTAATTCCTCAGTATGTGAAAGCCCAGCCAGCTCAGAGGACGATTTATTCAGCTTGTAAAAGATAAGAGAGAAGCTGCTCTAATCCTAAATAACACACAGGCAGTGTGCATAGAGGGGCCAGAAAGGGTGAGTTCATAGCAGAACCACAACACTGAAGAACTTGGCAGCCTTCCAGACACAGGCCGACAAGTCTGACAGGGGAAAGATACATTGATTTATTACAGAGACAGTGATAGTATAAAGTGCTGCAGTTAGCCAGAACACATTAGAATAGCTTTTGAAACTTGTAGGATGATAAAAAACAGGATGCTATTTTTGTTACGGAGTCTCTTTAAGGTTACAGTTAAAGTGAACAAGAGATGGTGCTGCCTCAACTCCAGCCTTGCCCCTCCCTGCTCACTTTAACCCTTCCCTCCTTCCCACACTCTTCTCCACCTCCAAGCAAAGAAGCAACTGTGGCTGAGAGAGAGCAGAGCGTCCCACAGCCATTCTCACTTGTGCCAGCCAGTGGCCGTACAAACAGAAAGCATGCTGCGTTACATAGAGTTGACACCAGGCGGCAGCAATGAGAATAACTGCAGACAACTCTCGCTGTGAAGGTCCAGACTGCACTATTGACACCAGGTGGCAGCAGTGAGAATGATTGCAGACAGCTCTTCCTGAGAAGGTCTGGACAGTGCACTGTGCAATCCCGCTGCCCAGCTCAGCACAGGTTATGGCCCGACACCGATCTGCGGACCATGGGTTGGGACCCCTGGCTTAAAGTATACCTTAAGCAAAATAAAAAATGTAAATTGATGCATAATGTGTAAAAGCACATCCAATTTTGATTGGTCAATGAGTGGTCAATTTTATTACCTCCATGTGGTACGAGGGATAACCGATACTGAATACTGTGAGCCGAGGGAGGGAAACTCTCATACTACATGTAGGTGGGAAAAGTGGTCAGACATTTCTGTCTTCTGCTCCTGTTCTAGGACAAGCAACAAGCTAATCAGGTGCATTGGAATTTATCAACTGATTTATTTCAATAGATTTTTTTTTCTTGTATCCAGTTCAGGGGTACTTTAACAGCTGTTTTCAGCCACCAAACATTAATGTCTGTGCATACATTAAAGTGTACCTGAGATCTCTGGATAAAAAGATTTTATACTCGCCTGGGGCTTCCTCCAGACCCATGAGCACTGATGTGTCCTCCATTATCTTCCCGGGTGGCTCCGTTCGGCCGCAATTAGTCCCAGTAATCTGGCCCAGTCGGCTTTTCTGCACATGTGCGGAGGGGCCGCGCTTGTGCACATGAGCCGACTGGCGTGACTGAGCCAAATTACCAGCACTAATTACAGCAAGGGATGCATCGGTGCTTATGGGGCTGGAGGAAGGCCAGGTTGAGTATAAAAACTTTTCATTCTGAGATCTCAGGTTTACTTTAAAGGACTCATGAGGTGAATTCAAAAAATAACTATTTTTACTCACCTGGGGCTTCTTCCAGCCCCTATAAGTCACGTGTGTCCCTCGCCGCAGCTCCGGTCTTCTCCTGGGTCCCGCTGGCAGCCTCTGAAAATCACTGACTCCCGGATGGGTCCGCGTCTTCTGTGCATGCGCAGACTTGATTCTGCGTCACCAGGAGCATACTGCACCTACGCAGTACAATCCCGATGACGCAGGCATGCACACAAGACGGCGACCCTTCCGGGGGTCATCGATCTTCAGAGGCTGCCAGCGGGACACAGGAGAAGACCGGAGCTGTGATGGGGGACACCTGACTTGTAGGGGCTGGAAGGTGAGTAAAAATAGTTTGTGTTTTTCTAATTCACCTCAGCAATCCTGAAGTGAATAATAATAATGATAATAAAAAAAGAATTATATACAGTATTTTTCGGACTAAAAGACACTCCTGACCATAAGACACACCTAGGTTTAGAGGACAAAAACCAGGGGACAAATATATACTAAGCCTGGTGCATCTATGGTGAAGGAGCATCTTGTGGATTATGTCCCCTTTGTACCTCATGTGTCTCCTTGTGTCCTCCTGTGTCCCCCTTGTGTCCTCATCTGTCCCCACGTATCCTCCTCTATGCCCCTTGATGTCCCCCTGTGTCCTTCATTTGTCCTCTGTGTCCTCCTTTGCATGGGTACAGTACAGGGAGTCCTTGACATTTCGGTGGGTTGGAGGTTTGTATTGGCAGGCGTTCACAAGTCGGGAACTCCCTGCATTTGGACTATAAGACGCAGTGACTTTTTCCCCCCACTTTTGGGGGAGAAAAATTGAGTCCTTTAGTCCAAAAAATACAGTACTCACCTCAGTAGTGGAAAGCATCTGAATGTTTCAGAGGGTTCCCAGATCCTCCTGCAGCTCACCGTTCCAGCACAGGGACCCTCTTTACCTAATTGAGAGCAAGAAGTTTTGAATAAGGATGACACCATTTATTGGCTAGCTTAGAAGAAAAGCAGGAAGCTTTCGGCTATGAAGCCTTCGCCAGACTTATTCCAGGAATCAGTCTGATGAAGGCTTCATTGCCAATAGCTTGCTGCTTTTCTTCTAAGTTAGCCAATAAATAGTATCATCCTGATTCAAAACTTCTTGCTTTTACTGATGGCTAACGCGGTACAACACTCTACTGCTTCTACTAATTGAGAGCCTAATAGATTTCTTCTGGCTGTGGATGAGCACATGTACACTGGGCATAAGCAAGTAAGGGTTGCACATATCCTGTACAGTACTAGATTCAGTTCAATGGTACCGACCTGAGGTGGATTGGGGCCTAGTCTGAGAGGCATTACAAATAAACTAAGCAGTGTGGGACTGAACAGGGGACGGAGTCCTCATCTGGATGACAATACCTATACAAGTATGTACACTGTTTACTACACTTGTCTCGCCTCGGAACTCCTGGCACTGGAGTCAGAATACAGTGCAGCACAGTCTCTGAGTTACACATGCAGAAAGAGGGAGTGACCTGGGCACAGTAGTGCAGTTTGAGCTAACAAGACATTCACAGATTGCTGCAAATCTAACCAGAAAAATAAATTTTAATAATAAATTACAAAAATTACTTGTGTAGCACCCACTCATATTTATAGCACTTTTTCAAAAAGTAAAGTTGTAATAACGCCGCCTGTGCCTTTTACCTGAGGACCCATCCTGGATTCGGAAGAAAGGGGGGATGATGATGATGATGATGATGATGATTTATTTGGCAGACTTAGAGCCCAATTAATTCCTTTACTTCTGGTCAGCTTTAGCTGCTGTGGATATAGATGGTCAATGAGATGCACCTCATTCTGAGTTGCTTAAAGTCATTATGCAAATATGTGCAGCTTGAAAATGGACCAATTAAAATCTGCATCTATGTTGAATTATTTGCATCACATCGCCTTTTCCTAGCTCTGAGCCTCTGTCAGTGTTATTGCTGTCTGTGTCTCAGATGGGAAGCATCTCTCATTCCATCTTGGAACACCCATGTAGGAAATGTCCTCATCTGAAGCGTAGAGCTCAATAAAAACAAAACAGAGTTGCACAGAAGCTCACTCTGCTCATACAAAAAATCTTGCTGTAAACTAAAGCAGCATCATGACTAACTGAAGTGTGTCGGCAGTTATTCTGCTATGCTTGGGCAGGGCCATTTTAAAGGTCCCCGGGCCCTGGGGCAAGCTTAAGCAGGGGCCCCCCTACCAATAGCAAGACCCCCTCCACCTTCCTATTTATATATATATATATATACACACACACACAATCAATTCACAAGCACGCATTTAAACACAGGCACACACACACACATTCAATTCACAAACGCGTTTGTACACACACACCACAACAGAGACAGACACGTTCACTGCTAGATGGACACATTTCTCTCCCTTTTACCATGTTTAATGTGCTCTGCCTGACCTTCTCTCCCTCGGATTAGGTGAAACTGTGCTGTGCCCCTCTCTTCCTACCCCCCCCCCCCCCCCCCAATGCCTTAAAGATTTTCCCTTCTGTCTTCTACATCCTGTGTAGAATTCAGACAGCGGCAGACACTCACTTTCTGCTTTGTTGACAGAGACTGTGTTCCACATTACAGTGACTGCATTCGCCTGTGTTGTAAGGGACCTTGCTAGATGAGGTCATCAAGCGGAGACCCTTAAAGATAGAATGGCGTCACTGTAATGTGGAACACAGTCGCTGTCATCTGGGCAGTGTGAGTGTCTGCCGCTGTCTGAATTCTACATGGGAGGGACAAGACAGGAGAGGAAAGCACAGGGAAAGGCATCAAATCCGAGGGAGGGGAGAGCAGTTGCCAGGGTCTGGCAGCGCAGGGACCCCTGCAGAGTTTGGGGCCCTGGGGTAATTGCCCCCTTTTCCTCTATGGCAGCGCCGGCCCTGATCCTGGGTATATAAGGGGAGAAAGACACATTGCAAAAGATTTTGTGGCCCAAATTGTAATGCGACCATAGCAGAGCCCAGTGAAGCATGTGTCTGGCCTTGTCGACCATATCAACTTTTCCTCTATGGTGACTGCATATGTAGAGTGGCCAGCCCAATTCAGAAGGTAATTGTAAACTCACAGGAGAAAATAACAGGTACAGGTGATAGAGATTAAAATAGCCAGAGGCAGTGACAACAACAAATACCAGGATATAGATACACTCAGGAGAGGTAGGGATGGGTACAAGAAATGAGGCGAGAACAGATACAGTAGATGAACAACACACCAACAAGAAATAAAAACTGATGCAAAAACACACTCAGAAGAGGTAAAAACAGGTGCAGAAGATGAACAACACTCAGATGAGGAAAAAGGTACAAAAGAGGAAAGCACTGAGAGCAGGTTAGAACAGGTGAACAAAACACTTAGAGAAGGTAAGAATGGATACAGGAGATGAATAACATGCTCATAGAAGGTAAGAATGGGTACAGGAGATGAACAACACACTCAGATGAGGTAAGAACAGGAGGAGGGGAAGGACAAAAATGCTTAGAGGAGGTAAGAATGGATACAGGAGATGAATAACATGCTCAGAGGAGATTAGAATAGGTACAGGAGGAGATGAACAACACACCCGGATGAGGTGAGAACAGGAGGAGGGGGAAGGACTACACGCTCAGAGGAGGTAAGAACACACTCAGAGAGGTAAAAAAAAAAGTAGGAGGTGATGATGAACACACTCAGAGAAGGTAAGAAAAACACACAGGTGCTAAGAATGGCAGGATATGAGCACAGAGGAGGTAAAAACTGTTGAAGGAGCGTGTTGTCCATATTCTGTTCTTACCTCTTCTCAGCGTGTTTACCTCCTGTACTTTTACTTATCTCCTCTGAGTGTGTTCTCAGAGGCAGGGGCGCCTTTACCTACTGACCACCCAGGCAGCGGCTTGGAGCGGCTTTGATGGGGAAGGCGCAATAAATTACTGTCAGTCCAAGGGGAAATAAAAATTCCTGTCCTGAAAGACCGTTGTAAGGGACTAGAGAGAAAAAGATTTCCTTCTGTTTTAAGAAGGCAAATTACACCAAGCGTTGCTTTTTTAGTAGGAGGGCATTTGGTTCCTTTTATCCCCCTATACATTCCTAGCAGCTTGGGTCACCCTGAGCTGCTTGGTTACTCTGCTCTTTTCACAAATAGCCTTCTGCTAAGTCACTAAAGAATCATTCAGAGTTCAGAATTATAGATACTCCCTAAGAAGAAGGTGTCTGGTTTATAGCTGTTCTCTGCCCCTCCACAGAGGTGACAGCGCCCTACCCCCAAATGTTACTGAGTCTGCAGAGCGAGTGAGACAAACAAACAAACAGTAAACTCTGCAGACAGCTGTGTGCTCACTGCTCTGCTAGAATGTCTGCATGTCTAGATGTCAGGAGGATCGCCATGACTAGCTATGGAGAGGTAGGATCATCTGATCCTCTCCCCTACACAGCCCGAACTTCTCCCTGAATTCAACAGGACAGTGTTTGAAGTGTGTAATGGACACAGTGGGGGTTGCAGGTTTTGTCTTTCATTGTGAGAGAGTGAATAGGAGGGCAGCATCTAAAGCTCAAACAATGATAATGGACATGTAAGCAATGTGTGTAATTACATCCATCACTACTTATAATTGAAGATGGCATAATAATGTATTTCCATTAATGCTGTCTGTTTGCCCTCTCTCTAATGCTATGTACCACCTCACGATTTTTCCAACGATTTTCCCGATGTCCATCAATTTTTTTTTTGAGCGACAAGTAGTCATTTACACGATGTCGTGACATCGCTTAGCATTGTGTGGTGAAAAGTGACCGTCACTGAGGATCAAGTAAAGTACTGAGGTCGCTTGACTTCTCGTTTGCGCCCGTCCTGTAATGTCACGTGACATCTCGCATACCCGCTGGCAGGAAGATGAATCGCTGGACGCTTGTCATGAGGGGACACCTCGCTGGATCCATCTTCCTGTGTTGTTGCAGTCACTGTGGTGAGTGTGGAGCTTAACTTTGCTCGCCCTCACCCTCTGCTCATGCTCCCTCTCCCACTGTCTCTCTGACCAAACAACTGCTACTTGGGGAACAATGTGCACAACTATGTACACTAGTCTGAGCACTCTTCAGGGGAGCCAGTAGCATTTGGAACTATTATTGTGTATTTATGTAGCACTGACATCTTCAGCACTTTACAGAGTACATAGTCATGTCACTGACTGCTCACTGGAGCTTACAATTTCATCCCTACCATAGTCAAACTGTAATGTCCGACCATATTATTATCATGTATTTATATAGCACTGACATCTTCTGCAGTACTTTATATAGCACTGACATCTTCTGCAGTACTTTACAGAGTACATAGTCATGTCACTGACTGTCCTCAGAGGAGCTCACAATCTAATCCTACTATAGTCATAGTCTAATGTCCTACCATATTATTATTATGTATTTATATAGCACTGACATCTTCTGCAGCACTTTACAGAGAACATAGTCATGTCACGGACTGTCCCCAGAGGAGCTCACAATCTAATCCTACCATAGTCATAGTCTAATGTCCTACCATATTATTATTATGTATTTATATAGCACTGACATCTTCTGCAGCACTGTAGAGAGTACATAGTGATGTCACTGACTGTCCTCAGAGGAACTCACAATCTAACCCTACCATAGTCATAGTCTAATGTCCTACCATATTATTATTATTTATTTATATAGCACTGACATCTCCTGAAGCACTTTACAGAGTACATAGTCATGTCACTGACTGTCCTCAGAGGAGCTCACAGTCTAATCCCTACCACAGTTATAGTCTAATATTTTCAATATAGGATTGTTTTGGGGTAAACCAGTTGACTTATTAGTATGTTTTTTAGGATGCAGGAAATGTCTAAAGTGTCTGAAGACAGAAACTCCATGCAGATTTTGCCCTGGCCAATGTTCAAGCCTAGGACTCAGCACTAAAATGCAGTAGTGGTACCCACTGAGCCTCTATTCTACTCATGGATATCTGCTCATCCATGTCATCAATTCTGACCCTCCACTACCCTCCCTCCCTCCATTCTACTTCTCTTCTCTTGTATCACTTACACTACAAACACACTGTGCTTATCTCCAGAATGGATCATGAATCAAACTGTTAGGCCCAGTGCACACCAAAACCGCTAGCAGATCCTCAAAACGCTAGCGGTTTTTGAAGCAGATTTCAGAGCGATTCTAGGCATGTTTAGAGACATTTTCTAAACATGCCGAGTGTTTTTGTGAAGCAGATTACAAATATTGTTACAGTAAAAGCTGTTACTGAACAGCTTCTGTAACAAATACGCCTGGAAAACCGCTCTGATCTAGTATTTTTCAGAGCGGTTTGCATTTTTTCTATACTTTACATTGAGGCAGAATCGCTTCTGCAAACCGCAAATGTGCAGCAGGAGGCACGTTTGCTAAAAACCTCAAACCGCTGGTGTGCACCATCCCATGGAAATACATTAGCCAAGCGTTTTCACAGACAGATGCGGTTGGCGGATCGCTGCTAAAACCACTCGGTGTGCACTGGGCCTTAAACCACCTTACCATATCATCCCTTCAATGTCATGATATACCCACTCCAGTCTCCAGTCCTACCCTAACAGGTGGTAACATATTTGCATATCTCATAATGTTTGTGAAAAATTATTTTGAAAGTAAGAGTGTCTTGCTTGATAATCCAATCTTGCAATGTGACTGCCATTGGAACTTGTAGTGTGGATGCTGTATTTATTTGAGGTGCATACTGGCAGCATGTGCTGTATGGCATACAATGCTGATCATCCACAAGGCAAACTTAGGCAGCTGCCTAGGGTCTAGAGAGAGTTTAGGGGCCTGGTGGTTGCTAGCCCCCACCAAATCTAACTAAATAAGCCAGGTGACCATCAGTGGAGGGCAAAGTGTTATCTTGCCTAGGGCCCCATTTCATAGTTATCCCTCTCTGATGGCTTATATCATGTGTGAAGTGTTCTATAATGTATATGATTTTTGTTTTATTTTTTATGGGGGGGGGGGGGGGGGGCGCCACAGGATTTCTTGCCTGGAGTGACAAGAAGGCTAGAGGTGCCCCTGCTCAGAGGAGATAACAAGTACAGGAGGTAAACGCACTCAGAGGAGGTAAGAATAGGTGGAGGAGATAAACAACACAGAGGAGATAAGAATAGGTACAGGAGGTCAACAACACTCTGATGAGGTAAGAACCGGAGGAGGAAAAGTGCACGCACAGTGGAGCTAAAAAGATGTGCACGGAATATATTGGAGCTTTATGAATCAATAGTTTTAATGTCCAGGAGATGAACACTCACAGGAGGTAAGAACAGGTTAACGGGCGTGGGGGTTGAAGCAGAGGCGTTGCTAGCCCCAAAGATCAGTGGCACATGCCACTGAACTATTCTGGGGTGCCCCGGATGTTTCCCAGGCAGAGTCAGAGCTGTGGAGCCTCTATGGGGGCAAGCCGGGTGCTGTGGTGCCATGCAGGCTGCTGCAATGCCTTTATGAGGGCGTGCAGGGAGCTGTGGTACTTCTATGGGGGGCATGCTGGGAGTTGTGGTGCCTCAATGAGAGGCCTGTGGGAGCATGGGAAGGGGTCAGGGAATGCTGGGGGGGGGGGGGGGAATTGCCAGACAAGCCCAGCAGCAAGTCAGGTAATACTGCCTATTTATGTGGTATGCTGCATTTTTCATTTTCTTAATGGAGGTGGGCTTTATCCAACATTTTGCTGGGTAGGCCTACTTAGATTGCAGTTAAAGTGGACCCAAACCAAACATTTTTTTAATTAAAAATATTTAGTTGCACCACTCTGACACATACAAAGATAAATAATCACTCCTTCAAACCTATGATCATTTCAGTGCCTGCTTTTCACCCTTCTCTTTTCATAGCTAGGGTTATACTGGGGGCAGCCATTAGCAATTCCTCCATTGCCAGACACCATCTACTCCACCAGTTTGCCGGGAACAATCCCGGCAATTTGAAAGAAAGGGAGGGGTTCCTCCAATAAATGTAAAATATTTTATATTTGTCATCATGCAGCTGAAAAAAGGCTGCTATTTATTATTATAATTTAGAAAATAGATTTTATTTCTGAAATCTTGTATTTTTAATTTGGGTCCACTTTAAAGAGAAAATACGACCAAGAACTGAACTTTATCCCAATCAGTAGCTGATGCCCCCTTTTACATGAGAAATCTATTCCTTTTCACAAACAGACCATCAGAGGGCGCTGTATGACTGATATTGTGGTGAAACCCCTCCCACAAGAAACTCTGAGGACCGTGGTACTCCTGGCAGTTTCCGGTCTGTGAACCTTGTTGCATCGTGGGAAATAGCTGTTTACAGCTGTTTCCAACTGCCAAAAAAAGCATGCAGCAGCTACATCACCTGCGAACAGTAAAAATGTCACCATGTAATAAATGTCAGAATGTAAATCAGGGATTTAAAATAATTTACAATGGGCTAACACTGACTAAATCATCTATACATAATTATTGTAAAAATGAAGCACTTTTTTTTATTACATTATTTTCACTGGAGTTCCTCTTTAAGTTCATGTAAATATGGCTCCACCCATGACCACACCCACATTCTGGTTTACGGCCCCACCCATTTTTCAGCTAAGGTGCCCCGGATCTCTTAGGATGCTAGCAACACCCCTGGGGTGAAGAATACACTCAGAGGAGGTAAGAAAGGAAGCAGAAGATGAACAACCCAGATGAGGTAAGAAGCAGTGCAGGAGACGACCAACCCACTCAGAGGAGGTAATGAGCACTATGCAGGAGATGAACACCACATTTGGAAGAGGTGCAGGTTGGGGAACAATGCACTTGGAGGAGATAAGGACGGGTACAGAAGATGAACAGTACACTAAAAAAAAAGAGATGCAGGGGATTGAAAATAGCGAGGTGACATGAAGAGGTACAGATGAAACATACTTTGGGTGCTAGTAAGAAGTACAGGAAATTATTACACTTGGAGGAAATACAGGAGGAGAACAAACGCTCAGAAGAGGTAGGAAAATAAAATAAACATATTTAAAGTAGATGAACATACTGGAGATAAGAACAGAAGATAGGCACACTTAGAGAAGATACGATCAAGTAAAAGAGAAGAGCACACTCAGAAAGGGAAGCATGGTATTAATAGGTGCACAAATTGAACCAATTAAAAAAAGAATTTCATGAGATGAAAATACCTAGGAAATAAGTACGCGTACCAGGGGAGGACTGGGACCTTTTGGCCTGGGGAAGAACACAAACTAGAGGCCCATTTTCACAGAAGCCCCAGCCCAAATGACATCACTTATATGCTGGTAGTCATGTGGGAAATGCAGCAAGGACACTCGAGAGACAGCGTGACAGGTAAAGTATAAATGCACTTGCACCGGGGGCACATATTGCGTTACATTTTGAGTTACAAGCAGCCCTTCTGGAGTCTAGGGACTGTCTGCCAGCAGCCCTCCTGGAGTCTAGGGACTGTCTTGTAAGCAGCCCTTCTGGAGTCTAGGGACTATAAAAAAAACTTTTTAACCTAGACAATATCTTATGTAGCTGTGCACATGCAGTTAACAATGGTGAGAGACCAGACATATTTTTTCCCATGGACCCTGTAGGCAAGCCTCTGCTCTGCATCATGCTGTGTATATTTACCAGTTTGCCCGCCCTCTAATTGCTCTGTAATTGGGTGTTTATTTCCCTCAGCCAGCCTAGTGGTTCACATTGCCTTATACAAAAACCTGAATGCCCCAGGCATTGTACCAGCCCTAAATCATTAAATGAGAGGCAGCCTGGGGGGAAATCTCCCCCCTTCCCCCCTGGCCAGTCCTCCCCTGACGCGTACAGAAGATGAACACGCTAAGAGAAAATAAGAACAAGCATAACAATTTAACATACTCTAAAAAATCAACAGACTTAAAGTGGGAACAAAGGAGATTTACACATTTAAGGTGCGTACACACGTCTGATTTTATGCTTGATTGTCGTTCAAACCGGACAGTTAAACGACTTGTTATTCAAACAAAAAGTCGTTCAGACTCTTTGTGTACACAGACGACAAAAAAAGTTTAAAATGTAAATTACAGCTAATTTACATGTCGTTTGACTGATCAATGGACTGGATAGAACAATGGACCAGATCAAATGACTGATCAAAAGATCAAACAACTTGTTGTTTGAATGTCTTTTAAGGTGTGTACACACGTCGGATTTTTCCAAACGACTGGACATCAAATCGGGCATGTGTACAAATGGTCGTTCAGCTGATAAGACTGGTATTGACGGATCCACTTGGCGGATCGGTCAAATCCAGTGTTATCAGCTGCACGACCGTTTGTACACACGCCTGATTTGACGTCCAAAAGACCGGTCGTTCAGACGTCCAAACTACGGTCGTTTAGAAAAATCTGACGTGTCAGTCTATGTACCTTTAGTGTCAAACTAATAGACTTTCAAACATCAAGTCGTTTGTACACATGTACGAACCTAACTGTCATTTGAATGACAGTTAGTCCACGGATCCGCCAACCGGATCAGTCAACGACCAGTTTGAACGACAAGTCGTTCAGAAATATCAGACGTGTGTACGTACCTTTAGAAAAGGCAATAACAGATAAGAGCAGTTACATAATATGATCACTCGGAGGAGTTAAGAACCATTACAGGAGATGTACACACACACAGGCACAGGATATAACATGCACAGGAGACTAACAAGCTGATCATTTGAACTAAAATGGGATACAATGAGGCTGAATCCCTGTGATATACACACATTAAAGTTTAGTTACAATATCTTAAATTGAAGCTCTGGTCAATATTGGAACTTGCACGATTTAAATTTTTTCTATTTTGAGACACTTCCATCAGCTCCCTTTGTTTATGGTACGTAACTCTTCTTAGTCCTGCAGGATTAAGTTGCATATTGGCTGCTTGACAAAAGCATTCACCTTTCATTTATCTCCACTCACACAGTACCTGAGACAGGGCCATATTTACCATAAGGCACTGTAGGCATGTGCCTACAGGTGTCTGATGATGGAAAGGCAACTCACTCCCCTCCCCTAGGGCCGTCTCTCTACCTATTTTCCTATGCAGAGTCCCAAGCAGAGCGCAAATGAGAGGTTACTCACCCAACTCTCGGCATTCCACTGACGAGATCTCCCTTTAGTGGGGGGCACCACTAGCTACTTAATACTGAGGGTACCAATTGGCTACCTAATGCTAAGGGGCACCTGTAGCAACCTATGACGGCGGGCAAGGGAAGTAAGGGAGAAGTGACAGCTGGGACGGACTTGCGGTGTGGTTCAGCGGGAGTTTGTAGGTTCATGTAGGACGAAGTCTAGGGTACCAGGAAATCTGTGGCTGCTGTGATGTAAATCCCGGCCTGACCTGAGGTGTATTGTACATCTACAGAAAATGTGCCATATTAATAGTGGGTACATTTCCATTTGCAAGAAACCACCAGCAGGGGGAGGTTAGTGTAAGGCAAAGTCCAGGGGATAGTTAGGGTGAGGAGGCAGAGGAGAGCTGGTGGACGGTCAGAGTTGACTTAAGCATAAGGCCACGTTTCCACTTGTGCGCGGCATGCGTCTTGCAAGACGTGATGCTGGCAAAGCTGTGATGTGTCTCGCAGCTGAATCCCTCTAGCCGCGCTTGGCACAGCTATGGGATTCGGATGGTGACGTGCAGAATTATGCTGCAGGGCCTCAGATTTTTCCCCGGTCACGAATTCAGATGTAATTTCAAGAAATAAAAGCACTCCAGTGTCCACAATGCAATAGAAGTTATGCAGGGATATATTGGTCTAATGAATGCGCTGCAACATGGCTGGCTGCCAAAATGTAATATGTAAATGAATGAGGTCAAGCGCAAATCACAGTTTTCTAAATGTGGATGCTCTGCATAGAGTTCTATAGGCTGCCAAATTCCATCTGAATTCGTGGCCGAAGGAATCGGCCCAAATTCGCACAAATGGAAACCTAGCCTAAATGTAAGCACCGTGTGTGATGGAGTATGCCACTTTATTCAGAATTTTCGCCCTCTGCTTCACACTAATCATAGCTCCCAAGTGTCCCTCTTTTGGAGGGACAGTCCCTCTTTGGGAACCCCGTCCCCCTTTCTTCCTCAATTGTCCCTCTTTCAGGAGTGATGTACAGATCTATGTAAATATTTGTATTTTTCTACTGAAAATGTGTTTAATTGAGTGCAATCTTTATTCCCATACATTACATTGATTTATTTCTTATTTTCAAATGTAATTATCAAGGAAAATGAACCAGGATAAAAAGGAACAGTGTGGTTTGAATAATAAAACAACATATGTTTCTTATGAAATCTTTATGGTATGTGTGACTAGGGATGTGTTGGGGCGTGCGTGATTAGGGGTGTGGCGTCCCTCCTTCTTATTTCAAAAAGTTGGGATGTATGCTGACATTTCCCCTGTTAAGCACGTCCACCTAGCAGTGTTGTCCCAGTTATATAAAATTACCAAATAGTGGCTACAGCCATGGGATATTTGCTTTTAAAGGGACACTTAAGTCAAACAAAAAAAAATGAGTTTTACTCACCTAGGGCTTCCAATAGCCCCCTGCAGCTGTCCGGTGCCCTCGCCGTCTCCCTCCGATCCTCCTGGCCCCGCCAGCAGCCACTTCCTGTTTCGGTGACAGGAGCTGACAGGCTGGGGACGCGAGTGATTCTTCGCGTTCCCGGACACATTAGCACCCTCTATGCTGCTATATGGTATATGATATATGCTATAGCAGCATAGATGGCGCTATTGTGGCCAGGAACACAAAGAATCACTCGCGTCCCCAGCCTGTCAGCTCCTGTCACCGAAACAGGAAGTGGCTGCCGGCAGGGCCAGGAGGATCGGAGGGAGATGGCGAGGGCACCGGACAGCTGCAGCGGGCTATTGGAAGCCCCAGGTGAGTAAAACTAATTTTTTTTTGTTTGACTTAAGTGTCCCTTTAAATCACCACTATCTGGCTGTGCTGTTATTTTTTGACAACAGTGGCGTAACCAAGGCTGTCCCCAGGATTTAAAGGATTCCAGCAATGCTCCTGACAGGAAACAGTGTAAATACTCCTCACTGTGAACTCAGACAGCAATATAAACTAGCAGACGTTCTAATCCTTCCTGTTCCTTGCTCTGTCTATACAGGAAAAAAGTCAGGGTTCAGCTAGGGCTACTCTTTCACAAAATTATTGAAAGTGAATCGAGGCTGCAGTTAGAATATCCTCCACAAGATGGCAATCTCACATACTGAGTGAAACGCAGTGTTGAAACGCAGAGAAAATAAGAGGGAAGCGAGAGCGGAAGTAGAGATAAAGCATGGTTGGACTGGCCGCAGAAGAGGTAATAAGATGCTATTATTTCTAAAATATATGAAGCATTCTTCTCATTGCTACACGTTTTGGTGTTAGTCTGGTTTAGGGGACTCAGCAGGAAACCTCATGGGGAATATTTCTCCTATTACAGCACCGTCTCGTGTTAGCAGAATTTCTTTATGAGGTTTCCTGCTGTGCGCCCTAAACTAGACTAGTGCCAGCCTAATACGCAAGTACCTACATTTTAAACATTTAGGGGAGACATGAAGCTTCCAAGTTACTGGGGTCCATTTCCAGCTTGAATTTGTGAACCTGCTGACAGCCTTAGAGGGGCAGTTTCTCCCATGAAATTCACCAGGAATGTATATGAGATATGGTGTAAGGCTTGGGAGCTAGTCTAGTGTAGGAGCTCCTGCAGGAAACCTCATAGGGAAATTTTGCTAACATGATTGGTTGGACGGCACCCTCTCGAACTGCTAGGTTTCAGGTAGGTTTTAGTAAACGATACACACTCTATTCGGCCAAACACAACACTTTGTGCTGTTAGCGGGTGCTGTGATTGGAGAACGGTACCCTATGAGGTTTCCTGCTGGGTCCCCTCAATGAGACTAGTGCTGACTTTTCTGGGGGGAAGGTGAATACAGAGTGGCCATTGGTAGAAGGCCGCAGCCTAATACATGAGTATCCAAATTTGTTAAATGTATCCCATTTTTTAGTCATATGGTTGAATGATGTTCCAAGCAAGCGCTCATGATATCAAGTTGTAATATAGGTTTGAGATCTACACCTGTTCCACTGTCTCCTCCAGCTGCCCACCCCCTCTATCCCCCAATGTGATGGCTGCACTGCAACTGCTAGCACATTTAGCCAATGCTGAACGCTTTTCTGCAACATAAAAGCGATTTGCATCAGTTCCTGTTGTTCCGACATCACGGTGTGTTTTGTGCTCCTTGGGGGACACAGAACAGCCAAATGCAAAGCCAAAAGCAACCACTGCTGAACAGTGTCCCTGGAATTTCGATCGACTTCCACATTCACACAAACGGCAGTACGCATTGAGATGAATGCTCTCATTCATTTCAATGTAGGATGCGCTCAATCCTGGTGGCAAACGACTCGCACACGTGCCATGGCAGCCCTTCCTGCTCAGTTCAACAGATACTGCGGTCAGCAACAGGTACCTGATCCAACAAGCCCCGTTCAGTCTCTGTTCTCCCATGTTCTCTATTTTCACAGGCATGGCTGTCACATGACAGTGACACAACATCCAGTCACATGACCACCATGCTTCTGAAGACAGACATCTCAGAGCAGGTAGCTAGGCACTCCCTGCTTATTGATACCCACGTAACCCGATACTCCCCTTTAGAGTTCACTGGGGTCACTGCACTGGGCACTCTCTGGTTGCTGGTGCCCAAGCGTTTGCCAGTTACTAGGTTAGTTCACGTGGAGGATAAATAAAAATTGTTCCTGCTGTGTGCCGCCACTTGAAAATAAGTGTAGTTTGTGCTTTGTAGTTATGAAAGTTTGCAGCTGGCTGCAGACTGAAAAGTAAAAGTCACATTTAATAATTTCAAAGGCCAAGCGCAGTCAGAAATGTTATTAGCTCTATGCCATGCTGTTCCTTACATTACAGTGTTGTGAACAGTGCGATACAGTATTTGCAAAATATCTTTTTTTTGGGAGCAGCTGTTGTCAATCATTTTTGTAATTATTGTTTTGTGGTTTAGAGTGATGACCTGATTGACTTGAAAATGAAAGTTAAAGAGGAAGAAGAGGAGACGTATGTGTGGAGTGATCAGCAGCCTGCAGAGAAGGGGGGCACGATGAGGACAATTAAAGAGGAAGAAGAAGAGACATGTGTGTGGAGTGATTGGCAGACTACAGACGAGGGGGACATGATGAGGACAATTAAGGAGGAAAAAGAAGAGACGTATGTAAGGAATGATCAGCAGCCTATGGAGGAGGGAGACATGATGAGGACAAGTAAAGAGGAAGAAGAGATGTATGTGAGGAGTGATCAGCAGTCTACAGAGGAAGGTGACATGATGGGGACAATTAAAGAGGAAGAAAAGGAGACGTATGTGAGGAGTGATCAGCAGTCTACAGAGGAAGGTGACATGATGGGGACAATTAAAGAGGAAGAAAAGGAGACGTATGTGAGGAGTGATCAGCAGCCTACAGAGGAGGGTGATAAGATGAAGACAGTTAAAGAAGAAGAGACGTATGTGAGGAGTGATCAGCAGTCTATGGAGGAGGGTGATATGATGAAGACAGTTAAAGAAGAAGAAGAGACATATGTGAGGAGTGATCAGCAACCTATAGAGGAGAGTGACATGATGGGGACAATTAAAGAGGAAGAAAATGAGACATATGTGAGGAGTGATCAGCAGCCTACAGAGGAGGGTGATAAGATGAAGACAGTTAAAGAAGAAGAAGAGACGTATGTGAGGAGTGATCAGCAGTCTATGGAGGAGACTGACATAGTGGAGCCACCTAAAGAAGAGAATATTTCTCCAAATATTGATGCTGGTAAGTATAATCTAAGTTTTTAAAGCCACATGCATGGGACCTTCAGAATCTGTGTCCTACACATTTTCCACCCAACAGAGAAGGATTTTTAACAAACCTAGTCTTGGTTTTGCAGGTTCAGTTATGTTCTCCAGTCTGTCCCAGCTTGATGACCAATAGTAACTGATATATTCAGTTATTCTGTGTGTTTCTTACAGTTGGATCCAGTAACAGAAACCCACCAGAGAGATGCACAGGTCCTCTTTGTTTCCAGGATTGTCCACATGACGATCATACTTATTCACGCCATTATCAGGTAGATGGAGATGAACATTAGATCCAAACTGTATTAGATTATATTCTTCTCTCTATGCGCCTGTACATTAGTGATGTCATTCTTATAACTTTGTGGGTCTAGAATGAAAATGTGATATGCGTGAAAGCGGTGGATAAAACAAAACGGGACTACAAGAGGAGTGATCAGCTCACTACGGAGGAGGTAGAAGGGAAAACGACCAATCGGGAGGAGAAATCAAGTCACGTGAGAAGCGGTAAGTGGTGAAAAAGATACATTGTTTGCTGTTGTAGAAAATATTTCATAGGTGATACTTTTGTATCTGGGAGAAAAGAAATAGGCCGGGTCGCCACCTGGGTATTTTGCAAATTATGGTGGCTATAATGTAATAAAATTAAGCTGTAATCTGCAAAATATGTTACTGGCGACCCCATCCATTTATTTTCTGCATGCGACTTACTGCAACCTTTGGGTCCAGGTGCTGATTGGTTGACTCCCTGGTGGTGGGATCATTGCATGCAGTTTTTGAGCAATCAATGAGAAGGAGATACTGTATGCCATATGGAAGGCCCATCTCCATCCCTCAGTATAACATCATAGCACCAACAAATGAGGAGGAGATACTGTACTGTACACCATATGAAAGGCCCATCTCTATTCCTCATTATAGCATCATAGTACCAACACATGAGGAGGAGATACTGTACACCATATGAAAGGCCCATCTCCATTCCTCAGTATAACATCATAGTTCCAACAAATGAAGAGGAGATGCTGTACACCATATGAAAGGCCCATCTCCATTCCTCAGTATAACATCATAGCACCAACAAATGAGGAGGAGATACTGCACACCATATGGAAGGCCCATCTCCATCCCTCAGTGTAACATCATAATACCAACAAGTGAGAAGGAGATACTGTACACCATATGGAAGGCCCATCTCCATCCCTCAGTATAACATCATAGTACCAACAAATGAGGAGGAGATACTGTACACCATATGAAAGGTCCATCTCCATCCCTCAGTATAACATCATAGTACCAACAAATGAGGAGGAGATACTGTACACCATATGAAAGGTCCATCCCCATTCCTCAGTATAATATTATATTACCAACAAATGAGGAGGAGATACTGTACACCATATGAAAGGCCCATCTCCAGTCCTCAGTATACCATCATAGTACCAACAAATGAGGAGGAGATACTGTACACCATATGAAAGGCCCATCTCCATTCCTCAGTATAACATCATAGCACCAACAATTGAGTAGGAGATACTGTACACCATATGAAAGGCCCATCTCCATTCCTCAGTATAACATCATAGCACCAACAAATGAGGAGACACTGTACACCATATGAAAGGTCCATCTCCATTCTTCAGTATAACATCATAGCACCAACAAATGAGGAGCTTCTGTACATTAAACACATCAATTTCAAACCAAAATCAGTTTTCTATCCAACTCACGCTAATGGGCAGTTCATTACCAGTTTTTAACAGGCCGTACTCAGTCAATCTAAAGACCTGTGCAAAGAGAACACCAACAAAAAATATCATAATCTAAATACTCAAGAATGCACTGCCTTTAACCAGCTCCGACCGCCTAACGCCGATCGGCGGTGGGAGCGTGGCTCTCTGGGGACTGCCTAACCCCAATTGGTGTCAAAGTGCGGTGTGCGGGATTAGCAGGGAGCGCGCGCTTGCTTGCACATGTGTCCCCTGCGGATAAACACTGCGGGGATCTGTCATTAGCCTACCAGCCGCGATCAGAGCTGTCAGGCTGAGATATAAAAAAAGAAGAAGCAATTATCATTTGTATAGCACTGCAGTCTAGCTCAGTGCTGTAGAGGGGCCTGGTCACTTAACTGTCCCCAGGAGTGTCTCACAGTCTAATCCCTCTCCTAGGCTGATACCTATGAGAGTGTTGTGTAGTGTATGGATCGCAGTCTAGGGCTAATTTAGGTTAGGTTTTTAAAGAGAACCTGTAACAAAAAAAAAGTTCCCCTGGGGGGTACTCACCTCGGAAGCCTCAGGATCCCAATGAGGCTTCCCCCACTCCTGTAGCTGCAGGCAGTCCAGCGCTGGCTCCCCCGAAGTGTCCCTGAATTCTCCCTCGACAAGCCTGATAAGCGCTGATTTATTTACCTTTCCTGGCTCCAGGGGGGCGCTGTTGCGGCTCTCTGCACGGAGATAGGCGAAAATAGCCGATCTCTGTCGGGTCCGCTTTACCGCGCAGGAGTCTTGCACCTGCACAGTAGAGAGACCTGACAGCGATCGGCTATTTCCGCCTATCTCCGTGCAGAGAGACGATACTGCGCCTATGCTGGAGCCAGGAAGGTAAATATTTACATCCCCACTGTTCAGGGAGCTTGATCACCGCCGGTGTGGGACACAGGAGGATGGGGGAAGCCTCAATAGGATCCAGAGGCTTCCCCCACCCAAGGTGAGTACCCCCTAGGGGAGTTTTTCTTCGTTACAGGTTTTCTTTAAAGGTCATCTTTTATTACCGGTAATTGGAAAAATAAAAACACAAAAAACATTGCAGCAGCAATCAGAGACTGCCAAAAGACAGCTCGAATAGTGGGAAGAAAAGGAGGTAAAATTCATTTGGGTCGTAAGTTGTATGACCCAGCAATAAATCGTTAAAGCTGTGAAGTGTGCGTAAAAAATCGCCTGGTCACTGAGGGGGGTATAAACCTGTGGTCCTCAAGAGGTTAAAGAACTCAGCAATAACAAATTGTAGTGAGGTGGGATTGTAATCCTCGGCTATGACGGCTACAAAAAAGGTCTGAGACTCCTGTCTGACCCCAACACCTATCAAATACAACATTCAGATCCCACTGAGCAGGACAAACAAGAGTTGTCAAATCTGGTGAGACAAGCATATTTAAATGGTGTGGTAAATGAACAGGAGAGTAAATTCCTCGTCCGCCAAAACTCTAGCATTCCATACTTCTACCATATCCCCAAAATACAAAAAAAATCCTTCCCAACCCCCAGGCAGACCTATAGTTGCCGGGATGGAAGGTCTTGTCACAAATATTTCTTCATATGTACAGTGGGATGCGAAAGTTTGGGCAACCTTGTTGATTGTCATGATTTTCTTGTATAAATCGTTGGTT
Organism: Hyperolius riggenbachi; assembly: GCF_040937935.1. Classification (NCBI taxonomy): domain Eukaryota; kingdom Metazoa; phylum Chordata; class Amphibia; order Anura; family Hyperoliidae; genus Hyperolius; species Hyperolius riggenbachi. The sequence continues at coordinate 236,554,579 of NC_090655.1, forward strand.
GTTACGATAAAAAATGTCAGTTAACTATATCATATAGGAGACTCACACAGTGATATTTGAGAAGTGAAATTAAGTTTTGCGAACCTGTTCATGGCCCTTTGGGAAGACCACCCCATTTGGACCGCAAATCCCTTTGCAAAACACCTAATACTGTATACTTATTATATAGATGACATTTTAATAATTTGGGATGGTAATGCATGTAGTAGGTAGAAAAAAAACAGTCTTGTAAAAGTAATGGAGCTAGTCTACTTTAGGGGACCCACCGCAAATCCCCATAGACACTTTCACCTGGGCTGCAAAACGGAACAAATGTCTTCCGTTTGCTTGTTTAAACCTCCACAAGCCTTATATCCCTGGGTAGCTAAGCATGTCCTCTAACGAATTTTGCGGTTTCGGTCAAAAAAAAAGTTTGAACTGACTGTACAGGAGCCGCCGAACGGCCGCAATTTCGGGTCCGTCAGCCATCTTTGTTCTGCTCTGCAGGTCGTTTCTTCCTCCTCATTGGAGGGATTGTTGGGTGGGGGCGTGCCAGCTTCTGTCGGCAGCTAACGAACCCTCCAATGAGGAGAAAGAAAGGACCTGCACAGCAGAAGGAAGATGGCTGACGGAACCGAGATTAAGCCGTTCGGCGGCTCCTACACAGCCCATTTCAACTTTTTTTTGACCGAAAACCTCACAGTTCGTTACAGGATATGCTTCCCTATCCGTGGGTATAAGGCTTGTGGGGGTTTAAACAAGGTGAAAGCGGACATTTGTTCCGTTTCTGCAGACCAGCTGAAAGTGTCTATGGGGATTTGTGGTGGGTCCCCTAAAGTAGACTAGCTCCAAAGTAATACCTTTTATTGGCTAACTGATAAAGTTAAATGATGCAAGCTTTCTGGGATCTAGACCCCTTCTTCAGGCATATTTCCAGATGTTAGCTGTAGTAAAACACTGATGCAGGTAAATAGCAAACACGAAGATGGCAGTTGTGCTGGTTACTGTTTAGCAGTTACATGTCAGGTGATCAGCAGGCTGGAGCCAGTTAGCTCATGCAAACAAACATGAAATCTAGCAGGTTTCTGAAGATCATGAAGCCAAGTTAATCATGTTACATAAGGAGTCATGAATCCCGTTCCACAATTTAACCCTTTTGTTAATGTCTTGAACATTTTCATAAATTTGTACTCAGAAATCTTTCTTGCTTGTTCATTTTTGAAGTTACCCTTAAGAATAAGTACTTTGAAATCTTGCATGCTGTGTCCTGGTTCACAGAAGTGTTGGCCCACTGGTGTGTCCATTTTACCCTCATTAATTTTAAAGCGGTGATGGTTCATTCTTGTGCGCAGTTTATGTCCTGTTTCTCCTATATAGACTCCTCTTGAGGGGCATTTCATGCAGCGTATCATGTATACAACATTGGATGACTCACAGGAAAATTGGTCTGATATTTGATGATATTTCTGTGAGTTTGGCATTTGTATTGGCTTGTGCACAAGATATAAGGGCAGGTCTCGCACCTTCTGTTATTGCAGGGTAATGTGCCTGGAGTTTCTGGTGTAGATAGTGCACTTCTGATAATCATTTGTCTCAAATTGGGAGGTTGTCTGAAAGCAAGCAGTGGTAAATCAGGAAAAACTTCTTTCGGGCGTTTGTCTTTGGTAAGTATCGGTTGCAGGGCTTTCGATATCTTCCTCAGTGTCTTTAATCTTGGGTTGTAGGTGACCACAATTGGGATTCTGTTGTTTTCAATCTTTGGGGTGTACTTCAACAGTTCCTCTCTTGATTTTAAAGTTGCTCTTTGTATTTGATCATCAACGATTCGTGGATGATATCCCTGATCTGATCTATCTATTATGTAGCAGCATAAGTTGTCTATCTCTGTCCTCTGAATTAGAACATATTCGGTTATACCTCAGAGCCTGGCTGTAAACAGTAGATTTTTTGGTGTGTTCCGGGTGAAAACTATTCCACTTGAGGTAAATATGCCGGTCAGTTGGTTTACGGTAGATGGATGTCTATAAAAATCTATCTTGTACATAAATTGTGGTATCCAGGAAACTAACATGGGAGGATGAAAAGTTGAGAGTTAACTTAATGTTCTTGTGGCATTCTGAGAAGTTTTTGTGGAATTTGATTCATTCTTCCTGTGAAACTGTCCAAATTAATAGGATATCGTCTATAAATCTGAATGTTGGCAAGCTGCAATACCGTCCTCGTGTGGAATGTTGGTATAAAGGGATTCAATATCCATCGTAGCCAGGATAGCACCCTCTGGGATTGGACCCATGGCAGTCAATTTGTTAAAAACGTCAGTGGTGTCCTGGATGTAGCTGGCTGTATTCCTTACCATGGGATTAAGAATGTTTTCTACCCAGCCAGATATCTTTTCTGTTAGTGTCCCCAAACTAGAGATGATAGGTCGACCTGGGTTTCCTTCTTTGTGTATTTTTGGTAAGATGTAGAAGGTGCTTATTTTTGGATTATCTGGTATTAATGCAAGTATGTTAGATGATACTGGGGAAAGATCATTAAGCATATCCTTTCATTCCCTTGCGTATTGCAGCGTGGGGTTTGTTTCTAGTCTTTTGTAGTAGGTGTTGTTGGAGAGCTGTATGACTAGAAACAAACCCTGCGCTGCAATACTCAAGAGAATTAAAGAATATGCTTAATGATCTTTCCCCAGTATCATCTAACATACTTGCATTAATACCAGATAATCCAAAAATAGGCACCTTCTACATTTTGCCAAAAATACACAAAGAAGGAAACCCAGGTCGACCTATCATCTCTAGTTTGGGGACACTAACAGAAATGATATCTGGCTGGGTAGAAAACATTCTTCATCCCATGGTAAGGAATACAGCCAGCTACATCCAGGACACCACTGACGTTCTTAACAAATTGACTGCCATGGGTCCAATCCCAGAGGGTGCTATCCTGGCTACGATGGATATTGAATCCCTTTATACCAACATTCCACACGAGGACGGTATTGCAGCTTGCCAACATTTCCTTCAGCTGAATGATCTACCAACAGAGCCCACACTACTACTTCTCAAATATATACTAACTCATGACTATTTTTCATTTGGGGATGATGTATATCTACAGACAATGGGCAGTGCTATGGGAAGTAGATTGTCACTCCAGTATGCAAATTTATTTATGGCCAGATTGGAGGAAAACTTCCTTTCAACTTGTGAAATGAAACCATGGGCTTACTTCAGATTTATAGACGATATCCTATTAATTTGGACAGCATCACAGGAAGAATTAATCAAATTCCACAAACACTCCTCCTGGATTTTCTCTTTATTTTTCTACTCTGGAACAATTTTGCCTGTTCAAGGATTATACTCCGGATACTACTTACATGGACATTTTCCTTTGAATAACATACTTCAGAACAGTACTTTATACTAGGGATGGGACGAATCCATAATTTCTTTGAATCCGGATCCGAATCTAAAAAGGTTCTCGAATATCTCGAACCTTTCGAATCCCGAATCTAACGAATCCTACGCATAAGAATTGTGCGATCCATGGTATAGTTGCCCGCAGTATAGGTACCCAGGCATAGGTGCCTGCAGTATAGGTAGCTAGGTAAAGGTCTCTTCAGTATAGCTACCAAGGTATAGGGGGCTTCACTATAGGTAGCAGGGTATAGGGGCCTTCACTATAGGTTGCAGGGTATAGGGGCCTTCACTATAGGTTGCAGAGTATAGTGGCCTTCAGTATAGGCAGCAGGGTATAGTGGCCTTCATTATAGGCAGCCGGGTATAGTGGCCTTCATTATAGGCAGCCGGGTATAGTGGCCTTCATTATAGGCAGCCGGGTATAGTGGCCTTCAGTATAGGCAGCAGGGTATAGGGGTCTTCAGTATAGGCAGTAGGGTATAGTGGCCTTCAGTACAGGCAGCAGGGTATAGTGGCCTTCAGTACAGGCAGCAGGGTATAGTGGCCTTCAGTATAGGCAGCAGGGTATAGTGGCCTTCATTATAGGCAGCCGGGTATAGTGGCCTTCATTATAGGCAGCCGGGTATAGGGGTCTTCAGTATAGGCAGTAGGGTATAGTGGCCTTCAGTATAGGCAGCCGGGTATAGTGGCCTTCATTATAGGCAGCCGGGTATAGTGGCCTTCATTATAGGCAGCCGGGTATAGTGGCCTTCATTATAGGCAGCCGGGTATAGTGGCCTTCATTATAGGCAGCCGGGTATAGTGGCCTTCATTATAGGCAGCCGGGTATAGTGGCCTTCATTATAGGCAGCCGGGTATAGTGGCCTTCATTATAGGCAGCCGGGTATAGTGGCCTTCATTATAGGCAGCCGGGTATAGTGGCCTTCATTATAGGCAGCCGGGTATAGTGGCCTTCATTATAGGCAGCCGGGTATAGTGGCCTTCATTATAGGCAGCCGGGTATAGTGGCCTTCATTATAGGCAGCCGGGTATAGTGGCCTTCATTATAGGCAGCCGGGTATAGTGGCCTTCATTATAGGCAGCCGGGTATAGTGGCCTTCATTATAGGCAGCCGGGTATAGTGGCCTTCATTATAGGCAGCCGGGTATAGTGGCCTTCATTATAGGCAGCAGGGTATAGGGGCCTTCAGTATAGGCAGCCGGGTATAGTGGCCTTCAGTATAGGCAGCAGGGTATAGGGGCCTTCAGTATAGGCAGCAGGGTATAGGGGCCTTCAGTACAGGCAGCAGGGTATAGGGGCCTTCAGTACAGGCAGCAGGGTATAGGGGCCTTCAGTACAGGCAGCAGGGTATAGGGGCCTTCAGTATAGGCAGCAGGGTATAGGGGCCTTCAGTATAGGCAGCAGGGTATAGTGGCCTTCAGTACAGGCAGCAGGGTATAGTGGCCTTCAGTACAGGCAGCAGGGTATAGGGGTCTTCAGTGCAGGCAGCAGGGTATAGGGGCCTTCAGTATAGGCAGCAGGGTATAGGGGCCTTTAGTATACTTTAGTATAGGCAGCAGGGTATAGGGGCCTTCAGTATAGGTAGCAGGCTATGGGGGGCTTCAGTACAGTGAGCAGGCTATGGGGGGCTTCAGTATGGGGGGCTTCAGTATAGGTAGCAGGCTATGGGGGGCTTCAGTATAGTTAGCAGGCTATGGGGGGCTTCAGTATAGTTAGCAGGCTATGGGGGCTTCAGTACAGTGAGCAGGCTATGGGGGGCTTCAGTACAGTGAGCAGGGTATGGGGGGCTTTAGTATGGGGGGCTTCAGTATAGTTAGCAGGCTATGGGGGGCTTCAGTATGGGGGGCTTCAGTATAGTTAGCAGGCTATGGGGGGCTTCAGTATAGTTAGCAGGCTATGGGGGCTTCAGTACAGTGAGCAGGCTATGGGGGGCTTCAGTATGGGGGGCTTCAGTATAGTTAGCAGGCTATGGGGGGGCTTCAGTATGGGGGGCTTCAGTATAGTTAGCAGGCTATGGGGGGCTTCAGTATAGTTAGCAGGCTATGGGGGGCTTCAGTACAGTGAGCAGGCTATGGGGGCTTCAGTATAGTTAGCAGGCTATGGGGGGCTTCAGTATGGGGGGGCTTCAGTATAGTTAGCAGGCTATGGGGGGGCTTCAGTATAGTTAGCAGGCTATGGGGGGCTTCAGTATGGGGGGCTTCAGTATAGTTAGCAGGCTATGGGGGGGCTACAGTATGGGGGGCTTCAGTATAGGTAGCAGGCTATGGGGGGCTTCAGTATGGGGGGCTTCAGTATAGGTAGCAGGCTATGGGGGTGCTTTAGTATAGGTAGCAGGCTATGAGGGGCTGCAGTATAATATAGCTGGGTAGCAGTGGCACATATCCTCCTCCCTCCCCCCGCAGCCTCCTCCGCTCGTCCCCCTGCATACATAAGGAGAAGCAGCCTCTCACCTCCAGCATCAGCGTGGAGCCCGGAGCAGCAGACTTCTCCCTTCACTTCCTAGTTCCCCCTAGTGGCCACCTGACCGGCTCTTACTGATGACACGTAGTAAGAGCCGGTCACTAGGGGGAATAAGGAAGTGTGCAGGAGGTCTGCCGCTCCGGGCTCCACGCTGGAGGTGAGAGGCTGCTTCCTCTTATTTATGCGGCGGGGGGAGGGAGGAGGCTGCGGGGGGAGGGAGGAGGACAATTGCGAACGGGTAAAGCGGCGGATGCGCGGCGATGCAGCGTCGGGATTCGGCGATCAGAAAATGGCGTCGGGATTCGAGTCCACGAATCTCAAATTTTTCCTAATATTCGAGGGATTCGTGGATTCGCCGGATTTGTCGTCCCATCCCTACTTTATACCTTATCGATGACCTCTAATCGAGTCTGTTTTTGTAGTACGCTTTTATAATTCTTTAATTATTGCACTGTATGTATGTGTTTCTCCGTGGCTACATTCTTCAATAAAAAGAGTTTAAAAAAAAATTCCACAAACACTACTCAGAATACCACAAGAACATCAAGTTAACTCTCAACTTTTCATCCTCCCATGTTAGTTTCCTGGATACCATAATTTATGTACAAGATAGATTTTTATAAACCTCCATCTACCGTAAACCAACTGACCGGCATATTTACCTCAAGTGGAATAGTTTCCACCCGGAACACACCAAAAATCTATTGTTTACAGCCAAGCTCTGAGGTATAACCGAATATGTTCTAATTTAGAGGACAGAGACAGACAACTTATGTTGCTACGTAATATATTCATAGATCAGGGATATCATCTACGAATCGTTGATGATCAAATACACAGAGCAACTTTAAAATCTAGAGAGGAACTATTGAAGTACACACCAAAGACTGAAAACAACAGAGTCCCAATAGTGGTCACCTACAACCCAAGATTAAAGACACTGAGGAAGATATCGAAAGTCCTACAACCGATACTTCACAAAGACAAACGCCTGAAGGAAGTTTTTCCTGATTTACCACTGCTTGCTTTCAGAGTCCTCCCAATTTGAGACAAATGATTATCAGAAGTGCACTATCTACACCAGAAACTCCAGACACATTACCCTGCAATAACAGAAGGTGCGAGACCTGCCCTTATATCTTGTGCACAAGCCAATACAAATACCAAACTCACAGAAATATCATCCAATATCAGACCAATTTTCCTGCGAGTCATTCAATGTTGTATACATGATGCGCTGCATGAAATGCCCCTCCAGAGGAATCTATATAGGAGAAACAGGACATTAACTATGTACAAGAACGAAGCATCACTGCTGTAAAATGGACATACTGGTGGGCCAACACTTCTGTGAACCAGGACACAGCATGCAAGATCTCAAAGTACTTATTCTTAAGGGTAATTTAAAAAAATGAACAAGCAAGAAAGATTTCTGAAAACAAATTTATGAATATGTTTAAAACATTAACAGAAGGTTTAACTTGTGGAATGGGATTCATGACTCCTTATGTAACATGATTGACTGGGCTTCATGATCTTCAGAAACCTGCTAGATTTCATCTTTGCTTGCATGAGCTCACTGGCTCCAGCCTGCTGATCACCTGACATCTAACTGCTAAACAGTAACCAGCACAACTGCCATCTACGTGTTTAATCTACGTGTTTACTATTAACCTACATCAGTGTTTTACTTCAGCTAACATCTGGAAATATGCCTGAAGAAGGGGACTAGATCCCAGAAAGCTTGCATTATTTAACTATATCAGTTAGCCATTAAAATGTATTACGTCTACAAGACTTTTTTTTTCTACCTACTACATATATTGTTTGGCTAACACGGTACAGAAACATTTTTACTACTATCATCATAGATGGTAATGCAGAAACCTTTCAGAAATCTACCGAATACTGTAATACTAACCATTTCAGCTTGCAGTTCACACATGGTACATTTAAGGAGAGTCTGATATTTTTTTTAGATTTGGAATTCATAGATTTGGAATTATTCTCTGACTCCAATAAGAAAAAAGACACATTTTAAGCCCACAGCTGGGAACTTGTACCTCCATGCTTCCAGCTGTCAACATCACCACTGGAAACAAAACATTCCTAGGAGCCAATTTTGCAGATTGAAAAGAAACTGCACCAATACTATTGATTGTAACCGACAGGGGGATGTTCTAGCTGACAAATTCATTGAAAAAAGTTCTTCAGAACGCAATATACAACAAGTCCGTAAGGAATATAGAGACAAAGTTATTGACACCACTAATACAGCACATAAAGAAAATAGATACCAAGAATCCAAGTGATCCTACATTTGTCACCACATACACTGAGGGAGCCACCAAGGCCATAAATATTATCAAAAGAAATTTGTCCCTAGTCAACCAGGACCCCTTTCTCAAAACCATTTTGCCTGATGACCTGGGCATTATCTTTAAAAAGACACGCTCCCTTCAAAATAGCATTGTGCCCAGCAATATAAATGACAAAATTGAGAGGCTCAGCATGTTCCCTACTGTTGTAGAAAATGTCAGATGCAATGTAAAAAGGTGTGGCTGTTGCCCCATTTTACGACACAGAACATAAGAAATGGTCAGATCGTCAAAGTAAGAGATTTCAACTGTGGGAGTGATTCTTGTTTACCAACTCACATGTGGTTGTCCTAAATCCTACATTGGTCGAACGACTAGACCTCTTAGACAAAAACTAAGTGAGCACAAGAGAAACAACTTGGACAAAAGTGACTCACATAGCGTCCCAAGGCACTTTAAGAAACGCCACGGAGGTCTAGTAGATACATTACAAATTATGGGACTTGAACGTATCCCCAAATGTCTAAACAAAGGTATGAGGTATAAATAACTTTGTGAGAGAGAGAAGGTTATGGGATTTTTAAATATAATGCTTTGTCTCCAGAGGGACTAAATTAAGGTCTGGAGATTTCCACTTATTTATGATTGTAACATTGTTCCTCCTTTATTTCAGGGACAGCCTTATTTAGGATTCATCCCTTCAATAAAAAAACCCCTTTCACCTCTGGAGCCTCTTTCCGCTTCACCCCTTTTATTGAACCATCACCACCACACTCCTCAACTCCTGGTCTTTCTACTCCATCTCTTCTTCGCCCTGGAAGGTCTGGTGAGTACGATATAGACCACAGAGATCGCCTAACGTCTGTTTCCACATGATCAGCTCCCCCTTATACCTTTTTTCCACCCTCACTCATCCAAATACTGGTTTTCCTCTCATTATATAGTCGTCCAGGACCTCTTGTACCATTGCCTCTATCCCTGGCCCACAACTATTTCTCTGCATACACTCATCCATCAACTGTGGGAGTGATTATGTTGCTTACCAACTCACATGTGGTTGTCCTAAACCCTATATTGGTCGAACGACTAGACCTCTTAGACAAAGACTAGGTAAGCACAAGAGAAACATCTTGGACAAAAGTGACTTGCATATTGTCCTGAGGCATTTTAAGAAACGCCACAGATGTCTAGTAGATACATTACAGATTATGGGACTTGAACATATCCCCAAATGTCTAAACCAGCCTTTTTCAACCTTTTTACCCTGGAGAAACCCTGCAAACAAATTTTTGATCTCGAGGAACCCCTGCATTTATTTTGCAGGAGGCATGACCTTTAAAAGTAGGGGCTGTTAATTTCATTATCCCCTAATACACTGCCACTCATTATACTGTCTCCTTATCTTAGTGCTTCTTATTAATGTGCTCATTATTATTCAGTCCCCCAATTTAGTGCTTCTTTTTACAGTACCCCATATTATAATGTACTCTATTATACGGTACTTCCCCCACCATGGGGGAAAACGCCAGGGAACCACTGCAGAGTGCTCAAGGAACCGTGGTTGAGAAAGCCTGCTCTAAACAAAGGTCTGAGGTATAAAAAACTTTGTGAGACGGCAAGTTATTGGATTTTTAAATGTAATGCTTTGATTTCAGGGGGACTAAATTAAGGTCTGGAGATATTTCCATATATTTGATTGGCCAATAAATGGTATCATCCATATGCAAAACTTCTATATTTATGATTGGTAACATTGTTCCTCCTTTATTTCAGGGACACCCTTACTTAGGATTCATCCCTTCAATAAAAAATCCCCCTTCACCTCTGGAGCCTCTTTCCCTCCGCGCTTCACACCTTTCATTGAACCATCACCACCACAGCCCTCGCCTGCTGGTCTTCATACTCCATCCCTTCTTCACCCTGGAAGGTCTGGTGAGTACAATATAGACCACAGAGATCACCAAATGTCTGTTTCCAACTGATCAGCTCCCCCTTGTACCTTTTACCCACCCCCATCCAAATACTGGTTTTCCACTCATTATATAGTCATCCAGGACCTCTTGTACCATCACCTCTATCCCTGGCCCACAACTATTATTCTGCATACACTCACCCATCAACTGTGGGAGGGATTATGTTGTTTCCTAACTCACATGTGGTTGTCCTAAACCCTACATTGGTCGACCGATTAGACCTCTTGGTCAAAGGCTAGGTGGGCACAAGAGAAACACCTTGGACAAAAGTGGCTCACATAGTGTCCCGAGGCATTTAAAAGGAACATAAACTGAGAAGGATATGGATTTTTCCTTTTAAAATAATTCCAGTTGCCTACAGATCAGGTGCTCTGACTGAAGTCAGACTGGATTAGCTGCATGCTTGTTGCAGGTGTGGGATTCAGACACTACTGCAGCCAAAGAGATCAGCAGGATTGACAAGCAACTGCTTATTTTTTCCAAATTAGGCCACTGCAGCTTTAAGGGCTCACTGCAAGGCCATGCAACTTAGCACACAAGTGATTTCTCTCCCTCCCCCCCTTTTCTGCCCACCAACAGAGATTTCTGTTGGTGGGCTCTGATCGCTGCTGCCCTGTTTGGTTTTTTATTTTTTTGTTGTTTTTTTTTTTTTTAAAATAAATTGGTCTATTTTTTCCCAGCCCTTCCCTAAGCCCCCCCCCCCCCCCCCCCCCCGCCAGCCAATCACTGCGATCAGCTGTCATAGGCATCAGCCTATGAGAGCCGATCACTCCTGATCCTCTGTAGGGGACAGCCGAGTGACAGGGCTGCCCCCCAGTACAGTGCTGCCTTAGCTCGCAGCGCTGTACATTGTAAATAGAGGGCAGTTTTCCCGTCTAACAGTCTCTTGGTGGCGATCGCCACTGGGAGACTGAAGACGGAGCAGGAGCAACGATCTCCTACAAAACCCGTCCCCAGAACTTCAATTGGCATTGAGCGGTCCTGGGGGAGTTGCCGCGTTCACGCCAATTGGCGTGGAGCGGTTGGCAAGTAGTTAAAGGAAACATCCATATCCCTCAAAGCTAAGGTTCCCTTTAAGAAACACCACAGAGGTCTAGTAGATACGTTACAGATTATGGGACTTGAATGTATCCCCGAATGTCTAAATAGAGCTCTGAGGTATAAAAAAAACTTTGTGAGAGGGAAAGTTATTGGATTTTTAAATGTAATTCTTTTAACTCCAGGTGGACTAAATGAAGGTCTGGCTATTTCCACATATTTGATGATTGGTAACCTTGTTCCTTGTTTATTTCAGGGACACCCTTACTTAGGATTCATCCCTTCAATAAACAATCCCCCTTCACCTCTGGAGCCTCTTTCCCTCGACGCTTCACCCCTTTCATTGAACCATCACCACCACAGCCCTCGTCTCCTGGTCTTCCTACTCCATCCCTTCTTCACCCTGGAAGGTCTGGTGAGTACAATATAGACCACAGAGATCAACTAACGTCTGTTTATAACGGTCTGTTTCCATCTGATCATCTCCCCCTTATACCTTTTCCCATCCCCACTCATCCAAATACTGTTTTTCCACTCTTTGAATAGTCATCCAGAACCTCTTGTACCATCGCCTCTATCCCTACCCCACAATTATTATTCTGCATACACTCACCCATCCGTGCAGAATGGATGTCCTTATGTCACTTGCCTGTAACCACTGGTTGCCATGGTTATATATATTCACACCCACGGTAAGGAATGTCCTACTCCCACCAGGCTGTCCAGCGTCTCATATATGTACTCAGGATTAAGCATAGAACGTTTGGATTGCATTGCGCTGTTAGAAATCAGCGGAATCTTGTCATTGTGATTGGGTAATTACGCTGATGGTTGGTTAACATTCCCTTACATTATCATTCCAGCTTTTTCCCAAATACCTTTCTTATAATATGTTCATAATCATTTTTAAAGAGAGTCTGAAGCGAGAATAGATCTCGCTTCAGACCTCATAGCTAGCAGGGGCATGCGTGCCCCTGCTAAAACGCCGCTATAGCGCGGCTTAACGGGGGTCCCTGTCCCCCCAAACCCCATCCGTGCAGCGGGGGAGCGCTTCCTGGTTGGGGCAGGGCTAACCGCCGCAGCCCTGCTCCATGCGCGTCTGTCAGACGCGTATCATCGCCTCTCCCCCGCCCCTCTGTCTTCCTTCACTGAGAGGGGCGGGGGAGAGGCGGTGATGCGCGTCTGATAGACGCGCTGGGAGGCAGGGCTGCAGCCGTTAGCCCTGCCTCCAGGAAGAAGATTACCAGCGACCATTTTACGACCAACTTTTGCGGGGGGTGGGTTGGGGGTGAAGGGACCCCCGTTAAGCCGCGGGATAGCGGCGTTTTAGCAGGGGCACACGTGCCCCTGCTATATATAAGACCTGAAGCGAGATTTAGTCTCGCTTCAGTGTCTCTTTAAGGCCACATAGACAATGATCAGGCCGTAACGTGCGTCTGGTTCCCGTGGTCACCGGCCAGCGGTAACTGGCTCTTCTCACTGCCTCATTAAAGTGACACCAAAGTAAAAAAAACACCTTATGATTTGTAATTGTAGTATGGATAATTAATAGAACATTAGTAGCAAAGAAAAGAGTCTGAGAGTTGCTTGATCCAGCCTGCTTCATTTTATTTAGTTTATTAAAAGTTTTTAGGTTGATATGTTTAGACCCACACACCAAAGCAGCTACAATACACTTGTATTGACAAAATGCGCTACTCTCTGCTTTTCCTGCTGCTCTCCGCCACCTTGCGGTTAGAGTGATTGTCAGTTACGCCGGCAGTCATTCTCCTGCAAGTACAGTGGGATGCGACAGTTTGGGCAACCTTGTTAATCGTCAAGATTTTCCTGTAGAAATCGTTGGTTGTTACGATAAAAAATGTCAGTTAAATACATCATATAGGAGACACACACAGTGATATTTCAGAAGTGAAATGAAGTTTATTGGATTTACAGAAAGTGCGCAATAATTATTTAAACAAAATTAGGCAGGTGCATAAATTTGGGCACCACAAAAAAGAAATGAAATAAGTATTTAGTAGATCCTCCTTTTGCAGAAATTACAGCCTCTAAACGCTTTTTGTAGGTTCCAATGAGAGAGTGGATTCAGGCTGAATGTATTTTTGGACCATTCCTCTTTACAAAACATCTCTAGTTCATTCAGGTTTGATGGCTTCTGATCATGGACAGCTCTATTTAACTTACACCACAGATTTTAAATTATATTCAGGTCTGGGGACTGAGATGGCCATTCCAAAACGTTGTACTTGTTCCTCTGCATGAATGCCTTAGTGGATTTTAAGCAGGGTTTAGGGTCGTTGTCTTGTTGAAAGATCTAGCCCTGGCGCATCTTCAGCTTTGTCACTGATTCCTGGACATTGGTCTCCAGAAACAGCCTATACTGCATGGAATCCATGCGCCCCTCAACTTTGACAAGATTCCCAGTCCCTGCACTGGCCACACAGCCCCACAGCATGATGGAACCACCACCATATTTTACTGTGGGTAGCAGGTGTTCTTCTTGGAATACTGTGTTCTTTTTCCTCCATGCATAACGTCCCTTGTTATGCTCAAATAGCTCAATTTTAGTTTCAATAGTCCACAGCACCTTATTCCAAAATGAAGCTGGCTTGTCCAAATGTCCTTTAGCATACCTCAAGCGGCTCTGTTTGTGCTGTGGGCGGAGAAAAGGCTTCCTCTGCATCACTCTCGCATACAGCATCTCCTTGTGTAAAGTGCGCTGAATGGTTGAATGATGCACAGTGACTCCATCTGCAGCAAGATGATTTTGCAGATTTTTGGTGCTGGTCTGTGGGTTGACTCTAACTGTTCTCACCATGCGTCACTTCTGTCTATCCGAGATTGTTCTTGGTCTGCCACTTCGAGCCTTAACTTGAACTGAGCCTGTGGTCTTCCATTTCCTCAACATGTTCCTAACTGTGGAAACAGACAGCTGAAATCTGAGACCTCTTTCTGTATCCTTCCCCTAAACCATGATGGTGAACAATCTGTCTTTAGGTCACTTGAAAGTTGTCTTGAGACCCCCATGTTGCTACTCTTCAGAGAAAATTAAGAGGAGGGAAACTTACAATTGACACCCTTGAATACTTTTTCTCATAATTGGATTCACCTATGTATGTAGGTCAGGGGTCACTAAGCTTACCAAGCCAATTTGAGTTCCAATAATTACTGCTAAAGGTTTTGGAATCAATAAAATGACAACCGTGCCAAAATTTATGCACCTGCCTAATTTTATTAAAACAATTATTGTGCACTTTCTGTAAATCCAATAAACTTAATTTCACTTCTCAAATATCACGGTGTGTGTCTCCTATATGATATATTTAACCTCCTTGACGGTTATCCTGAGCTCAGCTCGGGGTAACCTGCGCAGGAGGATTTCTCGGGCCCCGCTAGGCCGATTTTCACAATTTATTTTTTATTGCACGCAGCTAGCACTTTGCTAGCTGTGTGCATATCTCGATCGTCGCCGATTCGACGCTACCCGCCGCGCAGGCCCCCCCCCCTCCAGTCCCCTTGCGCTTCCTGGCCAATCAGTGCCAGGCAGCGCTGAGGGGTGGATCGGGATTTCCCCTGACGTCTCGACGTCCATGATGTCATCCTGCCCCGTCGCCATGGCGACGGGGGAAGCCGAGTAGGAAATCCCGTTCTGAACGGGATTTCCTGCTTGCAAAGAGCGCCGGCGGTGATCGGAGTAGGTAGGGAGATGCTGCTTGTCAGCGGCTATCATGTAGCTAGCGCTAGGCTAACTACATGAATTACAAAAAAATAAATAAATAAAAAAAAAAAAGTGCTGCGCCACCCCCTTGCCGACATAATTGGAACGGCAAGGGGGTTAACTGCCATTTTTTTATCGTAACAACCAGCTATTTATACAGGAAATTCATGACGATTAACAAGGTTGCCCAAACCTTTTATCAAATATTTATTTTATTACCTTAGATAATGCACCAGAGAGTGCTTCCTTTGCTTTTTTTTTTTAGCTTGATCATATGAAAGGCCCATCTCCATTCCTCAG
Organism: Hyperolius riggenbachi; assembly: GCF_040937935.1. Taxonomy (NCBI): domain Eukaryota; kingdom Metazoa; phylum Chordata; class Amphibia; order Anura; family Hyperoliidae; genus Hyperolius; species Hyperolius riggenbachi. The sequence continues at coordinate 236,569,787 of NC_090655.1, forward strand.
TATAACAGCATAGTACCAACAAATGAGGAGGAGATACTGTACACCATATGAAAGGCCCATCTCCATTCCTCAGTATTACATCATAGCACCAACAAATGAGGAGGAGATACTGTACACCATATGAAAGGCCCATCTCCATTCCTCAGTATAACATCATAGTACCAACAAATGAGGAGGAGATACTGTACACCATATGAAAGGCCCATCTCCATTCCTCAGTATAACATCATAGTACCAACAAATGAGGAGGAGATACTGTACACCATATGAAAGGCCCATCTCCATTCCTCAGTATAACATCATAGCACCAACAAATGAGGCGATACTGTATACTATATGAAAGGCCCATCTCCATTCCTCAGTATAACATCATAGTACCAACAAATGATGAGGAGATACTGTACACCATATGAAAGGCCCATCTCCATTCCTCAGTATAACATCATAGTACCAACAAATGAGGAGGAGGTACTGTACACCATATGAAAGGCCCATCTCCATTCCTCAGTATAACATCATAGTACCAACACATGAGGAGGAGATGCTGTACACCATATGAAAGGTCCATCTCCATTCCTCAGTATAACATCATAGTACCAACAAATGAGGAGGAGGTACTGTACACCATATGAAAGGCCCATCTCCATTCCTCAGTATAACATCATAGTACCAACACATGAGGAGGAGATGCTGTACACCATATGAAAGGTCCATCTCCATTCCTCAGTATAACATCATAGTACCAACAAATGAGGAGGAGGTACTGTACACCATATGAAAGGCCCATCTCCATTCCTCAGTATAACATCATAGTACCAACAAATGAGGAGGAGGTACTGTACACCATATGAAAGGCCCATCTCCATTCCTCAGTATAACATCATAGTACCAACACATGAGGAGGAGATGCTGTACACCATATGAAAGGTCCATCTCCATTCCTCAGTATAACATCATAGTACCAACAAATGAGGAGGAGGTACTGTACACCATATGAAAGGCCCATCTCCATTCCTCAGTATAACATCACAGTACCAACAAATGAGGAGGAGATACTGTACACCATATGAAAGGCCCATCTCCATTCCTCAGTATAACATCATAGCACCAACACATGAGGAGGAGATACTGTACACCATATGAAAGGCCCATCTCCATTCCTCAGTATAACATCATAGTACCAACACATGAGGAGGAGATACTGTACACCATATGAAAGGTCCATCTCCATTCCTCAGCATAACATTATAGTACCAACAAATGAGGAGTTGATATACACCACAACCAAGGGGATCTTTGTTCTCCATTGTAGCATGTTCCCAATAAAGGAAGAGGATATGTTTTATATCCTCAAAGGTCCATCCTATAAGTAAATACAGCATTAAAATCTTTCTCTCTACCAGGAGGACGCAATGTCGGGAACACCTTGATGGGCCATCTGATGACACATCCAGATGATACTGCAAAAGAAAATGGTGTCACAGAAGGTTCTCTAGCAGGATATTGTGTTAATAAAGATACTCCTCATAGATTTTACAATAGAATACGCATTGTGGGTTCTACTATTTTCAACGTATCATCTGGTAAATTCCATAATATTCTACAAGATGTTGATCCACAGAACAGCAGTATGGCTAAATCAAAAGAGCTGTGTATTCTGGAGGATTCTACCTCTAAGTCAAATGGTGCCACCAGCGAGGATGGTCAGCGAAATCACCGTTTCAACTCTGTGTGTGTTGTACCTGAAACTTCTCTTTGTAAAGACCAGAACATGCCAACACAGGGGGAAAACCCTTCTCATGTTCCAGGTGCAGCAGAAAGTTTCTCGCATAAGGCCAGTCTCGATAACCATCTGAAGGACCAGGCTAAGGAGAAGCCGTTCCACTGTTCTGAGTGCGGTAAATGTTTCATTAAGAAGAAATATCTTCGTCAACATGAAAAAGTTCATTTTGCTGGGCGTCCTTTCTCATGCCCAGAGTGTGGTAAGAGTTTTGTACGGAAAGAATACCTTGTTGAGCACCAAAAACTCCACAACAGTGAACGACCACATTCCTGTACTGAGTGTGGTAAATGTTTCGGTTTAAAGAAATATCTTCGTCAACATGAAAGAGTTCATATGGCCAGGCGTCCTTACTCATGCTCAGAGTGTGGTAAGAGTTTTTTACATAAAGACTACTTTGTTAAGCATCAAAAACTGCACAACGGTGAACGTCCGCATTCCTGTACAGAGTGCGGAAAAAGCTATCTTCGGAAAAGGGAACTCATGATGCACCAGAGAAGTCACTCTACTGAGCGTCCTTTCTCATGCACAATCTGTAATAAAACTTTCAAGCGGCAAGGAATCCTTCTGAGACACCAAAGGCGTCACACAGGCGAGCGTCCTTACTCGTTTTCGTGTTCAGAGTGCGGTAAAAGTTTCCCTCTGAGGAAAAACCTCCTCGCACACCAAAGATCCCACAGTGCCAACCAACCTTATTCATGTTCAGATTGTGGGAAGTGTTTCGTCTGGAAGAGAGACCTCCTTAGACACCAGAAGACCCACATTAGTGAGCGTCTTTATTCATGTCCAGATTGTGGTCAAAGTTTCTCTGAAAAAGGTGACCTCTTTACGCACCAGGAAACCCACCGTCAACCCTATGTTTGTTCAGAGTGTGGAGAAGAGTTCAGTAAACAAAGAGAATTTCTTCTGCATGAGCAGACCCACATCGTCAAAGTTCCAAAGTTAACTTGTATAGAGTGTGGGAAAAGCTTCTTTTACAAAGCACAGTTTCTGGCACACGAGCGCACCCACACAGGCGAGCGTCCATTTTCCTGCTTGGAGTGCGGCAAAAGCTTTAGTGCGCAAGGGCACCTCCGTGCACATCAGAGGATCCACACCGGAGAGCGGCCTTTTCCTTGTTCAGAGTGTGGGAAGTGTTTTATTGAGCAAGGACACCTTCTTACACATTACAAAACCCATACAGGCATTCGCCCTTTTTCCTGCTCAGAGTGTGGGAGAGCATTTATTCAGAAGCAGGACCTTTATAGACACCAGCGGACCCACACTGGCGAGCGTCCTTTTGGATGTTCAGTGTGCGGGAAACATTTTGCTACAACAGGAACTCTTAAATTGCATGTTAAAAGGCACTTAGCATGATGGAAAAGATATGGTTGTATATTTTATAGCTGGAGAGCTCAGGTGTTTATAGCAATTTTAGAATGTAGATGAAGAACCTTCAAAGGATCCATCCAGTCAATATATTTTTTTTTCTTGTCTTTGGGGCTTCCCCTATAAAATCTTCTGGTATCACCACCTGGCTTTATTTCTGATGATTTTGTTAAGTATAATCAGGTTTTTGTTTGTTTTCTTTGTTTTCCCTTAGGACTGCATGTGTTAATAGATGGAAAGCTGATCTGAAGGCAAATGGCCAAACTGAAAAATGTGCTAAAAAATATATGTGAACTGTTTCAGCTGCTTTGATATTTGTCCTTCTGTTCTTCCATTTTCATGACTTATGCACACCTGCCACTCCTTCACAGCTTTGTCTGTCTGGTGCTTTGTCTGTCTGGTTGCATTGTTTTTTCTTCTCAAGCCTGCCCATGGACAACACCAGTAGGGAGTAAAACATGTTTAAGCAGCAGGGTCAGCCATGCTATGCCAGTACAAACAAAAAACACATATATAAGTTGATAACTAATTGCACTACTTAAATAACAGGTGTATTGTACTCTCCACATTTTGATTTCAGTAAATTTTATATAGTAAATAAAGAGATTTCTGATTCAGGCATTTATCATCTTGTTTCCCTCTGACTGAAGCTGTTCTTGATGTAATTTCCTTACTTTTTTTTTCTCTAAGAATCTGTACTGTGATGGCTAGCTTGCTTTGTAAACACATGAGAGCACAGCAGCATAGATCGTATTTCTGCTCCACACTGAACTGCACTCAGCCAATCAGTGAGGAGCAGGAATTGTGGGAGGGGAGATGACAAGCTTCCCTATCTCCCTCTCACTTGTCAGCGATGACAATAATAGAGCCAGGCTGACTGAGATGAGATTTATTACAGCAGAAACTTTTGTGAATAGATTGGAGTACTTGCAATGCAGAGTAAAGCTCCAGGCTATATAATGAACACAGTGCAGTGTGTAAATGGAATTTGATTTTCTGACCGACAATCCCATTCTGGAACAAGGACCACTTTCATGTGAGACAATTTCCCCAAGGACCAGGGGAAGGGGGGAGTTCCTTCACTCACTCACTTTTAGCCTCCCTCCCTCATGTACTTCAAGCCTCTCTCCCTCACTTTCAGCCTCTCTAACTTATCTCTCACCTCTCTCCCCACTTACCTCCCGCTCTTTCCTTTCACTTGCTGATTTCCAGATTCCACTCTCTCTGCCCACCTGCATAAGAAGAGTGTAAAAGTAAGCTTTCGGCTTTTGAGATTTCATCAGACTGAATCCTGTCTGCTTACAAGACACCTATATACATGCAACATCAAAGGAGATACCTGGATTTTTAGGAAACATAAATACACGTCATTATGATGCCTTAATTGAAACAAAACATCCAAACAGGGTTTTGAGAAGTTGGTAGGTGATATATTACAAACAGAGAAGACCCTTTGTTTACTTAAAGGAGAGGCCCAAGGTCAAATCAAAATCCACTTACCTGGGGCTTCCTCCAGCCTCTGGCAGCCGTCCGGTGCCCTCGCCGCAGCTCCTCTTACTGCCGGAGTCCTGCGCTGAAGAAGCCGACCTCGCCAGGTCGGCTTCATGTGCGCTCCGCGGCGGGGGGGGGGGGGGGGGGTCACGTGGTGTAGCCGAAGTCACCGGGTCTCTACTGCACAGAACTAATGCGCCTGGACAGTAGAGACCCGATGACGTCGGCTACACCACGTGACAAGCGCACATGAAGCCGACCTAGTAAGGTGGCAGCGCAGGACACCGACTGTGAGAGGAGCTGCGGCGTTCCCTGCCGAGTCACGGAGCAGAGCTCAGCGATCAGCTTGCTAGCCGCTAGCTATCTGTTAGTAAATGAAAGGGGGGGGGGGACCCTTTGTTTACATTTGTGCAGCGCTGTACAGGGGACACTCCGCTGTCCCTCACAGCAGCTCGCATTGAAAGCCTTCTCATAGGCTGATGCCTATGAGAGGCGGAGAAGAGGACAGATCGTCGTCCTATGTGAGTTTAGGATGGGGAGGAGAGAGGGAAAATGCTTTTTTTTTTTTTTTTTTTTAATAAACAAGCAAAGGAGGTAAGACTCATTTGTGTGCCAAGTTGTATGGCTGTGCAGCAAGCTGTCAAAGCTGCACAGTACTGAATGGTCACTAGGGGGGTGTAAGCCTGTTGTCCTGAAGTGGTTAAACAATACCAGTTTTCTGGCTGTCCTGCTGATCTATTTGGCTGCAGTAGTGTTTGAATCACACACCTGAATCAAGCATGTGGCTAATCCAGCAAGACTTCAGTCAGAGCATCTCATCTGCATGCTTGTTCGCAGTCTGTGGCTTAAAATATCAATGAGACAGCCAGGCAATCAGCATTGTTTAAGGCCGGTTCTACACTTGGAGTTTGTGATGCGGTGCAGGTGCTGTATTGCACCACAGATATTAGGCTTTATATGACCCTGCGGTACAGTGTGGCGGCAGGGTCATATGCATAACCCCGCCTCTCGGCTATTTAGGCACTCCCTGCTAGGCAGGAAGTACGTCACCGGGATTCCCGTTGGTCCATGCATGCACGCAGTGCCGCACCGCACTCTCGTCGTGCACACTTACCGTGTCGCCCATTGACTTGCATTAATGCATAAACCCTATGGGAGGCACACATCGTGTGGTAACACGCTGCAGACTTTGCATCAGTATTGCGGCAATTTTGAATATTTCTGAGGCACTGGCAGCGGCCTGGCACCATTGGGAACCCCTGGCTTAAAGGGGAACCTGATGCGAGAAGTATATGGAGGCTGCCATATTTATTTCCTTATAAACAATACCAGTTGCCTGGCAGCCCTGACGATCCTCTGCCACAAATAGACCCTGAACAAGCATGCAGCAGATCAGGCGTTTCTGACATTGTCAGATCTGCATGCTTGCTTCTGGTGTGATTCAGACACTACTGCTGCCAAATAGATCATCAGGGCTGCCAGGCAACTGGTATTGTTTAAAAGGAAATAAGTATGGCAGCCTCCATATTCTTCTCACTTCAGGTGCCCTTTAAAGTACACCTGAAGCAAAATCAAATACATAAATTAAGGGCATCATGTGTAAAAGCACACGCCTCTGAACGTCTTTATGCTGCTTGTTTGTCTTATGGGTCCCTCCTGCTCCCCAGTTATAGCCTTTTTAATATTGGACTGGCTTCTCAGTTAAAGCCTTCCCCAGGAAGTGTCTGTGGCTGTGAATGAGCTGTTTTGAATTGGACGTGTGAGTTACAACACATGCATGCTCAGTGAAATGAAGCGCTTGTGCATGAATGCTGGAAGTGCCGTAAGTTTACTGGATAGAGAACCAGCAATTCTGGAGTAAAGCTGTGGGGAGACAATGTTGGAATGGGAGAGATCCTGAAGACAACAAGCAGCATGACTGCTCTTTCAACAGTGCATCCGTTGTGATGCAATTATGTTTCTATGGTATGGTCACATCAGTGGTGCAGTGTGACAGGTTCTGTCGAAATAACACACAACATGCAGGTTTACAGCGGTTGGGAAAGCATGAGATCAATGTACTGCATGTTTCACTGTATGCTTCACATTGCTTTCCTAATGCACAATGCGACTTTTCACCACCAAAACGTGTATAGTGTGAAGATAGCCGAGGACTTTTAGAAATGAGAGCTCTGGCCCCCAGGCTTTTAAAGCACATGGGTCAGCCATACTATCCCAGGAAGAAAAAACACATATATAAGTAGATAAATACTTGTTCTACTTACATAACATATGTATTGTACTGTCCACATTTTGATTTCAATGAATTTTATATAGTAAATAAAGAGAAAAATATTCCATACATTTTCCATCTTTACTGCCTCTGACTGAATCCAATCCTGATGTAATTTCCTCCTTTACTCGTATCACACAATGTCCCTAAACTGCCCTCAGCCAATCAGCAAGAAGTAGAAATGTGGAAGGGGAGATAACGAGGCTTTTCTTTAGCTTTCATCAGTACGGCAATATATGAGGAAAAAAAGCCGGGGGGGGGAATGCGATAATTCATTACAGCAGACACATTTATGATTATAGTGGAATGCTTGCAATGCAGAGCCATTATGTTAGACTGCTTAACAAACACAGCAGTGAGTAATTTGAATTTAATTTTATGGCTGTCAATCCCTCTTTAAATTTAAAGTTTTGGCAATCTTTTAGTTGTGTTTAAATAAACCTGAATTAAAAATAGACTTAGGAGGTTATTCATTGTATGTGTAGTGCTAATGGTAAATAGCGCATTAGTAACATAGAACATATTATTATGGTATATTTTTATGTTCAGTTTAAGAGCTTCAGTGACTGCATTCTAAACAGCAGCTGTGACAATCTGCTTTGTTGAGCAGCAAAATAAACAGAAGTAATGATCCTTTGAACTTTTCAGCACAAGGAGTGTGCACAAACATACAGTTTTTATCAGTCAATGATCGGCCTATTTTACTAATTCCGTATAGTATTGGGGCCAACAGGGTTATTTGCATTGCTACATAGACACACATACTGTACATGCACATCTTGCTACTACAGATGGACAGTGGAATTCTACTTATTCCAGCCTGCAGGCACATTTAACTATCAGCAGTGCAGATGTAACACTGGTGGCTAAAACAAACCTGGATAACTGTTTTCAGCCACCAAACAAGTCTGTGCATAACTTAAAGCAGGTATGTCAAACCGGTCCTACAAGGGCCGAGGTCCTCACACATTTTTGACACAGCTCAAATTAATTTATGTTCTGAATCAGGAAAGGTGTGGGTCCATCAGGTAGAACACATTCCTCTCTTTCTCAGTCCATCCTAAACATCGGCATGGATCTGGCCATCCAGGCCTGGAGTTCGACACGTGCCTTAAAGTGAACCTGAGGTGAGAGTGATGTGGAGGCTGGGGTTCGGTCCCTGGGGCGCCTCTTAGTGTAATAGCAATCAGTGTGTGACGGCTGGGGTGGGAGGGATGGATGGGCGCACTTTGGTGTTACAGCCTTGGGTGCTGGAGGACCTTGTCCCGGCTCTGTCAGGGTCTATGGCTAAAAGTAGTAGAGACACGGGATTAGAAGGACTGCCAGGCAACTGGTAATGTTTTAAAAGGAAATAAATATGGCTGCCACCACAACACTCTCACTTCAGGTTCCCTTTAAGGTAATCCAAGTACGGCTAGCACACCAATGTAAATGCATATGTCTGCACTGTATCTGATGAAGGGGACCCTCCGTGGCCCCCGAAACAATTGTCATGTTGTGCATGCAATAAGGAATACATTTCCTGGAATATTTACGTTGGTGTGCTAGCCGTACTTGGGTTACCTATATGGACGGATGTCACTTTTGCATCTAGGCTAAGCACCCAACCACTCACGGTAAGGTGTGCCTCTCCAATACCTGACATTGCACTGGTTCCCTTTAAAGGAAATCTTAAAGAGACTCTGAAGTCTCTGAAAATTCAGCTTTTTATTGCAAAAACCTGTTCAACATTATTGCCCTAACTAAAACGCCGCATCCCTGCGCCTGAAATCTAACTAAATCACCCCAAACTCTCTGGGGCACACTGCGGGGAGCACATCCATGAGAGGCAGAGTTTTCAGCTGCAGCTCTGCCTCTACACGCGTCTATCAGCGCGGATCGCCGCCTCCGCCCGCCCCTCTCAGTCTTCCTTCACTGAGAGGGGCGGGGGAGAGGCGGAGATATGTGTGGATTGACGCGCATGGAGGCAGAGCTGCAGCTGAAAGCTCTGCCTCCTGGGGCAGCAGAATCCACGACTTTCGTGGATTTTGCGAGGGGAATTTGGGGGGGGATTTAGATAGGGTTCAGCCGTGGTTATGCAGCGTTTTAGTTCGGGCAATAATGTTCAACAGGTTTTTGCAATAAAAAGCTGCATTTTCAGAGACTTCAGTGTTTCTTTAACCTCCTGGGCGTTTTGATTCCATGGAACAGGATTTCCAGCAGTGCTTCCCCCGTCGCCATGCCGACGAACCGAATGACGTCGTAGACATCGTGACGTCACAGGAGGTCCCGATCCACCCCATAGCGCAGCCTGGCAGTGATTGGCCAGGCTGCGCAAGGGGTCTGCAGGGGGGGCCTCTTTCGCGGCAGGTAGCGGCGGATCGGCGGTGATTGGGTAAGACACAAAGCTAGCAAAGTGCTAGCTGCGTGTATAAAAAAAAATTATGCAAATCTGCCTACCGGGGCTTGAGCAATCCACCGCGGCGTTACTGGACGAGCTGAAGTCGTCCGTAACGCTCGGGTGGTTAAGTGATGGAGAGATGTTCAGTTTAACTTACCTGGGGCTTCTTCCAGCCCCCTGTAGTCCTCAGGTCTCTCCCTGTTCTCCCGGTCCACTTTATTGCGCTGGTGTCAGCCCCATTAAAATCTGCAACTCAGTTCGGGAGCATTTTGGGCATATGCGGTTGCAAGGTTTACAAACTGCTCATGTGCAGAACGCACCTATCTATATGAACACGATCAAAAGGTGTGTGTGGCCAGGCAGCACATGGGGTGACAGTGGCACAGCTGAGGGGCCCAGGATGACAGAGAGGGACCTGAAGGGACTACAGGGAACTGCAAGAAGCCCCAGGCATGTTAAAATGATCTTCTTTCCGTCACTTAAGATTTCCTGTAATGCAATCCTGATGTGAAAAAAGTTAGATACCTCAGTAGATGGAAGTCTGTAGATGTTCTGAGGCTTCCCAGATCCTACTACAGCTCACCACTCCAATACAGGGAACTCTATTTGACTATCTGCGAGTCTATAAATAGATTTCTTCTGGCCGAGATTGAGCACATGCACACTGGGCATGCACAAGTAATGTTCACACATGCTCAGTACAACAGTGCACTCCTGCGTGGAGACAAAAATAATAAAGCTGTGCATGGTCAGATTTATTCTACTGGGCATGTGTGGCTTTACTCAAGCATGCTTCATCCAGATGTGCGTGTCCACGGCTGGGAAGATGACAAGGGACCCTGTGCTGGAATCGTGAGCACTACCAGGATCCAAAAAGCCTACGGACTATCTAGAAGCTTCCAGCTACTGACGTAAGTTTCCAACTTTTTTACTTCTGGATTGCTTTAAGCTGGCACTGGAGTCAGAATTCAGTAACTAGGGTACTCTCTGCAGGAGAGTTACTCATGCAGAACACAATAGGGATAAATAGGCGCCCAGATGTGAATAAAAAAGTGAGGTGGCTTACCTCTACGACAGCAGTCTAAGACAAAAACAAATTTATTTAGCTCAGGCAATGCACGTTTCACAGGTTACAGCCTCTTCCTCAGGCCAATAAAAGTGCCAAACAAGGAACAGCCAGTAACATTAGTCACCATTAGGAGAGAGGCACCTTATGTTACTGGCTGTTTCCGTTTGGCACTTTTATTGGTCTGAGGAAGTGGGCTGTGATCCATGAAATGCGTTGCTTGTGCTAAATACATTTGTGTTTGTCTTATGAAACTGCTGTTGTTGAGTTAAAGCCACCTCACCCTTTTCATTTTTATTATTGTTTATAACTCAGTTTTATTCGCATCTGGGTGCTTCTTTCTCCCTATCGTGCTTTTGTACCCCCCACCCTGCCAAGGTTGGAGGGGTTCTTCTCTGGCCTCACGTGGCTCACACCTCATGAGAGCCAGTCAGTCTTTTCTACCAAGGAGAGTGACCACACCCAGTCCAGTTTGGACACCCCAAGTTGAGTCAAGTTTGTCTCCATGCTTCGAGTGGTTGGTTGCCCCATTGTGCAACCTACCTCTGTGAGTAGTCTCTTTTGTCTATTATTTCTACTCTTTTACCAGTAACATACTATGCTATCTGGGCTCCCATTGTCTCTGTATCTGTTTTTCCTATAGGTTGTCAAGATACCCTTCCTTCCTATGTACTCATGCAGAAAGAGGGAGAGGCTGGGGCCAAGAAGTTCAGTTTGAGCTTACAGGAAATTCACAGATTGCTGCAAACCCAACTAGAAGGATCTGCTTTAATAACAATAATTAAAAAAAAATACTTGTGCAGCACTGATTCAAATTTATAGCTCTTTAAAAAATGAAATTGTAATAACTCCGCCTGACTTGACGACCCATCCTGGATTCGGAAGAAAATAGACCTGCTGAAGACCAGATGATGATGCTGCTGGATTCTTTTGCAAACTTAAGGTGACCATATACTTATAGATTTGCAGCAGATTCGACCATCAGATAGATTTCTGTCAGATGCCTGTCAAGTCGAATCTGACAGGAATCTATATGATGTGTGCCACACACTAGGAACAGATTTCAGAATGAATCGATCGATCGATGGCTGAAATCAACCAGTGTATAGGCCCCTTTAGGAGTTGATTCACTATAACAAATAGTGTGCCTTATCGGAGTTAACATGCCTGATCAGAGCTAGCGTGCCTTATCAGAGTAGCATAGCGAGCGCTATGAACTTATGCGTGCTAATTGGCAATGACGAGAGCTCCACTTGTCCTGCCCTGAGCCCCTGCAAGTCCAATCACTTTAAAGGACATTTTCCCCGCACTTTGGCCCAGTAAGCTGCCTGTCAAGTTTGCTGTCAAGTGACAGGCAGCCTATTGGGCCAATCAAAGTGCAGGGAGAATGTCCTTTAAAGTGATTGGACCCGCAGGGGCTCAGGGCAGGACGAGTGGAGCTCTCGTCATTGCCAATTAGCAGGCACAAGTTTGTAGCGCTAGCTATGCTACTCTGATAAGGCATTGTAACTCTGATAAGGCACACTGTTATAGTGAATCAACCCCATAGAGCCCAACGAACGCCTTTCCTGCTGGTCCGCTTTAGCTGCTGTGGATATGGATGGTCAATGAGATGCACCTCATTCTGAGATTATTCAAATTGTTAATCAAATGTGTGCAGCTTGAAAATGCACCAGTCGGAATTTTGCATCAATTTGAAATAATTTGCAGCACATTTCCTTTACCCAACTGTGAGGGAAGGATCCGAGCCTCTAAGGCGCGGTTCATACTGGCAATTAAGTGGTGAACGGATCTGATTACCAGTCGATCGGATCTGTTTGCCGTTCAGCTGCTTCCGTTCTGTTTCCCCACATCCCCCCCAGGCCCCCATCCCCATTGTGGCTAGAACAATGTTTCTTCACTAGTGTGAAGAAACATTCCGTTTTCACTATGCCGCAGGGCTTCAGCTTCTGTTTCCGTTCCGCTGGGCTCAGTGGTCCAGAAAAATTGTTTCAGCACCAAATTTGTCTGTTCAGCAGATCGTGCGAAACAGATCATTTCTAACAGACCAATGTGAATGGATCCATAGGTTAATATTGGATCCGTTCTATTCTGTTAGGAACTGTTCCATTAGGATCCGCAAACGGACCGTTTTTTTCCGCCAGTGTGAACCGGGCCTTACTGCTGCACTGCTGTCTGTGTCTCAGATGAGAAATATCTCATTCCATCTTGTGACACATCTGTGTGAATTTTCCTCAACTAAGGCATAGAGCTCAATAAAAAGGAGAGGTTCACAGAAGCTGAATAATGTCCTACAGAAAACATCATGAAAAAAAGTTTTTGCCATTTTTTTTCTTCCCCAACCAAACACAAATGCTGGCTTATATGAGGTGAGAAAGCATGCATTCTAAAATATTTTGTGGCCCTGGCTGCTGTCATGGGACCAAAGCAGAGCCCAGTGAAGCATGTGTTTGGCCTTGTCCACCATATCAACTTTCCACTTCTCCCTTCATGATGGCTGCATATGTAGAGTGGCTGGCCCTACTCAGGAGAAGTTAATTGTAAACTCACGGAAGATAAAAGCAGGTACAGGAGGTAGAAATGACCACAATCAGAGCAGGTTGCAACAACTACAGGATATGAACAATAAGAATGGGTAGTGTGGCTGCATAGTGTACTGGTTAAGGGCTCTGCCTTTGACATGGGAGACCAGGATTCGAATCCTGGGTAGGGTCAGTACCCATTCAGTAAGAAGTCCTTGGGAAAGACTTACTAACACTGCAGGGTAGCCCCTTGAATGTGACCTTAGTGGCTGCAGCTCTTGAGCGCTTTGAGTCCAACAGGAGAAATGTTAGGATTATTAAAGGGAATCTGAAGTGAAAATAAACTTATGATATAATGATTTGTATGTGTAGTACAGCTAAAAAAATAAAAGAGCAGCAGAGATTTGAGTCTAATATTGTTTCCAGCAGGGGCGTCGCTAGCCCTATTTTACCGGGGCCCGTGCCCCTAACATGTCCTGAGGTGCCCCGCTGTCCCCCCCCCTCCCCTGGCCGCCCGCTGTCACAGCCAGCAGCGTCAGACCTCGATCAGCGGGCGACCACTAGTACGAGCTCAAGGACCTAGCGGACACCACACTGATATGCGGAAGTGACATGACTTCCGCATATACAGTGTGGTGCACCCGGCGCCCGCTCTAACTGGTCGGGTCGCCCGTTGATCGAGGTCTGACGCTGCTGCTGCCTGTCAGGTGAGGGGGGAGCCTGTCACTCACTACCTAACTGCGGGTCCCTGTCACTACCTAACCTGGGGGGCGCCTGTCACTACCTAACCGGGGGGGGGGGGGGGGCGCTTGTCACTCACTACCTAACCTGTGGGGCGCCTTTCATTCACTACCTAACCTGCGGCCGGGTCCCTGTCACTACCTAACCTGGGGGGAGCCTGTCACTCACTACCTAACCTGGGGGTCACTGTCACTCACTACCTAACCTGGGGATCCCTGTCACTCACTACCTAACCTGGGGGGGCACCTGTCAATCACTACCTAACCTGGGGTCCCTGTCACTACCTAACCTGGGGGTCCCGGTCACTCACTACCTAACCTGGGGGTCCCTGTCATTCACTACCTAACCTGGGGGGCGCCTGCAACTCACTACCTAACCTGGGGGTCCCTGTTTCTCACTACCTAACCTGGGCGTCCCTGTCATTCACTACCTAACCTTTGGGGTGCCTGTCACTCACTACCTAACCTTTGGGGTGCTAGTCACTCACTACCTAACCTGGGGGTCCCTGTCACTCACTACCTAATCTGGGGGTCCCTGTCACTCACTACCTAAACTGGGGGGCGCCTGTCACTAACTAAACTGGGGGGCTCCTGTCTCTACCTAAACTGGGGGCTCCTGTCACTATATACACTGGGGGGGTCCCTGTCACTACATACACTGGGGGGCTCCTGTCACTAAATGAGCTGGGGGGCTCCTGTCACTACCTGAACTGAGAGGCTCCTGTCACTACCTAAACTGGGGGATTCCTGGCACTACCTAAACTGGGGGACTCCTGGCGCTACCTAAACTGGGGGACTCCTGGCGCTACCTTAACTGGGGGCACCTGTCACTACCTAAACTATCCAGGCCAGCCAGCCCAGCATCACCACCAGCCAACTAGCCCAGAATCACTGTCAAAAAGGACACAGCATCACCACCAGTCAGGCATCAGAGTAGCATAGCGAACTTATGCCTGCTAATTGGCAATGATGAGAGCTCCACTCCTCCTGCCCTGAGCCCCTGCGGATTTGTAACGCTTGCTATGCTACTCTGATAAGGCATGCTAACTTTGATAAGGCATGCTATTTGTCTTAGTGAATCAAGCCCACTGGGAGGAGGTAAAACCAGGTGCAGGAGAATGATGAACAATACACTCAAAGGAGGTAAGAAAGGGTTCAGTAGATGAACACTACTTTAGAACAACACACACTGATAATGTAAGAACAGGTACAGGAGGTAAACAACATATTCAGGAGGTAAGAACAGAAGGAGAAAGACAACACACTCAGAGGAGGTAAGAACAGGTGCAGCAGATAAATAACACACAAGCAGTAAACTGGTGCAGGAGATGAACGCAGAGGGAGTAAGAAAGAGGGCAGGAGATGAACAACACACTTAGGCCTTTTTCAAATTGCGTTCAGCTCGCGTGTCCGTCCGTCCGTCTGTCTTTTGATCTGGAAAAAATAAATACAATGCATTTTTTTTAAACGCTCACGGAATCGCCTGTGCGGTTTGCATTTTTCCTATACCTTCCATTGAGGCAAATAGCCTCAAAAATGGCTCAAGCATGAACTCTCTCATAGAGAATCATTGCACAAGCGCTTTCAGGGTGATTTTGAAAATTGACCGCGTTTAAAATTTTACAAATAACGCCTCTAATGTGAAGAAGGCCTCAGAGGTGATAAGCACAGGAGGTGAACAACACACTGATAATGTAAGAACAGGTACAGGAAGTGAACACACCAACAGGAGGGAGGAACATGATCAGGAGATGGACAACATGCTCAGAAGAGGTAAGAACAGGAAGAGATAAGCGGCACACTCAGAGGAGATAAGATCAGGTGCAGGAGATGAACACAAATGAGGTAACGATACAGGAGATGAGCAATACAAAGGCCTGGGACCCACTGGCAGCGCTTCTCTAAGCACTCGTGATTTGAAAAGCTCTTGCTAATGTAAGGCTACATTTCCACTTGTGCGGTGCGAATCGCCGCAGTAAAAATTCGCATGCGGATGCGAAATTCGCATGCGGGTCCATGCGAATTTTCATGCAAATTCGCACGCGAATTCGCATGGATGACGATGTATGCGAATTTAACCATGGCACTGCTGGTGTGCTTTTCCATTGTTTCTATGCGAACTCGCATGAAAATTCGCATGAAAATTCGCATACCCAAACCTCATGCGAATTTCCTATTAAATACATTGTATGCGATTCGCATAGCGGTATGCAGTATGCGAATTCTGATGGCTCTGCCATGCGAATTTTTTCTGCACAGAAAAACGCAAAGGAATCCTGACAAGTGGAAACAGTCCCATTCACTTGTATTGCTATGCGAATTTGCATGCGAAAAACGCATGCGAATTCGCGATAGTGGAAATGAGCCCTGGCTATTGGGGATTTTTAAAAAATCACATGCCTCAAGTCCGATCACACCCATAGCATTGCATTAGCAAGAGCTTTTCAAATCACAAGCGCTTAGAAAAGCGCTGCTAGTTGGTTCCAGGCCTTAAAGGAGATAAGAACAGGTAAAGGAGGTGAACACATTCAGAGGAAGTAAGCACGTGTGGAGGAGATGAACAACACACTCGTAGAATAGGAGTAAAGGAAAGAACTGGCAAAGAAAATAAACAAACAGCAGGTGAACACCACACTCAGGTGAACACGCAGGTGAACACCACATTCAAAGGAAGTAAGAATGGATACAGGACATGAATAATACAGTCAGAGGAGGTAAGGATAGGTATAGAAAATGAACAGCACACTAAAAAAATGTAAAGACAAGCGCAGGAGAAGAAAATAATGGGGTGATATGAAAAGGTACCATAAAACATACATTTGTGTGCTTGGAAGAAGTACAGGAAATTATTAGACTTAAAGAAAATACAGGAGGTGACCAACAAACTCAGCAGAGGTAAGAACAGGATTAGAATATTAACAGATTTACAGGAGATACACATACCGGAGATAAGAGCAGCAGATAGACACACTTGTTCACACCTAGGGTGTTCTTGCCCCTTTTTAAGTGCCGGTGACTTTCAAAATCGCCCTAAAAGCACTTTTGCAATGATTCGCTATGAGAGTGTTCACATCTGAGCATGAGCGGTTAGTTTCCGATCCGATCATCAAAGCGCTGCCTGTACCATTTTCTGAGCGTTTTTGCTCAATGGAAGGTATAGGGAGACCGCAAAGCATTTGAAAAAGTGCTTGGTATAGCGATTTCACCAGCGCTTTTAAGAATAAATACATTGTATTTATTTTTTTCTGGGTTAAAAAGTTCACTTCCTTTGACAAATCACTCTGCAAAAGCGCTTTGAAAAGCACTTTACACAAAATCGAAGCGTGCAGGTAAGCGCCAGGAGGAGAAGAAAAAAACGCACAAAAAAATCAAAAATCGCTGGCTGCCTTTAACGATTTTGATGTTAGATGTGAACAAGCCCTAAAAGGCCGGATCCACACTATAAGGGCCCATTCACACTTGAGCATTTTGTCAGCGATTTCAGCAAAATGCTCAAACACTATCGCTTTTAAAAGCGCTAGTGCAATTAAACCCTACGGGCCCGTTATTACTTGGGCGATTTACGGTAATTGCCGCAAATCGCCCAAAACCGCAAAATGCAAACGCGTAGCCTGCCCCATTTTCAGGCGATTCCCGGCGGTCGCGTTTCAGTGCTATAGAAGCGCTAAACACGATCGCGGAGAAATCGCTGCACTGCCCAGTGATTTTTCCACGTGAAATCGTGGGAAAATCACTCAATCACTCCCGCAAAATGCCGGCAAAAATCGCTGGTGTTTTGCGCTTATAAGTGTGAATGGGCCCTAAGCGCTAACCTAAATTAATGTCTAGCGCTGCGTAATATGTTGGTGCTTTATAAATACAATAAATAATAATAAAAATAATCATAATAAGCGCTTTTCTGAGCACTTTGTGAGTGATTAGCGGTTTAAAAAAATGTCTCCCATTCACTTTCATTAAAATCGCGGTAAATATCGCCGTGATTTTTCGCTTACGCGATTTTTAAAAAGAAAGACATTTTTAAAAAGCGCTCAGAAAGCGCTAATTAATCACAAAGCACTTCAAAATGAATCAAGGCTGCAGCTAGCATATTCTCCACAAGATGGCAGTCTAACACGCTGAATGGAACTCTGAGGAAGGAAGCGTTAGAACGCACAGAAAAGAGGAACGTGAGAGGAAGTAGAGGGAAGGGATTGCTGGGACTGGCCGCAAAGGAGGTAATAAGATTTTTTAGTATTTCTAGAAATATGCAGTATTTTTCTCATTGCTACAAGCCTTATCCCACATCTCATATACTGTATGTATATATTGCTTGTGAATTTCATGGGAGAACCTCCTACACTAAGGCTGCTACATTCTCGCTGAAAATGAACCCAGTAGGAAGCTTCATCTCTTCCCCCCCCCCCCCCCCCCCCCCCCCCCCCCCCATGTTTAGAATGTAATACTTCATATCTCTTGTTGGTGCTGCTAGTATGGTTGAGGTGAGCCAGCATAAAAGTACAAAATCCTATTAATGTGATTGGGTGCAGAGCAGGGACAAGGTCCTCCAGCACCCAAGGCTGAGACACCAAAGTGCGCTCCTCCATCCCTCCCACCCCAGCTGTCACACACTGATTGCTATTAGACTAAAAGGGCCACAGGGCCCACAACCTCCCCAACACCTTAATATCTGGTTCTCTGGCCTGCAGTCACTGCCATGTATCCCCTTTTCTTATTTCTTTCTGCTTCATACACAATTAGGAATGACAGCTGAATGAATTGTGCGCCCCCTCCTACACTGCGCCCTGAGGCTGGAGCCTCTCCAGCCTATGCCTCGGCCCGGCCCTGATTGGGTGGACAGTGCCCTCTTGAACTGCTAGGTTCTTAGACTTATGGGAAGTGAAAAAAAAATCTGCCAGATAGTTATGTATGGAGAGGGAAGGCTCTGGGTGCTATAGAGCCTTCCCGCTTCTCTCCCGGTTCCAGCACTGGCTCCCCCGGTAGCAGTATTCAACCAATTGGTCAAATACTGCTTTCTGCCGCCGAAGGAGATTTCAGAAGACCTTTCTGGACCCCGAGTGCTCCCAAAGATGGGCGGCTCCGTACTGCGCCCGTGCTAGCGCACTCTCGCACACACTCACGCATGCGCAGTATGAAGCCGCTTGTCTTCGTGTGCACTCGGGCTCCCAAAGCCTCCCGTGGTGGGGGATTCAAATGGGGAGGCGTTGCTTAACCACTTGAGGACCACAGTGGTAAACCCCCCTAAAGACCAGGCCAATTTTAACTAAAATGGCCACTGCAGCTTTAAGGCTAAGCTGCAGAGCCGCACAACACAGCACACAAGTGATTCCCCCCCGCCCCTTTCACCGCACCAACAGAGCTCTCTGTTGGTGGGGTCTGATCGCCCCCAGGTGTTTGTTTGTTTTTTTAAATAAATATTTATTTATCTGTTTTTAAAATGTATTTTTTTTTCTTATTCCCCTCCCTCCCTGCAGCCAGCCAATCCTGCGATCGGTTGTCATAGGCTTCAGCCTATTAGAGCCGATCGTTCTCTTGTCCCCCAGGGGGACAGCCGTGTCAAGATCGCGGCTGCAGGCTGTTAAAAAAAGTTTTTTTTTTCTTTTGTACAACGTTGCAATCTAGCGCAGCACTGTACTGGGGACAGCCCTGTCACTCAGCTGTCTCCAGGAGTTGCACGCAATCTGATCCCTCTCATAGGCTGATGCCTATGAGCCTCTCATAAGCATCAGCCTATGAGAGGGATCAGATTGCGTGCAAATTTATGTCTTTTTTTTATTTGTCCCTCCCCCCGAGATCCAGTCACCATGATCATGTTGACTGGATCTCAGGGGGGAGGGACAAAAAAAAAAAGACAGAAATTTTTATTCAAAATTAAAGAACATTAAAATTAATAAAATAAATCGCCGCAGCAATCAGATGTCACTATCAGAAAGCTGATAAAGCTGCAGAGAGCAGAATTGTAAAAAAGTGGCCTGGTCACTAGCCTGTGGTCCTTAACCTCCTTAGCGGTAACCCCGTGTGTGACACGGGGTAAGCCGCCGGAGGGTGCCGCTCAGGCCCTGCTGGGCCGATTTACATAATTTTTTTTTCAAACACGCAGCTAGCACTTTGCTAGCTGCGTGTTTGGTCTGATCGCCGCCGCTGATGCGCTGCTACCTGCCGCAGATACAGGCCATGGCGACGGGGGAAGCCCTCAAGGAAATCCCGTTCAGAACGGGATTTCCTTATGGCCGAGCGGCGCCGGCGGCGATCGGGGCATACGGGGGGACGCCGCAGGGAGGGGGGAAGCATGTAGCTAGCGCTAGGCTAGCTACATGCTAAGAAAAAAAAAGTGAAAAAAACCCTCCAGCGGCCGCGCAGCCGCGGGAGTTATACCACCAGGGGGGTTAAAGGACGCCCGAGGTGAAAATAAACTGATGAGATAAACTATTTCATCTTTCTCCCATCGTCCTCCAGGATGGCTAAGGATGAGACATTGTCTGCTCCCTCCCCAAACGGAAACACCTGCAAGAGTTAAAAGTTTAAGGCACTGCCCTATAAAGGACCTCCCCTTCCCTGTACATTCAGTTTTTTGTTTGTTTCCCATTTCACCTGGACGTTTCACCTGCTTAGTTCTTTATTTTATACTGTGGTATGCCTGGGGCGCCCATGTATTAGGTTAGGGTTTGCCTGTATGGTGGTGGAGGCCGTGGGTGGTGAGATCCCGGCTTTGGCTACAACCTGGAGGGGCAGAGGTACCTGGGTTGCAGTCGTCTGTCCAGAAGGAGGATCGCCGCCATTGCCGCCTATTCAAAGTTCCCTGTGTAATGGCGGCGGTTAGCGCCGTCCCGGATGTGACGTCAGACGCGTACGCGTCACGTTACGCGTCACTTCCGCTGGCCACGGATTGAGTGAGGGAAGGCTGGGGGGCGGCACCCTCACTCTGGCAGAAGCGCATTTAGCGCATTTATCCTCCTTCTCCTAGAAGCACAGACTAACCAGCAAGCTCGTGGTGACCCAGAACTCATTGGAGTGTGTAAGGGACTACAATGGTCCTAAAATGGTCCTAAAAGCCCCCTTACTAAGATGTTAAGAAAAACAAAAGTTTGCTTTCCTTAAACAGAAAGAATTTGCGATAATTCAGGTTGGAGTGAGCTTGAGATGTCTCCCAGAGCAACACTGCTGAATATATGCAAATTATCCATTGTACCCCTAGAAGCTAAACACACCTCCGGAACCGCTGGAATGCAATGATGTGTCAGCTTGTTAATTTGTACAGAGCCATAATAATCCAACATGCATACAGACTGTTTCGGATTGTTTGATCCTCATCAGTGCATGGTTAATTTGCATATATTCAGCAGTGTTGCTCTGGGAGACATCTCAAGCTCACTCCAACCTGAATTATCGCAAATTCTTTCTGTTTTAGGAAAGCAAACTTTTGTTTTTCTTAACATCTTAGTAAGGGGGCTTTTAGGACCATTGTAGTCCCTTACACACTCCAATGAGTTCTGGGTCACCACGAGCTTGCTGGTTAGTCTGTGCCTCTCGGATTCACAAGCCCTACTCCATAGAGCCAAATTAATCCATGTCATGCACTGATGAGGATCAAACAATCCGAAACAGTCTGTATGCATGTTGGATTATTATGGCTCTGTACAAATTAACAAGCTGACACATCATTGCATTCCAGCGGTTCTGGAGGTGTGTTTAGCTTCTAAGGGTACAATGCTTAATTTGCATATATTCAGCAGTGTTGCTCTGGGAGACATCTCAAGCTCACTCCAACCTGAATTATCGCAAATTCCTTCTCCTAGAAATTATTTTTTTTAGACATCCCACAGTTGTACTTTATATTTAAATCTACTTTTTAAGTTTTTACTGTTTCATTGTTTCTGATCAATGACACAATTATTGAAGTATACCAGAGCTACAATCTATGAACAATTGACCATTTTCATCTCTTTCCTGCTCTGAGATAGCCATTTTCTGCTAGGAAAGTGTTTTATGACTGAAATTCCTTTTCATTGAGGGTTACACTGTAGTCTAACCGAGTCCTGACCCAGACAGGAACTGCCACTTACATACCTGATGTTTAACTTTTTCAGGCAGAGAAAGAAAAAAAGGAACACAGCACAGTAATTTGCGTGCTAGGCACTGTACATACACGTGTCTATCTCATCATGTCACACGTCACCTCGGGTATCCTTTAAGTAGTTATTCAGCAAGGCATAATAACAGACATATATTAGGCCTCAATGGTCAGAGTTCACTGGGGGTGGGGGTTACTGCCTTTTTGGCAGTGTCCAAGGTTCTTCCAGCTACTAAGTTAGTTCATATGTGAAGAATAACTATTGTTCCTGTTTTGTGACGTTGCTTACTCATACAGGAAGAGGAAAATATCTGGGCAGCTTGTGCTGAAACAGAGGATCTCCGGCTTGAAAAGAGGTGCAGTTTGTGCTTAGTAGTTGTGGAAATACATTCACAGCTGACTGCAGACTGAAATGTAAAGGTTGCATAACTAAAAAGCCCAAGCTCAGTCAGAAATGTTATTATACCCTATGCCATGCTGTTCCTCCAGTAGTGTTGTCAACAGTGGGATACAGTATTTATAAAATGTTTTATATTTTATGCAGCTGTGGTCATGTGACCCCCACTGAGCTCCATGAACTTAAAGAGGCGCTGTTAGGTATAAGGTCTCAGAGAAAAAAAACCACATATATCAGTAACTAAATATTGGCTGTACTTACATTACATATGCATTTCACTGTCCACGTTTGGATTTCACAGAATTTTTATATAGGATTTGCAGAGAATGATGCTCTTGACAGCTCATGGCAGGTTCCATGTTTGTCTGTCTCCTATGAAGCCAATAGTGATGTCATATCCTCCCTGCTTCCTGATGATTCCACTCACAAAAAAGATCCTAATGGACAACACTACTGTGCAGTGAATATTAATTAGCCATGTGGCTAGGAACAATAGCGGACTCATGCAGTATACTCTAATGGAACATGTGCCCTGTGATTTTTCAGTGCTGTGAGAAGCTGCTGTAACATGAGCCTGTAACTTCTCAGTGAAAGCAGCCTTAGGGCGTGATAGGGAAATGAAGGGGATGACCCAAGGTAGTGCACTGGGGAGAAGCAGCCCCAGAATGCTTTGCAGTATCTGTTATGCGTCCTGCCGGCCTCCTTACAGAGCTTGGGAATAACAGCTTTGCTGTTCAGTAGAGATGTAGCGAACGGTTTCCGAACCGTTCGCCGGCGAACCGCTCTGCTACTCTGGGCCTCTTACTACTTTCGGGTCGCAATGACCCGGAGTAGTACGCCTGCGCTGCCCGGCGGAGCGCGTCCTAGATCGCGCTCCCGTTGCCGGGCACTCTCTGCGCATGAGCGTGACGTCACTCATGACGTCACTCACATGCGCAGAAAGTGCCCGGCAACGGGAGCGCGATCTAGGACGCGCTCCGCCGGGCAGCGCAGGCGTACTACTCCGGGTCATTGCGACCCGGAAGTAGTAAGAGGCCCAGAAAGGTTCGCCAGGCGAACGGTTCGGGCCAACACTACTGTTCAGCACACATCACAGTAAGAGAGATTTTTAACTTCAGTATTGCCTTTTTGGCTTCCTTCTAAACTGTTTAACACAGGAGAACAGAGGTTTAAATTAGCTTTTGCAGCCTGACAGTTACTCTTTCATACTTAATTCACATGTCTTTAGCTTCTCCCTCTATCAAGCTAATGTAACTCTCAAGGGGTGGGGGAGGAGTAAGCAGGGCCAGCACTACCAAAGAGGCAAAGGGGGCAGTTGCCCTAGAGCCTGCAGGGGCTCCAAGGTGCCATCCTAACGTAACTGTGCTCCCCAGGGCCCCTGCAGAGTCTTTGGTAGAGAAGTGTCTCACCTGTGCTGGCGGGCACACTCCTCTGTCAGTGTGTGGCTCAGTGCATCTCATCTTCATCCCTGCTGGCTGCATCTTTTCTGTGACCTGTGGCAAGTTATTACTTAGTAACGTGCATCAGATCACAGAGCAGAGTCGCCCGTGTGAGGAAATGAAGTCACATAGTTATTTGGGATGAAAAAAGACATCCGTCCATCGAGTTCAACCAAAAAACAAAGTACAACACCAGCTTGCTCTCTCACATATCCCCGTTGATCCAGAGGAAGGCGAAAAACCCTTACAAGGCATGGCCCAAAAGGGAAAAAATTCCTTCCCGACTCCAGATGGCATTCAGATAAAATCCCTGGATCAACACCACTAGGCATTACCTAGTACTTATAGCCATGGATGTCTTTCAATGTAAGAAAAGCATCTAAGCCCATTTTAAATGCAGGTATAAAATTTGCCATGAATACTTCCTGTGGCCATACATTCCACATATTAATCAATCTTACTGTAAAGGACCATTTTCTAAATAAATGTCTAAACGTTTTTCCTCCATGTGCAGATCATGTCCTCTAGTCCTTTGAGAAGGCCTAGGGACAAAAAGCTCATCTGCCAAGCTATTATATTGCCCTCTGATGTATTTATACATGTTAAGTAGATCCCCTCATAGGCGTCTTTTTCTCTAGAGTCTAGACTAAATGATGAGATATTGTTCTACCAAAGACCCTGCAAGGGCTCTGAGGAGCACAGCTAAATTAGGAGGTGATCATCACGGTGGGGGGGAGGTAGCCGGCTTGGGGTTCCCGATGGGGAATTTTGGCTGAAACAGTGGGGGCCCTTAATGCCTCTTTTTGGCTGAGTGGGTCAGTTGGGGGGCCCCTCGGTCAATTTTGCCCGGAGGCCACATTTTTCCTAGAACCGGCCCTGGGAGTAAGTACAGTGAGGTCTGTCTGTGGCCCTAGGCATGGTACCAGCTTAGTGACATTAGTCATGTCATTCTTCAGTTCCTGATTTGATAAGTCTAAGAAGAAGCCATGGAACTTTGTGTGAGATCTCCTTTCATGGAACACTTTCTTTGATACACTGTTACTTTTATGACTTTTTTTTCCTTTCACTCCAGAGATCTGACAGAATTTTTTTTAATGAAAGATGAGGAGGAGTAAGATATGATGAAGGAGGGGCAGTATATGGAAGGACCACTAAGGGACACCATGACGGAGAATCAGCCGCCTGTCACATCACCGGGTAAGAGGAGACTTTCATTTATTGTAAAGGAGAGAGCAGTACGGAGGGTCCACCTAGTTACCCCATCATCTATTAAATACATACGAGAGACAATGTATTCAGTCAGTGGATGTTTCTTACAGATGGATTCAGTAACACAAACCCTCCAGAGAACTGTACAGGTCCTCTTTATTCCCAGGATTGTCCACAGAAAGATCACACTATCCCCCACCATAATCAGGTAGGTGGAACTGAGGGTCTACAATTCAAAGAGTAACTGTATGAGATTATATTTTACTGTGCGGTAGAAATAAATTACTTTTCAGAGTTTAAAGTGTAACTGTCAGGCATAAAATAAAAAATAATTTATTTTTATTTTTATCTGGTAAACAAGTAATAAGGATGCTAACCAGCCAATCCAAAAGTTAAAAATCACTTTTACTTTTGTAGTTGAGAAAAGAGCATTCCCCGGTTTACCTGGCCCTTATTTGGTACATTGCCGCACAAAGGAAGTTGCAGGGCATGCTGGGTTTTTTTTTTTTTTTTTCTTGCTTCTTTACTTTCTCCTCAGACTTAACTAATGCGGCCTGATTGGCTGAAGCCTCTTTCCCTCCTGCTTTCCCCTCCCATAATCCTGTTCCTCTCTCATTGGCCAAGATTACTAATGCTGAGGAGCTGCAAAGTCACACAATGACAATGCACTTTCTCTGAAGACTGACTGTGTTTGAATTGGCTGCCCTCCTCCCAGAAAAGGGAGGAAATGACATCAGGATTGGCTTCAGACACAGAGATTCAAAAATGGCAAATGCCTGAAACAGTTTTCTCTTTATTTACGATATAAAACTCACTGAAATCAAATAGTGGACAGTGCAATACATATGTTATGTAAATAGAGCAAGTATTTATCTACTTATATATGTGTTTGTTTTTTTTAGATAGTATAGCTGTCAGCTACTCTTTAAAAAAACATTTTTTTGTAATTATTGTTTTGTGGGTTTAGAGTGGTGACCTGTTTGACTTGAAAATTAAAATTAAAGAGGAAGAAGAGGAGACGTATGTGTGGAGTGATCAGCAGCCTATGGAGGAGGGTGACATGATGGAGACAATTAAAGTGGAAGAATTGGAGATGTATGTGTGGAGTGATCAGCAGCCCGTGGAGGAGGGAGACATGATGGGGACAAATAAAGAGGAAGAAGAGGAGACATATGTGAGGAGTGATCAGCAGTCTATGGAGGAAGGTGACATGATGGGGACAATTAAAGAGGAAGAATTGGAGATGTATGTGTGGAGTGATCAGCAGTCTACAGAGGAGGCTGACTTCATGGTGACACCTAAGGAAGAGAATATGCCTCTAAATATCGGTGCTGGTAAGGACTATTTAAAATTAAAGCCCACCTGCGTGCACATGAATTTTTATGTGCTCCCTGTATCTGTGTGGGCGTTCTCCAAGCACTCTGGTTTCCTCCCACACCCCAAAACATACATACCGTATTTTTCGGACTATAAGACGCACTTTTTCTCCCCCAAAAGTAGGGAGAAAAAGTCCCTGCGTCTTATAGTCCAAAGGCAGGGAGTCCCCAACTTAACGATCACCCGCAGATATGAACCGTCGACCTGCCGCAATGTCGGGGACTCCAGCAGTGGCAGCCGCTGTCATTCACCTCATCGCTGGAGCCAGCGGGATGAGCTTCTGGCCCCCTCCTGTCCTCGGTGTTGTCCTCCACGTGTGTCCGGTGTCCTGATGGATTCCCCCTCTGTGAATACAAGAAGCTGCGGCAGCCGCGGGCATCACTCGCCCCATCCTTGGAGCCCGCGCGGTCAGCCGATTCCCTCTAACACTCCTTCACTCTAGTGCCGGTCGCGTCTGTAATGACGCATACAGACGCGACCAGGAAGTGCCGGCACTAGAGTGAAGGAGTGTTAGAGGGAATCGGCTGACCGCGCGGGCTCCAAGGATGGGGCGAGTGATGCCCGCGGCTGCCGCAGCTTCTTGTATTCACAGAGGGGGAATCCATCAGGACACCGGACACACGTGGAGGACAACACCGAGGACAGGAGGGGGCCAGAAGCTCATCACCGCGGGCTCCAGCGATGAGGTGAGTGACAGCGGCTGCCACTGCCGTTAATTACATGTATGCAGGAGGATAAAGGGGACACGAGGAGGACATGAAGGGGACACGAGGAGGACATGAAGGGGACACGAGGAGGACATGAAGGGGACACGAGGAGGACATGAAGGGGACACGAGGAGGACATGAAGGGGACAGAAAGTTGGACATCAGGACTACACAAAGAGGGGCATCAGGATGATACAAAGAGACATAAAGGGGCATTAGGAGGACACCAAGGGGACAGGAGGAGGACACAATTAGGGGAAAATCATCTACAAGACGCCCCTGGACCATAGACACAACTGGTTTAGTTTTTTGGTTTTTTTCCCTGGTTTTTGCCCTCTAAACCTATAGTCCGGAGCGTCTTATAGTCCGAAAAATATGGTATACGTTCATTGGCTTTCCCCTTAATTGGCCCTAGACTATGATACATACACTACACAATACATACATAGACATATGCATAGGGACTAGATTGTGAGCTATACTAAATAATATTTCTTCAACATAATTTCCACCCAACACCCAACAGAGAAGAATTTTTAACAAACCTAGACCTGTTTTTGGTTCAGTTATGTTCTCCAGTCAGTCCCAGCTTAGATGACTCATAGTAACTAATATATTCAGTTATTGTGTGTGTTTCTTACAGATGGATCCAGAATCCCTTCAGAGAGATGTACAAGTCCTCTTTATTTCGAGAACGTTCCACAGGAAGATCACAATTATGCACACGGTCACATCGTAACCGTGAGTTTTGTTGAGTTTATTGACTTTTGATTTAATCTAGTCGATATTAACCAGTTAATGACAATGTAACATATTAAAACGTCATGGTTTAGCCTGGTAACGGCAACGTGATGTTTTATTACGTCGTGCGTTTCCCGGGGGGTGCTCTGCACGTGTGCGCGCCGCTACCGTCACCGTTTCTGTCGGGATCCCGTATTAAGTGATTGGGGAAGAGGACTAAGCGGTCCTCTACCCAATCACACTGCCTGGAGTGAATGGACGTGCCTGTAACGGGAGTGTGTTCACTAGCGCCATCTTGTAGCCAAAAAGCAAAACGACACATACAGGCACATACATATATACACAATATTAATAAAATTAAAAACTTAAACTTCCAAAGCCTCCCCCCCCCCCCCCCCCCCCAAAAAAAAAAAATAAACACTTGTAAAAAAAAAAAAATCAGCTTAAAAAAAAATAAATAGTTGCCCTAGGCCTGGACTCAGATATTTTTGTTATCTATATTTTATTAGGGAAAATTACTTTTAATTTACTACATAGGGGCTGGTAATTATGGACCGGACAAAAAAAACCCCAAAACATAAAAATAACAACTATATTTCAAAATAATATATTGTCACCATACATTGTGATAGGGACATAATTTTAAAAGGTATAATAATCGGGACAACTGGGCAAATAAAATGTGTTGCTTTTATCCACAGGAGAACATTTAATTTTAAAACTATAATGGCCGAAAACTGAGAAATAATGAATTTTTCCAATTATTTTTGTATTTTTTCCATTAAAACACATTTAGAATAAAAAAATTCTTAGCAAAATGTACTACCCACAGAAAGCCTAATTGGTGGCGGAAAAAACGAGATCATTTTCTTGTGATAAGTAGTAATAAAGTTATTAGGGAATAAAAGGGAGGAGCACTGACGGGTGAAAATTGCTCTGGTCTGTTAGGGTAAAAACCCTTGGGGGTGAACTGGTTAAAAAGGGCATTATATTTTATTCAGACTGGGTTCTGTGTATTGACTTTCATTTGAATGCCAGAAGGCATTTGCGTCCTAGAAAACTCTAAACAGGGTTTGCACCTCCCAGATAATGCCTGGGTGTCAAACCAAAAGACTACATTAAAGGAAGGCAAGGAAACCAGCTTCACAGGAGGGCTAAAGCCAGTCCAAATCCAAAAAGCTTTATTGGCAGGATCAAATACATTTAGCATTGTCAAAGCAAAACATTAACATGGGAGTGGGTGGTTGTGGGATTAAGGTAAGGATATCGGGGGTTGGGGTATACAGTCCATAGGGGTGTGTCACCTTGGCTTCAAATCAGCAGAGTTTCCTTAAAGAGAGTCTGAAGCCTAAAAATTATCAGTTTTTAATAGACAGACCTCTTCAGCATTCATGGCATACCTGAAATGCCGATATCCCACGGCAAAACAAGCCCTAATAATCCCCAAATCCCAGGGCAAAATTCCCCGACTTTACAGGTTGTGTTTTTTTCTGCCCAGGGTAAGGCAGAGCTTTGCGCTGTAGCTCTGCCTCCAGTCGCATCAATCTCCGCCTCCTCCCGCCCCTCTCAGTGAAAGAAGACTGAGAGGGGCGGGAGGAGGTGAAGATCCGCAGGGATTGCTGCGAGTAGAGGCAAAGCTACTGCACAAAGCTCTTCCTCCTCCAGGAAGGAGCCCCGAAATTTGCCCTGGGGATTTCGGGGTGACTAAGGCCTCGTTTTGCCGCGGGAATGCAGCTTTTCAGCGATGCCATGAATGCTGAAGAGGTCTGGCTATCAAAAACAGGTAATTTTTTAGGCTTCAGACTCTCTTTAAGTGTGTGCTCATAGGCTTTAATAAATTCCCCTCCCATGGGACGACTAACTACGACCCTGCAAAATCCCTCTTCTCCTTGCAGGGACGTAGCTACTACAGCCCTTCCCGCCGCGCACTCTCGCTCACCCCCCCCCCCCCCCCCCACACACACACACACTCCCACGCTCGTTATCGCTGCCGATTGTTAGGCGAGAGATCAATGAATGGGAACACAGTTCCCATTCATTGATCTAAGTCCCCTTGTGATTGACCCCAACCCCTTATCCCTGTGTCAATGAGATGGCGCCGTCATTCACAAGAACCAATACTTACACGCCCATGCATTACTTCCTGTTTGCGTAGTAATACTACGCACAGGAAAGTTATGCGCAAAGACATCATGTGGCCAAACAGTAAAATTACATATACATTTTTAAAATTGACCCCTTACCTCCTACACTACCCAAAAGTTACCCCCCCCCCCAAAAAAAAAAAATTGTATAAAAAAAAATATATACAATAAAAAAAAGACATAAATAGTTACCTTAGGGACTGAACTTTTTTTTTAAATATGTATGCCAAGAGGGTATATTGCTTTTTTTAATTGAAATTTTGGGCTTGTAATTAGCGATGGACGCACAACTGAAAAAATGCACCTTTATTTCCAAATAAAATATTGGTTCTATACATTGTACTAGGGAAAAATTTTAAATGTTGCAATAACCGGGACAAATGGGCAAATAAAATGTGTGGGATTGTATTTAGTGGGCGGTCGGAGGGATCAAAAGTAATCGGGGGGGGATGCCGGCCACCACTACTAGCTAGCCTAGTGCTAGCTGAAGCTATTACAGTTGTGCAATCTCTTAAAATTATACTGGGGGACTCTCAGCTGCAAACTGTCCTGAGCGCCGTAACGCTCAGGAGGTTAATATCATGCATTTTCACATTTGTTCATTTGCAAGCTAAATTGTACTGATCACCCAAAAAATATATCAGTGAATTGCTGGCTTCAAGCTGGACCTGTGTATATCATGTTTGTTTACGTATCACAAGCACAAACCACATGATTTCATTTATTTAAGGGGACAGGCGAGAAAAAACAAATTTGATCTTAAAATGATGTTGAATTTTGGGGGGTCATGAATCCAGGGCTGTGGAGTCGTGGAGTCGGAGTCGTGGAGTCGGGCAATTTTGGGTGCCTGGAGTCGGAGTCGGGAAAAAATGCACCGACTCCGACTCCTAATGAATTTGTAACTGTAATTAAAATAGAAAATATGATAAAATGTTCTATTTCTCAGATAATAGTCATTAAAAATAATGTATATATACAGTAATAGCTGTGCTTAGTCCACAAAAATGAAATAAACCAATCAAAATTAGTTACTTGTGCTGCTTCAATAAAGCAGTCCCTGTATTTTTAAGGTCAGATATACATATCTGATTGTGACTGTATATATGATGTGTACACAGGAATCTCTTATATATACTAAATAACATCTATGCTGTAAGAATAAAGCCTGATGTGTAGCTGTGTCACTAATAGAGATGGTCAACGAGATGGAAATAATTCTGCATTGATGCTGATTTATGCAAATGTATGCACTCCCTTTGCTGATTAAATCAAATAATTTGATATGTTGTTAAAATTTGGTTTGGTGACTACAAATTAAAGGGTAACTGAGACGGATGAAAAGTAAAGTTTTATACATACCTGGGGCTTCCTCCAGCCCCCTTCAGGCTAATCAGTCCCTCGCTGTCCTCCACCACCCGGATCTTCTGCTATGAGTCCTGGTAATTCAGCCAGTCAGCGCTGTCCGGCCGCATGCCGCTCCCACAGCCAGGAACATTCTGCACCTGCGCAATAGTGCTGCACAGGTGTAGTATGCTCCTGGCGGCGGAGTGTGTGCATGCGCACTACGCCCGACTGGCTCAAGTACCTGGACTCATAGCAGAAGATCCAGGTGGTGGAGGAGGACAATGAGGGACTGATTATCCTGAAGGCGGCTGGAGGAAGCCCCAGGTATGTATAAAACTTTAATTTCATCTGTCTCAGGTTTACTTTCTTACACAGTAGTACTATACTCTACATATGCACTCCCCACAGAGCTGCAGGGAATCCACTGAGAAAGAATGCTGTGCACATTGAACACAGAGGTGCACATCATTCTTACATGTACCCACACTTACATTGCCTAGGGCCTGATATATGTTCTTTGTTCCGGTTTGTACCTTTTACAAGTACTCTTACCAAGGACTAGTTTTAGTCTAAAGGGAATAAATATAGTAGTCTACATATCCTTCTCACTTCAGTTGTCTTGTAAAATTCCTAAGCGTTGGCAGTTAAGAGACGAATTTCATGTTACATACTATTAATCAACAAAATTGTAATATGCAAATTAGAGGAGTCGGAGTCGAGGAGTCGGAGTCGGTGGAATCCTAAACGTCGGAGTCGGTGGATTTTTGGACCGACTCCACAGCCCTGCATGAATCTGCTGTCATATTGCACATGCAAGTGTAAGTGCAGACTTACTTGGCCAAATAAATTGATTCTGATTCTGATGCAATGAGCAATGCATGAAATATGGACTAACGAAACACTCGCTACTGAATTTTCCTGCAAAATGCCAGGGAAGGGCCAGCCTGAAGCAAGAGGCAGGACTCTTAAACCTGCCTTCCAAGCAGATTCCTTAAAAGAATCCAGCCCAGCGGGCATTAGTTTGTAATTTACCTACCGACCAAGGAACACCTGGAGGCAGACAGAGAACTCTAAATGCTGGGCTCTTACTGGCATGGACTTTTCGCTTGTACTTTCACAATGGTCTTGGACTCAGATGCTTACCTAAACTTTTCTCGAGACACAGCAAAACCAGTGCAGTGAAATTTGGGCGCACCCAGGCCCATATTAACAACACTGGAGCCTATAGGCACAGAGGTCCTGGCACCTTAGACTTCGCCCTGCATGAACCTACACAGACCGCGAGTGTGCTGCTGGCTGTCCCAGTTGTCACTTCTCCCTTACTTCCCTTGCCTGTCCTAGGTAGCTACAGGTGCCCCTTAGTATTAGCTAGCCAGAAGTACCCTCGATATTAAATAGCTAGAGGTGCCCCCAAGTATTAGGCAGTTATAGGAAACTCAGTATAAATTAGCCAGGGGTGCGTCTGAATGAAGTAAGATCTCGTCAGTGGAATGCAGAGAGCAGGGTAAGTAACCTCTCATTTACACTCATCAGGACTCTGCATAGGGAAGGAGGGAGGCGCTTGGGGAAGGGTGTGAGCTACCTTTCCATCATCGGGGGCCTGTAGGCACGTGCCTACAGTGCCTTATGGTGAATCCGGCCCTGAGCGCACCATGCGCCGCCATAGGCTGTAATGTGCATTATGGCTATAGTGGCGATCAGGCATAAGATGCCACACAAATTACTACAAAAACAGCGTCATTCGGCCGCCAGCAATAGCTTGCGTCTGAGTTACTATTTCCCCCCTGGAAGGGGAATAGTAATTCACACCTCCGGGGCTTTTGCAGGAGCTGGGTGAGCTATTTCTCTGCTTTGTCATGCGCCTAAATTTCTCAGCGCCATTTTTGCGTGTACGCACCTTTTCATTATATTTATTCTCTTGTAAAACATTTTCGAGAATAGTTTTATTGCACTTTTTAATGAACAACAAAAATCAGTTTTTTGGCTTTTGCTTGTTTTGAGTTTCACAGCACAAATCCTGCTTCCTTAGAGAACGTTACCCAGAGAACTGTGGTTTTTTGTTTTTTTTTTAGAAGACTAGGTTGTGTTAACCCTTTTGTTTCCCCTGAGCTTAGAACAGTCAGTTGGGACTGATTCCCCATTGTTTTTGTCTATATTTGAATCAGTGGTGGCAGTTTTTACCATTTAATCCCATCTAGCAATTGTCTGTGTATACACATCCCGCCTGGTATGTCTGGAAGAGAAACTTCAGCTATCTGGCACATACATTGTATCCAGGGGATTGCATTGTCTGTGTGCCAAAATAGATTGGGATGCTTGCGCAAGCTGACCAGCAGGGGGTGTGTGACACACAGCATTATCAGGTAGATATTATATTCTCTGTACTCTCCTGTACATTAGTGATGTCATTCTTATAATTTTGTGGGTCTAGCATGAAAATGGTGGATAAAACAGAAAAGGAGGACAAGAGGACTGATCAGCACTCTACAGAGGAGGTAGTAGGGAGGCCCATCCCCATTCCTCAGTGTAACATCGTAGTATCAACAAATGAGGAGGAGATACTGTACACCATATGAAAGGCCCATCTCCATTCCTCAGTATAACATCATAGTACCAACAAATGAGGAGGAGATGCTGTACACCATATGAAAGGCCCATCTCCATTCCTCAGTATAACACCATAGTACCAACAAATGAGAAGGAGATACTGTACACCATATGAAAGGCCCATCTCCATTCCTCAGTATAACATCACAGCACCAACAAATGAGGAGGAGATACTGTACACCATATGAAAGGCCCATCTCCATTCCTCAGTATAACATCATAGTACCAACAAATGAGGAGGAGATACTGTACACCATATGAAAGGCCCATCTCCATTCCTCAGTATAACATCATAGTACCAACAAATGAGGAGGAGATACTGTACACCATATGAAAGGCCCATCTCCATTCCTCATTTTAACATCACAGCACCAACAAATGAGGAGGAGATACTGTACACCATATGAAAGGCCCATCTCCATTCCTCAGTATAACATCATAGTACCAACAAATGAGGAGGAGATACTGTACACCATATGAAAGGCCCATCTCCATTCCTCAGTATAACATCATAGTACCAACAAATGAGGAGGAGATACTGTACACCATATGAAAGGTCCATCCAGTGTTGCCAACTCATCCCTTTAATTACTGACACATATGAATTATACAGGTTTTGTGGCTAGGTAGATGCAGTTAAGGCACTGATTATGTGCAAATAGCCCCAGAACCTGTATAACTTAGACGTGTCAGTACTTAAAGGGATGAGTTGGCAACACTGGGTCCATCCCCATTCCACAGTATAACATCACAGTACCAACAAATGGGGAGGGGATACTGTACACCATATGAAAGGCCAATCTCCATTCCTCAATATAACATCATAGTACCAACAAATGAGGAGGGGATACTGTACACCATATTAAAAGGTCCATCTCCATTCCTCAGTATAACATCATAGTACCAACAAATGAGGAGAGATACTGTACACCATATGAAAGGTCCATCCCCATTCCTCGGTATAACATCATAGTACCAACAAATGAGGAGGTGATACTGTACACCATATGAAAGGCCCATCTCCATTCCACAGTATAACATCATAGTACCAACAAATGGGGAGGGGATACTGTACACCATATGAAAGGCCAATCTCCATTCCTCAGTATAGCACCAACAAATGAGGAGAGATACTGTACACCATATGAAAGGCCCATCTCCATTCCTCAGTGTAACATCATAGCACCAACAAATGAGGAGGAGATACCGTACACCATATGAAAGGCCCATCTCCATTGCTCAGTGTAACATCATAGCACCAACAAATGAGGAGGAGATACTGTGCATCATATGAAAGGCCCATCTCCATTCCTCAGTGTAACATCATAGCACCAACAAATGAGGAGGAGATACCGTACACCATATGAAAGGCCCATCTCCATTGCTCAGTGTAACATCATAGCACCAACAAATGAGGAGGAGATACTGTACACCTTATGAAATGCCCATCTCCATTCCTCAGTATAACATCATAGTACCAATAAATGAGGAGGAGATACTGTACACCATATGAAAGGCCGGGCTATCTCCATTCCTCAGTATAACATCATAGTACCAACAAGTGAGGAGGAGATACTGTACACCATATGAAAGGCCCATCTCCATTCCTCAGTGTAACATCACAGTACCAACAAATGAGGAGGAGATACTGTACACCATATTAAAGGCCCATCTCCATTCCTCAGTATAACATCTTAATACCAACAAATGGGGAGGAGATACTGTACACCATATGAAAGGTCCCTCTCCATTCCTCAGTATAACATAATAGTACCAACAAATGAGGTGGAGATGCTGTACACCATATGGAAGGCCCATCTCCATTCCTCAGTATAACATCATAGCACCAACAAATGAGGAGGAGATACTGTACACCATATGAAAGGTCCAACTCCATTCCTCAGTATAACATCATAGTACCAACAAATGAGGAGGAGATACTGTACACCAGATGAAAGGTCCATCTCCATTTCTCAGTATGACATCATAGTACTAGGCAGGAAGCTGAATGTACTATTTTTTGGACATGGGAGAGGAGGAGACACAACACAGGAGGCTGCATGTCCTGTGGCAGGGGAATAATAATTGCCACCTTGGTGGAAGGGCCAAGGGTAAGGTTTTGGGTTGCAGAGTAGTAGATGCAGGGTAGGAGCAGCAGAGCTTCATACTTTACCTCATTCTAGTGGTGGGACAGGTCCTCCTCACTCTGCTTCTCAGTGTAGCCGCGCCATGCAGACCAGTCACCTGGCGGCTCCAGACGCCTTCCACATGACCTGTAGTAACAGGAGCTGCAAGGTGAAGAGCAGGATGAGGACGACATGTCCCGCTGCTGGAATGCAGGGTCAGCGCACATAGGCTCAAGAGGGGTGGGCCCTTGGGGGCAGGAGGGGGTTCCCTAGCAAAATTTTGCAGGCTCTCACAAGTAGAATTTTTCTGAGGTGCCTGGCTTGCAGAATTTTGCTGGGGCGCCCAGCACCCAGCATATTGGTCTGTGGGGTATTATGTTGACATCAGTCTTAAAATCCTAATGTCTATACATAGTAAGTCCAGCACGCATCCTGGCCATCTCTGCAGATGCCCCAGAACTGCTGCACGACATCTGGGAAATAGTGCCACGCCCGCTGAAATTCAACCATTATCATTTAGATAGTAACCAAACTATTTTGTCTGTGGGTTTATATGTACTGATGTTACATTTGTCTTCAGACAGAGCTCTGTCAGGCTGGCGATCTCTGGACAAACGCATGTTACCTCCTAATGCAAAGCATACAACTGACCATAACATGCGTTTAATACTTCATTGTTCCAACAGGAGGACAAACTGTCAGGAATCTCTTATCTCCGCATTTTGAGAAGAAATATTCCCCATGTGTCCTGGTCAATGTCTACACTGTGGCTCAAAACGTAGATAAGAGATTATACATCAGAGCGGGAAAATCATCTGATTCCTCTAATCACATGGAATCTTCTGGTAGATCGCATGTTACCATATCAGATTCCAGCATGCAACAGTCAGGTGTGTCTAATCTGGAGGAGCCTTCTTCTGCAACATCAGATGGGGCCTCACTCGGAAAGAAGAACACCTCTCTTGGTGAACATCAGACTTGAGCACTCACATAAGCCTCAGTATCAGTGTGTTGAGTGTGGGAAATCCTTTATCTATATAGCAAATCATATCAGGCATTGTCAAATGCACTCAGGGAAGCACTTTTCATGTTATAAATGTGGGAATCTTTTCCTGACATTATCAGCTTTTCAGCTGCACCAGCTCGCAGGCAACGTCCTTTGTGGCCCACTCATTGCTTTTCAAGTGGCAACAAGTTAGCAACCACGGAAAGCCTCTGTGGTGTGCTAAATGCACCAGATCTTTTCCGGAGAAAGATCAGTTTGACTCCCACATAAAGGGCCATGCACAGGAGAAACACTTTTCCTGTGCAGAGTGTGGGAAATCTTTCTTATACCGATCGGGACTATCTCTACACCAGTGGGAGAGGTTTCTTTCACAAAGGGGCCCTTCATGTGCACCAGCTCAGGCACACTGGCGAGAGGCCTTTTTCCTGTTTGGAGTGTGGCAAAAGTTTCTTTCAGAATAGCGAACTCATTGTACACCAACGAACCCAACTGGTGAGCTGCCGTTTTCCTGTTCATAATGTGGGAAAAAGTTAAATGCGAAGAGAAAACCTCCACACACATCAGAGAAGTCACACTAATGAGTGTCCATTTACATGTCCAGAGTGTGGAAAAAGTTTTACTTGGGTAGCATGGTGGCGTAGTGGTTAGCGATCTGGCCTTGCAGCACTGGGTCCCTGGTTCGAATCTCAGCCAGGGCACTATCTGCAAGGAGTTTGTATGTTCTCCCCGTGTCTGCGTGGGTTTCCTCCGGGCACTCCAGTTTCCTCCCGCGTTCCAAAAACATAGAAATAAGTTAATTGGCTTCCCCCTAAATTGGCACTAGACTACAAAACATACACTACATGATATAGACATATGACAATGGTAGGGATTACATTGTGAGCTCCTTTAAAGGAACAGTTAGTGACAAGACAATATATATATATATATATATATATATATATATATATATATATATATATATATATATATACACTGTACAGCGCTGCTTAAAATGTCAGCGCTATATAAATACTAAATAATAATAATAATAATGCTCAGAGTGTGGGAAAGGCTTCATTCATTGGGGAGAGCTTCTTATACATCAGAGAACCCCTCCGGGCAAGCAACCATATTTATGCTCAGAGGCCTGGGGCACACCAAAAACCGCTAGCAGATCTGCAAAACGCTAGCGGTTTTTGAAACGCTTTTTCTTATTTTTCTGCAGCGTTTCAGCTAGCGTTTTGCGGTTTTGTGTAGCGTTTTTGGTGTAGTAGATTTCATATATTGTTACAGTAAAGCTGTTACTGAACAGCTTCTGTAACAAAAACGCCTGCAAAATCGCTCTGAACTGCCGTTTTTCAGAGCGGTTTGTGTTTTTCCTATACTTTATATTGGAGGCAGAAACGCCTCCGAAATCCAAAAAATGCCTCAGCCCGGGAGTATGCGTTTCGCTCTGGTGTGACCTACCCCATTGAAATACATTACCCATGCGTTTCCACAGCCGCAAGCGGCTGTAAAATGCGAGAAAACCCACTCGGTGTGCACCAGCCCAGAGTGTGCGAAATGTTTCTGTAATAGGCGGCAGCTACATTCACACCAGCGAACGCACACTATCCAGTATCCATTTTCCTGTACAAAGTGTGAGAAAGGCTTTAAAAGTAAAAGAGGTCTTAAACTTGTCCAGTTTAGTCCAGTCTAGGTACTTTTGCTGTTCATGCTCCCTTCTCACATTGCCGTGCGGGTGACTCTATTGTCTTGCGTTGCACCTACTTTAGTCACAAACCATGACTCTAACCTGTTCACTTGAATTTAAATAGACATGCCAAGTAGCCCAAGCTCCACCCATGAGGATCCACATTAAACTAGCATTAGATGAAGCTGAATCCCTCAGATTTACAAGCGAATTACTGCATCATTTTCATCATTAGACCGATCCCCTGCTTTTCTTGCATCTGCAGGGACTCAGCATAGACAAAATTTAAAGGGACGCTGAGCTCTGAATAAAAATGAAATTTGGCGGCTTCCTGGTCCCGGCGACTAAGGTTAAAGTCGCCCGTGCGCGCCCCCGCTACGCGTCGTCAAGCCAGCTGGCTTAAGAGTCCTGCGGATGTGCAGTTCAGTCTTAGGCAATGCATGTGCAGGACTCTGCTGGCCTGCATGATGACGTGCAGCGTGTGTGGTGGGGGGTGCACACCGGTGTCCTCAGCTGAAGTTGTCGTATTACTGGAGCCGGGGAACAGGACCATGGAACGGACCAGACAGATACTAGGGGACCTCGCAGGCTATGGGGGGCTGGAGGAAGCCCCAGGTAAGTCCAAATTTCCTGTTTATGTAGTGCTAAGGGTCCCTTTAAAAAGTAGACATACTGTATGATGCAATAAGAATAGTAGAGCAGTTAACTTATCATAAATCTGAATGTCAGATCTATATATAAAAACACACGGGGCCATATACAATTCACTTTTTCACCCGAGTTTTCTCCTAGGAGATCATTTTGTATCTTTGATTGAAAATAACTTTCCAGCACTTTTCAAATAAGAAAGTACCAAAAAGTAGATGAAGAAGTACTATCAAAATTATTTTGAGTATTTGCTTGGTTTCTGGTGGCTTAAAATGCATTTTATTGATAAGTTTAAAAATATATCCTAGGAGAAAACTCAGGAGAAAAACTTTAGTTGCATATGGGCCATAGGGCTTGATTCACTAAGACAAATAGCACGCCTTATCAAAGATAACACGCCTTATCAGAGTAACATAGCGAGCACTACGAACCCGCAGGGACTCAGGGCAGGATGAGTGGAGTTCTCCTCATTGCCAATTAGCAGGCATAAGTTTGCTATGCTACTCTGATAAGGCGTGTTAACTTTGATAAGGCATGCTATTTGTCTTAGTAAATCAAGCCCATAGGCTCTTATTCAATTCACCTTTTCTCCTACGCCTTCTCCTTGGAGATAATTTTTCATCGCCTGTTTAAAATCACTTTTCAGCATTTTGCATCTGAAAAAGTACTAAAAAACTAAAAAAAATGGATGAAAAAGTACTATCAAAACTATTCTGAGTATTATCTTGCTTATTGGTGGTTCAAAAGGCATTTTATTCACAAATTAGGTAGAAGAGGCGCCCTGTTGTATAATAAAAGCATTTAAAAACCGTTTCAAATCGACAAAAGATTGAGGTTGCTTATCTCAGTGACGAAAAATCTTTGTATTATCAAAAGATTTCTAGTGATAGCACAGGCTTTGCTATCACTAATACAATCTTTTGTTGTCTCCGCCTGCTTCCTGTGGTCGGTTGCCCCTCTGCAACCCACCTTTGTGAGTAGTTCCTTACTTATACTTTTACCATTTTGTTTTAACGTACTACACCATTGGGCTCCCTTTTTTGTCTCCTGTGCCTTTTCCTAGAGGGTGCTCTGACACCCACCCCCCACTACATTTTATTCACAAGGTTTAAAAATATCACCTAGGAGAAATCTTGGGAGAAAAAGTGAATTGCATAGAGGCCATAAAATCGAAATATCTCCCCGCTCTGCAGTGTAGAGCACAGCCTGAAACTCTGGATGTCACAGATGTCATCAATACAGCGAGGAGTACTATTAGTACAAATAAGGAGGAGCAAATGAGTATACCACATATACAGTAATTTGCAGTGTCAACATCAGATGGCTAATGGCTGGTAGTGGCACATGCCTGATGATGCTTATGTGAGTATGAGATCTAGTTCATTGCAGAACGTATTCAGGGAGGTCACCAGGGATCTATATTGCACAATGTTTACAGGTCTGTGCAGCATGTTTCCTGCATGTAAACAAAATCATACACTGTCCATAAAGAAGTAACACTTCCATAAATTTGGTTGGGATGCCCTTTAGTTTTGATTAGGGCAAGCATTCTCTGTGCCATTATTTCAATAAGCTTCTGCAATGTCACAACATTTATTTCCATCCAGAGTCGACCAGATCTTGTACAGAAGATGGGGGAGTTGTTCCTCTGCGCAAATTCTTCTACAGCATTTCCCAAAGATTTTCAATGAGGTTTAGGTCTGGACTCTGTAGTGGCCAATATACAGTAATTGTAACAATGATGTCTCATGCTCCCTGAATTACTCGTTCACAATTTGAGGCTGATGAATTCTGGGATTGTTAGCTTAACCACTTCACCATTTAAAAACCAGAGTATTTTTCACATTTCCATTCATTCAGCAATAACTTTATCACACCTAAATATCTATAGCTTGTTTTTTGAGGGTTTTTTTTAACCACAAGTTAGTCTTACTTTGGGTGATACTATTTGCTAAGAATTATTTTATATGCATTTAAAGGGAATAAGAAGAACAACATTGAAAAAAAATCACTGTTTCTCAGTTTTCAGACATTAGAAATGTAAAAGAAAATGTGCTTCTGTAGATAAAACCCACACATTTTTTGTCTATTTGTCTTGGTTATTACAACATTTTAATTGCGCCCCCAGTACAATGTATGGTGACAATATTTTATTTGGAAATTGGGGTGTATTTTTTCCATTTTGTGTTTTTTAGTTTTCTTATTGTACTCTTTAAACAATAACCCTAATAATAATAATACCCTCATGGCATACATATATACTGTAAAAAGCTAAATTCCTAAGTAAACAATTTATGTATTGGCTTTTAAATTCTGTCATTTTGGCTCTTTATTTTCTTTACAAATGTGCTGTATGTTGGGGCAGGAGAGGAAGCAGAAGGGGATAATTAGCATATTATAGGTACTGTATAGGAAATTTATTTTTTAAAATATTTTTTGAATGAATATTCTTTTTTTTATCCACTAGATGTCCCCACACAGTCTCCTGTCTACTTAAAACGCTGAATCACAGCGTTCCAAATAAGCAGAAAGTGATAGTTTGTTTTGTTGACCACTATTACTGGTTACAACATTGATCATTTATTCATCAGACCCTTTGATTGGCTTTGGGAATGTATGTTCCCATTCACCAATCTGTGCACTGCAGCGTAATGTCAGGGGCGTGCGCTGATTGTAAACATACAGAAATGAGTATCCATGCTCCTGGGAGCTACAGTGAAGTTTTCAAGGACGTAGATACTCGTCCCGCAGGTGGGCAACTGGTTAAATATGCTGGGCCTCCAAGCAAAATCAACCATCCCATGTCTGTGTGCACTAGCCCTCACCCCCACAAAAGTGCAGGTAGTCTGTGTGTGCTAATGCCCCACCCTCCTCCCAAAAACACAGGTAGCATTACCCCGATTTTGCAGAACAGTAACAGAAGAGCCTGCTCCTGGCAGGGGGACAGGTTCTCCTCCATTCTCTATTCAGTGCAACCACGCTCAGTGCAGTCTATCCCCTTGCAGCTCCGGTCTGTATATCATGTGACATGCATCAGGATCCGCATGGAGATAGGCTGTACGGTGCAGAGTTGCATTGAAGAGGTCAGCACGGCTGCCAGGGTCATGGAGGCTACTGTTACTTTCCAGCTTGTGCCAGCAGGGAAGAAGAAATACACTGGTGAAATAACTTGGTCATTCAGTATAATCAGGTAATTAGTGTAACGAGCGGCGGGGACGCCGTTTCGTCCGTCCCCGCCGCCCTCTCTGCCTCGCGCTGGTCTCTCGCGCGTGCACACTGAGAGACTAGTGCACGCGCGGTCAGCGTCGGGATATTTACGCCTCCCGGAGGCGAGTCAGCTGACCTGCAGCACAGCTGACGTCACGGGGAGCGCTCCTCAGCCCTGATTGGCCAACTGATGGGGGCGTTGCCCTGGCTCCCCTGCCAGCATAAAGCCAGCGAACTGTCAGTAGCTCGCTGTCTGTTGTCGTGTACACCCCTGTGTGAGCGCTCGGACCGTAGACTAGATCCCAGGTGTTGTTGCCAAGGATTACACACCTAAGACTAGGATTGATATTATTGTATTATTGTTGTTGACCCTGCTCGTTCCTGACTAAGCTCTCGCTCTCTGATTCTGTACTACGCCTATCTGATATCGTTGCCAAACCCTGCCTGATCTCTGACTCTGAAACTGCTCGCTGATTTTGTACCTTAGTCATCTGAATCTGTTGCCGACTTTCGCCTGTCACTCACTCTGATATTGCCTACCAATTTTGTACTGTACCTGCCTGTGTGTTGCCGACCTATTTCTGTCTGACTCTCCTACTCACCAGTGGGCCCATTACCACTGGTGAGGTTACTCCCTAGATCCTTACCTGATCTCCCCCGCCTGGGAGGTTAGGGTGGGAACCTTCGGAGTACTACTGTGTGTACCACACACACACACACACACACACACACACACACACACACACACACACACACACACACACACACACACACACACACACACACACACACACACACACACACACACACACACACACACACACACACACACACACACACACACACACACACGTTGGTTGCCTGCTATTCTATATCTGCATTATTGGTGATTCTGCAGGTCACCAGATAATCAGATATAGTATCCGTATTACTGGTGATACTGCAGTTCACCAGTACTCGGGCCTCAGTTGCTACACATTGTCACAGAACAACAGACCACATTATGGATGCTCTGTGTAACTAGGTTCAGGCCCTGACCACAGCAGTAACCAATCTGACAGCCACGGTCAACGCTCAGCAAGACCAGATTAATTTGCACCCTGCAAAACCCTGGGTTACCAGCGTTATCCCCTCCAGTGGTGGAACCGAGAATGTCCCCTCCGGAGAAGTTTTCAGGCCATAGGTCCGACTTTAGTAATTTTAGGAATCGTGTATTGTCCTATTTTGAGTTACGGCCTGTCTCTTCGGGCTCAGAGCAGCAGAGAGTAACGTTTATTAAGACTTTGTTGTCAGGAGACTCCCAGACCTGGGCGTACAGTTTGCCAACAGGTCACGAGGCTTTGTCTTCGGTGCAGCAGTTTTTTGATGCTATGGCCGTGATTTACGATGATCCGGATTTGGCGGCCGCAGCTGAACGGAAGTTGAAAACACTCCGTCAAGGTCACAACTCTGTCGAAGTTTATGCGGCTGAGTTCAGACGGTGGGCAGTGTCGACTAGATGGGGTTCTTTTGCCCTGTTAGATTGCTTCCTGACCGGCTTGTCTGATGCAGTCTCAGACATCATGTTGAGCCATCCCGAACCTAAAACACTGGATAAAGCCATAACCCTGGCGGTTAAGATTGACAGGAGGGTTCGATATCAGAAACAGACTCGGGCCAGAGCTTCTATTAAGCCAGGGCCCCTACCTGTTTCTTCCTCTACTACCCAGGATGAGCCAATGCAGATTGGTCAATCCAGACTGTCAGAGCTGGAGAAGAATCGTAGGAGGAAGGAGGGGCTCTGTATATACTGTGCAGAGAAGGGTCACATCGTGCAAAACTGTCCAAGGAAGGCGGAAAACTCCTTTGCCTAGGTGTAGTTAGAGGTACTAACCTAGGCGAGCCAGTTTTACCTCTACATAATAACCAATGTTTACTGCTGTGCTCTATTGCTTGGGGGGATCAGGTCATATCCACTGAAGAGTTCATTGATTCAGGCTCGGCAGCAAATTTTCTGGATTACGAATTGGCCCGTAAGTGGGGAATTCCCAGCCAACCTTTGGACAGGCATATTGTGATCACTGCGATCGATGACTCCCCCTTGCAGTCTTCTCGTCCTCTCTCTCTGACCCCTAATCTGCTCCTCCGGGTTGGAGTCCTCCATAGGGAGGAGATTCAGTTTTTTATTCTTAAAATGGCCACTTCTACTGTGGTTTTGGGTATGACCTGGCTTCAGAGGCATTCTCCACAGATCGATTGGAGTTCTGGCCAACTTTTGAGTTGGTCTCCCTCCTGCCACCAACTCTGTATGGACAAGATTTCTGGGTGTACTACTCACCTGCACATAGAGGGGGTGCCACCCCAATATTCCGCATTTTCTGACGTATTCTGCCCGAAGGCGGCAGATAAACTCCCTCCTCACCGGAGTTTCGACTGCCCAATTGAACTGAGGCCGG
Organism: Hyperolius riggenbachi; assembly: GCF_040937935.1. Taxonomy (NCBI): domain Eukaryota; kingdom Metazoa; phylum Chordata; class Amphibia; order Anura; family Hyperoliidae; genus Hyperolius; species Hyperolius riggenbachi. The sequence continues at coordinate 236,614,536 of NC_090655.1, forward strand.
GTACCATGCCTCCTAGAGGACACATTTATAATTTATCTGGGCCCGAGAAATTGGCAATGAGAGTACATTAAGGAGAATTTGGAGAGGGGGATGAATGTAAGACGGCCTTCAACACTCCCGACGGGCATTACGAGTACCTTGTGATGCCCTTCGGGTTGTGTAACGCACCAGCCGTCTTCCAAGAACTCGTTAACGAGATTTTCAGGGAGGTTCTAGGCCGATTTGTCTTAGTTTATCTGGATGACATCCTGATCTTTTCCAAGAGTTTGGGTGAACATAGGGATCATGTCAAGTATGTTTTATCAAAACTTAGAATGAACCGTCTCTATGCCAAATTGGAGAAGTGTGTTTTTGAGAAGACGGAGGTACCGTTCCTGGGGTACATTATTTCCACTTCCGGTTTGACTATGGACCCCAAGAAAGTAGAAGCCATTTTGGAGTGGCCGCAGCCCCTCGGCTTGAAGGCACTTCAACGCTTCCTGGGCTTTTCTAATTACTACAGGAGGTTCATTAAAGGGTTCTCTTCCATGGTGTCCCTTCTTACTGACCTCACTAAGAAGGGGGCGGATACTTATCACTGGACTAAGCAGGCCTGTTCAGCATTCTCCTTGTTGAAAAACTTGCGCTGCCCCGATTCTCCGTCATGTAGACGTCCACTTTCCCTTCATTGTGGAGGTGGACGCCTCAGAGATCGGGGTAGGAGCTGTGTTGTCCCAACATTCAGGTTACCAAGGTTGCTTACACCCCTGATGCTGATGTAGATGAAAGCGGCTGGGCACATCCAGTAAAAAAGACCTTTATTGTAAATAAGTTAAAAGTTGGTACGAGGCATCAATAGCAACAGGTACCAGGAGAGAGAGGGACAAGCAAGAAAGAACAGTCAACAGCTGTTTCGCACTCAGCAAACGAGCGCTTCCTCAGAACAGCGCTCGTTTGCTGAGTGCGAAACAGCTGTCGACTGTTCTTTCTTGCTTGTCCCTCTCTCTCTTGGTACCTGTTGCTATTGATGCCTCGTACCAACTTTTAACTTATTTACAATAAAGGTCTTTTTTACTGGATGTGCCCTGCCGCTTTCATCTACATCAGCATCTGGCTTGTTGAACTGTGTCTTGGGTCTGGAGCACTCCGGAGTGACCAAGTGTGGTGGTCCTGTGCACCTCCCCCTTCATAACTGTGTTGCTTACACCCCTGCGCCTTCTTCTCCCGCAAGTTCTCTGCTGCGGAGAGGAATTATGATATAGGGAACAGGGAGCTACTAGCCATCAAATTAGCATTTGAGGAATGGCGTCACTGGTTGGAGGGTGCTGAGCATGTTATCACGGTTTATACCGACCACAAGAATCTGGAGTACATCAAGGGAGCTAAGAGACTCAACCCTCGACAGGCCCGCTGGTCTCTGTTCTTCTCTATATTTAGATTTATTATCACGTACAAACCCGGGAACAAGAATGTCAAAGCGGATGCCTTGTCCAGGTGCTTCGAACCAGAATCTTCTCCACCTTCTCAACCAGTGACAATTCTCCCCGAGCGGGTGGTCCTGGCCGCCACTGAAATTGGAGAAGACCTAAGGGCCATCCTGAAGACTTGTCAACAGGATTCCCCTGAAGGTAAGCCTGAGGGGGTTCTCTTTGTGCCCATCCAAATGAGACTCCAAGTTCTGGAGATGTTTCACAGCCATAAGGTGACAGGCCATCCCGGGTTTACTAGAACACTGGAACTGTTGTCCAGATGTGTCTGGTGGCCATCTCTGCAAAAAATGTGTCAGCACACCGGTTATGAATGAGTTCACGCTCCTTTATTGAGCCATGCGTTACCAAAAGGTATAAAGCCGACAATTGTTTCGGGGGCCACACAGGGTCCCCCTTCCTCAAGGCGTATAGTAACTATACGCCTTGAGGAAGGGGGACCCTGTGTGGCCCCCGAAACAATTGTCGGCTTTATACCTTTTGGTAACGCATGGCTCAATAAAGGAGCGTGAACTCATTCATAACCGGTGTGCTGACACATTTTTTTGCATAGTTTCACTGGAGACATAGCCTATGTCTCAGTGTCAAGCACCCGACTGCATTTTTTGATGGTGTGCCCTCCACAACCCTTTCTTTCTCTTGCTGGTGGCCATCTCTGTCTCGGGATTGTAAGGAGTTTGTGAGGTCTTGCTCCATCTGTGCCAGGAGTAAGTCGTCTCGCACTCCCCCGGCGGGTACCTTGCAAGGTTTGCCGGTGCCTGAGGAGCCATGGACCCATCTGTCCATGGATTTTGTAGGAGAGCTCCCCAATTCTGAGGGTAAAACGGTCATTTGGGTGGTGGTGGACCGCTTTAGTAAGATGGCCCATGTTATTCCACTAGAGGGGTTCCCATCCGCCCAGCAATTGGCAGATTTATTCATCTTACACATTTTCCGCCTTCACGGTATTCCAGAGAATATAGTGTCGGACAGAGGGGTGCAGTTCGTATCTCAATTCTGGAAGGCATTCTGTCAGCACTTGGGCATGGAGCTCTCGTTTTCCTCAGGGTACCACCCACAGACCAATGGGCAGACCGAAAGGGTCAACCAGGCTCTTGAGCAATTCCTGCGGTGTTACGTGTCAGATGTCCAGCATGAGTGGGTCAGGTTCCTACCGTTTGCGGAATTCGCACATAATAATCTGAGAAGTGGGTCATCTGGGTTTTCGCCTTTTCAGGTGGTCACGGGCAGATCACCAAAGTTCTCCCCTATGCCCGTGGTGACCTCTCCTTTTCCTGCATTGGAGATTTGGCAGGGATCGTTGAGGAAGAGATGGGCGTTAGTGAAGACCGATTTAGAAAAGGCTTTTAGTGTGCAAAAGAGACAGGCCGACAAGAGGCGGTCGAAGGAGTGGATCTTTGAGCCTGGAGACTATGTGTGGGTCTCCACACGGCATATTGCTCTTAAGCAGCCTTCAGTTAAGTTGGTACCCAGGTTCATCGGTCCGTACCCCATTTCTAGGAAGATCAACAATGTGACATATGTGGTGGCTCTACCAGTAACCATGAGATGTGCCAAGTCATTTCACGTGTCACTGCTTAAACCTGCAGTGCATGTGGACTCATCTCCCCCCCTGTACTTGTTGATGGTGAACCTGAGTACGAGATCGAGGAGATTCTCGATTCTCGTTTTGTCCGGAACTCACTCCAGTATTTGGTTCACTGGAAGGGGTACAGGCCCGAGGAGAGATTGTGGGTCCCGGGACATCGGTTACATGCAGAAGAACTTAGACTTAGGTTTCATCAATTACATCCAGAGAAACCTTGTAAAACGTGTCCGGAGTCCATGCCTCGAGGGGGTACTGTAACGAGCAGCGGGGACGCCGTTTCGTCCGTCCCCGCCGCCCTCTCAGCCTCGCCGCGCGCTGGTCTCTCACGCACGCACACTGAGACACTAGTGCGCGCGCTTAGCGTCTGGATATTTACGCCTCCCGGAGGCGAGTCAGCTGAACGCAGCTCAGCTGACGTCACGGGGAGAGCTCCTCGCCTCTGATTGGCCAACTGATGGGGGCGTTGCCCTGGCTCCCCTGCCAGCATAAAGACAGCGAGCTGTCAGTAGCTCGCTGTCTGTTGTCGTGTACACCCCTATGTGAGCGCTCGGACCGTAGACTAGATCCCAGGTGTTGTTGCCAAGGATTACACACCTAAGACTAGGATTGATATTATTGTATTATTGTTGTTGACCCTGCTCGTTCCTGACTAAGCTCTCGCTCTCTGATTCTGTACTACGCCTATCTGATATCGTTGCCAAACCCTGCCTGATCTCTGACTCTGAACCTGCTCGCTGATTTTGTACCTTAGTCATCTGATTCTGTTGCCGACTTTCGCCTGTCCCTCATTCTGATATTGCCTACCGATTTTGTACTGTACCTGCCTGTGTGTTGCCGACCTATTTCTGTCTGACTCTCCTACTCAACAGTGGACCCATTGCCACTGGTGAGGTTACTCCCTAGATCCTTACCTGATCTCCCCCGCCTGGGAGGTTAGCGTGGGAACCTTCGGAGTACTACTGTGTGCACCAATCACTTCACACACACACACACACACACACACACATACACAATTAAAGTTGGTTGCCTGCTATTCTATATCTGCATTATTGGTGATTCTGCAGGTCACCAGATAATCAGATATAGTATCCGTATTACTGGTGATACTGCAGATCACCAGTACTCGGACCTCAGTTGCTACACATTGTCACAATTAGCTTATCTTATTCTTTGGGTGGATAATGCAACCATCCATGCAGTACTTATCCCATGAGTTCTTATCCAGTGGGAGGCTTTACCCTACGTATTTGCTTTGTTGAAGGGAACCTGAGAGAGAGGATTTAAAACTTTTTATACATACCTAGGGCTTCCTTCAGCCCCCTTTGCGCTGAACAGTCCCTCGTCACTGTTCTCCGCCTCCTGCAGTTTCTGCGATCTGGTTCGGTAAATTCGGGAGTCGGGGGCCTACTGTGCATGACCGGCCGTGCGCGCTCCCCCACCGCGCTCCCTTTGCCCAGAGATTTCTGCTGCACAGAATGCTCCCGGCCGTGAGAGTGCGATGGCAGCCGGGCTGCACATGCGCCAACTGGCTGAATTACTGGGCCGGCAGAGGCTGCAGGAGGCAGAGAACAGCAACGAGGGAGCAATCAGGCCGAAGGGGGCTGATTGCTCCCTCGTTGTCTCAGGTACACTTTAAGGGCTTGTTCACACTATGAGCGGGTTTTTTAAGCACTGTCGATTTTAGAAATCGCTCTAAAAGTGATTGCGCAATGACTTTCTATGAGAGTGTTCTCACTTGAGCGTTTCGATTTCTTTCCAATCTCAAACTCGGCTCCTGTACCATTTTCTGAGCTTTGGCTTCAATGTAAGGTATAGGCAAAGCACAAAATGCTTGAAAAAGCAATTAGAGAAGCAATTTTGTGAGCGCTTTTTTGTAAGTGTCAATTTGAATTGACTTTCTGTTTGTTTAGGAGAAGGAGAAATCAAACTTCATCTTGAGTGGGAAAAAATGGTTCACAACCGCGGAATTAATAGCCAAGGTTCAGATGCATCCTGAGTTCTATGATAAAAGAAACCCTGGATACAAAGATACAGCCAGGAACAATCTGGTGTGGGCTGATATTGCCGCAGAGTTTGCTGAGAACATCTGGGATGAGTTGTCAGAAAAAGATAAAGCTGAAAAAAGTAAGTACCTTCTAATCTTCCCCCTAATCTTTTGTTTTCATACATTAGGTGAATGGTTCATTTTCTCTACTGTGTAATGCCACTGTCATATTGAAGAAGGCAATATTATTACTCATACAACATGCTTATATTGCAAATTAGGCCTCATCCAAGTTAGACAAACACACATCTGTGCCTCCTCCTCCTGTTTTTCTTTTGTTTGTTTTTTTGGGGGGGGATTTGTGAGCATGTTATATCAAAAATAATATTTTTTTTATTGGGCCTCTGTGTCTAGATTTCTTAATAGTACTGAAATGTATGTAATTGTTTATAATATGAAAACACAAATCAGATTTGATTCAAATCATATATTTGAATAACTTAAAGAGAACCCGAGGTGGGATTTTATTATGCTAGTGGGGCACAGAGGCTGGTTGTGCACACTAACACCAGCCTCTGTTGCCCCATGGTGTGCCTCCAAGACCCCCCTGCGCGCCGCTATACCCCCCGCAGTGCTAGCGACACACAGCGTGTCGCCAGCACAATGTTTACCTAAGCGCTGTCTGTCAGCGCCGCTCCCCCACCTCCTCCACATCGCCGCTACCCGCCCGCGTCACTTCCCTCCAATCAGCGGGAGGGAAGTGACGCGGGCGGGTAGCGCCGATGCGGAGGAGGTGGGGGAGTGGCGCTGACAGACAGCGCTTAGGTAAACCTTGTGCTGGCGACACGCTGCGTGTCGCCAGCACTGCTGGGGTATAGCGGCGCGCAGGGGGGTCCTGGAGGCACACCATGGGGCAACAGAGGCTGGTGTTAGTGTGCACAACCAGCCTCTGTGCCCCACTAGCATAATAAAATCCCACCTCAGGTTCTCTTTAAAGAACGGATAATCCTACAATAATAACACATCAATATAATAGCAAGCAGGGGCGTAACTAGAAATCACCAGGCCCTCCTGCAAAAATTTGTATGGGCTCCGGGCCCAGTAAGTGCCGTTTTGGGGGGAGGAGTCACACTCCACCTCCTCCCTCACCTCGTGCTCTCCCCTCAGCGCGCTCCCCACCTTCAATTATCAGTGGCAGTGGGCAGCGGCAGGAACACATACCTCCATCCACCACGGAGGTCCCATCTCTAAGTGCCTCACGCTACTTCCTGTTTAAACAGGAAGTAGCGTCAGACACTTAGAGAGCGGAACGTTTGGCGTGTGGAACGCAGGGAGGTATGTGTTCCTGCCACCGCCTGCTACCACTGATAATTGCAGGAGAGGAGCGTGCTGAGGGGAGAGCCCGAGGTGAGGGGGGGGGGGGGGGGGGGGCTTCCCGCCGATGTGCGGCCATGCTCTCTCCTCATGCTGCGACCCCTCCGGCCCCCCCCCCACGAGTGCAGGGGCTGCAGCCTCTATTGTTATTCCCCTGATAGCAAGCAAAAACACACAATATCAAGGTAGTGCTGTTTACAATGGTTGTGCACCCCGTGGTGTTTGAAAATAGTGAGTATATGTTCCTCTCAACATTGAACCACCAATGTTTCTAAATGTGGGAGAGATCACATCCTCACCAACAATGGGCCCTTCCATTGTTCGCACATAGTTATGTATTATGCAGGTTGCCTTTACCACAGTCACTGCATTTGTGGGATACATCTTGATGGCAGTATGATAAATGCGCCATTTGTTAGCTAAGATCCCAAATGCGCATTCTACTACTTTTCTTGCTTTGCTGAGGCGGTAAATTAAGTATTTTTTTTCACTTCCCATGGCTCTTTGCGAAAATGGCCTCATGACATTTTCAGACCGTGCAAATGCCTGATCCCTAATAAAGGTGCATGGATACGGTGGCGATTCTTCATTTGGCCAAGGGCTTGGCCCAGGAATGGTCAGTTGGCCATTTTCATTCTGAAACGACTGGGGCATAATACAGCCGAGTCACTACAGCTGCCATAGGCACCCACATCAACATACACAAATTTATATTCTACATCCACCACAGCCATTAAAGGATACCCGAAGTGACATGATGCGATAGACATGTGTAGGTACAGTGCCTAGCACACAAATAACTATGCTGTGTTTCTTGTTTTCTTTCTCTGCCTGAAAGAGTTAAATATCAGGTATGTAAGTGGCTGACTCAGTCCTGACTCAGACAGGAAGTGACTACAGTGTGACCCTCACCGATAAGAAATTCCAACTATAAAACACGTTCCTAGCAGAAAATGGCTTCTGAGAGCAATAAAGAGGTAAAAAAGGGAATTTCTTATCAGTGAGGGTCACACTGTAGTCACTTCCTGTCTGAGTCAGGACTGAGTCAGCCACTTACATACCTGATCTTTAACTCTTTCAGGCAAAGAAAGAAAAAAAGGAACACAGCATAGTTATTTGTGTGCTAGGCACTGTACATACACATGTCTATCTCATCATGTCACATGTGTATCATTTAACCTTCCTGGCGGTAACGTTCGGGGTAAGCCGCGCAGGAGGATTTCTCAGGCCCTGCTGGGCCGATTTGCATAATTGTTTTTTTTGCTACACGCAGCTAGCACTTCGCTAGCTGCGTGTGCACACCGATCGCCCTAGGCTCGCTACATGATTTAAAAAAAAAAAAAAAACTAAAAAAAACCTGCTTTCTATTTAAAACCGGCGGTCTATTAAAAACCTGCCCCCTGGCGGTTTTTAATAGACCGCCAGGAGGGTTAAGACAATTGAAACAAATTGCTTATAATTGAAATATTGGCTGCCAGAGGATGCAAGCATAACCATTCTGACGTGCTTTCCATCCACAGCACCCAGGCAATTAGGTAAATGGTGCTTCTGCCACAACAAATCAATGTTTTCTCCCATTTTGCCTGATCTGGGAAAGGCATAAAGTCTTGCTGAAGTTCTTGCCAGATCTTTTTACAGGTGTCCAACACTATATTTTAAATCAGACTTTCCCAAGCGAAACTCAAAATGCAGTGCTGCACATATGTGTCCTGTAGCCAAAAATCTAAAATGAAACAATATTAAAATCATAATTTATGTATTATTGATTGATTTGCAGTTGAACAATTGAAAAAACGTTGGAAATCTGTTCGTGACAATTACCGTCGTGAATTGGATAAACAGATAAGTGAGGAAAGAAGTGGTGCCAGGGCTACAAACAGGAGGAAATACAAATTTACTGCATTCCTTGAGTTTTTAAGGACATATCACAAGTCTGTGCCGTAAGTTTTTTAAACTTATTATTGTGACTTTTCACTACTTACTACCCATAGAATGTAACGTATGTATTGTGCCTTAACATGTACCATATTTTGCGCCGTATAAAGGGGGCTTAGATGCTTTCCTTGCGTTGAAAGACATCCATGGCTACAATTACTAGGTAATGCCTAATGATGTTGATCCAGGGATTTTATCTGATTGCCATCTGGAGTCGGGAAGGAATTTTTCCCTTTTGGGGCTAATTGGACCATGCCTTGTAAGTTTTTTTTTTTTCGCCCTCCTCTGGATCAACAGGGATATGTGAGGGAGCAGACTGGTGGTGTACTTTGTACTGGTTGAACTCGATGGACGTATGTCTTTTTTCAACCAAAATAACTATGTAACTATGTAACTAGGACGCTCCGGAATATAAGACGCACCCAGGTTTAGAGGGCAAAAAACAGAGAAAATAAAATATACTAAACCTGGTGCGTCCATATTCCAGGAGCGTCTTTTACATGTTATCCCTCAAATGGTGTCCTCATGTCTCCACCATTGTGTTTCCCATGTCTGTCCTCCTGTGTCCCATTGTCTCCCCATGTGTCCTCTGTGTCCCCAATACCTGCCCCATGTGTCCTCTGTGTCCCTCATACATGCCCCATGTGTCACCCGTGCCTGCCCTATGTGTCCCTCATGCATGCCCTATGTGTCCTCTGTGGCAACCCTGCATGCCCCATGTGTCCTCTGTGTCCCTCATGCCTGCCCCATGTGCCTGTGTTCCCCATGTGTCCTCTGTGTCACCCATGCATGCCCTGTGTCCTCTGTGTCTCTCATGCCTGCCCGATGTGCCTGTGTCCTCCATGTGTCCTCTGTGTCACCTATGAATGCCTCATGTGTCCCTCATGCCTGCCCTATGTGCTTGTGCTTGTGTGTGTGTGTGTGTGTGTGTGTGTGTAAACTGTGGCTGCACCTGACGTGTGCCTTTGCCCTCTCCCGATGCCTGTTATGTGTTCGGCTGCGTGTCCCCCGCGAGTGTATACTATGCCCGCTCCCGCCGTGTGCCTTATCTCCCTCCCCCAGGTGATTGCTGGCCCCCCCAGGGTGTTAATCTGCAGCTGGCTTACCTCTCCGCCATGCCCGCGAGGATTGGAGACTTCCTGCACAGCCGCGCATCTCGCTCTAGTGATCGGCATGTGATAATGATGCAATCATCCCATGCCGATCACTAGAGCGAGATGCGCGGCTGTGCAGGAAGTCTCCAATCCTCGCGGGCAGATTAACACCCGGGGGGGGGGGGGGGGGGCAGCAACCACATGGGGGAGGTAGATAAGGCACACGGCGGGAGCGGGCATAGTATACACTCGCGGGGGACACGCAGCCGAACACATAACAGGCATCGGGAGAGGGCAAAGGCACACGTCAGGTGCAGCCACAGTTTACACGCACAGGCAGGGAATTCCCGACGTGGCGGCAGGTCGCGGTCCGTATCGGCGGGCGTTTATATGTCAGGGATTCCCTGCCGTTGCCGTATAAAAGACGCAGGGACTTTTTTCCCCTATTTTTTGGGGGAGAAAAGGTGCGTCTTTTATACGGCAACAAATACGGTAAGTTTTAAATAAATACATGTTGCCTGGCTGTCTGTAGGCTACAAAGTCTACCTTTCTTACTTTCAGTAATAATACAATTTTTGATGTAACTTGTTCTTTGGTAATAATCAGATTAGCTATCTATACATGTTTTATTTTTGGTCTGTTGAACATAATCTGACTTTAAAATACATATGCATGAGTGCCAGGCAACATGTATATTCAAATTTAGAAATAATACGTCAAACTAAATATTCATCTCCCATATATTTTCTAAACTAGTTTTTTTTGTATTATTTTTTTTTTTTACAGTACAGAGGATAATCTACCCAATGATGATGCCACTGAAAACATTGACACAGATTTGGAAATAAGTGAACGATTGTCTGTGGAAACCAGTGCTACATCTGTGCAAGATTGTGAGGAAAGCACACCAGTGCACTCGCCAAACAGTCCAAGTACTAGTTCCAGGCCACCATGTACTAGAAATGTGTCGTATAGATACCAAACAAATTCTACTTTAAGAAGAGCAGGTCGAGGAATATCTCGTGCAGCATATGACCAAAAACTTATCACTTCCATTGAAAAGGCAGTAACACACATGGAGAAAAGAGATAAGAAAATAGCTGAGTTGAATGAACCATGTACTCAGTTTCTTATGAGTTTATTACCTTCTTTGCAGAAAGTACCACCAGACAGGCAATTGGCAGCCAAACGTGCCTTAATAGACACACTAGAAAAATTTGTGCCACAAGAACTACCTACTGTACCACAGGAACCATACTATTATGGACATGGACACATGCCTCACCCTCCTGCTCCATATGGACCTCCACAACATCAACCATATTATGGACAACATATGTTTGAGCAGCAGAACTACTCATATCCACCAATGCAGCATGCTACTCAGAGGCATCCTAACCCATACTATCCTCATATGCCACCACCTATGAACCCAAGACATTCCACTCCACATGACAGCTCACCTGAAAGAGCAGTTTTTACTGACTTAAGTGCCCAACAAACTAGCCAAAACATAGCAGATGACAATTCTCCAAACAGTGAAGCTAGAAACATGTCCCAGTTACTTTTCTAACATGACATGTAAAAACAGCTTGTTTTTTTCATACATATGTTCAAAATTGTGTGTTTACGTTAATAAAAAAAATTACCGTATGGTAATAAGAAGACGTCCAGTAGGGCATATTGCCTGTGTGAAAGAAGTATCTCTCCTTAGAAGTGTAGGCTATAACCTTTCCAGTAGATGGTCAAAACCGTAAAATAAAAAAAAATTGGGATAAATTGTAACAGAATGATCACACACGTTTGCTCTTACAATCCTTTGAAACAAATATTTCTGTAAAATGTTGAAATGTTACAAATTTTCTGGATAGTAAGTTGACTTTTTGAGCCATTTTGTGACAAAAAAAAATAATGGCAATAAATAAATAAATAAATAAATAAATAAAAATGGCCAAAAAAGCCTCTACACATTTCGGAATAAATGGTTTAGCAATAACATGTGGTTGCATTAGCCATAAACTATTTATATTTGTACAGTTGACTATACTAATATATTTGCCATCAGTGGGCGCAAATGTCTTACCTATTGCTGAGGCAAATGTAATTGAGTTAAAGTATGTTCATACAGTGCTGCCCATAATTATTCATACCCCTGGCAAATTTTGACTTAAAGTTACTGTTATTCAACCAGCAAGTCATTTTTTGATGGGAAATGACGTAGGTGTCTCCCAAAAGATAAGACGACCTACAAGAGGCATTATTGTGGGAAAAAAAAATTCTCAGCTTATATTTACATTTAAGCAAAAAATGTCCAGTCCAAAATTATTCATACCCTTTACAAATTGTCACAGTCTGTGGGAAAATCCAAAGTTCTATACAATTCCAAATAGTCCAAGCTGTTCTAAAGCATCCTAATTACCCTGATTAATTGGGAACAGCTTTTTTAATCAACTCTACAGGTGAAAAACAGCAGCTCTCTGCAGTTGGTTTGTGGACAGTCATGGTTAAGACAAAGGAGCTCAGTGAGGATCTGCGGCTGCGCATTGTAGCTGCTCACAAGTCAGGAAAGGGCTACAAAGCCATTTCTGAATGTTTTCAAGTTCTAGTGGCTACAGTGCAAAGTATTATTAAAAAATACAAGATGTTCCGCACTGTGGAAAATCTCAGAGGATGTGGTCGGAAGCCAAAGGTAAGAAGCCTAAATCACTCCAAAATCGCAAATAGCAAAAAAAAGCGCTTACAAAAACGCTAACACAAAATTGTAAAACGCTCAGAAAACGTCGGGAAGCATACGTGCCTCATAAATCCGCGTCTAGGGATGATCATTAAAATGCAAATATTTCCTAGTTCATGCAGGATTATGCACATGTATGCAGCTTGAAGATGCTCCAATCATCCTGGGTGAGGCTTAATTGGCTTAATTGCCATATGTATTACCTTTTAAACAATACCAGTTACCTGGCAGCCCTGCTGGTCTATTTGGCTGCAGTAGTGTCTGAATCACACCTGAAACAAATGCAGCTAATCTTGTTAGATCTGACAATAATGTTAAGCCCCATCTACACGATACGATTCTTTGTGCAATTTGATTACGATTCTGTTTACGATCCGATTAAATCCGACATGTCCGATTGGGATTCGATTCAACTCGATTTGCCCTTGTTTTGAATCAAATCCGATTGAACATGTCGGATTTAATTGGATCATAAATAGAATCGTAATCGAATTGCACAAAGAATCGTATCGTGTAGATTGGGCATAAGAAACAACTGATCTGCTGCATGCTTGTTCAGGGTCTATGGCCAAAAGTATTAGAGGCAGAGGATCAGCAGGACAGCCAGGCAACTGGTATTGCTTAAAGGGAAATAAACATGGCAGCCTCCATATCCCTCCTGCTACAGTTGTCCTATGGCCAAAACTGGCCTGATGCAGCTGTATAGTCACTGTCACCAGGATATCGTGTGGTGTAGTGAACATGCAAGTATAGGCTGGGTGATGTGATGACCAGAGCTGAGTAAAAACCACCATGATCTCAAATGTCTCATGCCCATGTGACTCAAAGAGGCCCTGTAGTGACATACAGTAGAATGCAGAAAGTTATTCAGGATACCCACTTTTATGGTACTTAGCCTGGTTTCAGCATCAGAAACACTTCCTATATATTTCAGTATATTGGTATAAAGCCCTGCCCTCCCAGTGATGCTTAGCCTAGGCTGTTCAGCTATTATTATTATTTTTTTGTATTTGTATTTATATAGCGCTGACATCTTCCACAGTGCTATACGGAGTATATAGTCTTGTCACTTATCTGTCCCTCAGAGGGACTCACAATCTAATCCCTCCCATTGTCATATGTCTATATTGTGTAGTGTATTTATCGTAGGCTATTTGGCTTCCCCCTAAAATTAGCTCTAACTTATCTGTATGTTTTTGGGCGGTGGGAGGAAACTGGAGCGCCCATAAGAAACCCGTGCAAACACAGGGAGAACATACAAACTCTGTACAGATAGTGCCCTGGCTGGGATTCAAATCGGGGACCCAGTGCTGCAAGGCTAGAATGCTAACCACTACACCACTGTGCTTTGTATAATTCACCTCCCAGTGCATTCTGGGAAACCAGGTATATTTTGTACTGGCTTCAGAACTCTCGAATAAACAAACATTCCACAGTGATGCACCTGACAGCACTAAAGATGTCGCCACCAGTGATAAATTGCAGAATATAAATCAGGGTGAGGAAAGATTTTACAATGGGCAGACATAGGCTGAATAATTTATAAATTAATATGGTAATAAACAATTTCATGCATTGTTATTTTAACTTGGGGTTCAATTCAGTGGGGGTCATTCATCACATTTAATGAGCAAAAGATGACGGCCACCTCTATCTTGCGGTCACTGCGGGACTTTCTGTTTGTGGAATGAGAAGGTTGGTACAGAAATTACTTTTCAGGGTTGGTTCCCACCAATTAGATTTTTCAGACACCTAGGCCCATATGCAATGAATGTTTTTCACTTGAGTTATCTCCTATGAGATCATTATTTTCATCTTTTCTGTCATCTAAGTTTTCAGCTTTTTACAACAGAAAAATTACCCGAAAGTTGGTGAAAAAGTACTATGAAATTTATTTGGAGTATTTTCTTGCTTGCTGGCTTGTTTTATGACAAGTTGTAAAAATATCACCTAGGAGAAAGTCAGGAGAAAAAGGGAATTGCATACGGGCCCTAGTGCCTTAAAATACATTTGCAATCCAGTTATGTGCTTGTTATAACTTTTTGTGGATTGTATTTTTTGCTTATTGTTGTGGACTGTCACTTTTTCTTTTATAATAATAATAATTCCTTTTTTTTGTATAGCGCTTTTCTCCTGTCAGACTCAAAGTGCTTGTGAGGCAGCCACTAGAGCGCACTCAGTAGGCAGCAACAGTGTTAGGGCTCGTTTCCACTATTACGTTGCGAAATCGCTGCGGCACAATTCGCATGTGCGTGCATGCGAATAATTCGCATGAAAATTCGCATAGATAACGATGTATGCGAATTTAACCAAGGCAATGCCGGTGTGCTTTTCCATTGATTTCATGCAAATTCGCATGTGAATTTGCATGACAATTCGCATACCAAAACAGCATGCGAATTTCCTATTAACTACATTAGCGGCGATTCGCATGCATTCCACTCGCAGGCGAATTCTGCGGCTCTTTTGTGCGTTTTTTCACCGCTGAAAAAAACGCACCTCAACAACGCTACAGTGGGAACAGGCCCATCCACTTGCATTACATGTGCGAATCCGCATGCGTTGGACGCATGCGGATTCGCGATAGTGGAAACGAGCCCTTAGGGAGTCTCGCTTAAAGAACTCCTTACTGAATAGGTGCTGGCTTACTGAACAGGCAGAGCCGAGATTTGAACCCAAGTCTCCTGTGTCAGAGGCAGAGCCTTAAAGGACTTACAAGGCGAAATTGCTTAAAAAAGTAAATTACCTGCCTCATCTTTAATGGCACGGAGGAAGCCGTCCGCGCCGATCCGCCGGGTCCCCCCGCTCATTAGCCCCCGGGCCGGCTGCCGACCCCACGGCCCGGGTCAGGCTCTCCTGCCTCTCGCAACATGGCCGCTTCCTCTGGCCGCGGCTGCGTCCGCCTGGCCGCGAGTGCGGCTGCAAAGCTCTATGGCCGCTACGCAGCGTGGATCAGGGGGGTTGGCCCTAGAGCTGCGCAGCCGCACTCGCGGCCAGGCGGACGCAGCCGCGGCCAGAGGAAGCGGCCATGTTGCGAGAAGCAGGAGAGCCCGGGCCGTGGGGTTGGCAGCCGGCCCAAGGGGCTAATGAGCGGGGGGACCCGGCGGATCGGCACGGAGGGCGCGGATGGGGTCCTCTGTGCCATAAAAGATGAGGCAGGTAATTTACTTTTTTTTTTTTTTTTTAGCAATTTCGCCTCGTAAGTCCTTTAACCATTACACTTTCCAGCCACTATTTAAAAAAAAAAAAAATATGCAGTATCTGAAAAAAAAAAAAAAAAAATACTGCTGGCAGTCCAAACATTTTCCAAGCAGAAATCACACATTGGGCTTGACTCAATAAACCGTAATAACACGAAATAATGTAATAACGAAAATTCACGTTTGTACGCGCAAAACGTTACGTGCGTTATAACGTGAACCGTGATATCAGTTATCATGGTTTAGTGAATCAAGCCCATAATGTGAACAGCTCATTGACCAAAGGAACCTGAGGCGTGAGTCCTATGGAAGTTGCCATATTTATTTCCTTTTAATAATACCAGTTGCCTGGCAGCCCTGCTGATCTTTCTGATCAGTGGGGTCTAAATCACACACCTGAAACAAGCATGCAGGTAATCTTGTCATATTTGTCATAGACATCTGATCTGCATGCTTGTTCAGGGTTAATGGCATAAAGGACAGGTGAAGTGAGAAGAACATGGAGGCTGCCATATGTATTTCCATTTAAACAATACCAGTTGCCTGGAAGCCCTGCTGGTCTGTTTGGCTGCAGTAGTGTCTGAATCACACCAGAAACAAGCATGCAGCTAATCCAGTCAGATCTGACAATAATGTCAGAAACCTCTGATCTGCTGCATGCTTGTTCAGGGGCTATGGCTAAAAGTATTGGAGGCAGAGGATCAGCCAGGCAGCTGGTATTGCTTAAAGAGAACCTAAACTGAGAAGGATATGGCTTTTTCCTTTTAAAATAATACCAGTTGCCAGACTCTCTTGCTTATCCTGTGTCTCTAAGGGCCCATTTCCACTATCGTGAATTCGCATGCAAATTCGCATAGCAATACAAGTGAATGGGACTGTTTCCACTTGTCAGGATTCCTTTGCGTTTTTCTGTGCAGGAAAAATTCGCATGGCAGAGCCATCAGAATTCGCATACCGCTATGCGAATAGCATATAATGTATTTAATAGGAAATTTGCATGCGGTTTCATGCGAATTCGCATAGAAACAATGGAAAATCACACCAGCACTGCCATGGTTAAATTCGCATACATCGTCATCCATGCGAATCTGCATAAAAATTCGCATAGACCCGCATGTGAAATTCGCATTTGCATGCAAATTTTTCCCGCAACGATTCCCACCGCTCAAGTGGAAATGCAGCCTAATACTTTTAGCCACAGCCCCTCAACAAGCATGCAGATCAGGTGCTCTGACTGAAGTCTGACGGGATTAGCTGCATGCTTGTTTCAGGTGTGTTATTCAGCCACCACTGCAGCCAAAGAGATCAGCAGGACAGCCAGGCACCTGGCATTGATTAAAAGGAAACATCCATATTCCTCTCAGTTAAGGTTCCCTTTAAAAGAATGGTATCCACACAGGTAGTGCACAACAGTTTTACCAATACTAATCCCAGGTACACAATGCACATGACGCAAACAGCACAACTCACATTACCTTGATAATGCCTACATTGCTGGCAATGTGGGTGTTGCCAAGTTAACAGACCAAGTGTTAGTATCCGTGAAATTACCATGCGCTGCCAGGGCAACACAACTTTACCGAACTTTAGTGAATCAGCCCCATAGATAATTTTTAACAACGTCATCTAAAAAAATAATTTCTGTTTATTCCAGTCTTATAAAACAATCTGCAATCCTAGGTGTATGCACATATATTGATAATAAAGCTTCATACGGTAATCAGAAGATCAGGAAAGTACAACGTAAAACAGTGGTTCTTAAACGTATCTGGATGAGGGCGCTCATAACAATAATATTTATATAGCGCTTTTCTCCCTGGGGACTCAAAGCGCTGTGACCCTGCATTATACAGTCTCAAAGGCTCGGGAAAAGAGGTGAGTTTTTAGCCTTTTTTTAAAGCTGTCCAGAGAAGGAGCCTTTCGTACTGATTGTGGAAGTGAGTTCCATAGAGTAGGGACTGCATAGAAAAAGGCCCGAGCACCAAATGTTAAGTGTATCTTGGGAATAACCAGCTTCATCTTGTTGGCAGAGCGGAGGGTGTGTGGAGGGGCATAAAGTTCCAATAGATCTGCTATGTATTTGGGTCCCGTCCCATGTGGTGTAGAGCCTTGAATGTCAGCAGGCAGATCTTAAAATTGATTCTCCATTTTAACTGGCGGGTAATGCAGTTGCACTGTACATCAATGTGTGGTTGCATTACCTGATGGCGATGCACAAAGGATGGGGATGCATGCCGAGGCACCCCTGGGAGGTGTTCAAGGTGCACCAGGGTACCGCGGCATCCAGTTTGAGAACCTCCGGATGAAAAATACACACTGTCCAATGCATATAATTGCCCACTTCCTCAGAAGGGCGTGGTAATCCAGATAAAATAATTATTTTTTGACAATAGGTGCCATCTTTAATATGCATGTAAATTCTCCCTGCGTGGATTGCGTTCCTGAATGTATAATAACTGTTAAACTGCTAATTATCGTAAACATTTGTGGGTATAGAGTGCTGCGGTGCTGCTGATAATCCAGTGTCATAATCCAACGTTGGACGTATATTTTCCTAAATTGGTGGCCCAGATGCCCTGTGAGCCACATATATTTGTCTGTAATATTTTACTGTCCGTATTGCCTGAGGAAACCATTCTTTGAGTGTAGTGTACACTCTCCCTGACAGCTGCTTGTAGGGCATCTGGAAATTTCCAACTCATCAATAGAGATCGCTGGTCAGTTTTGAAACAAGTGATTCATTGCTTGTGTGTCCGATGTTTCTGATCAACCACTGCTTTTCCCTTCTGCACTGTCACCTGCCACCTGCAAAGCCAGACACCCAGGTAAAACAGCTGCACATAACAGCACTCCATATCCAAACACAGCCAATAAATGCCTAGGAGTATTCATGGCATTATCAACCTCCTTCTGTAAGAACCAAGAGGCCAACCTCTAAACCATACAAGGACCATGCATTCCATGTCCCATAAAATAGCCATGCAGTCCACATCTGAACCATACAAGGACCATGCATTCCATGTCCCATAAAAGAGCCATGCAGTCCACATCTGAACCATACAAGGACAATGCAGTCCACCACCATCAGAACCATACAAGGAGCATGTATTCCACCTCTGACCCATACAAGGACCATTCCACCTGAACCAAGCAATAACCATGCAGTCCACCTCTGGACCATACAAGGAGTATGCAGCACACCTCTGAACCATACAAGGACCATGCAGTCCACCTCTAAACCATACAAGGACCAAGCAGTCTCTGAACAGCTTACTGGATATGTACTTGTGGCCGTTCTGCTGCTCATGCATGTGCAGTACAGACATGCTTGTACACGGAGGAAACCAGGTCTGCAAACAAGTAGAACGTTCCGTCCAGTGGCTGTAAGGTCAAGTAGGAAAAGTGAAGCCTGTGGACCCTCCAGAGACTTCCCTCTACTCAGCTAAACACCTAACTTTTTCTTTTTCACAGTTACATGTTTACTTTAAATTTTCCTGCAGTCTGGTATTATTGCATCTTACTCTCTATTACTAGAGCACCCCACGCAAGACCTGACATTTCAGAGATGCTCTGGTCCAGTAAGGCTAGGTTTCCTCACTCAACGGTGTCTCCAAATCCCAGTGAGACTGGGCAGTGTAGATGTGGTTGATAGTACATTTTGGTCTAGTTGGAGTCCGGAGCAGATGTGTTTCCACCATAGGCTTCTATGTGATAGCATTCGCTGTCCGGGAAAAATTCTGCAGATCCCAAATATGCGTTCGCTTACCGCAACAAATCCGACTGACAAGTGTGAACAGATCCTAGTTATAAAATAGTATATGTCAACTGTCAACTGTTTGTGCTATAGTGGGAACTGAGCCTTATCCAGTCATCACAGTTTGACCCTGGTCATAGTTGATCAGCTCCTTGCCCATTTCCCTGGTATTTCAAAAGGTCACCTTCATACCTCTCAACTTTTTGAGATAAGAAAGAGGGACACTTAAGCGCCTCCTCTGCCACACCGCTTATCACGCCCCCGTCACACTCCTAGTCACACATACCACAAAGATTTCAGAAGAAAAATATGTTGTTTTGTAATTCAACCCACACTGGTCCTTTCTACCCCGGTTCATTTTCCTTCATATTAACATTTGAAAATAAGAACTCTATCAATTTAAATGTGAATGAAGTTTAGAGTCAATTAAATACATTTTTTCAGTAGATAAAATACATATATTTACATAGATCTGCACATCAGTTCTGAAAAAGGGACAAATAAGGAAGAAAGAGGGACAGAGTCCCCAAAAGAGGGACTGTCCCTCCATAAGAGGGACAGTTGAGAGCTATGCACCTTTAAAGGGAACCTGAGATGAGAGTGATATGGAGGCTGCCATATTTATTTCCTTGTAAACAATGCCAGTTGCCTGGCAGTCCTGTTGATTTTCTAACATGTGTAGTGTGACGTGACCAGACGTCCCGGATTGCCCGGGACGCGTCCCGGATTCGGGGTCCGCTGTCCCAGGCTGCATGAGGTCCCGGGAAACGTCCCGCTTTCAGCAGCGGGACGTCCCGGCCTCGGGACTCTGGCCACTCTCCTCATGAACTGGCAGCGGCGTCTATAGACGCCGTGCCAGTTCATTGCCCGCAGGCCCGCTCCAGCCTCCTCTTCCGGTGTCTGTTCCGACACCGGCAGGCGAACAGGGCTACGGCAAGATGGCTGCCGAAGCCCTGTACTGGAGACTATTTGTGTCTTCAGTACAGGGCTTCGGGCGCCATCTTGCCGTAGCCGTGTCAGCGCGGGAGACGAGCAAGAGGAAGGTGGTCCCGGGAGCAGCGCGCCAGAGGCCGGAGACTTCTGCCAGGTGAGTAAATGCTTTCTTTTTCAGGTGAAATGTTTGCCCACATTGCGTTTTTTTTTTCCAGGTGAAATGTTTGCCCGCATTGCGTTTCTTTTCTGGTGAAATGTTTGCCCGCATTGCGGTTTTTTTCAAGGTGAAATGTTTGCCCGCATTGCGTTTCTTTTCTGGTGAAATGTTTGCCCGCATTGCGTTTTTTTTTCTCCCAGGTGAAATGTTTGCCCGCATTGCGTTTCTTTTCTGGTGAAATGTTTGCCCGCATTGCGTTTTTTTTTCCAGGTGAAATGTTTGCCCGCATTGCGTTTCTTTTCTGGTGAAATGTTTGCCCGCATTGCGTTTCTTTTCTGGTGAAATGTTTGCCCGCAATGCATTTCTTTTCTGGTGAAATGTTTGCCCGCATTGCGTTTCTTTTCTGGTGAAATGTTTGCCCGCATTGCGTTTCATTTTCTGGTGAAATGTTTGCCTGCATTGCATTTATTTTGTACTGACATGTTTGCCCGCATTGCGTTTATTTTGTACTGACATGTTGCCCGCATTGCATTTATTTTATACTGACATGTTGCCCGCTTTGCGTTTATTTTCTGGTGTCCGGGGTAACTGTTACTGCATTTATTATTTAATGGTCATAGATGGCTATGTTTGCTGCTTTGTGGTTACGGTATACTTTTAGCATCACACAGTCTCTGCACACCCATGATGCAAAGTCTCCTTTGTCCACATCATGGCGTAAACACTGCTTTCTTATGCCTCGGTGTTACATCATTACGTTAGCTCCGCCCATACAATGGCACGGCCACGCCCATTTTACGACGCGGCGCGCAGCCCCCTCCCCAGTCTTCGGCGCTGCGCACTCCTCAGTCCTCCTCACTTTTCGCCGAGGCGCGCTGTGCGCCGCCCATCCCCCCCCCACGCCCCCCCTCCCCGTCCCAGGTTGGACCCACAAAAATCTGGTCACTCTAGTAGTGTCAAAACCCTGGAAAAGCATATGGCTAATCCAGAGTCAGCTGAGTCAGAGTACCTGATCTGCTGCATGCTTGTTCATGGTCTATGGCTAAAAGTATTAGATACACTGGATCCAGAGGACTGCCAGGCAGTTAAAAAACCTTCCATGGATCCAGATGCAATGAGCAGCTATAGACCTGTCTCCAACCTCCCCTTCTTAGGTAAAGTTATTGAAAAGGCTGTCTATCTGCTACTTGAAACCAGACTGTCAGTAAACAACATCCTGGACCCTCTACAATCTGGCTTTAAGAAACACCACAGCTGTGAAACAGCCCTCATCCAAGTCTGCAACGACCTGCTCATGGCAAGGGACAGAGGGGAATGCTCCATCCTAATCCTGTTGGATCTCTCAGCGGCTTTTGATACAGTTGACCATGAAATCCTGCTTAACAGACTGCAGGAGTACTGTGGCATCAGTGGATCAGTCCCCCAGTGGTTCAGATCATTCCTGACTGACAGAACACAGAGAGTATCCCTAGGACCTATAATGTCCAAACCTGCACCTCTACAATTCGGAGTGCCACAAGGATCAATCCTATCCCCTCTGCTGTTTGCAATCTACATGTTGCCACTCGGTACACTTATCCAACGACATGGCCTGACGTACCACTGCTACGCCGATGACACACAGCTATACCTGTCCTTCAAACCTGGTGGAACAGACCCTACTCCAAAAATAAACTCTTGCTTAGCTGAGCTACAGGCATGGATGAATGATAACTGGTTGAAACTAAATGCTGACAAAACTGAGGTCCTCTTTGTCCAAAGCCAGTGCTCGCCATCAAAACAGCCCTATCCTAAAGCAACACCAATCAGGAGTGGGAATTCGGACATAAACAGCTCCAACCTTGTGCGCAGCCTTGGCGTACTAATTGATGGGGATTTAAGTTTCAGAAACCAAATTTCATCTGTAGTTAAATCTTCCTACTTTCATCTAAAGAACATTGCAAAGATTAAACATCTGATTCCCCCAGAGGATCTTCCAACCCTAGTTCACGCCTTCATCACATCACGACTGGATTACTGCAATGCCCTTTATGCTGGCCTTCACAAAAAGGACCTGCGTCGCCTGCAATTAGTGCAGAATGCTGCTGCCAGATTGCTAACAAACCAGCCTCGCCACTGTCACATTACACCGATCCTTCGCTCACTGCACTGGCTACCAGTAGAATGGAGAATACTCTTCAAGATTGGACTGCTGACATTCAAATCCCTGCACAATCTGGGCCCTGGATACATGAAGGACTTGCTGAAGCTGCACCACACCTCTCACAACCTCAGATCAGCTAGTTCTATAAACTTGGTCACTCCCAGAGTGCACCTCAAAAAATCTGGAGATAGAGCCTTCTGTCATGCTGCCCCTACTCTTTGGAACTCCCTGCCACACCCAGTAAAGACAGCACCATCCCTGGAGCTATTCAAATCCAGACTGAAAAGCCACCTGTTCAGCCTGGCATTTCCGGACTTATAAAATTCTTCCTCTGTACCACAATGGTCTGAGCCATGCTTATGCGCTTTGAGTCCTATGGGAGAAAAGCGCTCTACAAATGTTATTTGTTGTTGTTGGTATTGTTTAAAAGGAAATAAATATTGCAGCCTCCATGTCACTCTCACCTCAGGTTCCCTTTAAGAATTAGGATGGCTGCCTAATATGTCCCTGTACTTGTCAGGTGCCACTGTAAGGAAACAATCAGTGCTAAGCTGGCTATTCACTTTACAACCAAACCGCACTGCCACAGACATTACGAACAACATCAGCAAGAACCAGCATTACCAATCACAAAATGTTGTTCGTGGGTCGACTTTTGTGCATTTTTTCCCCAATTAGACATTTTTGTCTGATTGACTGTCTTAATTGGGCAAGAAAAAAAAATGTATAGCGTCTGGGCAACTTTATTGATAGTGTCTCTGATCCATGTGAATTGAACTCCAGGGCTGCAGTTTGCGTATCTACCACAAGGTGGCGGTATAAACTGAGCCCTAGAGAGGAAATTTTGAGTCACGTGCAAAGCGAGGAAGTACAGAGAAGACATTGCTGGGAATGGCAAATGGGGAGGTAATATGAGATTATTCAATTTCATGTATTTATAGTTAATCTAGTGCGCCACCCTTACCTCCCCGTTTTCCTTACACCATCATCTGATGATGCTATATATAATCTCCCCCATAACTCGCACAGGGGTGACTCCACTAACTTCACTGCTCTCTGTACAGTGCCACAGAAATAACTGTCAGTCTACATCAACAAATGTTCTCACGACATAAATAAGAAAGAGACATCTAGCTGCACAAATGAAAAGTATAATAACATTATGGAGTATTCTGTTTATCAATTCCTTGATTAGACACAAATGAGGGGGAATTAAACAGACTAAACTTTCTAAATACATACAGGGTGCATTTCTCTATGTTTTCCTTCTGTCCTGTGCAAGACTTCAGGTCCACTTTAACCACTTGCCGACCGCGCACTCATACCGCGCGTCGGCAAAGTGGCAGCTGCAGGACCAGCGACGCAGTTCTGTGTCGCCGGCTGCAAGCTAATTAATCAGGAAGCAGCCGCTCGTGCGAGCGGCTGCTTCCTGTCAATTCACGGCGGGGGGCTCCGTGAATAGCCTGCGGGCCGCCGATCGCGGCTCGCAGGCTAAATGTAAACACAAGCGGAAATAATCCGCTTTGTTTACATCCGTACAACGCTGCTAACAGTAGCAGCGTTGTACCAGATCAGCGATCCCCGGCCAATCAGCGTCCGGGGATCGCTGTCACATGACAGGCAGGAGCCTGTTAGAGGCTGCACAGGACAGATCCGTTCCTGTGCAGCCTCGGATCTCCGGGTAAGGGAGGGAGGAGAGGGAGGGGGGGGAATTTCGCCGCGGAGGGGGGCTTTGAGGTGCCCCCCCCCCCGCAACACCCAGGCAGACAGGAGCGATCAGATCCCCCTAGTGAGGAAAAAAGGGGGGCGATCTGGTCGCTCTGCCTGCACCCTGATCTGTGCTGGGAGCTGTAGAGCCCACCCAGCACAGATCAGCTGAAACAGCACTGGTCCTTAAAGGACTTACGAGGTGAAGTTTAGAAAAAATGTTAGTTACCTTATTGCAATATCAGACCTCAGGGCAGACGATCAGTGCTTCCCCTGTCAGTTTCAGGCGCTCTGTTATCTAAATCCAGGATTCATTACAGGCCCTGACCCTCTGCAGGGTCGCCTGAACTGATGAGATAAGAATTGCCGCTTTAAACAGCAATGTGAGTTACACTCGTGGCCGCCACATAGCGGCTCCCTCCCCCGCTGTGAGCCGCTGCTAGGAGGGAGCCGCTGCTATAGTAGGCAGCCCTGCCGGTATCATCCATTCACACACCGCAGCCTCCCTTCCCCCACCCGCCGAGCAGCCAGCACATCTACCCCCTTTTGCGGAGGAATTCTGGACATGCGGTCACTGAAGAAGAGCCGCTGGCTCATATTGAGCAGAGAGTCACTGAGGAGCCGCTGGTGAGCCGGCTCACGTACGAGCGGAGTGCGGATAACAAAGAACCGCTGGTGAATCAGATTCACCAGCGCTTCTTTGTTATCCGCACTCCGCTCGTACGTGAGCCGGCTCAATGGGCTACAGTGTTCTTCCCAGACTCTTTAAGCCGGGTGCTTTGATGAGCACCCGGCTGTCATCGGCTCACCTCCTCCTCTGCTATAAGCAGAGTTTCGCACAGAAGCACTCGCCGTGCATTCTCTCATATTGCCCCACCCGGCTACTATTTCATGCCACCCTGCTGGAAAAAATTTCTGGGCAGAACACTGGGCTCTATTCACAAAACTACTCATACACGACTTATTTTCACCTAATTGATAAAAGTAACCTTTCAGCACATTTGCAAGCAAAATAATCACTCATAGTAAGTTGGTTCCTGATTAACTTAATTTCAATATTACTTTTATTACCTTAATTGTATTATACTAGTAACCTAAGCCTGTATAAAAACAGGCTCTAGGTCTGTCGCCTCGCGTGCAGCCGCCCAACGCGTGCATGCAGACACGCTCGCCCAGCCAGCCGGCCCGCTTCCTGGCCCCTGCATCCTGTCCCAACCGCTGTGTCAGTGCAGGACATGCGCAGTAGCGCAAAAGCACTGGCACTTGGGCATGGGATGCAGGGACAATTGTACTTTACTAGGTAGGATTTTTGCTCTTTGGAAGCTTGAAAAAGTAACCAAGATAAGGTGGAAACAGAGGAAAACAGGTGAAAAAGCTTTTTGAATCATGCCCAATGAGTCTACATCAGCAGAAAGAGTGTGTTTGAGAATGATTGTCCAATGTACCAGTGAGCAGCACTGCTGCAACCTAGAGTTTGCTGCCTGAATTACATGATTCAGGTGTGCATGGATGATAATTCAGGCAGAAAACTCTAGGGGGCACCAGCACTGTACACTGGTACAGGAGACAATGCTTCTCACACACTCTACTGATCTGCTGCTAGCATGTGGGACCAGAGAGCTGCCAGTGTATAATCCCACTCCTAATTATTATTCACTGCTCTGCTGGCTGGCCCCACCTCCTCTCCATGTGCTGCCCTGATAAGAGAGCCATGACAGCCTGGCGCTCACCAGCATTAGCCGAACAGGGCCCCCAGCTAATAGGGTTTGGGGAGAGCATTGGAAAGGAAGTCCTGACCAGATGTGCGTAAATGTCTATTTAAAGGGGAACTGAAGTGAAAAGAATATGGAAGCTGCCATATTTATTTCCTTTTAAACAATACACATTGCCTGGCAGCCCTGCTGATCTATTTGGCTGCTGAAGTGTGTGAACAACACCAGAAACAAGCATGCAGCTAATCTTGTCAGATCTGACAATAATGTCAGAAACACCAGATCTGCTGCATGCTTGTTCAGGGTCTATGGCTAAAAGTATTAGAGGCAGAGGATCAGCAAGACAGCCAGGCAATGTGCCTTGTTAAAAAGGAAATAAATATGTCAGCCTCCATATCCCTCTTGTTTCAGTTGCCCTTTAACCTCCTTGCCGGTTCAATTCCTCCGGCAAGGAGACAGCGCAGGTTTTTTTTTTTTTTTTTTAAATCATGTAGCGAGCCTAGGGCTCGCTACATGATAGCCGCTGAGCGGCGGCATCCCCCCACCCACTCCGATCGCCTTCGGCGATCAGAGTAAGCAGGAAATCCCGTTCAGAACGGGATTTCCTGCAGGGCTTCCCCGGTCGCCATGGCGGCGGGGCGGGATGACGTCACCGACGTCATGGATGTCGGGACGTCACAGGGAATCCCGATCCGCCCCTCAACGCTGCCTGCCACTGATTGGCCAGGCAGCGCAGGGGTCTGGGGTGGGGGGGAGCGACTCGGCGCGGCGGATTGCGGCGGCGATCGGAAGTTACAAGCAGCTAGCAAAGTGCTAGCTGCTTGTAACAAAAAAAAATTATGCAAATCGGCCCAGCGGGGCCTGAGAAATCCTCCTGCGCAGGTTACCCCGAACTGAGTTCGGGATAACCGGCAAGGAGGTTAAACAAGACAAAAATGAAGTTCTCATTACATAATCTGACACTACTAAGAGCCCTTGAAGCCTTTTGCAATACTGACACCAATGAACGCCTCATATAACTTAATTTACTTTTATTATTATTATTATTATTTATTGTATTTATATAGTGCCAACATATTATGCAGCACTGGACAAGAAATACTTTTGGGTTGCTGATAGGTGCCTGACGTAACCAGCATCATGCTATGGAGAATGATCTGCAGTAGTATTATAATTCAGATGTCACGTGTTGGGCAATGATGTGTATTTTTTGTTATTGTCCCTCTAGCTCAGAGTCACTCATATAAACAACAATATTCATGCAGGGTTTTCATAGCATTTCAGTAATATTTTGTTTAGTTGTCTACATTCAGTTTCATTATTTTACCTCCTTCCTGTACTGTGTCTCAGTGTGCCCAATTCCCCATATTGCAGGAGGAGGAGGAGAGGCACCTGGGAGGGCACAAGAATCAGGGGGAGAACATTGTGATGGAAGCTCAGAAGATCCCACCCAATCATCAGGTAGAAGCTCCATGGATAAAAAGTTCTGTCTTTGTTATGATCTATACATCGGCGGCCTTGTAACTTTCATTATTTATTTCTTATACTCTCAGGGTGAAAGTCTGACCGATATCCATGTTTTCATTAAAAAACAGATTAAAGTTGAAGAGGAGGACATGGAGTGTCAGGATGTAGAGCAACATAAGGTCTTTAACGAGGAGGCCATGTTGGAGAATCAACCAACCCTCACATCATTGGGTAAGAGGAGACTCATTTCTTGTAAAGGAGGGAGCAGTACGGGAGGGTCCACCTAAATCCCCCCATCATCTGATAATCTCATAGAGACATTGGCTATCATTCATAAAAGGCTGTGCAGTAAAAAAAAATATGTTCGGGAAAATACCGCATTCAGTATTTTAGACTTTTGTGTGAAGTGCGGGTATTTACCGCTGTCGGTAACGTGAGAAGAGTAGCTGCCTGTGTTTTGTTACATTCCAGTTCTCTGTGCAGAGACAGCATTACAATAAGGGGCATCCCAACTTCCCATTAGATGTGCATGTTTTGTTATACTGCCTCTGCTTGCTCTGAATCTGTCTATTAGTCTTTCTTAACAATCTATTTAATTGCCACAGCTTAGAAGAACTTCAAGAAACTTTACACATGGCAGGCTTTTTTGATGTGAAATACACATTTTAAAAGCAGGAACCCAAGAGGTTAAACACAGACTCTCGTTGCTGCTGCCCGGGGGGAGATCTCACTGCTTCTGCTTGTGAGTCTCCATTAACAACACACAGTCTTGCATAGACTTTGCTCTTATTGCTCTCTTATCATCTCTTCAGAGCAGGCGGTATTCTTCTGTGCCATTACCATCTGCTCTAATCTTTATGAGTTTACATTTACTGACATTTGTTGAGGTTATTACCGCACAAGTCTGTAATTTACCTCACTGCTCTGTAATTGTAGCTTTTCATGTGGTAATTGCTTTTATGAATTGACATTTTGCTAAGTGCTCGGTAATGTCAGCTGTTTTCTGCATTATGCGGTAAAGCTTTATGAATGATAGCCAATGTGTTCAGTCAGTGTGTGTTTTTCCTACAGACGGATCCAGTGACAGAAACTCACCAGAGAGATGCACAGGTCCGCTTTATTCCCCGGATTTTACATGGGGCGATCACAGCTATGCCTGCTGGTATCAGGTAGATGGAACTGACTGTAGACTATTCTTCTGTGCAATATCAGTTTCTTTGTTTTTTCTAGGGCTCACCTTTCACAGATAATTAAACCCATAACTTTGTGGTTTTAGGGTAAACTACTGACTGATAGGAAAGTGGAGGTTAAGGAGGAAAAAGAAGATTTGTATCTTACGTATAATCAGCCATTTACAAAGGAGGGTGACATGATGAGGACAATTAAAGAGGAAGAAGAAGAGACGCATGTGAGGGGTGATCAGTCTATGGAGGAGGGTGATATGAGGACAAGTAAAGAGGAAGAAAAAGAGACGTATGTGAGGAGTGATCAGCAGTCTATAGAGGAGGGTGACATGATGGAGACAATTAAAGAGGAAGAAAAAGCGACGTATGTGAGGAGTGATCAGCAGTCTATGGAGGAGAGTGACATGATGGGGACAATTAAAGAGGAAGAAGAAGAGAAGCATGTGAGGGATGATCAGCACTCTATGGAGGAGGGTGATGTGGTGAGGATAATTAAAGAGGAAGAAGAAGAGACGTATGTGAGGAGTGATCAGCAGACTATGAAAGAGGGTGACATCATGGTGACCATTAAAGAGGAAGAAGTGACGTGTGTGAGGAGTGAGCTGCGGTCTGTGGAGGAGGGTGACATTATGGTGACAGTTAAAGAGGAAGAAGATACGTATGTGAGGAGTGATCACCAGTCTATGAAGGAGGGTGATATCATGGTGACAGTTAAAAAGGAAGAAGAAGAGACATATATGAGGGTTGATCAGCAGTCTATGGAGGAGGTGATAGTGATGATTAAAGAGGAAGAAGAGCAAACGTATGTGAGGGGTAATCAACAGTCTGTGAACAAGGGTGACATCATGGTGACAATTAAAAAGGAAAAAGAAGAGATGTATTTGAAGAGTGAGCTGCAATCTACTGAGGCAGGTGACATCATGGTGACAATTGAAGTGGGAGAAGAAGAGACGTGTGTGAGGAGTTATCAACAGACAAATGACGGTAAGTCATCAGCTCAAGTCGCTAGCAGTATATTGGGTAAAGCTGGCGTTCTTGCTAGACAAATAGGGCACTCTGTGGCAGAAACCATGGGCGCCTTACAATGGGTACTCTTCTGGTTGCCCAGGTACCACATATAGGGTATAGGATAGTCAGATTGTAGGATGGAAATGTGTACAACACCATCTCTATCGCTAACGACAAAGTTATAAGGTGCTTAGAAATTATATGTGGAATTAAAGGACCACTATCGTGAAAAATGGCAAAATTGAAAATACATGTGTACGCAGACAAATAAGAAGTATGATTCTCCCACAGTAAAATGAGCCATAAATGACTTTTCACCTATGTTGCTGTCACATACAGTAAGTAGTAGAAATCTGACATTACCGACAGGTTTGGGGCTAGACCATCTCTCCATAGGGGATTCTCAGCATGACCTGATTCTTTATAAAAACATTCCCTAAAAATATTTCTACAAAGATGCTGGCCAGATTCCCTGCTCGCTGCACACTTTTTTTGGCAGTTGGGCAGAGCAACTGACAATCACTAAGTGCTTTAGCAAATAAATAAAACCCTGAGAATCCCCCATGAGGGGATAGGCTAGTCCAAATCCTTTCGGTTCTGTCAGATTTCTACTACCTACTGTAAGTGACAGCAACATAGGATAAAATTTATGGCTCATTTTACTCTGGAAGAAATGTACTTCTTATTTTTATATGTTCACGTGTATTTTACATTTTACAATTTTCACTATAGTGGTTCTTTAAGAGGCCAAATTAATAATAATAATCCTAACGTTTATGTAGCGCTTTTCTCCTGTTGGACTCAGCCACTAAGGGTGTGCTCTAGAGGCCAGGACTTCTCACTGAATAGGTACTAACCCTAAACCAGCACACTATCCAGCCACTTAAACTAAGGACACCTGAAGTGAGGGGCATATGGAGTCTGCATGGTTTATTCCCTTTTAAACAATACCAGTTGCCTGGCAGTTCCGCTGATCTTTTCAGTCAAAGCACCTGTACTGCATGCTTGTTCAGGGTCTATGGCTAAAAGTATTAGAGGCAGAGGATCAGCAGGACAGCCAGGCAACTGGTATTGTTTAAGGCTGCTTTCACATCAGGACGTTAAAGTCGCACATTACAGCAGCTCCTAACGCAGAACAACTCACAGTATTGAAAAAGCAATAGGCTGTTCACAGTGCCCACGGTGCGTTGCAGTATGACGCTGCACGTTAAATGAAAGTGCAGCATGCTGTGCGTTATACTCGTAATGTTTGCACATGCTCAGTAATGTTTTCCTTTTTTTTTTAAATGTGACGCATGCGTCGTTTTTGTTCTATCAGTATGCGTCAAAAAGTATGCATCAAAAGTACGCATCAAGAGACGCATAACGCAATTCAATATAACGTCCAACCAAAACTAACATGCGTTGCGTTAGGGGCACGTTATGCGACCTTAACGTTGCATCAAACGCAACGTCTTAGTGTGAAAGAGCACTTAAGGGGCACTACAGTGAAAAATTGTAAAATTTAAAATATGTGCAAACATAAAAAAATAAGAAGTATGTTTTTTCCAGAGTATAATGAGCCATGAATTACTTTTCTCCTATAATGCTGTCACTTACATTAGGCAGTAGAAATCTGACAGAAGTGACAGGTTTTGGACTAGTCCATCTCTTCATAGGGGATTCTCAGCAAGGCTTTTATTCTTTATAAAGATATTCCCTAAAAAGGATTTAAACATTGATGCTGGCCAGCTTCCCTGCTCGCTACACAGTTTTTTGGCAGTTGGACAGAGCAACTGCCATTCACTAAGTGCTTTTGAAAATAAATATATCCCTGATAATCCCCTATAAAGAGATGGACTAGTCCACAACCTGTCGCTTCTGTCAGATTTCTACTACCTACTGTAAGTGACAGCAACATAGGAGAAAATTAATTAATGGCTCATTTTACTCTGGAAAAATGTACTTCTTATTTGTATATATTTGCACATATTACAATTTTTCGCTGTAGTGCCCCTTTAAAAGGAAATAAATATGGCAGTCTCCATATCTCTCTCACTTTAGGTGTCTTTTTAAGAACCTTCAATGCAGTATTTTTTTCAGAAATAAAGGACAATTGAGAGGCTAGGAAATTCAGTAGTTGGCTGAGAAGTTTGTGTGGCAAAGGAAAGTTTTGAGTGAGAAGCTCAAGAATCTCTACAAAATCGCGACCACGAGATTTGGGTTGAGAATAATGAAAATAACGTAATAAAAAAAGGAAGTAGGCTAAAACTTTATAATAGCATTATCTAGCCTTTGCTGCCTGACTATTTGCCATGTGTTAATATATTAGGGCCAGATCAGGTAATTTGGGCATGGGGATCAATAGCTCTAATAGACGCCTGTGTTACCTATCAGTATTCGGGCGTCCAGGCGGGGAGTTGAGCCCCGATGCGATTTGCAGCCCTGGTGCCAGGTAGTGCATAGGAAAATAATGGTAAACTAAATGACATACATTTTTGTAGGTAGCAGCACCACCCGACACCCAACAATGCGCTGTAGTATGTATTCAATAGGGCTTTAGCTGAACTGCTTCCTGCTTTATCTGACCGCTCTCCAGCATCTGCATTGCTGCAGAGGTCAGGGTATCATATAAAAGATACAGTTGTAGAGTCCCATACCCAGATGTCAGATACTCTACAGGTCTCAGGGGACCTCCTTTTCGTAAAAGAGAACTGCACAAACAAGGTGCGTAGCCTAGATATTACACCTTATAGCGTGAGGGACCCCTCCCCCACGTGATCACAATGGACCATAGCTGCATGAGAATGGAATGAGTTTTGCTTCCCCTAGACCAAAAATCAGTGCTGTGAGAGGCAGAAGCTGATGGACTTGAGGCCATTTCTCTGCCTAATATGTAACCACAACAGATCTTGGCCAGAATTGGTAATAAAGGCTGCCTGAATGGCCACTTCACAACTAAAATAGGCAACCATCTATAATGGGGAGGATGCAGTAAAATATTTCAGTTATCTTGTGATTCACTAACCTCAGTGTTTATGAAGAAACTTTATGGTAAGTTTTATCTGGAGAGGTTTCTCATGTACCTAGTGTGAAGACTTGCCATACGTACTCAAATTTAAACTGATGACAGTAACTATGAACCGAGGTACTAATTTTCTCCTTGAGGCACAAAAAAATCAACTCGACTCAAGTATAAACCTAGGGTAGAAACTAAGGTCACTACTATTAACATGCCCATTGCCATATCACTTCTCTGGTGGACTAGTGGTCCTACCTCTCCCATACAGTGTTTCCTGGTGTCAAGTGGTCCCCCCTCTTTCCCCCAAACAGCGTTCCCTGATGTTTTGTGGTCTGCTTTTTCCATACAGCATTCCCTGGTGTCTAGTGGTCCCCTCTCCCATACAATATTCCCCAATATCTAGTGGTCCCCCTTTTGGGCACAGCATTCCCTGGTGTCTAGGGGTCCTCTCTCCCTCCCCATACAGCTTTCCCTGTTGTCTAGTAATCCTCTTTTCCTTACAGGTTCCCTGGTGTCTAGTAGCCCCTATCCCTCCTTATGTCCCCTAATAGCAGAGTAATGGCAGTGGAGATGGTTCGAAAACCATGTCACTAGATCCAGGGCCAGGTGAAACTGCATCGGGATTCTCCAAGTCTTCTGTTGGATTCGCCCTCCAGCATCTGCAGTTCGTTCTCTGCCAGTACCAGGAAGTAGAAAACTAACTTTGGACACTTGAGGGTGAATCAGACAGGACAAAGACTGAGATCCAAAAACCCCTTTCTCGCATTTAGAGATGCTCAGTAATAAAATAGGGGGTTAAATTCTGCCTGCCGCTCATATGATGGTGCAAGCAGGATGAATAAGGGGGTCTTTTTCAGATCCCTTACCAATTCATCAGTTGTGCTAGTGTTAAATAGTACAACTACACTGATTGTGTCGCAGTAGTGGGTCTTCCCTCTTCAAACTCCTGGTGCCAACTGTTTGAGATCCCAACCACTGTGTATAAACATGGTTTAGGTCCTTCACTGTATTAACCTCCTTAGCAGGAATCTCGAGTCAGGCTCGGGACAAAAATCCGCAGCTCAGAGTGAGTTATATGCAGGAGCTGCTGCAGATCTCTCTGTGGTATGTTTTTTTATTCCCTTGTGTTAAGGGTCTGAAAGCATGTAAAAAAATACACGGCTTTTAGTCCCTAAATCTGGAAATACTCATAATGCCAGGAGGCTTAATGACTAGTTATGGCAAGGCCTTGATTCCTTCCATCTCTGCCACTTCATGCCACATGGGCCGGAGTTATGGTCATGTCCATAGTTGGTTTGGTCAATGTACACACATTAGTTATAGAGAGGTACATTTGTTGACTGCTTGACATATGTTTCACTCCTGACTGCACAACAGGGAAATGTAAGCATTTTTAATACTCTTTCCCAACAGGTGGACACGGCGTCTGGATTACCTCGCAGGGACATTATTCAGCATCTTCTGATTTGAAAAAAAATGATTCTCCTCGCTTCCTGATTACTGTATACCCTGATACTCAAACCACAGGTCACAGCGAAAGCAATGCTGGAAGACCAACGGATCTCAGCGATGGTAAGGACTTTTCTGGGATACCACGTACCATGACTTCAGATACTGATGAGCGGTGCCACTGGATGGCTTCATCCGCAGAGCCTTCTAAACTGGAGGACTCTTCTCCTAAAACAGATTGTGCCACCTCCAGAAAAGGGGATAAAAGTGTTCCAAGTTATGAGTATCAGAGTTTACTATCTGAATCTGAACAGCAGAGGATGCCCACCCCCACCCGTCCATCTTCATGCCTGGTCTGTGGGAAGTATTTTTTACATAAATCAGACATTGTTAGACACCAGAGAGTTCACTCCGGTGCGAAGCCATTTTCTTGCTCTGAGTGTGGCAATGCATTCTCAATAATGTCAAATCTCTTAGCACACCAGAGGATCCACACTGGGCTGAGGAATCCGGATGAAGACCAGCCTTTAGTTGTTAGACACCACGTAAGTGACACTGGTGGCAAGCCTCTCTTGTGCCCCGAGTGTGGCCAAGTTTTTTCCAGTGAAGATGATCTCAGTGTTCATCTGAAGGTCCATATTGGCGAGAAGATGTTTTCCTGTCTGCATTGTGGGAAACAGGTCCTACGGAAGAAAGAGCTTATTATCCACCAGAGAGTCCACAATGGTGAGCAACCGTACTCCTGTTCAGAGTGTGGGAAAATCTTTGTTCAGAAATGGGGTCTCCTTATACACCAGAGGACTCACACAGGGCAGCACCCTTTCTCCTGTACAGAGTGTGGGAAAAGTTTCATTCATAAAAAAACTTTAATTGTTCATCAGCAAATCCACATAGGCGATCGTCCTTGTTCAGAGTGTGGGAAAGATTTTATTCAGAAAAAGGATCTTCTCAAGCATCAAAAAACCCATTCCAGCAAGCTTTCTCACCCATGTGCAAAATGTGGGAAATCATTTGCCACAAAGCACAGGTTAAATGAGCACCAGAGAGTTCACGACGGCAAGAAAAATTTCTTGTGCTCCGAATGTGGAAGAAGTTATTACCATAAAAAAAGCCTTGATGCCCACATGAAGGTCCACAGTAGCGAGAAGCTTCTGAGAGATCTTCCACACCAGAAAACACACACAGACAAGGGCCTCTTATCATGTTCAGTGTGTGGGAAAAGTTATCGTAGTAAAGGAAACCTTATTATACACCAGCAAACTCACAGTGGAGATCGTCATTTTAAATGTTCTGAGTGTGGGAAAGGTTTCTTCCTGAAAAGTTATCTTCTTATACACCAGCGAACCCACACTGGTGAGCGTCCCTTTTCATGTTCTGAGTGCGGTAAAAAATTCTATTCTAAATGGTACCTTCGG
Source organism: Hyperolius riggenbachi (assembly GCF_040937935.1). NCBI lineage: Eukaryota > Metazoa > Chordata > Amphibia > Anura > Hyperoliidae > Hyperolius > Hyperolius riggenbachi. Next base: position 236,649,841 of record NC_090655.1, read on the forward strand.
AATCACCAGAGGATCCACACGGGGGAACGCCCCTTTGTGTGTTTAGAGTGTGGGAAATGCTTTACTGAGAAAGGAACCCTTCTGGCACACTACAGAACCCACACTGGTATACGTCCTTTTTCCTGTTCAGAATGTGGGAAAGGCTTTATTCAGAAACAAGGCCTCATTAGACATCAGAGGACCCACACTAATGAGCGCCCCTTTTCATGTTCTGACTGTGGGAAATGCTTTATTGAGAAAGGATCCCTTCCGGCACATTACAGAACCCACACTGGCGTACGTCCTTTTTCCTGTTCTGAGTGTGGGAAAGCCTTCACTCAGAAACAAGGCTTGCGTAGACACCAGAGGACCCACACTAATGAGCGCCCTTTTTCATGTTCTGACTGTGGGAAATCATTCCGAGCAAAAGGAAATCTAATTGTGCATCAAAAAAGACATTTTCACTGATGACACATATTGGGAAATAATTGTAATAATTTGAATTATACATGATTAACCTGAAGCAAATTTAAATGGTCATTCTATTCAAAACTGATATTTCGGTTATAGGCGGAGTCTTTTGGTGGGCAGAGTCATCTCTTGGCTTTTTACGTCACTTGATAAGTCCACCAATGATCCAGGTGCTCTTCCTGCCTGCCTTGAGGTTATTTTCTAATGAGAGCTCCACCCCTTAACTCTGACATTTTAGCTGTACCGTTCATTCGTCCTTCAGCTACAGCCCGTGGGGAAAACAAAATGGCAGCACCTACCTTGACCCTTAAATAATATTTCTGGGCATACTTTCATTTCAGCAGCCAGCCAATTGCAATTGCCGTTAGTACAGGAGACGGGGCTTGTTGCATAATAGTTATATTTATTTATGGGGAAGAAGCTGCTAAAATATCTCTCCATGAGTTCCCATCATGCAGCATGATCCCGCCATTCTGAGTCAATAGTCATAGTCAGCTTACAGTCTCCTCTCTGGAATTATTATGTCATCTCCTGTCTGGTTGCCAGAAAAAAATAAAAGTATATATAAAGTAGAATCTGATTATGGTAAACTTTGATATAGTAAACCTCCCACTATAGTAAAATCAGTCCTCCGTTCCCAACCCTGCACCTGTTTGAATATATAATGCATGACCACTTCTGATATAGTAAACTACTTGACCAGGTCCTTTGAAGGTTACTATAAAGGAATGCTACTGTGCATATACAGTTAGACCCCCAGTATCCAGCACAGGTGGGGATTGTCTGATACCGGATACAAGTGCTTGCTGGTTGCTGGAACCAGTGCTAGAATAATACTAACCTCCCCCGGAAGCAGCAGAAAGAACTTACCGGTCATCCGAACGCCGTCTGGTACACATCCAGCAGCTCCCAGCGGCTTTCAGGTGTCCTCCGTGTACGGCTCCCGGTGTGTCACCTGACCCACATTGGGTCACATGACATGCTGGGAGCTGTGCATGGAAGCCTGAAAGCCGCTGAGAGCTACAGGATGTGTAGAGGATGGCACTCGGACAACCGGTAAGTTGTTTCTGCACTGAAAACCCCTAAAGTTCCTCCCCTGTTATGCCCTTACGGCATGCGGTTAGTTGAGAATTCCAGATGCCTGAGTTCTGGATACCAGGGGTTTTACTGTATGTATACATATACAAAGGGCTGAAGAGAAACGGGCTCTTGGTAACGCTTTACATTATTTGTAAATGCGCTCAAGCCCACCGACTACGCCAAAGTGTCCCCAATACGGGGAGTCCTGCTCTACAGAAAACGCTAGTACTCTCTACATCTTTCTTATGGGGTCAATGCCAGAAGCCCAAAGAGTCCAGTAAACTAATTGGAAAAACCCCTCAGCTTCCAACTAGCTACTAAGCTCTTTGGATGTGTACAATCTGCTCAATTATACGCTATGACTGTGCTACAGGTGGGTGTGGTTATGCTCACAAGGGATTATAATGAATAATGCAAGGGGGTGAGCAGCACAATCCAAAAAGAAACAGCAGTGGAGTTCATATATATTATTATTTTACTAATGTATACATTTATTAGATAACCCATTTGATGGAAAACATAAGGTATTGTAATTGAACAAAATAAAATGATACAGTAATTGAAAAAAGTAAACATGGTTGTTTTAATATATAAATGGTTGTGGGTTATGTATGCTCATAGTTGATTCATAATTGATGCAAATTTTATGACAGTTTAGGCGGCATGATAATGGTCCAGCTCAGCTGCTGATCCACTGCCGCTAATACTTTTAGCCCTAGCCCCTGAACAAGCATGCTCTAGAACAGATGTTTCTGACATTATTGTCAGATCTGACAAGATTAGCTGCATGCTTGTTTCTGGTGTTATTCAGACACTACTACAGCCAAATAGACCAGCAGGTCAGCCAGGCAGCTGGTATTGTTAAAAGGAAATAATTATGGCAGCCTCGATATTCTTAGCACTTCATTTATCCTTTAAGTAATTTTTTTAAAGCATACATTGACCCAACAATAGTACTAATAAAATATCTCAGCAGGAACACAAATAAATGAGAAACTATAGATTTCGCCAATTTAGATGTGATTAGGTAGAAATAGGCTGGCGCAGAAATAATGGTACAGTAATAAATTTGTAGAAAAACACTCCCAACATTCAGGGCTAGGATACCAGGATTGATTTTTTTTAGCCAGGACACGATCTACATGAAGTTTGTGTGCTGTCCCTGTTTTTGCATGAGTTTCATCAAAGTTAGTGAATTGTTATTGAATCACTTCTTTGTGCCTGGATCTGCTGTACAGGGAAATGCATGCTACACTTAGGCCTGGTACACACCATGCAGTTTTTGTTTCACATCCAAATTTCAATTGTGATCTGAGTGAAACAAAAAAAGAAATACAGTATACTGATTGCCAGCGATAGATCCCAAACTTAAAATCTCTTTCTCGATCAGAAGTAGATTGGACATAATGGAAAATATTGATGTAAATACTGGCTATTGTTTTGTATGTCCTTTTGATTCATTTTGGATCCATATCTGATTGGAGAAATTATCAGTAAGCTGATTTGAATAAGTAAAAAAAAAAATCACATACATGTGTGCACCAGCTTTCTTATCGATGTCAGATCTGAATATCGATCTGATCACTCGCTCGATTAGGAAGTGCAATGGATGGATCTGGAGGATGAACGTCAGTAGGTGAACCCCACGAACCAGAAAGGAAAAAGACAGACAGAGGACACCAGGAGCACCAATACAGTGTAGGATTTCAATCAATGGCATAACAGATAAAATAATTACTACTTACAAAACTGTGGCTAGAAGGCAACCGCAGTCCTGAGCCCATGAAGAATTCCATCTTCATGCAGATGAGGCCAGTCTTCTTTATGATGTTGATGGTCGCACTCCAGGTAAAGAACTAAAACCACTGGGTATAAAAATCACAGGAGGAACCTCTGACTAGGGAAACAAACTGACCCCAGATGGGGAAACAGCACCCCAGGAATATAAAAAGTTTAAAATAAACAATCTTACCTCAGATGAAGAATAGGATTCTTGAATAAGTGTGTTTTTAAGGGGCGCTAGCAGTTTGAGAGGTTTGGGGAGAGACTTATGTATTTTGGAAATTAATTTTAGACGAGGGGAGAGGCTTGTGAGAAGTCCTGTATGGGTGAGTAGGAGGAGGTGAATTTAGAGGAGGATAGCAGAGGGTCATGCACAGTGCGGAGGTTGCGGTTAGGATGGTGCTAGGAGACTCATAGCAAGGAAATGAACAGCGCTACTTAAAAACAGATGAGTGCCTACCTGCAAAAGAGTGCAAGCCCCACTTATAGGATAAAATACACACTGAGCATACACATGACCTGTCTACCACTGGAGGATGTTGGTTTCCTGTAACAGCTTGCATGAAACTTGTTAAGTACTCGTCCCTCCCACTGCGAAGAAGTCAATCCTCCATGGGAGGGGACCTAACACTAACTAAATCCTACCTATGCATATGCATAGCCTGGGCGCGCTACCAAGTAAAATTGAAAATTGCGCAAAAAGTGGGATCAGCGCATCACCAGGCCGCCTCCGAATGGCCTCCGATCAGAGATGCGCTGAGCCCCCCCCCCCCAGAGACTGCAAACGCACCTTGAACCCAAACGGAAGCTCTGCATATACACCAAAAGCAAAGCTGTTAAGTGGGAGCGGCTGACCAACATTGAATTAAATTAGTACATAGCAAGGAAATGAACAGCGCTACTTAAAAACAGATGAGTGCCTACCTGCTCATGAGGAGATGTTGGGGGGAGGAGAGCTTTGTAGGTTGGAATTAAAGGGAATCTGAAGTGAAAATAAACTTATGAAATAATGAATTGTATGTGTAGTACAGCTAAGAAATGGAACATTGGTAGCACAGATATGAGTCTCCAGTACAGGAAGAGTTAAGAAACTTCACTTGTTATCTATGCAAATAGCTTCCCTGAGCTCTTCGACCTAACTTGGGTTGGCTACAGTGCTGTTTTCTGAAGCACTTATACGTCAAAGAAACAGTTAGAGGCAGCTTCAGATAAGGTTTTACTGCATGGAAGTTCAAAGGGTCATTGGCTCTGCTCTGTTACATAGTTTAAAATACAGAGTGTAGTTTGTAATTGCACATATGAGAGAATGATGGAATGTTATAAAAAAGCTATATAACTGAAAAATATTACTATAAAAATGATGCTCTTTTCTTTGCTACTAATGTTCTATGAATTAATCTGTACTACACATACAATTTCATTATATCAGTTTATCATTATAAAAGTTTTTTTTTTCTTCTATTTTTATTAGTTAAACTTAAATTAGTTGGATTAACTTACTTCTAGAACAAATGTAATTACAGCTAAAATGAAAAAAAAAAAATCTGAAACTGAGAAAGGTTTAGTGAATTAGTACTTTAATGACATCCAGGTTATCAACAGTTAATTGAATCTGCAGTTCCTGCGTTCTCCAGCGGGTGGCAATTTTGCTTGTACTGAGTGGAACGCACAATTAAGCTGTCATGAGGCGCATGAAGAAGATGTGATGTCAGCCAGAGACAGGAAGTTCTGGGTAAGAGGTGAAGTGGGCAGAAGTGGTGAGGAGACATTGCAGAGACTGGCAGCAGAGGAGGTAATAAAAGATCATTTTATACAGTATTTACCCATGGAAACCCCCTCTGTCTACTATTACCAGGAACTTCTGCTGCACACACAGTTACATCACACTTATTATTACCTGCTTACATTCAGTAATCATTTTATTAGATCTTTAGGGGATAGTTCATCATTTTTTTTTTTTTTTACTGAATAGTATTGACTAAGAACAGTTTCAGTGCTGTGGACATCTTCCCTATGGGAACCAGGAAACAGTGGATCATCATTGAAGGTCTGTCCATTGTGGTTCAGTAGATTTCTCTTTCCAAGTCCATGCTTAGGTCCTGGATTTATGGGTGTAGTTCTCCTTCTATACAGGGTGTCAGCGCCAAGACAGCTCATGTTGGCACTGTGCCGATGATTTAGGTGCTGCCATAGGCCATGATGCGAAATACGGCTATATCATCGCTCAGTGACTAATTTGCAAAACTAATTTGCAAACAAACTAGCTGGAGCCTGAGTTACATGCCCCCCCCCCCCCCCCCGAGTTGCTGGGAATAGTATTTAGTATGGGTAGGAGTTTTTCTAGAGCAGGGTGAGTCATCTATCGGCTTCACCCTGCCCCCAAATCTGCCCGCACCATTATTGAATGTACGCTGCAGCATTGCCTTGTCTGAACACAGTACAGTTTGTAGAAAACATTGCCCTGCCCCAGCAGGTTTCAGACATTGGCAAATAAGATAGAAAGCTTACACATGCCCCCCCCCCCTTTTTTTAGTTAATTTGGTAATGTTATACTGGTCTTACAGCACACCAGACCTGGAGGCTGACATGTTTATCTCCTTTTAAATTATACGCATTGCCTGGCTGTTCTGTTGATCCTCCCTCTCTAATACTTTTAGTCATAGCCCCCGAACAAGCATACAGATCAGGGGGTCTGACTGGATTAGCTGCATGTTTGTTTCAGGTGTGTGATTCAGCCACTACTGCAGCCAAAGAGATCAGCAGGACTGCCAGGCAACTGATATTGCTTAAAAGGAAATGCATACAGCAGCCTCCATATCCCTCTCAGTCCAGGTGTCCTTTACATTTGATTCCATGTTTATTCCTTTCCTGTATTGTATTTTATGTTGCTAAATTCCCTGCTTGCAGAAGGAGGGGGAGTGTCTGGAAGGACAGAAGGATCAGGAGGAGATTGTTGTAATGGAAGATCAGAAGATCCCACCCAATCATCAGGTGGGAGATTAATGGCTAATTACTTATATTTATGTTATGATTTACATATTAGCTGCCTTCTTTTTATTATTATTTTTAATTGTACTTTAAGGGTGAAAGTTCAGTGGATTTTAATATTGTTGTTAAAGAAGAGATGATGAATGAAGATGAAGCAGATGTGACGGAGGAGGGTCAGTACTTAGGAGGACACAATGACCTCTACAAGGAGATGCTGGAAAATAAGCCACCCCTCATACCATCAGGTATCCCTCATGTCCCCCTCCCTCCCTCCACCCCTTGTTCTGATAAAGACACAGACATAATGTATTCAGCCGGTGTGTGTTTTTCCTGCAGATGGATGCAGCAATAGAAACCCAACAGAGAGATGTGCAAGTCCTTGTCCACAGGAAGATTACACCATCTCCCATTATCAGGTAGGCAGGGCCGGCGCTACCATAGGGGCAACCTGGGCAATTGTCCTAGGGCCTCAAGCTGGCTGCTGGGCATCCCCGGGTCTCCTCTCAACATTACTGTGGTCCCCGTGGCCCCTGCAAAGGTGTCAGCAGTGCAGCAACTAGCTTGTCCAGGGCAGGCGCGCTCCTCCATGGGTCTATGGCTCCGTGCAGTCCCACCTTCATCCTCACAGGGGCGCCCCTCTCCTCTGTGACTCCATGGCATATTACGTAATAACCTGTTGGGTCACGGAGGAGAGAGTGTGCATGACCATGCGAGGATAAAGACAGGAAAGCGCAGAGCCATGGATGAATGGAGAAGCGCGCTGGAGGGTATTTGGCAGCAACAAAAAAGGCCCTTATGGCGTTTTTGAGGGAGAAGTCAGGTCTGTCGGGGGAAGGGGTGTCTGTCAGGGGTTAATTTAGCCTGGGGGCTCAATGATAACTAAACCCAAACTGCAAAAGACTGCATTGTTGTCTGTGTTGAGATTTTGTTGGTGGTCAAAAATGTTACTCTCACTAACCTGTTGTGGTTTTAGGGTGAAGAAATGCCTTGTGTGAAGGTTGAGATTAAACAGGAAGAAGAAGGGACATACAAAACATATGATGAGCAGTTTACTGAGGAGGGGGGAATGATGAAGTCAGTTAAAGGAGAAGAAGAGAAAAATGTGAGGGGTGATCAACGGTCCACACAGATTAATGATATGATGAGGACAATCAAGGAGGAAGAAGACCCATACATGCAGGATGATCAACAGTCTACTGCAGCAGGTGAAATGAAGAGGACAATTAAACAGGAAGCAGCTTCACTAAGTGTTAATACAGGTAAGTAATACACACTGCATGCAAAAACTTCACATTTCCATTGTAGCTCTAGCTAGACGTTTAATGAACAGAGAAAGATGGAAAACGATGGGAGAGTGAATTGTCAATCAGCATAGAAAGGTATCTCATTCATTTGATAAGGTAACTGTGGAAAACTATTGTTGGCCCAATTCACTTTTTCTCCAAGTTTTCTCCTAGGTGATATTTTTACACCTTATTAATAGGGATGATCAATAAGATGCAAATATTTCTGAGTTCATGTAGAGTAAACCAACAAACATTGATTCTGGTCTGGTGATACCTTTAATGTACATGGTTTATTGCAAGTTTTCGAAATATTACGTTTCTTCTTCAGGCATTATACAGAACTGGATCTGAACTGTACAATAAGAAGTTTGGAATCGCATACAGACTTACGGTATATATGATTCATACATATCATAGAATCATATATAAGTCTGTATGTGATTCAGAGCTTCTTATAGTATGGTTCTGATACAGTTCTGTATAATGCCCTTAAAAGAAACATAATGTCTTGAAAGCTTGCAATAAACCATGTACGGTTAGTCATTAAAGGTATCACCTGAAGCAACGTTAGTTGGTTTGCATTTCTGCTCCTCGACTAACACCGGACCATCCGTCACTGGTCAATTTTTATGCAAATTTATGCAGCTTGAAAATGGAGCAGTCAAGTCCCACCCAGGTTTAAATTGATTGGTCAATTTTCAAGCTGCATATATTTGCATAAAAAAATCACATAATTCTGCATGAACTCAGAAATATTTGCATCTCATTGATTTTCCTTACTTATTTACCCTTTAACAGCACCATTTGGAAAAACATATGTGCGCTGCAGGGCCCCCTTTCATATCTACTTGTTCCGGACACTGGATTGGTTCTCCTATTCCTCCATTGGCTCTCCTCTTCCTCCACCGAGTGGCACTACATTGCAGACATACCCGTAAGACTTTTCCACCACCGAGTGGTGCTGTATCGCTGACATCATCCTCTGGGTCCCGATCAAATGTCATATCAAGAAGAGAATTTTGTGGTTGCAGCATCGCAGGTGGAGGAAGAGGAGAGCTGATCCAGCATCTGGAACAGGTAAATATGAAACTGCATTAGGCAGCCCAAGATCAACCAGCTGAGAATATCCTGCCCTGAGTTATCTCATATGAAACAACATGGGCAGGGCTGCTAAAAGGTTCATTAAATGCTTTTTACGGCACCAGCAAGCAAGCAAGCAAATACTCTGAATACTGTTGACAGTACTTTTTCAATTGCAGAGCTATTTTAAAAAGAATATGAAAAATTATCTCCTAGGAGAAACTTGGTAGGAAAAAATGGATTTGGGCCCTGAATATTCTACCTTAGTGTGATGGGTACAGATAGATCCTCCATTCCTCAGTACATAGGGTCCTCCTAGATTCTCCTATCCTCAGTATGGGGGGTCCATTAATATGCTCCTATCCTCAGTATGGCAGGTCTACCTAGTCCTAGATCCTCACATACTCAATATGGAAGGTCCACCTAGACCCCACCACCCCCATGTAGGGTGGGGGTGGTAGGGTCTAGGTGGGCCTTCCATACTGAGAGATGGTGAGCATCTCTTAAACACTAAGAAACAATGTATTTAGTTTGTGTTTCTTACAGATGGACCCAGTAACAGAAATCCACCTAAGAGATGTACAGGTCCTCTTTATGACGGACACCGTAAACGGGAAGATAAGAATTATGGACAATGTTCTCAGGTAAATGGAACTGAGGGTCTTTAGAGCTCAAAATGACTCCAGACAGTATAACATTATGATATCTGATATAGTGACGGCTTATTAATTCTCATAACTATGTATTCATTGTATATGTCCTAAAAGACCTCAACGTTTTTTTTTTCAATACACTGATTAGCCAAAGGAGCCCCACAGCTAATTTCATTTCTAATATACCTTTAATGCTTACTTAACAATGAAATTGAAGGTACAATGACTAGTACAAAAAACCTATGTAAAGAAAACATTTATAGCAAAACAAAATTGCTGCTCTACCAATAACTAAAAATATAATATTTTATCTAGGGGTAGTGTCTGCAGGGATTTTAGGGGTCGGTTTATTCCCTATTAATTTGAAAGTGACCAGGCACAATGCAAGCAAAGCAGGGGGAGCAGCAGCTGCGATCGCAGGGAGCCCAGAGCTGTGGGGGGTCCTCACTGCTAACCTTCCCATCTTCCGATACAGGGGACTATACTTCAGATCAGGTGTTTTGTGGCCACTCTTGTTACGGGTGTGAAGATCACGATGGCCACACTAGTGTTATGACCCTTGTGAGATGAACCCCAAGGCTGTGAAGGGCACCAAGGGGAGGCAATTGGGGGGGGGGGGGCATCAACGTTTTGCTGAGGGTCCCCATGAATTGTTGTTAGGCCACTGAACCAAAGGATTCAATGTATAGGTTTGCTCAAATTAATGAGTGGGCCAACACTTCTGTGAACCAGGACACAGCATGCAAGATCTCAAAGTACTTATTCTTAAGGGTAACTTCAAAAATGAACACGCAAGAAAGATTTCTGAGTACAAATTTATGAAAATGTTCAAGACATTAACAGAAGGTTTATATTGTGGAACAAGATTCATGAGTCCTTATGTAACATGATTGACTTTGCTTCATGATCTTAAGAAAGCTGCTAGATTTCATGTTTGCTTGCACTAACTCTCTGGCTCCAGCCTGCTGATCACCTGACATCTAACTGCTAAACAGTAACCAGCACAACTGCCATCTACGTGTTTACTATTTACCTGCATCAGTGTTTTACTTCAGCTAACATCTGGAAATATGCCTGAAGAAGGGGACTAGATCCCAGAAAGCTTGCATTATTTAACTCTATCAGTTAGCCAATAAAAGGTATTACTTTTACAAGACTTTGTTTTTTTTCTGCCTACATAGGTTTGCTCAATAAACTGATCAATTATATGAAAAATTCAAACACCTTTCTATTCATTGATGGTTCTCAACTGATTGTGTAGAGATATTTGATCAACAGTCATGGTAGAATATTGTAACCCATTAAAACTTATTCAGGATTGGTTGTACTACAAAATCAATCATGTTAAAAAAAATTGAGGTGAAATAATGAAAACAATTTATAGCCACCTCAACACTAAAATGTTTTCAGACATGTTTGGTGTCTTTGTAATCAGGACAAACAGCAAAATAATTTAGCATGAAGCCATTCTATCTCTCCTTTTTGAATGTATTTTTTTTTTTTTTGGGGGGGGGGGGGGGGGCAATGAATACATTTCAAAGAACTGTAGTTACATATACCTGTAGTAGAATGAAGTAACTTACTCAGGATATTTACTTTTACAGTAGTTATCCTGGTTGCAGCATCAAAAGCACTTCCTATATCTATATATTGCCAGGTGTTATTTCTACTGGCTTTGGAACACACAGTAAACAAGCATTCTACAGTTATGCACCTGCCAGTAGTAAAGATGCTACCACCTGTGATAAATGTCAGAATGTAAATACAATGACTAGTACAAAAAATCTATGTAAAGAAAACATTTATAGCAAAACAAAATCGCTGCTCTACCAATAACTAAAAATATAATATTTTATCTAGGGGTAGTGTCTGCAGGGATTTTAGGGGTCGGTTTATTCCCTATTAATTTGAAAGTGACCAGGCACAATACAAGCAAAGCAGGGGGAGCAGCAGCTGCGATCGCAGGGAGCAGGGGGGGGGGGGCAATGAATACATTTCAAAGAACTGTAGTTACATATACCTGTAGTAGAATGAAGTAACTTACTCAGGATATTTACTTTTACAGTAGTTATCCTGGTTGCAGCATCAAAAGCACTTCCTATATCTATATATTGCCAGGTGTTATTTCTACTGGCTTTGGAACACACAGTAAACAAGCATTCTACAGTTATGCACCTGCCAGTAGTAAAGATGCTACCACCTGTGATAAATGTCAGAATGTAAATCCGGGTGAGGAAAGATTTTACAATGAGCAAACACTGGTTAAATCATTTATAGATGAATGATGTAAAACAATGAGCAAGTTTATTCAATATGTTATATTCAGTAAAGATCCTTTTTAATATATCTGTACAGATTCAAATTTATTCAGCTCATTGTATAAATATATATGTAAAGAGGAAAATAGGGTAGTTTCAACAGAGTACACTTCTGCTCTAGAATACATTTTATTACACTTTGCTTTTCTACAAAAGTGATAAAACGTCTACAAGACAAACGCTTGTTCAGGTAGAGCTACCTTATTATTTTTCTGCAGATCCTCATACACACCATGTTTAACAGACATTCATCTGCAGATCAGATCCACCAGGATGGATTTTCAGATCTGCAGATGACTGTCAGATATGCAGATGAATGTCAGTTAAACAAGGTGTGTATGAGAATCTGCAGATATCATAGACTATGAATGCAATTTGCAGGAACTGATCTTTTGCAGGAACAGATCTTTTGCAGATACTGATCTGTTGAATGTGTACAGTCTTTGTGTGCAGCATCTTGCAAAGATTTTTATCTGATAGGGAGTTCAGCTCCATAGAATAGACTGTGTAGTGTATGGCACTCATACTACATGGAAGGTGATAAAATTGGTCTAAGATCTTTAATTAATCTTTCAAGTGTGTACACACCATTAGACTTGTCAAAAAGGCAATTTATTTGACTTATTTCCATGAAGACATTGGTCCTCTCTAATAATCGGTTATCAATTAGAAAATACTGAATTCTAGCAGAAAATGTGTTTGATTTTGTACCATGGCCACTTTACTTTGCATTTCAGTACAGACAGCCCAGGTATTTTGTCTTCTTGCTTGAGTAATACGCTACACAAAGCAGGACTTGTTAGTAACCTACACTAATTGAGTCACTGACAGCAACATGGACCTTCCCAATTCCCCACCCTCTGTTAGGATCATGGAGAAGAGGCTCAGCGATTGTGTGCTCAGAACCAAGGCAAGCAGTTCAAAATAATGTGTGGCACTAATCTTGACAATTTGTGGGGAAGATCTGAAACGATTGTTTATTTTACAACAAAGTTAAAATTTAATTTTAACAATGTTGTGTATGTTCTTTCTTTGTGAGTAATTGTAAGTATGTAATTTTTGTGAGTTTAGAGGGAAGACCTCACCACCATAAAAGTTGAGGTGAAAGAAGATGAAGATCCATATGGGAAGATGTGGCATCCTATGGAGGAGGGAGAAATGGCGAAGACAGTTAAAGAGTTGGGCTCAAATCATGCTAAGAGCAGTAAGTAATACAAAAGGAGGGTTTTACTTATTAATTATTTTGTTATTTTTGTGGAGCGTGGTTATTTTACAATATGCACTTTTTTTCCATCTCACTTCAGAGGAACTATACTTAAAATATCACTGGGAGGGAGAAGGCACCCCAAAAAATAACCATGGATGTAATAAATATAAAATAGCTTACCTCTAAGAAAAAGGTGCATTGTCAATATAAGAAGGACATTTTAATAATCAGACATAAAAATTATAACGCGTTTCGCGGAGCACAGTCTGCTTCCTCAGATCAAATAAAGCAGTGTCTGGGTAGCCAAGGTGCAGAGCTTGGAGCACCTAAAAGAAATTTAAAAAAAAAAAAAAAAACTCTCCTCTACCTGATTCACATTCTGAAATGTATCACTGGTGGGAACATCGGTAGTGCTGATAGGTGCATCACTGCAGAATTTAGTCTGTGCTCCAAAGCCAGTAGAAATAATACCTGGGCTCCCAGAATGCTCTGGCAGGAGAATTCTGCATAGCTAAATAGCCTAGGCTGTGACATTACTGCGAGGGTGGGGCTACACACCAATATACAGCAATATATAGATATAGGAAGGGTTTCTGATGCTGAAACCAGGATAATTAACATAAAAGTGGGTATCTTGAATAATTTACTACATTCTACTGTATGTCACTACAGGGGCAGCACAACCATTTTTTAAAAACAACATTTTTTTATATCATGTAGCGAGACAAGGTCTCGCTACATGATAGCCGATGCTCAGCGGCATCCCCCCAGCCCCTCCGATTGCCGGAGATCAGGAGATCCCATTCAACGAACGGGATCTCCTGGAGGGCTTCCCCCGTCGCCATGGCGACGAGCGGGATGGCGTCACCGACGTCGTGACGTCAAAGGGGACTCCGATCCACCCCTCAGCACTGCCTGGCACTGATTGGCCAGGCAGCGCACGGGGTCTGGGGTGCGACGGATAGCGGCGGATCGGTGGGGAGCGGCAGCAATCGGATTGCACACGCAGCTAGCACAGTGCTAGCTGCGTATAGCAAAAAAAAAATTATGCAAATCGGCCCAGCGGGGCCTGAGCGGTGCCTTCCGGCGGCATACGCCAGGAAGGTTAAACACTTCTGGTGTTTTAGATTTTTTTTTTCTTTCATATTTAACTTTACACAAATATAGCTAAATTATTCTCTTGCAAGTAACATAACACTCTTGATTTTAAAAACTTTATTTTTCCTTACAGGCCATTTTGAAGTGCAGAATACCTCAGAGGGACATCTCACATTATTGCCTGGTCTAAGGACAAAATACTCACCGAGCTCACTCACCACTTCATGCCCCAGGACTCATAAATTGGATCACAGAGTTATCAATGCAGACAGTTCAATGGAATCCCCTGATTCTAGTATGTCAGACATTATTACATCAGGTACTGATCTGCAATGCCATGACTCAAATAGATCTCCAGAGCCTTCTAACTTGGATGAAAATATGTCAATTCAAGCCAATACTAAAAACTTTGCAGTTTTAGATGCTGAACATGATCCTCCTGTGTCAGCTCTTGCTGCAGATCAGAGGGCCCAAACCAATGAGCAGCCATGTTTATGTTCAGAGTGTGGGAAATCATTTACATCTAATGCTGATCTTGTTCAACACCAGAAAGTTCACACTGATGAGAAGCTTTTCTCTTGTTCTGAGTGTGGGGAATCATTCACAACAGCGGTAGCCCTTGCTGGCCACTGGAGAAGGCACACTGGCGAAAAAACCTTCACATGTCCCGAGTGTGGGAAATATTTTGTGAATAAAGATAATCTCAATACTCATACGAAGATCCACACCGGCGAGAAGCCATTTTCATGTCAACAATGCGGGAAGCGTTTCCTGAGAAAAGGAGGTCTTCTTATACACCAGCGAATTCACACTGGCGAGAGGCCTTTTTCCTGTTCGGTTTGTGGGAAATGCTTCATTCAGCGATCAGACCTCCTCAAGCACCGAAGAATCCACACTGGTGAGCGTCCTTTTTCCTGCTCACAGTGTGGTAAAGGTTTCTTTCAGAAAAAGGATCTTCTCGTACATCAGAGAAACCACACTGGGGAGAGGCCCTTTTTGTGTTCAGAGTGTGGGAAATGCTTTATCCGTAAAGGATCGTTTCTCACCCATCTGCGTACCCATGCTGGAGATTGCCCCTTTTCATGTTCAGAATGTGGGAAATTGTTCACAGCAAAGTCATTACTTTTTAAACACCAGAGAGTCCACAGTGGCGAGCAACCCTTTTTGTGTTCCGAATGCGGAAGGAGCTTCTCATATAAAGAAAGCTTTAACGCGCACCTGAAAGTGCACACTGGCGAGAACATGTTTTCCTGCACACACTGCGGCAGATTTTTTATTCATAAAAAGAGTCTTATGTCACACCAGAGAATTCACACCGGTGAGGGTCTTTTTTCATGTTCAGAGTGCAGGAAACATTTCATCAAAAAGGGAGACCTTCTTCTGCACCAGCAAACCCACAGAAACGAGCGTCCTTTTTCATGCTCAGAGTGTGGGAAAGGCTTTTTCCAGAAAGTCAATCTTCTCACGCATCAGAGAATCCATACTGGTGAACGTCCTTTTCTGTGCTCTGAGTGTGGGAAAGGTTTTATTTGCAAAGGAGCCCTCCTTACACATCAGAGAACTCACACCGGTGAGCGTCCCTTTGCCTGTTCAGAGTGTGGGAAACGGTTCATTGAGAAAGGACACCTCATGACGCACCAGAGGACACACACTGGTGAGCGTCAATTTACATGTTCAGAGTGTGGGAAAGGCTTCATTTGTAAAGGATCCCTTCTTACACACCAGAGAATTCACACTGGGGAGCATCCCTTCACTTGCGCAGTTTGTGGGAAATGTTTGAAAACTAAAGCAGGTCTATTCCTGCATGAGAAGCGCCATGCCTGCTGAGGCCGGTGACCAACATGAGGTTACGTAGATAAGCTGATCCATCCTTAGAACAATTGCATGGCAAGAATAAGCTAAGTTCCCATATCACAGAACTACAAGGACTCTGTATGCAGTGGGCTTGTAGGAATACAAATTTTGAATCTTTTTGTTTTTCTGAACTGGGACCATGTGTGGTGATCATATTGTTTCACTACATCTGAAATACTTGCCCTGTCATCACTTTCCAGTGTCCTAAGGGCAACACCTGTAGTAAAACTGTGGAAGTTACTCTTTTCCTTATCGCTACTCCCTAGCCTCCCCAAATACAGAATCATACAAGTCCTTACTTTGCACTTATGATGGACAATCACCTTTAGGCTCCCTGCACACTGCAAATCCGTTTTGCGATTCCGTTTCCGATTTGCAATTCTGATTTTCGCTGAATACATTCAACAGAAAAAGGAGTCAAAAACGCAGCATCCAGTAACAGTTAAAAATCGGAATCGGATGTAAAAAACGATTAAAAATCGGAATCGGATGTAAAAAACGATTACAAATCAGAATCGGTATTGCATACAGTGTGCAGGGAGCCTTAAAGAGGAGCTGAAGTTCATTTTAAAACAAACAGTTTCACTTACCTGGGGCTTCCCCAAGCCCCCAGCAGCTGTCCTGTCCAGTGCCGGTCCTCCACGATTCTCCGTTCTCCCGCCGCCAGCTACTTTCGGTTGCGCCGCCGGGCCACTGTGCGTATCTTTCGCGTTCCAGTCCGCAATAGTGCTATTGCAGATGGGAACGCATAGAAAGGATACATTTGGTAGGGCTGCACAGGCCTTGACTTACATGTCGAGGAACAAAACAAAGCGGTGGCGGGAGAACGGAGGATCGTAGAGGACCGGTGTGGGACAGGACAGCTGCTGGGGGCTTGCAGAAGCCCCAGGTAAGTGAAACTGTTTGTTTTAAAATGAACTTCAGTTCTACTTTACAGTGAATCTGAAGTGGAATTTAAAACAAAAAAACAGATACTTACCTAAGGAAAGGGAAGGTTCTGTGTCCTATAAAGCCTTCCCGGTCTCCTCCCAATCTCCTTTTTCTCCCGTAGGCTTTGTATGACCGAACGGTTGTAGACTCCTTACTGGGGAGCCTGCAGGGGAACGCAGGGACTGGAAAGAGAATGGGAAGGCTCTATAGCACAGTTCCCCAACCCTGTCCTCAAGGCCCTCCAACAGTACATGTTTTTCAGGAAACCACAAACATTCACAGGTGAGGTAATTAGTGTCTCAGCAGAGCTGATTAACTACCTCTGTGGATTGCCACAAAACATGCACTGTTGGTGGGCCCTGAGGACAGGGTTGGGGAACACTGCTCAATAGGACCCAGAACCTTCCCTTTACTTGGGTAAGTATCTGTTTTTTTATTTAATTTTCCCTTTAGACTTTCTTTAAGCAGATATGTGGTAGGGAGCACCGATGTGGAAAGAGGTGACGTACCAAAACCCTGTCCCAGTGTCCCTTGGGGTACAAAAGTCCAAAAAGTCAAATGGGTCGGGACCATCAAAAAGTTGGTTTTAAAGCTCTTTATTCATAAAATACAGTTAGACAGCAGTGACAGACTGTTGTTTCATGCAATCCCAGCCCTTTATCAAACTGCTTTAGCCACTTGGGATTGTATGAAACAGCAGTCTGTCACTGCTGCCTAACTATTTTATGAATAAAGAGCTATGAAAACTACTTTTTGGTGTGCAGACCCATTTGACTTTTTACAGTGCAGTATCTGGTCATGGATAGGCACACCTTGCCGTGGGTGTTGGCGGGTGCTCAGCCTTGATGCAGAAGCAACATCAGTCCAATATCAGCAATTCAAGTTCGGCTGGCACACCAATATCAATAATCAAGCAGTTTATTGTATGCACAACATGACAATTGTTTCGGGGCCACGGAGGGTCCCCTTCATCAGATAAAGTGCAGACATACATCTGATGAAGGGGACCCTCCGTGGCCCCGAAACAATTGTCATGTTGTGCATACAATAAACTGCTTGATTATTGATATTGGTGTGCCAGCCGAACTTGAATTGCTGCCATTTGACTTTTTTGTATGTTAGGTTCATGATTCTGTATCTTTATTGCAAACCTGTAACATAAAACAAAAAAGTTAGATATTTAGCTAAGTAGAGGGGAGGATCTGGACTATACTGAGGCTTTCCTATGCTTAGGCATTCAACTTTCTTCCCATGTCCTCCTCAGCTGGCCACTGGCTGGACCCTGTTCTTGTTTGTGGCCTTTGTGTGCGAGCGTTGCCATACTGTACATGCCTGAATATAGCCAGCACCTGCGCAGTAGCATGAAGCATGCTTGTAGCATGAGCATACATAGTACGGCCAGGTTCATATACGGAAAGGAGGATGGCCACAAGAACATATCTGACAAGCTCTTGTAGGATACATGGACAGGCACCCAGTGCAGGATTGGTGGGCTCCTGGATGGACTGGGAAGCTCCTGAAATATCCAGAAGCTTCCCTCTTCTGAGGTTACTAGCTATTTTTTTTTTCAATACTGGTTCACTTTAAGGGACACCTGACTCAGGAGAGATTACTTTTAAGCAATACCAGTTGCCTGGCTGTCCTGCTGATCCTCTGTCTCTAATACATTTAGCCACACACCCTGAACAAGCATGCAGATCAGGTGTTTCTGACATTATTGTCAGATCTGGCAAGTTTAGCTGCATGCTTGTTTCAGGTGTGATTCAGACACTACTGGAGCCAAATAGATCAGCAGGGCTGCCAGGCAACTGGTATTATTTAAAAGAAAATATATATGGCCTCCTCCATATACTTCTTGATTAAGGTCCCCTTTGCCAACCATGGCAACCTTATTCGGAGTACAGACTGCCAAGCAGTTCCAGTCTTACTGCATGATTAATAAGCTGCACAGAGCAGGAGCCATTTTCACTCATTCTCAACACCTGCATTAATCTACTAACTGACAGTAGAGATGGTCATTGAGATGCTAATAATTCTGGCTTGTATGCAGATGTGAGGCAAATTGTATGCAGCCCAAAATTGAACCACCAATCAAATGTGCTTGTAGTTGATTTTGATTGGCCCACTTCCAATTTGCATCTTATTAAATGTGCATATATCTCAAATGCTGATTTCTTTCATTTGGAAGGGGAATGGCGAGGTTAGCAAATCACTGAAATGTTATCACAGCTGCTGGGTAACTGTATCAGCTGCTGGAAGCTGTGATTTTTCCAGCTTCGGCTCCTGGGTGGGGCTTATGATATATCAGTAGATGTGATGAATTCATGCTGCTATCCCCTCCTGTAATCACTCCCTCACTATCAGGCTGACAGAACTGTGCAGGTGATCAGGGCCATATTAGTGTACAGTGCATCTCTCCCTTTTCAAGCATGGAGGCAGCTGTGAAGAGCCAGGCGCATTTACAGGATACTCTTTAATGTGGCCACATTTATACTCTTTAATATGGAAGGTGCTCAGATCTGGTTTCTGGTGACATTGACAAAGATTTATCCTTTTCCTATTTCTAGTGACCCAAATAAAGGTTCTAAAAGCTCTCGTTGTGTTTGTACATTCGTCTTTAAAGCAGCAAGGACAGTCATAATATCCCAGGGAAAAAAAACAAACAAACGCATATATAAGTAGATAACTACATGATCTACTTATATAACACATGTATTGTACTATCCGCGGTTTGTTTTCAGTGAATTTTATATCATAAATAAAGAGAATTCTGTTCCTGGCATTTGCCATCTTGGTTCCCTCTGACCGAGGCCAGGGCCGCCCAGTCGCAGTGTCCCGGTGACTGGTCAGTCATTAAAAACTAAAGTGGCTGGCTGCGGGGGACGGGAGGATCGGTTTGTCCTTTCACGGGCACAGGACCTCTGCAGGGGGGCGGTGGAAGCCCCAGGTAAGTGAAACGTTTTTTTTCCAGCCCCAGTTAAGGTTTACTTTAAACACAGAGCAGTGGGTAAATGGAATTTGATTTTGTGGCTAAATCCCTTTTTAAAGACTGCAAGTATTGTAATTGAGTATCACAATTAGGGAAATAAAGTTGTTGGGATATCATTTGATGAAGAATTAAATCATGATTTTCCTTCTGTGTTTGGAATATTTCTTTGGGTACCTGTGAGAAAATAAACAGATCAAAGTCAGGCTTCTCTTCCACAGGCTGCTGAACTGCTTGTTTGCTGTGCTGTTCAACCTACCGGCTGCTAGCCACAAGCGCATGCAGCCAAAGAACTGTGTGAGGTAACACCGCACATGTCACGTTTGACATGCGGTGGTGTTACCTGGTGGTAAAAAAAAGTCTCATGTCAAGTCTGAGGACCGCAACCACTGTGCTTAGATGCAGCTTCATGGGGGGAGGGGCCACTTGTCCACCGCCCTTGCCAACCACTAGTAAGCGGCCAGTGAATGCTGGCTGCTGACAGGCGGTGAATTCACTGCCTTCAGCTGCCCATGGAAAAGAGGCCTTAGATACTTACTTCCATCCTCCTTGAACACGCCCATTCAGTGCTGGGACCCTCTGAACATATTTTTAGTTGAGTATGTTCTCTCGGCCGTGCTCCCGTTTGTGTAAAAGTGTGGCTAGATTGCAAAGGCGCAAGTGCAGCCCGCACCTGTGCAGCAGTACAGCTTTTTCCTCTGGCTTTGTGCTGCTGTGCAAGCCATACGTGTGCTTGCCCAGTCCGGTCATGCTCATACACAGGCGAGAGCACATCTATGAGGAAGAAGAGGTTCCGGTGAGCATTGGTGGGGTGCAGGAGGATCAGAGAAACCTGGATCATCCACAGGCTTCCCTCTACTGAAGGGAAGTACCTAGCTTTACTTTTTTCTTCTTTCTCTCCCACAGGTTTTTTTTTTTTTTACCAGACATATCTGATTGATTTCTCCTCTTGATCAAATAATTAGAAAAGTTTAACCAATACACTTATACCAGTTTTTATACCAATATCATACACTTATGATCAGGTTTTTTTTTTTTTTAAGTAGTTGAAAAAAGGATTGATGCTCAGTTTTTGTATTTTGCTATCTGATTTTTTTCAGCACATCTGATCAGATATTTATTTTTTTTTCCTATACAATCGATAATTATTTTTTTTAAAGGGAGATTCCATCAATTTTGTTGATTTGTGTATGGACACCTTAAGGGCTGGAACCCACAGGAGCGCTTTTGGCAGCGTTTTGGCAGCACTGCGATACGCTAGCAGTTTGCCAAAACGCTGGGCTAATGTTAATGGATGGGGCAACTTCCACAGGAGCGTTTGCGTTTCTCAGAAACGCAAACGCAGGACATGCAGCATTTTGGGAGCGTTAGCGCTTCAATGTAAAGTATTGAACCGCTAGCGGAAACGCTCAGCAAAACCTAAACTGAGCGGTTTTGCTAGCGTTTTGCGGTTCAGCACACTGTAACAAAATGAAAAATAATTCACAGGACCAATCAGGATAAAAACGCAAAACGCAAAACGCTACACAACCGCTGAGGAAAAAAATACAATGTTGCAAAACACGACCAAAAACGCGCATGAATCCGCTTGCAAACCGCTCAGGCAAAACGCTAGCGGTTGCGTTTTGCGTTTGCGGTTTTCAGTGGGTTCCAGGCCTAAGGCTGCTTACACACTAAGACGTGCGCCTGTAACGCTCCCCCAACACACAGCAATGTAACACAAGTGGGCTGTTCACACAGCCCACGTTGCGTTACATGTAACGCTGCACGTTCTCCCGAAAGTGCAGCATGCTACGGCGTTACAGCGGCTTAAGCCGCGTTAGACTGTTTGCACATGCACAGTCATGTTGGGGAGAGCGGCCAGGCACATGGCTAATTAATATTCACTGCATGTTGTGACGTGCAGTGTTTACTTCCTGGTCCGGCCGCTCTGTGCGGCGATTGGCTGGCGGGACCACGTGATGCTGCATGCGCCCAAGAGTGCGCATCACGGCATCACGGACGCCAGAGTGAGCTGCACAACGCGGCTCGCTCTGACGTCCACATCGAAGAGCACCAGGCCTTGCGTTAGGTGCACGTTATGCGACCTTAAGGTAGCACCTAACGCAACGTCTTAGTGTGCAAGTAGCCTTAAAGTGTAGCTGAACTCAAGAACTATTTTTTTTCATACAGAAGGTATAGATGAGTTCTCCTTACAAAGACCACTCCAAACGTTCATTTTGTGGTTACCTCTGCAGCTCCTGTCAAGAGAAATTCACCTGATCCACACTTCATGCAGCTTTTCTCATCCATTTGGAGAATTGCAAACACAATTGATTTGAGTACCAGTCCTAACTGTTGAATCCCTTAGGACCTAATTCAATACACTTTTCTCCAGAGTTTTCTCAGCAGAGATGTTTTCTCATCTTATTTACAATATACCTTTTTGGCAGACTAATTCATTTTCCAGTAGATGGCAGCTTCCAAGACTGCAGTGTGTCGAGATCAACAAATATATATATATATATATATATATATATATATATATATATATATATATATATATAGATTAAAAACGCTGAAAACTTTGCTTGGGTCTATAAATCAAGAAACTGACAATCTATCTAAAAGTTCTGGTGCACGCAATTTCCTGTAAAACAGATAGGATGAATCAATTATTTCCAACGGGTCTAATCTGAATTTCGATCAATTTTGTAAAGAAGTGATTGGAAAAAACGATCAGAAATTCGATCGTAAATCAGATTGGACCTGTCGGAAATTATTGATTCGACCCTTCGAATGCATTTTAATGCATTTCAACTCACTAACTAGTGTGAATGAGCCCTAAGTGTGGCGTTGCGCACACTTTCGTTAACAGTGAAGCATACTTTTCATTGACTGTATGCTTCACTGTAGGAGACACAATGGTCTTATAACATGCGGTGCGACTTTTCCGTTATGTTGCACTCCTGTTTTTAGCTGGGTTGAGAAGTGTGATGAACTGGGGCAGAATTCTGCTATTTTCAAGCTGCAGAATAAAGTTAAATAATTCTGCATTTGCTCAGATTTAGAAATGCCGCCATTCATTTGCATTACATTGCAGCCAGGAGTCCCTGCAGATGGGCATCTGAACTGCATGCTGAGTCCCCATGAATGAGGCCTGAGCGCTATGAATAGAGGTTATTGTTAACAAACGGCTCCCCTCCCCCACATCTCTCACAATGCAGCTGTTCTAGAAAAGCCGGTGCTCTGTGGCCTCCATGTGTTGTGTAGTCTGTGCGGTGCTTGGAGGGGAGGCTGCCATGTAACACTCACACTGGGGCTCATGCCTCTGAGGCTACGTCCGCAGCAGTGCGGCATAACGGTGGCTTTGTAAATACTTTCCGGCTTTCTGCACTATTTATGTTCACAGTGCGGCAGGTGTGTTGCGGTATAACAGTGTGCAGCATCGTAACACTGCATTACCACAAAACGCAACAGTAACAGTGAAGCATTCTTTTCATGGACTGCATGCTTCACTGTATGCTGGAATCTGACTGGATTAGCCACATGCTAGTTTCAGGTGTGTGACTCACACTACTGATGTCAGGAATATCAGCAGGACTGCCAGGCACCTGGTATAGAGGAAGGGCCGTTTTATCTTTCCTGTGATGCGGTACTCTCCCCGCCACAATATGTCTATGGGACATGCCACGCTGCCTGCGGTGCGACGGAAGTGCTCTGGGCAATGCAGAAGTGACGCACAAGCTGCAGTGCATCACCCTGCCACTCCCAGAGGTGCCCCATAAATCGCGTGTTATATTTCTTTAGTGGCTTTAACGACTGGCTGTGGTGCGAATGTTCCAAATCACACCACTATCACAAATTTAAAAGGACCCTGAGGCCCCATTTACATGAATACACTTTTTTTGCATTACGTTACTCTGCGTTCAAGAAAGCGTACGGAGGCTGGAGCCCAGTACGCCTTCTGCGCGGGCGTGCCGGAAGCTGACCCGCCCCAAAGTCAACAGTGCATTATCATGTGGCTTTGCGGTGACACAGCGGGCACAGAATGCATTGAAGTAAATGTGTGATGCCGAAATTTTACATTTGGTGGTGGTGCAGCGTGCATGCGCGGAACAACACAAATATGACAGGAAAGATGGGAATGCCAGTGATGTATTTCCTGTCTATCAGGGAGTATGCCACTGAGAGAGAGGGGTGGCAATGGGCAGTGAAGGACTTGGTGGATGGTGCTATGCATGTGACTCTGTTGGCACACTCTGCCACAGGGTCATGTGAATCTTGTTTTTGGTGTTGTGGTGTGATACGAAGGGGGCAGCACTTCACACCATTTTCCACAGATTCAAAACTGGCCTTAAAGTAATTAATGACAACAGTAGAGATAGGGATATGGAGGCTGCCATATTTATTTCCTTTTAAACAATGCCAGTTGCCTGGCAGCCCTGCTAATCTATTTGGCTGCAGTAGTGTCTGAACAACACCAGGAACAAGCATGCAGCTAATTTTGTCAGATCTGACAACAATCTCAGAAACACCTGATCTGCTGCATGCTTGTTCGGAGTCTATGGCTAAAAGTATTAGAGGCCGAGGATCAGCAGGACAGCCAGGCAACTGGTATTGCTTAAAAGGAAATAAATATGGCAGCCTCCATATCCCTCTCGCTTCAGGTGTACTTTTATAGCTAAAAATTAGTACATCTGGTATTTTCATTTTGCAAAAACTGCCATTCTTGCAATAAAACATTTCTAGGCATAATTTATTTAAAATAATATTTTAATCTATTATTAAAAAATAGAGGGTACTTATCCGTTAGCCGGGCGCATCCTCTAGGTGGCGACAAAACTCCACCAGAGTTACATCTTTCCCTACTATCCATGTCGGCCTGGAGGGGGAATAGTAATTAGCGCCACCTGCCGGATGCGCCCGGCTAACGGATAAGTACCAAATAGAGTGCTTAAAGGGACTCCGAGCACCTCTCATGGGCATGCCTTTAAGACTCCGACCAGTACTGCAAAGTACTTTAAGATGCATACCTTTCTGTAGCTTGTGCTCTCCTCTTTCATTGATGCCTGAATCGCTGTTCTACACCAAATAGTTTTTGTACTATTTCAATTTAAAAATCGCGGCTGCCATCTTGGCTATGTTATAACTTCCGGATCACTCCTGTCTTCTCTGTTAGAGAAGTGCATCACTGAATGAAGCAGGAAGAGGAAGTGACATGCATGGCCATTTCAAGAGGCTCCTCCAGAGGGGTCATAGCACGACTTTGTTGGAAGTCGTCTGGTTTAAAGGCATGCCCATGAGAGGTGCTTGGAGTTTGAAAATGTCTAGAATTAATAGTCAACCCCTGATAGGATAAAAACAGGTCACAGTGAGGAATGCTTAAAAAACATTTTTTAACAGTTAAAGAAAAATGATTTTAAAAAAATGCATTAAGTGGTTAAACTTCAGCCTTAACACTAAAATAGAAATGGCTGCATAAATGAAAACTTCATTTTCATATCCAGAGTTGTGCTACATCTAGCTACTGCAGCTACGGACAAATGTTGTTTTATACATTCAGGTCACATTCACAGTGGCACGTTGCGGATATGCGTCATAAAGTCTTATAACGCAGCTTATCGCACTGCAATGATCAGCCTACGGGGCATTCACAGTGAAACGTTAACGTCTCGTTGAAAAATGTTGTGTTGTGGTAACTCACTGCTTGCATAACATATGATAACATATTACGCAGCACTGTAAAATAAATAGGGCTACAGACAATAATAAATGGGGTTGGGTTGTACAAGGAACCATGTACAAGATCATGCTATGGAGTGATGGTTTTAGAGACCAAAGAATTCAGGTCCAAGTCACCCTGTGGGAAGGGTGCACTATGATGGGGGTGCATGATCAAGTAGGATACACCACGTTGGGAGGACCCTGCCAGAGGCTTACAATAATCTAAAGGGGAGGGGGTAGGGACACACCATATGTACGGGTTGCAGTAGTCGAGGCAGGAGATGATGAGGGCATGAATAAGGAGTTTGGAGGTGTTCGGGGTCAGGAAAGAGTGGCAGATAGTGGCAGGGGAAATGGTAACAGGAGTGGAAGAGGGGAGTAGGGTGTGGGAGACATCAGGGGGGAGAAGAGAGATTTCACGTCGGGCTCTGACAATTTTATTAGTGAAGTGGGTGGTCAAATTATCGTCTGCAAATACGCTGCCAAAAGGCACAAATTTTACAGCAAATAATAATAATTATAATGTAAACATCATCTTTCAGATATCTTTATCCTAAATTGAATTTAGTCACATTTATATAGAAAAAGCGGCCTGGTGATGCGCTGATCCCACTTTTTTTGCGCAATTCTCAATTTTACTGGTAGCGCGCCCAGGCTATGCATATGCATAGGTAGAATTTAGTTAGTGTTAGGTCCCCTCCCATGGAGGAAAGACTTCTTCGACAGTGGGAGGGACAAGTACCTAACAAATTGCAAATTGTTAGCGGAAACTAACATCCTCCAAGTGGTAGACAGGTCATGTGTATGCTCATTGTGTATTTGAATCCCATGAGTGGGGTGTGCACTTTTTTGCAGGTAAGCACTCATCTGTTTTTAAGTAGCGCTGTTCATTTCTTTGCTATATATAGAAAAATAACAAACCACATCATAAACATCGCAGACGGAAAAAGAAAAAAACTAGTCAAAGACTTTTATGCTTCCCTACTCTACAAATGTGTCCTTATTAATATGTCCATTTATCTTATGTCCATTTTTCTTGGTAATGGCTGGATAGTGTGCTGATTACGGGCTCTACCTCTGACACAGGAGACCTGGATTTGAATCTCTGCTCTTCCTGTTCAGTAAGCCAACACCTATTCAGTAAGGAGTCCTTGGGACTACCTAACATTCCTACTGAGTGCCCCCTAGTGGCTGCAGCTCAAGCGCTTTGAGTCTGCCAGGAGAAAAGTGCATGCATATTTGTCTGTCTGGAGAGAATTCCCTTCTTCCTGTCTGGATAATCAATAAAAAGCTTCGGAGGGGGTATGTTGCAGGGCAATTTTACGGAAGTATCGTAAAGCAGAAAGTCACAGTGCAATAGTCCATTTATGCGATGTTCAGAGTGCATCAGGTGGGATGCGATCCACTGGACTAGAGTATCCGAATGAAATGCATGCAGTGTGTTACCGTGGCAGTGATGCATACTTTTTATTGCTTATATGCTTCACTGTATGCGAAGTAATGTGCGGTGTGACTGTTTCATTCCCTTGCATTGCACTCCTGTTTTTACGGGGTATGCAACACAGATCTCACTGTCAACGAGGCGTACATCAAAAACAAACAGGGCTAAAATGAATACAATTCAATAATTCAGTTTTAAGGCTTGTGCAAAATGTAAAGGATTAGGGGGAGACATGATGAGACTTGTCAAACTATTAAAAAAATCCAAAAGAATCCTGTCTTTCCTGTATTCTCCACAAGGTGGGAACCAAAAATGGAGTAGCATGTAGAGGCAGGAAGTGATGGCTTGAACACATAGGAAGTGATGAAACTCACCAGGATGGGTGGGGGGAAAGCTCCCAGACAGGAAGTTCTGGGTAAGAGGTGAAGTGGGAGGAAGTAGAGAAGAGACATTGCTGGGACTGGCAGCAGAGAAGGTAATAAGATATTATTTGATAATAAAAAATACCCAATTATCCCCATGGCCATCATCAGCTGCTGCTATGCGCATATAATATACCGTAATATGAGATGTATTTGTCTAACTCTTAAGCAGTTTGTAAGGCAGTTTGTATAGCTGCACAGGGAAATTAGATCTGACATGCTCCAGCACGACACCTTCCACTAGGCGGACAATTTTATTCTCTAGAACGTCACACTTCCTTTCTACCACCAATAAAACTACTAGAAGCTTCCTCCAACCTTTCAGAAGCTTCACACCGGAGTATACGTAGGTAGAAAAAATATTATCAAAATGGTAGCTATAAATGGCTGACTCAAAAACAGCAACAAAAAAAATATAATAATTTTACAGACCTCTTTCTCTGGACATATCTACTGATAGAAGCTGATGTGACCGATTATACTATAATTACACCACCTTTTAAACAAACATATTTTACTTACAGATATGCTGATTAAAAAAAATGTAAATGCAATTAGTTAAAGGGAAAAAAAACAGCAATTTTCACAGATGTCTGCCTTCAGCCATATGAGTAGGTAGAAACTGATATGACAGTTTGCAACATATACCGGTATTCTTTATTTTTGCCAACTTATTCCTTTAATTTCTGATATCTGCGACTAGTTAGATGCTGTTTAGATATTATATGTATTTAACTACAGAACCGGCACAAAACTAGACATGTCAATAATTGAGGAGTCATTCACACTTATTGCAAATTCTGCATATGGTTTCCTGAATTTTTGTTTGCGATTTTTCAGGGGTTTTTGTTGACATTTTCTTAAATGTTTTTGATTTTTTTCTGTGAATACAGATAAAGTTAATGTATCTAATTAATTTCAGCAACGTATTATTTTTTTACATTTTTTACATTGACTTGCACTGAACACGAATGGCACAACACACACACAAAAAATGCAGACCTGACGCCCAAATTTAAAATGCAGAAGAATCCCAACACAGTAATCATACACAAATGCAAATAAAACAGTGTTTTATTGCAACTCCAATGAAATACAATTAGATGTGCAACGTTTGCAATTTTGGAAAGTCATGAATTATGTATGGTTTCATATGAGTGTGATCCCTGCCTTAAGCCATGTACACACACAAGATAACATTTTTTGGAAAAATGAACAGTCAACAACCGATTGCCAGATAATTGTAAAAAAGTTTATGAAAGATTTTCAAAGATGAAGTTGAAAGATCTTTGTCTGTCAATCTCTCGGGCCTGGAACCCACTACAAAATGCTATCACTAATCGCAATCGCTGGCGTTTTGTATGAGCAAATTGTAAGCGATTCCATGAGCGTTTTAGGGAGCGATTTTAAAAAGTGTATCAATTTGCCAGCGGTTGTGTAGCGATTAGCGTTTTAAAGTCTGATTGGTCCTTTTTATCAATTTTAATTTTGTTACAGTGTGCAGTAACTTCAAAACGCTAGCAAAATCACTCCGTGCAAGTTTTGATGAGCGATTACGCCAGCTATTATATACTTTACATTGAAGTGCAAACGCTAACAAAATGCTGCATGTCCTGCGTTTGCGATTTTGCTAATCGCAATCGCTTCTGTGGAATTTGCACCATCCATTTACATTGGCAAAGCGTTTAGGGAAATCGTTAGCGATTTCTCACGCTCCCTAAATGCTCAAAAAATTGCTCTAGTGGGTTCCAGCCCTCAAACTGATCCCAGCATTTATGTTTTGTTAATGTGTGTACTCAGCTTAAGGGGTAAGTAGGAAAATCTTGTATTCCCCCTCTAATTAAGGCTAATTTCACACCAGGACGTTGCGTTAGAGGGGGCGTTAAGGTCGCATAACGTCCCCCTAACTCAACGCCTGGTGGTGCTGGATCTGGACGTCAGAGTGAGCCGCGTTGTGCAGCTCACTCTGGCGTCAGTGATGCCGTGATGCGCACTCTTGTGCGCATGCGGCATCACGTGGTCCCGCCGCCCAATCGCCGCACAGAGCGGCTGCTCCAGGAAGTAAACACTGCACGTCATAACGTGCAGTGCATATTAATTAGCCATGTGCCTGGCCACTCTCCGCTCCTCCCCAACATTAGTGAGCATGTGCAAGCAGTTTAACAACGCGGCTCAGCCGCGTCTAAAGTACTGCATGCAGTACGTTGCCTTGTGACGCAGCGTTACAATGTAACGCAACGTCCGCACTGTGAACAGCCCCATTGATTTTTCATTACAGTGCGGTGGGCTGCGTTACAGGCTGCTCTAACGTGCGCCTGTAACGTCCCACTGTGAAACCAGCCTAAAGGTATTTTATAGGCAGGAAGAAATATGTAGATATACATGTATGATCAAAATAATAGATTGAGGTCGCATTCACAGTGGGTCGTTATTGTTGCGTTGTAAATGTTGCACTATGGTAACTCACTGCTTGCAGTGCATTACATCTAAACGCAGACGTTAAACAGATACAGAAAGGGATACGTTTCATTGCCGGTATGGTCCACTGTATGTACCGCCACGGTAATGCAGTGTTAATATGTGTTACCACCTTTTTTTTGCGTTGCATTGTAATGCTGCATTGCGACTTTGTCGCACTACAAAGCAACGTCCCACTGTGAATATGCCTTAAATGTCCATAAAAAAATCCTTATACAGTTTTACCAAATATCTTTTGCCATGGTTAGGCTGCATACACACATCCAATTTTGGTTGACCAATTTTACCAGTTTAGTGTAGTATGAGAGCTTGCCTACACAATTTGTTCATCCTTATCACATCAGCAAAAGGAAAAACCTTTGCACACACCTTTCACAGCGACCTTTCATACTCTGTTTATGTGTGCACCCAGCCTTAGTGACAACATCTTCCAAAGCACATACAAAACAGACAATAGTGGGGAACATAGATACATGAGTAATTCAAAATGCTGCTACAACACAAAATTCTGATCAAAATTATTTAATAAATATTTTACATACAAATAATATAAAACCTACAAAGGACTGGGTAGGAATAGAAAATATCAGAATTATAGCTTTAAATGAGTTACTAAAAATGCATAATTTTCTATGGTATTTAGAGATGGAAGCTGATATATAATACTTCTAATTAACAGTGTTTTATATACAAATGACAAGCAAAAATACAAAATTACCGTGGCTAGGTGAGGAAAATTGCTAATTCTGTCGTGTATCAGAACTGGTTAAAAATAACGGCTACAGACAGTTTAAAATGTAATTATTATTATTATTGTGCATTTATATATTGCTTTAAAGATTATAGCATGGAATGAATAGGAATGATTAATGAGATGCAAGTAATTCTGAGTTGATGCAAAAGTATGCAAATTTCAGTAAATGTATGCGTCTTGAAAATAGACCAATCGAATCATGCCCAGGTTTAAAATGATTGGTCCAATTTTAGATGAATACATTTGCATATAAAATATGCATAATCCTGCATCGCCTCAGAATTATTTGCATTTTACTGATCATCCCTAGCTATTAACTAATCCCTACTATAGACATAGTTTAATGTCACTACTACAGTCTCCAGTTTTAGGGAGGGGGGCTATTTGAAATGTGAGAGGAAACCCATGAAAACAAGGGGAGAATATACAAACTCCTGCAGATATTATCCTGGGCAAGGTTGTAAGACGCCACTGCAAGGCTAGAGTGCTATTCACCGCAACTTGTTTTTTTTTTTGTGTAGTTATTTTAATTATCTACAGTAACTAGAACGTTACAGTAAACCTTGTATATATTTTATTGCTATGATCACAGTTATTATAAGCTTCCTTTTCTCTTTGGGTGCACTATCATACCATATAGATCCTGTTCCTCAGGTAATCTTCAATGAACTTAGAAAAAGCTGAAAATCTGAACAGGATTGTTTGCCAATGAAAACGTGTTTGTTCTTCATACTGAAATTTGTTAAAATGAATTGATGAAAAAAAATGAGAAAATTCAGCAGATGGGGATGAAGCTGCATGGGGGAGGGGTGGGATGTATTGAGTGATAAAATAGACAACATTGATAAAATGTAGTTTTTTTAATATTCATTTATTTTACCTGGCATTAAAAATAATATTAAAAAAATTATTAGAAACATTTGACATATTACAAATAGATAGCTTCAATGACCGGCACCACACGAAGAGTATTATAGCTCAATCACCTTATTCTGCCATCCAATTGCAACGACAGACTGTCTTCGTGTGGTGCCGGTCATTGAAGCTATCCATTACTGTGACCCCTTGGTACTGGGGTGGGACCGTGGCACACTTTAACTTTGGAAGCCAGCATTGGTGCTCCTGGGTCTGTATTTTTCTACATATTACAAATAGAATTTTCTGTCACTCCTCAGGCCCTGTTCACAGTGGTCAGTTGTATTGTAGAATAATTCTGCATGTCAACTCACTGCCCATAATATACTATGGGCCTGTTCACAGTGCTGTATCGTAACTGATTGCGTTAGCATACGTGAATTGAAGGTGTCTGGAAAAAAGGGAGCTCAGGATTGTTGCTAGTAGAATATCGCTACAATTAAGGATATTCTACTGCTGGATTCCATAGTAAAATATCGGTAATATTTACTATAGCTAAACTAAACCCTTCTCTCACACAGAACCCTCCCCTGGTGGTGCCTAACCCTAAGACCCCTCCTCACATGGTGCCTAACCCTAAGACCCCTCCTCACACGGTGCCTAACCCTAAGACCCTTCCTCACACGGTGCCTAACTCTAACCCCCTTCCTAGTATCTAACCCTACCCCCTCTCCAAACCCTTAACTCCCCTCGTGATATTGCGGCTAAGAAGTTACTTTTGGCCCGGAATGCACCCAATTAGCGGCAATCATTCAACATTTCCGCAGGTGTCTGATAGATTTGCGGGCATCAGGATTGTGGAAATGCAAATTGCGGAATTGCAGTTCTCCGCACCCACTACGCAATGCCGCAGTTTGCTTCTCCACAAACCTCCAGCACCCAGGATTCTATCAGGCGCCTGCGGATGAGGAAATGTTACGTGGTCGCTGCTAATTGGCCTCCCGGCACCCAAAATTGGCTTCTTAGTGGCAAATAACGTGGCCACGACTTTCATTATAGGCGCCAATACAGCGACCTTTTTTCCTTAAGGGCTCCTGCCCCCTTTTTTCCTGATTCGTTGTGTTATTCTAACTCGCTGCATGCAGGCTTTGCTTTAAAGTCTATTTCCAGTCTCCATTTCAGTTCACAGTCATTAATACACATCATAACGCATGCGTTATGCCACTGACCACTGTTAACCTAGCCTCAAAGCATGACTGGTTTAAATATGTAAGCAGAAGGGCTTGTTGCTTTAAGGGCTTGTTTACATTAGGGGCGATTTATTCATTAATTTTTTTTAGCGATGGCGATTTGTAAAAAAATTGACTTAAAAGCGCTTGTGCAATGTTAGCTTATGTGAGTGTTCTCACATAAGCGATGAGCTTTCTATCCAATCGCAGCTACTGTACCATTTTCAGAGCGTTTTCAAATTAATTGAAAGGATAGGGAAATAGCTAAGCGCTTGAAAAAGCACTTTGAAAAGCGATTTCCCAAGCGATTTAATGAATAAATACATTGTATTGTATTTATGTAAAACACAGTACACAAAAGCGCTTAGAGAAGCACAGAGAAGCGGTTTTCTAAGCGAAAATTGCTCTGAAAGCGCTTAGAAAAGCGTTTTCAAACTCGCTCCATAATTCGCTCAGCGATTGCACTGGCGATTTATAATGTGAACAGGGCCCCAGGGATGTGAGAAATTTCTCCTAAAATGCTAATTAGTTTTTCCCAGGATGCAGAAATTGTGTTTAGCAAATCACTGAAGCTGGATCTGCTGTTGCAAATTGCAAGCTTTGATTTACTCGTAAAAACTTCTCCCCCAGGTGGTTATAAAGAACATATCGGGGAAATGTTTGCCTCTTCACTGGGTTGTTTTACCCTGATGTGAAGAATGGGGATAATCAGTGAGATGCAAACAATTTCTCTAAGCTGAATAACATCTACATGAAAATTGAATGCAAGGAGAATGATTTGCATGTCATAGATATTCCCTAGTGTAAAAGTCTCCAGATTGTGGTAGGGACATTAGTTCAGGTTCAGTCAACAACTGCCTGATGTGACTTATTCAATGTAAAACATGTTGTGAAATATAAATGCATAAAGATTTTAGAATACTTTAAAATAAATGATGCTGTATCAATCAACTAAATAACACAGACCAAAAAAAAAAATCACTTTATTTTAGAAAAGGAAAACCACCCGGCCCTTGTATTTTCTCTAGCTTGGAGTTAATAAAATGTTATGGAGTGTTGTGGCACTTCTGTGATCTCAGACATAGGGCTTGATTCACAAAGAGGTGCTAACCTACTTAGCACGTCTAAAGTCTTTAGACATGCTAACCAGGGTGCTAAGTAGGTTAGCACCAGATTTCTCAATCGTGCGCAAAGTTTTTCGCACGCAAAGTCCTATGCGCATGCTAAGTCCCATAGGCTTTAATGGGCACTTCGCGCGAAGCACCCTGCGCTCTGTGCAGTGCGCGTGTAAAGTTTTACGCGCGAAAAGCTCGTTTAGACATGCTAAGGGGGTTTTCACAGGCGTGCTAACAGTTAGCACCGCTTTGTGAATCAAGCCCATGATGTGCAAAGTCTAAAGCCTGGGACTTACTAGCGGCACTTTTCTACACAACACAAATGGTGTAGTCCCTGAAAGAAGTTGAGTACTGAAAGCCAGTTTTGAGCATATCATTCCATGCCAAGCAAGAGAGCTGCTTCTATCAGTTTGTTTGTTACTTGGAATAAGTTGAGTAATGGACCACTGGAGATGTTGCATTGGCACAAAGGAACCTTTGGACCTGTATTTAGCCACTGACCTCCCTGTTTTGGATTGAGTGTTAGGTCCAGTGTGTGAAGCAGCAGAGGCACAGCAATGTGGGATCAGCACAAGGGTTTCGGGAATCTGGTATGGTAGAGTCATTCAGAGCTGAACAGGCGTGAAAGATTGTTACTGTACAGATGGATAGTGCGTAGACCCTGAAGTTGAGGATCACTGTATGTGAGTATAAGGAGTAAGTATTCGGTTAGAAAGGATCAGTTAGTACATTGTTTTCTTGAGTTTGGCCCTTAACAGCAAATCAGAGTACAAATGTAATGAGTAGTCTTAAAGTGAACCAGAGACGAAGCACCCTCATGTATTTTACCATATATATCAGTGGGAACATTAGAGAAAACACCTACCCTGCTTTCTGTTTCATCCTTCACTGCTCAGCTTGCTTGATATCCGCCCTAATAAAATCCCCAAATGAGCATTCAGTCTGGCTTTGCTATAATGACGCAGCTATAATGATTCCTGAGCAGAGTCAGAAGGGGGCAGGTTTGGGCTTGAAAATACATCAGAGAAGACAGACTCAGCTATAATGATTTCTGAGCAAAGCCAGACTGAATGCTCAGTCGGGGATTTTATCAGGGCTGATAACAAGCAAGCTGAGCAGTGAAGAAAGAAACAGAGAGCAGGTGTAGGTTTTGTCTCTGGTTCACTTTAAGGCCAAATTTATACCTTTTTGTTTTCTTTTTCTAGTAAGATTACAAGTTCCTAATTTAACTTGTGTTATCAGGGGACACTATCCAGTTAGGTCCAGATAAGTACACCAAGACCTCATAAAACTTAAAGGGTATCTGAACTGACAGTAATATGGAGGTTGCCATATTTATTTCCTTTTAAACAATACCAGTTACCTGGCTACCCTGCTCATCCTCGGTCTCTAATACTTTTAGCCATAGTCCTTGAACAAGTATGCGAATCAGGTGTTTCTGAATGAAGCTGCATGCTTGTTTCAGGTGTGTGATTCAGACACTCCTGCAGCCAAAGAGATCGGCAGGATGCCAGGCAACTGGTATTGTTTAAAAGGAAATCAGTATGACAGCCTCCATATACCCGTCACTTCAGGTTCCCTTTAAGGTGAATTTTTGAAAGGGCCTCATTCAAAGGATTCGACTGAAATTTGAATATTTGGGGTGGTCCTAAGCTGCCAGAGTAACCCAAGTGCAGTATGCCTTTTACTTGTCAAAAGAACCCTTCCACACACACACACACACACACACACCATTGGCCATGTGTAGCTTCAACTCTAAAGCCTTGACAAGACTTCTAAAAAAAATATTACAGGGCTGAAGCTACAAAGGGGGACCCGGATAGATACAAATGGTGGCCCAACTCAACAGATCAACTAACAGAGGACTGTAATGGTAATGGAAGCAAATGAAGGGACTACAATAGGAAACACTGCAAGAGAGGAGATCAGTGTAGGGATGACCAATGAGATGCAAATAATTTCTGAGTTGATAGAAATGTTTATGCTAATTTTAGGAAAATATATGCAGCTTGAAAATGGACCAATCAAATGCTGCAGCAGACAGAACACAGGGCAAGTAACGTTTAATGGCATTTACGCAAAGTGTGTATAGGGCATTGCACAAATAATACAACTCACATTACATACACAATGCACACCTGTTTGCGTTACGCTACTTGCATAATGTGCATTATACAAGCAAAATGCGTGTTGTATACACCACAGTATGTAACACAAGTTGTCACACACTTTGCATAAACTCTGGTAAACTTTGTGTACGCATGTAAGGTTCACCACTGTTTAGTGAATCTACCCCGGGCCTTGCTTAGTATACTGATGGGGATGATCAATGAGATTCAAATATGTCCAAGTTCATGCAGATTTATGTAAATTTTTATGGGAGTGGGAATTGATTGGTCGATTTTCAAGCTGCATATATGTGCATAAATATTAACATAAATCTGCATGAACCTGGAAATATTTGCATCTCATTTATCATCTTTATATACTTCTGGGGGCCTGATGCACAAAACAACTTTGTGTGACCTCAGGAGCAGTGATGCTTGCTGTAGGCCCAAAAATACTTTAGGAGGCATCATTTATGAGTAAAGGAAGTGTGGTACATTAAAGCTGTGCTACAGTCACATACATTCATGTGTTGCCTGATTTGGCCTTGACCAGATTCTGTATTGATTATGGGCACCTCTTGGTGCCGCATGTGTGTGTATTGGATTGGACATGATGATGCTGTCAGTGAACTGGCATAGCACAGTTGTGTATTGGATTGCACTCTCACCCTGCAGTGCTGAGTCCCTGGTTTGGCTTCAACCCTTAATTGGCCCAAGACTATAATGGGACATAGGACTATAGTAGGTGGGGGCATAACTAGAGGGGAGCAGACCCTGCGATCACAGGGGGGCGCAGAGCTGTGGGGGGGCCTCATCTAGAAACCTTTCCCCATCTGATACAGGGGACCATCCTCTGGTGTTTTTATGGCTACACTTGTTATGGGTTTGGAGATCATGACCGCCACACTTGTTTTATGGCCCTTGTGAGATGGGCCCCAAGGCCGTGATGGGCACCAAGGGGAGGCAAGGGTGTGAATGGGAGGCAAAGGTTTTACTGGGGGCCCCATGTACTGATAGTAGGGATTAGATTGTGAACCCCTCTGAGGGACAGTCAGTGACATGACTATATGCTGTGTAAATGTGATGTGGAATATGGCAGTGCTATATAAATACTAAGTGCAGTAATAACACGTTAAAGAAAGACACCTACATGGTGGCCCTCAAAGAAATAAAAAAAAAAAATAGACATACATACATAAGAATAAAACAAATACATTGCACATGAAACTTGGTGGCCACATCCTTTTACTCACACCTAGTAGAGGATACAACAGACACAAACTGGATGGGCCAGAGAACATTCAACAGCAGACACACATAGACTGCCCTCAGAAGGAACAGCTGCAGACACCAGATAGGCCACAGAACATAAAAGAACTTGAGCAGGCCCACCACTGGATAAGCCACAGGAGATGCAAGAAAAGACATGGGGCAGTACACCTGTGCATGTTTGGTGGATAAATCCTCTGATCCACAAGCCACAGACAATACAAGTGTAGTCAGCAGGCATACAACTAGACTGACCACAAAAGATACAACAGCAGGCACACAACTAGGTTGACCACAGAAAATACAACAGCAGACACACAATGAGATGAACCCTAGGAGATACAGAAGCAGACACACAAATAGATGGGCCACAGAAAATATAAGAACACAGGCATAACAGACACACACAAGATAAGCCACAGCAGATGGGCCACAGAAGATACAAGACCAGGCCCAAAAGACACACAACTAGATAGACCACCAAAGGTAAAAGATCAAACACAACATACCAGTGTAACAGTTTACTACTACGACAACAAACACACATTTGTAAAGTGTTTTTCACCTCTAGGACCGAAAGTGTTGTCTCCGATCAGTACATAGTTGTGGATTGTGATGTGTTACAGGGAGAAAAGTTATGTGACCATAAATAAGGTGGATTCTCAATTTTGATTTAAATGCCACCAGATTTGTAGTTGTCTTGACTGGGTGTTTTAAGGCATTCCAAAGCGTAGAGACCGCATTAAAGAAGGCTCTGGCTGCAAAGGTTTTGAGTTGGATGGATGGTAAAGTTATTGGATCTTTTTGATCTGAGGTTGTGGGAGGTGAGACGCAGTTGCAACAAATCCTTCAGGTATCCGGGGCTTAGGTTGTGTAGTGATGTGAATGTTAGCATACCAATTTTGAAGAGGATTCTTCAATTGTATGGGTAGCCAGTGAAGTGAGGAAAGAGTTGGTGTTATATGGCAATGGCGGGGTAGGCTTGTTAACAGCCTTGCGGCAGCATTTTGTGCTATCTGCAGGCGGTGCAGGTCTTCTTTAGAAAAGCCTGCATAGAGGGCATTGCAATAGTCCAGTCGTGATGTGATGAAGGCGTGAACTTAGCTACACAAGTTACTAGGGCAGGAACTTTAGGTACACAACTAGGTAAGCCACAGAAGATCCAAAAAATGAGGGGTTCGCCCGATCTCTAGTTCAAACTTTGGTGCCAATGGTTATGCCCTTAACCATCTTGGTTGAGGTTTGGCTCTAGCTGGGTTCACAGAGTCAAATCATTTGACACCAGGAAATTTCTGGACCAAGGTGCTGGAAAAATGTCAGTTAGTGATTTGAACGGTAATCAGTCAGGACATGTGCCCATTTTAATGCCATAAACAATCTACAACCAAAGTGGTATCATAAGAATAATTTATCATATAATTTGGGAGCAGGGATCAGTGGGCATCTAAAAGACACCTGTGTCAATAATCAGGCACCCAATGGGTGAGTTGGATGCCGGATGCAAATAGTAGCTGATCGGCTACTACATAGAAGATAATGGTTGTAGCTGATCGTAGATAATTGGCTACATTTAGCAATTGTTTGGGGTAACAGGATTAAAGAAAACCTGTAATGGACCCCACCTCTCTGGGAGTTACTTACCTCGGGAGGGGGAAGCCTCTGGATCCTAACAAGGCTTCCCTTACCCACCTCCTTCCAAGTGCCAGGGTTCCCCGAAGTGCTGTGAGGTGAATATTTACCCACCACAATCCTGTGCAAGTGCACCAGCCACTCTTCATTCGGGTTAAAGTGGAAATAGCTGAACCCAATCGATCCGCTGTACTGCGCAGGCACGAGTCCTTTTGCGGGTAAGTATCCCCTAGAGGGATTTTTGTTACAGTACAAAGTCTCTTTAATGTTAGGAATTAGGAAGGCGACGTTAGTGTTAGGCATTAGGTGGAGGGGTGGAGTGGGGAGTATTAGACATCAACAGGGGAGGATTCAAGTAAGAATGAGTGCTGGGAAAATGCATGGTAAAATATTGGTAATGTAAATTACCAATATTTTTTTTCTAGTGGCACCACCCGCCACCAGTTAAATATATATATATATATATATATATATATATATATATATATATTTATTTATTTATAGAGAACATCAGCTAGTGCCAAAGAGGCTTGATTCAACCAAGAAAGTCTTCATCAGCTCGCTCTTGATGTTGGGATTTGTTGCATCATGGGTTCAATTCTACAATCTTACCACCCAGAAACTATATTCCAAATCCATGCGTCCCCAACAATTTCTAATTATATGAGCTGAAAAAAAGTGTATAAGGACCATATACCTGCACTCATACTACCCAGACCATGTATAAATACGCATATATCACACACATCCATATCCCCCACATAAACACAAATGTATCCATACATATTCGCACTCATACTGACCAACCTTCTTGGATCCGTCCCCCCCTCCTCCCTCCGAGACGGAGCGGAAGAAGAAATAATATAGGAAAAGAAGGTATCTTTTCACTATAAAGCTAGTTGTTCTTCCATTTATTCCTACAGACACTTGCCCAGTCACAGTTATTTTCGATAAATATATACACTGCTTAGAGTAATAGAAATCTATTCAGTGAGTAGACCAGAGGAAAAAAAAATTAAGGGAAGCCAGATCTTCACTTCTTCTTAATATTTTCCCACAGTGGTTATAGAGCGCTGGATACATTTTCTCTATTGGAATATCCTGCAATATCATGTTTTTGTTTTCCATAAAGTTATTTCTATTTTTATTCTTTTATTTGAATGAGGGTGTTTTTTCGCTAAGCCAATATGTCATTATTGTTTTCCTTGCTACTAAAGTTTCCATCATTATTAATTCCTCATCTTTTTGATTCTCTTGTCTCTCTGATCTTTTGATTTCTCTTTTCTTTTGTTGCTTCCAAGCTGGCCCATAAGAGTATCGATTTGAGGATTAGCAATTTTTTTTAAATAAAAAAAAACCTCTTAATTTCAGCCCAAACTTTTAATAATTTGGGACAGGACCACCAGATATAAGTGTACAGGTGAAACGTGAAAAATTGTGCAAAAGTCCATTTATGTCAGTCTTTCAACTTAAAAGGTGAAATATATGACATAGACTCATACATGCAAATCCAGATATTTCAAACCTTTATTTGTCATGTTATGTTATCTTATGAGAACCCCAAACCAACATCTCAGACTATCTCAGACAGAATACTGTGAAAATGTTCAATACGCTAGACTCAAAGTGTCAGACTTTAATCAGCTAATTAATCAAAAACACCTGCAAAGGGTTCCTATTTCATATGTTAGTTCCACATTTTAAGTTGAATAACTGAAATAAATTAACTTTTGCACAATATTTTTTTTTTTTTTACAATGATTTTTATTAGAATTCTTAAAAACATAACAGAGAACATACAACAAAACGCATCATGAAGTTTCAACAGAGTGCCATATACAGAACTTTGTTAATTAACAACAACATCAAAAATAAAGATTGGCTTATATTAGAGACATACTAAATTCTCTGGTTTTGCTTTATGTCAAATGAAGTACCAAAGAAACGTTATACATAAAGGTAAATCAAACAGAATCTGGTTGGCCTAACGGGAACCTCTTAATCCAGGGAGCCCAGAACTTTTGCACGACATTTAATTTTTCAATTTCACCTGTATGTTTTCATATCTTCTTTACATCTCCAACAGCGGTGAATTCCCCAAGCAGTGTTTGTCTGGGGTAACATACCATTTATTTATGAAGTTAATTTGCATAGCTTGGAGACTTGGATCTCTAATGTACCAGAGGCTGTATGCAATTCACTTTTTCACCTGAGTTTTCTCCCAGGTGATATTGTCGCAACTTGTAAATCAAATGCCTTTTACACCGCCAGCAAGCAAACAAATACAATCATTTTGACAGTACTTATTCACCTACTTTTTGGTACTTTTTTAAATCGAAGATAAAAAATTATAGCCTTGCAGAAAACTCATGTGTAACCACTCTGCTTCTTCTAATTGGTATCCCAACTCCCTCTCCTATTTTGATTCTTTTTTTTTGGGGGGGGGGGGGGGGGGGGTTCAGCAGTCCTTTGTATAGTTTATATTTATCAGGGGTTTTTTTTGTTTTGTTTTTATAAAACTTTCTTTGAATATTGACAATGGTTCTTGTATATGGTTGGCGTTGTTAGAAGCTTTTTTAAATGAAATTAACTATCTGTGCATTAGCAAATGGGGCGGGGCTAATTGTATATTTTCTATGGTATAGATGCTATATCTGGTGTAACCTAATAGCGGGATCGATTTTATGAAATTGGCATCATTTCTTCTCAGTAGCTGGAAAGAAATCTGGATTTTCCTTTAAGGAAGTTAAAGTATTAACTTTTTCTTATAACCCAGTTAAAAAGGAACTGTCACGAAAATCTTAAAATTTAAAACACATACAATTAAAAAGTACATTTCTTCCAGAGTGAAATGAGCCATACATTACTTGTACAGACTCTAGGTCTGTCGCCGCGCATGCACACCGGCCTACAGCGTGCACCCAACTGCTGTGCGCACGCGCCGGCCACGCGCACCCGACCACAGCGCATACACGCGCACATGCCCGGCGCACGCACACATGTCTGCCCGCTCGGCCGGCCCGCCTCCTACCCCCTGCGTCCTGTCCCAACGGCTGTGTCAGTGCAGGACATGTGCAGTAGCGCAAAAGCACTGACACACAGACATGGGATGCAGAGACACTTATACTTTATTAGGTAGGATTCCCTGAAAAAGATTTATACAAAGAAGCTGGCCAGTCTCCCTGCTCGCTGCACACTTTTTTGGCAGTTGGACGGAGCAACTGCCATTCACTAAGTGCTTTTACAAATACAGAAAACCTTGAGAACCCCCCATGAGAAGATGGTCTAGTCCAAAATCTGTCGGTAATATCAGATTCATACTACTTACTGTAAGTGTCAGCAACATCGGAGAAAACTAATTTATGGCTCATTTTACTCTGGAAGAAACGTACTTCTTATTTGTCTATGTTTACATGTATTTAAAATTTTTAGATTTTTGCGACAGAGGTCCTTTAAATACTTTAATTATGAAAAAGAAGATTCTATGCCAACTCTGGGGCTGGATATGGTGCCATAAGCTATTTTTATCCAGGCTGCGTGTCAGAGAGTGGCCTGGTTAGACTGTCCGGTGTTTCCTGCTCTATAGCTCCTTGGTTCAGGCTAGTTCAGATGGGTGCACAGAGCTGCATCGTATGAATCATCTGATGTGGGAGGATCTATGGATATATGTGCGGAAAAATCCCA
This sequence comes from Hyperolius riggenbachi, assembly GCF_040937935.1. Classification (NCBI taxonomy): domain Eukaryota; kingdom Metazoa; phylum Chordata; class Amphibia; order Anura; family Hyperoliidae; genus Hyperolius; species Hyperolius riggenbachi. Next base: position 236,692,243 of record NC_090655.1, read on the forward strand.
ATTTCTTATCCAAGTTCTTAAAGTGGACCTGAACTCTTGCACAGGACAGAAGGAAAACAGAGAGAAGTGCACCATGTATATATTTAGAGAGTTTAGCCTGTCTAATTCCCCCTCATTTGTGACTAATCACATGTTGTAATTTGATCTTGCACCTTTGTCAGCTCAGGAATCTCCTCTGCCATGGCAGAACAGCTAATTTGTAAACACAGGATGTTAACAATATGTCTGCTTCTGTGAAAGCAGGAAGCAGACACACTGCAGATTTATTGCAGAAATTGTATCAGCCGTAACAAAGAAATGTTTTCCTTTAAAGGTTATTATGCTGTTGCGTATCTTTTAGAGCAGAGAGGACGTTCTGAGTTCAGGTCCGCTTTAATATCATGGTGTGCTCACATTGGTGGCCAGGCTATTTCCAGATGGGTGGCATAGAGTGGCCCTGTGTGAATGGTTTTATACAAAGAATCCATAGACGTGTGGTGTGTACACACATACAATTTTGAATGGCCAGTGATTGGCAAATTGTAGCACTTCCTGTAGCATGACAGTTTACCTGCACAATCTGTTTATAGTATTCAAACTCTGTTGGCCCTCAAGCTACATTGAAGTACAGTAGTAAGATTGGTCAATTTATTGTCCAATCAAAATTGCATGTGTGCACGCACTATTAGGCAGTTTAAAGCCTGATACATCACATTCAATTATGATTGGTCAATCACTGACCAAATGTACTACCTCCATGAAGTATGGGAGTTTACCTACAGTCTGTTAATAGTATTCAAACTCTGTCGACCCTCACAGTACTTGATGGGGGTGGTAAAATCGATCAATCACTGGCCAATCATAATTGAAGATGTGTACCAAGCTTAAAATATGATTGGCCAATCACTGACCAATTATACCACTTCCATGTAGGTTTACCTACACAATCTGCTCATAGTATTCAATATCCGTTGACCCTCACACTATATGGAGGTGGTAAAATTGGTCAGTGATCGACCAATCATAATTGAAAGTGTGTACCAGGCTTTACACTTGAAAAATCAGTTATTCAAATGTAAGAAAAACATCAGGGTGCCCACTTTCGGGCAGTGAGGCCCAGTGCACACCGAGCGGATTTGGATGCGATCCGCCGCCCGCATCCGCCTGTTAATCTGCTTGAGTAATGTATTTCAATGGGCTGGTGCACACCAGAGCGGTAGGCGTTTTGCAGAAACGCATACTCGCAGGCTGCAGCATTTTTGGGATTTCGGAGGCATTTCTGCCTCCAATGTTAAGTATAAGAAAAACGCAAAACGCTCTGAAAAACGCCAGATCAAAGCGGTTTTCCAGGCGTTTTTATTACAGCAGCTGTTCAGTAACAGTTTTACTGTAACAATTTCTGTAATCTGCTACACACAAAAAAAAAAAACGCTACACAAAACCGCAAAACGCTTCATAATAAGAAGAAAAAAGGCTTCAAAAACCGCTAGCGTTTTGCGGATCTGCTAGTGGTTTTTGGTGTGCTTTAGGCCTAAACCTCTGGCTCATTTTTGCCTCAAAAGTTCATTTTTCTCAACTGCAAAAAAAAGCTAATGTCAGGTTCCAGACACACAAGCGTATACCAGACGGTCACAGATGGCTAAGATCACACTTAACTACACATTATTCTGAGCCAACTAGTGTCAAGGCTATTTACTCAGTAAAGTGATATACAGATACATAATAATAGTAATAATTACAGTGCAAATGACAAACACACACGCAACACATTGGTGTTCTCGGCCAAACCCCTCAGTGTTGCTCAATGTCTCGAACTGTCAGACACTGCAGGGAGGGGGAGGGACATCTGGGGAGGGGACAGATGCTGTTCTGCTACAATAGGGGCGTAGGGGGGAGGGCCGGTGCTAAACTAAAAGCATCATCACTCCTGGAAATCATGTGACTTTGCCACATGTTTGTACTTCGTCCTTTCTCCTCGCACATGCCTCGCGAGTAGCAATGGGATTACAATGCCACTATTTTTGTTTTACAGTAATACATTTTTTATAGTTTTTCCAAATTCCACAGTGCTGTACAGAGATCACTGATCCATCTCTATCAGTCCCTGCACCAGAGGAGCTTACACTCTAATGCCCTCACCACAGTCACACTTATTATACATTTATAAAGCTCTGGCATCTTCCACAGTGCTGTACAGCGATCACTGATTTATTTCCATCACGTACCATAGGAGCTTACATTCTAATGTCCTCACCACAGTCACACACAATTATTATACATTTGTATAGCTCTGACATATACCACAGCGCTGTATAGAGATCACTGATCCATTCCCATCAGTCTCTGCACCACAGAAGCTTACACTCTAATGTACTCACCACAGTCAACACAATTGTTATATATTTACTGTATATAGCTCTGACATATGCCACAGTGCCAGGGCTGTACAGAGATCACTAATCCTACCATAGGCATAGCCTAATGTACTACTGTATTATTATTATATATTTATATAGCACTGACATCTTCTGCAGCACTTTACAGACTACATAGTCAAGTCACTGACTGTCCTCAGTGCAGCTCATAATTTAATCCTACCATAGTCATACTCTAATGTCCTAACATAGTTTTTTTACTGTCTGTCCTCAGATGAGCTCACAATCAAATCCTTGCCATAGTCATTGTCTAATGTCCTACCATATTATTATATGGTGCAGACTGAGACAAGCCCCCCTCCCCCCTTTGAAAATCCTGGGTTTGCCCCTGCACTTCAAGTAGAGATGGATTAGGACCAGAGAAGACCTCAGACAGACCGGGGAATTTGCCACTCCCCCCCCCCCCCCCTCCAAAGCACCCATCTCCCCAGATATCAGTGATGCAGATATTATCAACTACAAACATATTATATCAATTACGGCAAGAAATACCAGTGAGGGGCAGATAGTGTGAGGTAGTTTCTAGTGGCAGGCTGGTAGTGATCTGTACATTTTAGTGGTGGATAAGCAGGATAAGTAGTGATCTAAATAATTTAGTGGCAGGCTTATAGTGATTGGTAAATACTACTAATGGACATGTAATGATTGGTAGATTCCAGTGGCAGGGTGATGGTAATAGTTAGATCTAGTGTTGTGAGTAGGAAGTGATGAGAGAGATGGACAAGGTACCAGTGGTTGTCAAGATGCAGTGGTTGTTCCAATGAAGTTGTCATGGGTGTTAAGCAGAACTGGGTGCTAAGTTCCAGTAAGGGCTAAGCAGTATTGGGTGTCAATTTGCAGCAGGGGTTAAAAATTATTGGGTGCCAAGCAACAGGTGGTGCTAAACAGTCGTGGGTGTCATGTGGTTGCTAAGTAGTGAAGGCTGCCACGCAAGTTTTTTATACAGACTGTGGGTGGATACTGACTGCATGTGGGCAGGGCATGTGGATTTGGGCCATGTCTGGTTAGTGGGTGTCATGTGGGTGCAGGCCATGGGTGGGTACTAGTGCCATGTGGTTGAAGGCCATGGGTGAGTAATCAGTGACATGTGAGTGCTGGTTGTGGGCCATGGGGGGTATTTGATGTCATGTGGATGCTGGGTGTGGGACTAGGTGGATACTTGGTGCCATGTGGGAGCTGGTTGCAGTGTATGGGGGTGCTGAGTGCAATGCCTGGACTGGGTGTTGGCTATAGGAGTTACTGGGTGCCATAAGGGTGTGGGTGCTGGGTGCCATGTAAGTTGTAGTTGCTGGCTATTTTGTGAGGGTATTAGGTGTTATGTAGGTACAGGGTGCGGCCCTAGGTGCCATGAGTGTGATGAGTGCCGACAATGGGGGCATACTGGGAGTCCTGTGAGTGCTGGGGTAGATATAGCAGGACGTAAATGATGAGTGAATGAGGCAATGCCAGCAGGGTATAAAGGATAGGACTATCGTTCCAGCAGAACTGGAATGATTGGTAAAAGGGTCATCATGTCTACATGGGCAGGAATGAGGGGCAACCAGCACATTTCTAGCAGTGCAGAAATAAGGGGTGACAAAGAGAGGTCTAGCAGGACAGAAATGTATCATTTGAAAAACTGATCACATCATGTCAAAAGTGCATGAAGAAATCAATAAAGCACATGTAAACTGATAGGGATCTGGAGGAGGACATATTTATTTTGTTTTGGGCTGTTTTCACATGGATTTAAATTTTGCATGTGTTTTTCCATAGGCAACTTGTGATGTTATGTTATGCATACTTTTATGCGAATGCTTACATGCCTCTAGCGTAATTGACAATCTTTATTATTAGTTAGTATTTATATAGCGCCAACATCTTCCGCAGCGCTATACAGAGCATATTGTCTTGTCACTTAACTGTCCCTCAGAGAGGCTCACAATCTAATCCCTTCTATGGTTATATGTCTATGTATTTATCATGTAGTGTATGTATCATAGTTTAGGGACAATTTAGGGGGAAGCCAATTAACTTATCTGTATGTTTTTGGGATGTGGGAGGAAACTGGAGTGCCCGGAGGAAACCCACGCATACATGGGGAGAACATACAAACTCCTTGCAGATGTTGACCTGGCTGGGATTCTAACCGGGGACCCAGTGCTGCAAGGCGAGAGCGCTAACCACTACGCCACCGTGCTTTACATGAGAAACGGATGCGGTGTCTGAAAAAAACGCAACATGCTTTGTACCACACACTTAAACGCATGCGGAAATTGCAAATATGGAAACTAGCCCATACACTTGCATTGCTGTGCGTTTTTCTGGTGTGGAAAAACACAAGGATTCCCATGATGTGGAAACGCAGCCTTAAACAATGCAGATTGGCAGACTGTCCTGCTGATCCTCTGCCTCTGAGGCTCCTTTCACACTATGAAGGTTACATTGCGCTTGTTCTTGAATGACATCGCAACGCATCTATGTTAACGATACAGTGAAGCATACAGTGCAAGGAAAGTATGCCTCACTGCCACTGTAAGTACACGCATTACCCTGTAAATCACGGCATGCAGTGCGTTATCCAGAAGGCACCCACTGAATCAGAATAGGATTAAGATAAAATGGGTCCCTAGGCAAGAGAGCAGTTTTTGCCCACCGTTGATGATAACCTGGCTTTAAAAAAAAAAAAAAAGATTTGGTTAGCATCCACCACGCCCCCAGACTCTCTCTAGGCCCTAGGCAACTGCCTAGTATTGCCTTGAGGATGATCCAGCTAAGCTCTGCATTGCACCACACCGCAATCAATGTTATAGCCTCGTAGGAATATCATTGCTTCTGCGTTGTGATGCAATGATATTATAGGGCCAGATCCCATTAACTTTTTTTTAGCATTTTCGCCAAGGAGATATTTTTTTCATTTCTAAAAAAGTAATTTTTCGGCAATTGAAAAAGTAATGTGCATATTAAACTTATATCTAGAATTTTCTTGCATGCTGGGCGCTTTAACAGTATTTTATTGGCAAGGTCTGAAAATAACTTGGAAAAACCTTATTGTATAGGAGGAGAAAAGTTATTCAATTCACTTTATCTCCAAGTAGACAATTTTTCATCTTCTGTATAAAATAACTTTGCAGCACTCTTCAATTGAAAAAGTACCATAAAGTAGGTGACACAGTATTGTCAACATTCACTTGCTTGCTGGGCCCATATGAATTTACTTTTTCTCCTGAGTTTTCTCCAATTTGTGATAGTTTCACAAATTAATAATTAAATGCTGTTTAAACCAGCAGCAAGCAAGAAAATACTCAAAATAATTTCAATAGTACTTTCCACTTACTGTTTGGTGCTTTTTCAATTGCAAAGTGGTGAAAAATGATTTTAAAGAGAAGATGAAAAATTATCTCCTAAGGGAAAACAAAACAAAAGTGCATTTGGGCCCTTGTCAATAAAATGCCCTTTTAAACCCCTTGCAATCAAGAAAAATAGAATAATTTTGATAGAACTTTTTCACAAACTTTTTGTTACTTTTTCTTCAATTGCAAAGAGCTTAAAAGGTATTATAAAGAAAAGATGAAAAATGATTTCTTAGGAGAAATCTCAGGAGAAAAAGTTAATATGGGCCCAGGGGGTTGATTAACAAAGCTTACGTTTTTGCCTTAACTGTAAGGAAAGCTAATGCGTGAGATCAATAAGAAAAGATAATTCATGGGATACACAGATGAGAGGCCTTATTTCACTTTTTCTCCTCAGTTTTCTACTGAGAGATATATTTTCATCTTCCATTTTGCAATAACTTTTCAGCACTCTCCAATTAAAAAAGTACCAAACAGTAGGTGAAAAAGTACTTTCAAAATTATTCTGAGTATTTTTTGGCTTGCTGATGGCTTAAAAAGCATTTTATTGATGAGACGTAAAAATATCAGCTAGGAGAAAAAGAGGATTGAATAAGAGCCAAGGGGTTTGATTCACAAAATTGCGGTAATACTGCAGTGCAAAGACAGCGAACAGTATTATTTCTCTTATTTGCCTGGCCACAAGTACTGCGGGTTTTGCTATTATCGCGACCCGCTACAGTAACGCGTGTTGCTAACGGTTACATTCATAGTAGCGCGCCTTGCTCTAACAATGGTTTAACTACTCCAGTACCGTAGGTCACGCTAATAGCGTAATTTGCGGTACTTGCGGCCAGAAATAAGAGAAATAATGCCGTTTGCTGTCTTTGCACTGCAGTATTACCGCAATTTTGTAAATCAAGTTAAGTCAAGTGAGTTAAGTCAAATGAGAGCTAAACCATGAGTTACGTAAGTTAAGAAGTTAAGAAGAGACAAATTATGAGTTAAGCAACTTAAAGAGAAATAAATTGTGTGTTAATAAGTGAGTTGAGTTAAACAGAAAAGCTTTGTGAATCAGCCCCCTGGTATCTTAAAAGGCATTAAAAGTGAATTTAAAAAGATGAAATTTATCTCCTAGGAGATAACTCAGGAGAAAAAGTTAATTGCATATGGACCAAGGTGTGACAATATCATATAGGAGAAAACTTAGGAGAAAAAGTGAATTGAATAAAGCTCATAGGGGTTGATGAACAAAGCAGTGGTAATATTGTTGTACACAGATAGCACGCGGCAATATTACCGTTGCTACTCATGTAACGTGAGAATTACTACTGTAATGCTCACATCACTCGAGTACCCTGGGTTGCGCTAATAACGCAACTCGTGGTACACTGCTGGCAGTAGTAACGGTAATATTGCCAAGATAATATTGTCTGTGCACAGCAAAAATTACTGCTGCTTCGAGCATCATAGTTACATAGTTACATAGTTATTTTGGTTGAAAAAAGACATACGTCCATCGAGTTCAACCAGTATAAAGTACAACACCAGCCTGCTCCCTCACATATCCCTGTTGATCCAGAGGAAGGCGAAAAAACCCTTACAAGGCATGGTCCAATTAGCCCCTAAAGGGAAAAATTCCTTCCCGACTCCATCAACCCCATAGTGTGAAAAGACCATAATACTCTTAGCCATAGACACTAAAGCATGCACACACAAGCATGCGGATCAGTTGCTCTGACTCAGTCTGACTGGATTAAACGCATGCTTGTTAAAGGTGTTCAGATTCAGACATTACTGCAGCCAAAGAGATCAGCCAGGCAGCTGGTATATTCTTTAAAAAGGTATAAATATGTCAGCCACCATGTGCATCTCACTTCAGGTGTGAATTTAAACCAGTCATCAAATGGTTAAAAGAAGCTGAAGGCTGCCATTCCTTTCTGTTTCCACAAGGTGGTGGATTTTACATGGAATGTGACGTAGGGACAGGACATGATGGCTGGGGAAAAACAGGAAGCGATGAAAGGCACAGACAGGAAATGATGAAAGTACACAGACAGGAAGTGCCAGGTCAGAGGTAAAGAGGGAGGAAGTAGAGAGAAGACATTGCTGGGACTGGCAGCAGATGAGGTAATAAGATATTTTTTTTTTACATTTACACCCGATAGCCCCTTGTTCTGTCACCAGTAGCAGTCACTACACCTCTATAATGTAATATCATATGTATTTGTCTCAGTCTCAAGAGTTTGAAACAGTCCGTAGGTCTGCTCAGGGAAATTTGATCTGACACGCTCCAACACGACACCCTCCACTAGGAGGACAGTTCTTCTCAACGTCATGTCTCCTTCCTGATCAAAACCCCCAGACTTTCCTCCAACCTTGTTGAAGGGGGTGGGGGGAGATAATTACGTCTTACTGTGATAGCTAGGAAAAATCCAGAAATATTTATATTGTCAAAATTATAGATTTTAATGGCTGTCTAAAAAAAAAAAAAAAAATACTGCAATCTTCCAAGATCTCTATCTTCGGCCATGTTTACAGATGGAGGCAGATAAGAAGATATATATGGATTCTAGGCAGGCACAGTATAACAGAGATATTATTTAGCAAAATAGAATATTACTGTGGCTGAGGTCACAGGAATGCTGAAATTACATAAATTAAAGCCCATTTTGGGGGGGGAAATATTTTAATTTTCGATAGCATGAAATGTGTCCCAACTATCCCACTATTGCAGAGACAGAGGCAGCCCCTATTTTGTAATCATTTTTGAACCTGTTTCAGGTGTTACATATGAATCTGTGTAAATAAGAGTGTTATGTAACAAGTGTTATGTAACTACTGCAAGTGTTTATACACTGCGCACACAGCCTCAAGCTTATTGTATTGCTAATTGTAAACCGCTGTGTGTTTTTTCTTACTGACCTTTCCTGCAGTATTTGTGGAGGAATGAAAAATTCACATGTTCACTATATTTCAGCCATGCATTACCATTTAATAAGGCAGATGGATGTCTGTGTTGTAAAAAAAAAAAAATATATATATATATATCCATTATTATAATTTATTAAAATGTAATAGTATTTTAAGAAAAAAAATAGAATAATAATAATAAAATGAGTAATAATTACACAAAAAATGGATTATAATAAATTAAGTAGGCTTAAAGGGATACTGTAGGGGGGTCAGGGGAAAATGAGTTGAAGTTACCCGGGGCTTCTAATGGTCCCCCACAGACATCCTGTGCCCGCGCAGCCACTCCCCGATGCTTTGGCCCCGCCTCCGGTTCACTTGTGGAATTTCAGACTTTAAAGTCTGAAAACCACTGCGCCTGCGTTGCCGTGTCCTCGCTCCCGCTGATGTCACCAGGAGCGTACTGCGCAGTCTCAGACCATACTGGGCCTGCGCAATACGCTCCTGGTGACATCAGCGGGAGCGAGGACGCAGCAACGCAGGCGCAGTGGTTTTCAGACTTTAAAGTCTGAGATTACAGAAGTGAACCGGCGGCGGGGCCGGAGCATCGGTGAGTGGCTGCGCGAGCACAGGATGTCTGTGGGGGACCATTAGAAACTCCGGGTAAGTTCAACTCATTTTCCCCCGACCCACTACAGTATCCCTTTAATACTACTACAATAATACCATTATAACAGTATAAGGAGTTATAATAATATTAATTACACATTACTTCTACCCTTAAAATAGTTTTTTTGCTATAAAAAAAAATAACGCAAAACCCTGTATTCTTTCGGCATTTTTAAAATGTTACAAAAAAAAAAAAGGCTTAAAAAACAAAAACAAACAAACAATCTTTTGGTACTGTGAGGTGTGTATTGGTGGTTGGTATGTGGTGAATAGTCCTTTTTATAACTGGAGGTGTACTGGGGTGGGGAGCGGTCCACTCTTTCCCTTCCCTAAAATATTTAAGCATTAAAGAACCTATTTTGGGGATAAGAGAGTATTCCCCACTCTCAGCTTTCATGACTTAAATTTAAAGCAGTACTCTGTGAAATGTCACTGGAGCGTTCAATAAGAATATTTTTGTTGTTGTTGTTCTTAAAACATTTTCAGGTGCTAAAATTGTTAACAGTCCTTCCAAACAGTTGAGAAAAACATGTTATTTGCTCTACAGCAGGGGTCCACAAACTTTTTCGGTCAAGGGCCGGGGTCAACATACTTCAGACTGCTGGGTGGCTGGAGTATATTTAAAATGGTGTAGAAAAACATTACATTGAGCCTAGGTATTGTAGACAGCGCCTATTAACATGGGCATCCCGCATGTTTCTCATTTAACCACAGCAGATGTTATCCCCCAACACAGCATGTGCAAATATTATGCCCCCAATACAGCATGGTGCAGTTATTATGCCACCAATACAGCATATGCAGATAGTATGCCCCCCCACCACAACAAAGTCAGAAAGTATTCCCCAACTGAGTATGCTCTCCAACACAGCATGTGTAGGTAGTACCAACACAGCATGTGTAGCTATTATGCCACCAACACAGTGCAGATATTGTGACCCTAACATAGCAAGTCATATGTGAGCTATAATGTCACCCAATGGCCTACAAAAGCCTGCAGCACAATCTCACCCATACACACATGACCACTGTACCAACGTATACAGCACAACCCTCCATTTCCCCTTCGCAAATAAACCCTAACATTTCTGCACAGCACTGACCAAAATATATGTGATTATGCCTGTTACAGTCATCCCCTCCACCCATCAATCCAGAGCCTGCAAATGATTGCTTTCTGGCTTCAATGTGGAAGGTTGGGGCCAGAACTGCTACTCTATATGCAGGCCACCAATATTTAAAGATGTAGCGGACCACATCTATAAGTAATACATTTTGTGTGTGTTGGCAGTAAAAAAAGCCACAGGGGGCAGCATTCGGCCCGCGGGCCTTAGTTTGAGGACCACTGCTCTACAGGAACAGTAGTGTTCTTAAAGGGTTACTCTTCTTTAGTACAAACACTGTGTCATGTTTATCATCACTATACATAATTTATGGTTTTCTTTCAAACCCAGAATTCTCCTCTTTCTGTATCACATATTAAGGTGCAGCTATCCTGAAAACAATATCATGAATAAAATTCCTTATTTTATTACATCCTATAAAATAAAACCCCTGTCCCTGCGTCCTCCTGTGTCTGTGCGTCTGTTGTGCATGCGCGGCACTCGAGCGGACTTTGGACAGCGGTGGAGGATGGGCGTGCATGGTAATGTGCATGTGTGGTTCGTGGCCGTGCATGCCTGAGGGACACGGCTGTGCGCCTCGGGTCGTGGCTGTGGGTGCGTTGCAGGGGGCGTGACTGTGGCCTAGTGCCAGTTTTTCAATGGGCAGGCCTTTTTACTAGTTACTTTATAAATAAATTAGTCAGTGTTTGCTCATTGTAAAATCTTTCCTCACCCTGATTAACATTCTTTAATGCTATCAGGTGCATCTTAGCAGAATGTTTGTTTCCTGAGTATTCTAAAGCCAGTAGAAGTCAGTAGAAAGAACACCTGGCCTGACCTGTGTGGCATGTGTAACTACATTCCTTTCTTGACATATCATGAAATCCTACAGTCCCGATAACTTCCATTTTTATCCCTCTACAGAGTGGAGCTTCCTGTACAGATCCCATGACCATATCAGCAATGATGGATGAGGACCAAGATCGCCTGACTGAGACAATATTAAACCTAACACTAGAGATCATCCACCTGCTAACCGGAGAGGTGAGTTCTGGGAGGTCACATGAAGCTGCTTTTATCTCATCTGTTCATAAAACACACTTCGTCAACATGAGATGAATTCTAGGAATGCCATGTGACTTTTTGTTTTTGGTCTTTCCAAACAGATCTTTCCTCCAGTGAAGTCTGGTGATCGAGTGATTGTCATGGTACCATCATCTCGCTCCCTGATACCCAGGAGAAACAACAATGAAAAAATTCTGGAAGTCACAAATAAGATCATTGAAGCGTTGACGGGGAAGGTGAGCACTCTTCAGAAATATGGGTTGGTAGCAGGTGCCTAACTACAAATCATGGGGCCACCAGAAAACTTTGGTAGGGGCCCCCAATATGCACATCCCTTGCCTATCCTTGGTGAACCTCACAGCTTGCTGATCCATCTTGCAAGGGTCATAAAGCAAGTGTGGACATCGTAATCTTCACACACATAACAAGTGTAGACACAAAAGCACATAATCTGAAGAATGGATCCCTTTATTGGAGGAAGGAAAGTTTAGTAGTCAGGACCCCCTCACAGCTCTTGGCCCCTGATGCAGATGCAGGGACTTTTCTTGTGTAGTTACGCCCCTGGTTGGTATGCAGTAATGGGAAGGGAGGTATACAGGATCTTCTAAAAAAATTAGCATATTGTGATAAAGTTCATTATTTTCTGTAAGGTACTGATAAACATTAGACTTTCATATATTTTAGATTCATTACACTACAACTGAAGTAGTTCAAGCCTTTTATTGTTTTAATATTGATGATTTTGGCATACAGCTCATGAAAACTCAAAATTCCCATCTCAAAAAATTAGCATATTTCATCCGACCAATAAAAGAGAAGTGTTTTTAAAACAAAAAAAGTCAACCTTCAAATAATTATGTTCAGTTATGCACTCAATACTTGGTCGGGAATTCTTTTGCAGAAATGGCTGCTTCAATGCGGCGTGGCATGGAGGCAATCAGCCTGTGGCACTGCTCAGGTGTTATGGAGGCCCAGGATGCTTCAATAGCGGCCTTAAGCTCATCCAGAGTGTTGGGTCTTGCGTCTCTCTACTTTCTCTTCACAATATCCCACAGATTCTCTATGGGGTTCAGGTCAGGAGAGTTGGCAGGCCAATTGAGCACAGTAATACCATGGTCAGTAAACCATTTACCAGTGGTTTTGGCACTGTGAGCAGGTGCCAGGTCGTGCTGAAAAATGAAATCTTCATCTCCATAAAGCTTTTCAGCAGATGGAAGCATGAACCCACTTTTGAACCAGAAACAGCGGCAGAGGCGCCTGACCTGGGCTACAGAGAAGCAGCACTGGACTGTTGCTCAGTGGTCCAAAGTACTTTTTTCAGATGAAAGCAACTTTTACATGTCATTCAGAAATCAAGTTGCCAGAGTCTGGAGGAAGACTGGGGAGAGGGAAATGCCAAAATGCCTGAAGTCCAGTGTCAAGTACCCCCAGTCAGTGATGGTCTGGGGTGCCATGTCAGCTACTGGTGTTGGTCCACTGTGTTTTATCAAGGGCAGGGTCAATGCAGCTAGCTATCAGGAGATTTTGGAGCACTTCATGCTTCCATCTGCTAAAAAGCTTTATGGAGATGAAGATTTCATTTTTCAGCACGATCTGGCACCTGCTCACAGTGCCAAAACCACTGGTAAATGGTTTACTGACCATGGTATTACTGTGCTCAATTGGCCCACCAACTCTCCTGACCTGAACCCCATAGAGAATCTGTGGGATATTGTGAAGAGAAAGTTGAGAGACACAAGACCCAACACTCTGGATGAGCTTAAGGCCGCTATCGAAGCATCCTGGGCCTCCATAACACCTGAGCAGTGCAACAGGCTGATTGCCTCCATGCCACGCCGCATTGAAGCAGCTATTTCTGCAAAAGGATTCCTGACCTATTGAGTGCATAACTGAACATAATTATTTGAAGGTTGACTTTTTTTTGTTTTAAAAACACTTTTCTTTTCTTGATCGGATGAAATATGCTAATTTTTTGAGATAGGAATTTTGAGTTTTCATGAGCTGTATGCCAAAATCATCAATATTAAAACAATAAAAGGCTTGAACTACTTCAGTTGTGTGTATTTGAATCTAAAATATATGAAAGTCTAATGTTTATCAGTACATTACAGAAAATAATAATCTTTATCACAATATGCTAATTTTTTGAGAAGATCCTGTATATTTGTTAGTGGGTACCTGGTTCCTATAAGGGGCTTCTGTTCCTCCATGATGGTAAAATAAAGCTGCTAGGCCTGTCCTGTTGTAATTTAAGTCCAAGATATTGGACTTTTATTATTATTATTATTATTATTATTATATTTGTATGATATTGGAAACTGGTATGGAATGTGTAGAGTAAGTAGTAGAGAAGGACCATTGAAATGACCGGAGAAGCTATTATTATCCAACAACATGAGGGAGGACCCAGAGGTGGGAATAACTAATTTTCTGCAAAAAAAATGGTCAAAATCCATACCTATTCTTAATCTAGTACTTTAAAAATAATATGGAACTCAGGAGCTAGTTTCTCCATTTCTGGTGTTAGTAAGAGATTTTTTAGAAGCTAGCTCTGTTCTCAACAGTTATAGAGAGCCAGGACTGTCACCCCTGCACTCACCTCGTTCCAGCTGCTACTCCACTGACCAGCTGATGCACACATCGATGTACGTTTAAGTGTACTTGGATGGTTGTACCTTTGATGAAAGCAATAAAACCAACGGTGAGACAGTACCCAGTCTGCATCTTTTTTGCACAAAGTAAAAGTTTCTAATGAGCTTCTGAACAAAAAGAGTGGAGTAATAGAAGGTGACATCAATGGGTCTCACCATTCATGTTGTGCCATTTTTTTTTGTCCATGATCAGACAAGGACTTGTTACAAGCCAATGGTGAAGCTGTGGACTCTCAGATGAGATCTTTGGATATTTAGTTACAGTATTCTCTTCCTTTTTTTTATATATAATTTTTTATTTTTCAAAAGAATTCCAGAATAATACAGTTATCCAAAAGTGCACACATCATCATGTAAATACCAATCAAAACCACCCAGGCGCAGCAATAATAGCAAGCTAGTCAAACAAGGTCTAACATATCATCGCATCCTGGGTTAGGTACCATAAGTCTTAAACATACTATTAAATAGTAGTCAGACACCACAAAGAACATTCTGGATGTTATGCATAAGATGAAGGAAAACAATCAGGGAAAGAAATAGAATTTTTAAGAGAAGAAGAAAAAGGAAAAATAAGAAACAAGAAAACAAAAACAGAGAAAAATAAATCAAAGAGAATTACAGAAGTTGTGATACCATAATTCTCTTTGGAATAACAAGCTTTGGGCTCTTAATCTCTTCTCTTTTGCTCCCAGTGGGGGTCTCCTACCACTCAAGGAGTATTTCCCTTCCTATGTATACAACATATTATTATTTTCTAGATGCTAGCGAGATCGGTTATCCCATATGAGCAGCTTGTAAGATGTTTCTGCTAAACAATTTTTCTGAATAATTTGTACTTGTACCAATAGTTACAGACAACCCAGCAAGCTCATGGTGAACCAGAACTCATTGGAGTGTGTAAGGGGCTACAAAGGACCAAAAAGCCCTCTTGATAAAATGTTAAGCAACACAAGTTGTTTTGCTTTACATTTTAGTAAGAGGGCTTTTTAGTCCATTGAAGCCCCTTATATACTCCAGTGAGTTCTGGTTCACCATGAGCTTGCTGGCTAGTCTGTAATTTTGGGTGTTTCGAGCCGTACTCCATAGAGCCACATTAATCCATGCCATGCACTGATGAGGATCAACCAATCCGAAACAGTCTGTATGCATGTTGTATTATTGTGGCTCTGTACAATTAAGTTGACACATCATTGAATTCTAGCGGTCCTGGGGGTGTGGATAGCTTACAGGGGCAACCAGGTATAATTTGCATATTCAGCAGTGATGCATCGTGGAGAAATCATATGCTCAATCCAACCTGAATTATCACAAATTTCTTTTGTTTTAAGAAGGCAAACTTTTGTTGTACTTGTACCTATGAAACCCTTGCTTACATTGTGTCTCATGAATGATACCACATTTCCTGTATTGCAGAAGGAGGGGGGACATCTTGGGGGACATCTTGAAGGACAGAATGTTCAGGAGGAGAACATTGTGATAGAAGATTGGGAGGTCCCATTCCATCATCAGGTAGGAACTTAATGGGTTAGCAGTGCTATTTATGTTATGATATTTACATTGGCCACATAATTACTGTTCTGTTTTTTTGTTTTTGTTTTTTAATTCTTTCAGTTCTTGAGTAAAACTCTGATTGATTTGGGCCTCAATGATGAGGAAGATCTTAATGATGAAGATGTAATGAAGGAATTTTTGGAAGGAAAAAAGAATCTCTATGAGGAGATAATGGAGAATCAGACACTCCTCACACCTTTGAGTAAAAGGAGACGTTACTCACCTGTAAAGGAGAGAGAAGTACGAAGGGTCCACCTAGATCCTCCACCATCTGACAACGACATAAATACACATACATGTTCAGTCAATGTGTGCGTACCTCCTACAGAGGAGAGCCAGGGTGAAACCGAGAGATGCCAAAGTCCTTGTAATTCCAAGGAGTGTAAACAAGCTGAGCACAACTACAACCGACGTTCTCAGGTAGGTGGAATGGAATGTTGGTGCTAGATGATGACTCCAAAGTCTATATGATTGTGTTCAGAGTCCCCACAACTTCAGGTTGACATTGTGCTTGTTTTATGATTTTAGGGCAAAGAGCTGATTGATCTGAAGATTGAACTTAAAGAGCGAGTAGGGATGTACCTGAAAGGAGACAAGTCTAGAGAAGGAGGTGAAATGATGGAGACCATTAGAAAAGCAAAGATTTCCAAGGATATCATCATGGGTAAGCCATGGACATTAAATGCAGAAAGATTATCATTCTCATTTTAAGGAGTCCAAAATCTGCAGAGTGATGGAAAGCGATGATTCAAGGAACTTTAGATAGACATTGTAGGAGTTGGTGGTATAAAGAAGTTATACAGAGTAGTGGAGAAGGACCTTTCATATGGAGGTTTCAGTGGAAGGACAAGATATTTATGAATGAGCCTTTCAAACCGACTGAAAAAAAAATGTAGAATTTTTTTTTATAGATACATACAGTACTTAAGTGTGGGACAACATTTCCACTGGAGACAATACACATTAAAAAATTGCTAGAGACTTAATGGTCGACCTCAATCAGTCATACAAAAACATGCATGCCACCTAGATCATGGCCGTGATGCATACCCAATAGTCCAATACCAGTACTGAAGTAATTAATTGTTGGTCTGTGGTGACCTGGCTAGGCATACAGCATATATACAACATCACTTGTGAGAGCCCTTCTTGGCTGCAATATAAGTGCACCAAGTCCAATTCCCGTGCTGCTCAGAGTCTTTCACAATCACTGTTGGTATAGTTGTTTCAGCATGCATATTCAGCACCTGGGCCAAAACTCACAGATGGGCCAGCGGCTAACGCAGCATCCCAAAATAAACCAGATTGTTTGTGCCATACATCCAACAGGCATGTGGGTTAAGCCCCTCTGCTGGTGTCAATGCCAATATCCTAGAGAGGTCCCTACACTAACAGAGGATGCATCTGCATCACACACATACAATGAGTATATCCACGATTAGGCACATGTACATCATTAGCAGCGAGGAGTGTAACTGGCAGAGACCTGGTATCTGTACCATAATTGGCTCAACAAAGAACCAAATTTACTGGCTCTGAATCCCTACTTACCAAGGCAGTGATAAAAAGTGATGGGGAATCACCAGATTTTTCCTACAACTGGAGTCTGGTGGAGGACCAGCAGTGTGGATGCTTTCTTTTCTATAGCAAGAGTCAGATAGATACCAGGATTGGAAGACCTACCATCTTAATCTGATTTATTCAGGCCATGGTATGTCCACAAAAAATAAACTGGCTCCAAATAGACAATTTGTGGTAGTCTAGAGGATGTTTTATAACTTGTGAAAGCAATGTTTTCAGTTGAAATGACACAAACTGAACAAGCTGATCAATGCAGCTGACAAAAGGGTCCAGTTTAAAATACTAAAGTTCTTTGCATTTAAATTGACCTTTGCAGAAGTTGGATATCAGGATTGAGTCTCTTCGTGAACCACCATTTCCTCTTGACAGCTAATATAGAAATGAATGCAGACACAGTACACAAGTGGCACGAACTCCAACATCATATGGAAGGTCCATCTCCATTCCTCAGTATAACATCATAGCACCAACAAATGACGAGGAGATACTGTACACCATATGAAAGGCTCATCTCCATCCCTCAGTATAACATCATAGCACCAACAAATGAGGAGGAGATACTGTACACCATATGAAAGGCCCATCTCCATTCCTCAGTATAACATCATAGCACCAACAAATGACGAGGAGATACTGTACACCATATGAAAGGCTCATCTCCATCCCTCAGTATAACATCATAGCACCAACAAATGAGGAGGAGATACTGTACACCATATGAAAGGTCCATCTCCATTCCTCAGTATAACATCATAGCACCAACAAATGACGAGGAGATACTGTACACCATATGAAAGGCTCATCTCCATCCCTCAGTATAACATCATAGCACCAACAAATGAGGAGGAGATACTGTACACCATATGAAAGGCCCATCTCCATTCCTTAGTATAACATCATAGTACCAACAAATGAGGAGGAGATACTGTACACCATATGAAAGGCCATCTCCAATACTCAGCATAACATCATAGTACCAACAAATGAGGAGGAGATACTGTACACCATATGCAAGGCCCATCTCCATTCCTCAGTATAACATCATAGCACCAACAAATGAGGAGGAGATACTGTACACCATATGAAAGGCCCATCTCCATTCCTTAGTATAACATCATAGTACCAACAAATGAGGAGGAGATACTGTACACCATATGAAAGGCCCATCTCCATTCCTCAGCATAACATCATAGTACCAACAAATGAGGAGGAGATACTGTACACCATATGCAAGGCCCATCTCCATTCCTCAGTATAACATCATAGCACCAACAAATAAGGAGGAGATACTGTACACCATATGCAAGGCCCATCTCTATTCCTCAGTATAACATCATAGTGCCAGCACATGAGGGGAACCTGCACACCATATGAAAGGGCCATCTCCATTCCTCAGTATAACATCATTGTACCAACAAATGAGGAGGAGATACTGTACACCATATGAAAGGCCCATCTCCATTCCTCAGTATAACATCATAGTGCCAGCACATGAGGGGAACCTGCACACCATATGAAAGGGCCATCTCCATTCCTCAGTATAACATCATAGTGCCAGCACATGAGGGGAACCTGCACACCATATGAAAGGGCCATCTCCATTCCTCAGTATAACATCATTGTACCAACAAATCAGGAGGAGATACTGTACACCATATGAAAGGCCCATCTCCATTCCTCAGTATACCATCATAGTACCAACACATGAGGAGGAGATACTGTACACCAGGGGTGCCTAATAGGTCGATCACGATCTACTGGTAGATCGCGACCGCCTATTTGGTAGATCGCGGCTGGTTCGGCCACGTCATGTAAAAGTTTGCGCCGGCAGCTGTCAGAATCTGCTGCCAGCCGCTGGCCAATCGGGAGAGGCGGAGAGGAGAGGGGCGGTACAGCGGGAGAGGAGGACGCTGCCGCGACGTCATAGCTGGGGGCGGTGCTGGGCACAATGCGTCAATGCACGCTGCCCGCCGCCCCCTTCGCTCGCCGGACTCCGGAGGCATTCGCAGCGCGGCTGATGGAGGGGAGACCAGGAGGAGCCCCAGACACCGCCGCTGGAACTGGAGGGAGGTGAGTGGCCCCTACGCCTAACTACACTATACCTGGCTAACTATCCTGAAGGTCCCTGCACCTAACTACACTATACCTGGCTAACTATACTGAAGGTCCCTGTACCTAACTACACTATACCTGGCTAACTATACTGAAGGCCCCTACACACCTAACTACACTATACCTGGCTAACTATACTGAAGGTTCCTGCACCTAACTACACTATACCTGGCTAACTATACTGAAGGTCCCAGCACCTAACTACACTATACCTGGCTAACTATACTGAAGGTCCCTGCACCTAACTACACTGTACCTGGCTAACTATACTGAAGGTCCCAGCACCTAACTACACTATACTTGGCTAACTATACTGAAGGTCCCTGCACCTAACTACACTATACCTGGCTAACTATACTGAAGGCACCACACCCAACTACTCTATACCTGGCTAACTATACTGAAGGCACCCACACCTAACTACACTATACCTGGCTAACTATAATGAAGGCACCCACACCTAACTACACTATACCTGGCTAACTATACTGAAGGCCTCTACACCTAACTACACTATACCTGGCTAACTATCCTGAAGGTCCCTGCACCTAACTACACTATACCTGGCTAACTATACTGAAGGTCCCTGCACCTAACTACACTATACCTGGCTAACTATACTGAAGGCACCCACACCTAACTACACTATACCTGGCTAACTATACTGAAGGCTTCTACACCTAACTACACTATACCTGGCTAACTATACTGAAGGCACCAAC
Source organism: Hyperolius riggenbachi (assembly GCF_040937935.1). Taxonomy (NCBI): domain Eukaryota; kingdom Metazoa; phylum Chordata; class Amphibia; order Anura; family Hyperoliidae; genus Hyperolius; species Hyperolius riggenbachi. The sequence goes on from NC_090655.1 coordinate 236,712,338, forward strand.
ACCTAACTACACTATACCTGGCTAACTATACTGAAGGCACCAACACCTAACTACACTATACCTGGCTAACTATACTGAAGGCACCAACACCTAACTACACTATACCTGGCTAACTATACTGAAGGCCACTATAACTATCTACCTTTACTGAAGACACGTATACCTGAGGAGGAGATACTGTACACCACATGAAAGGCCCATCTCCATTCCTCAGTATAACATCATAGCACCAACAAATGAGGAGGAGATACTGTACACCATATGAAAGCCCACCTCCATTCCTCAGTATAACATCATAGTACCAACAAATGAGGAGGAGATACTGTACACCATATGAAGGGTCCATCTCCATTCCTCAGTATAACATCATAGTACCAACAAATGAGGAGGAGATACTGTACACCATATGAAAGGCCCATCTCTATTCCTCAGTATAACATCATCGTACCAACAAATGAGGAGGAGATACTGTACATCATATGAAAGGCCCATCTCTATTCCTCAGTATAACATCATAGCACCAACAAATGAGGAGGAGATACTGTACACCATATGAAAGGCCCATCTCTATTCCTCAGTATAACATCATAGCACCAACAAATGAGGAGGAGATACTGTACACCATATGAAAGGCCCATCTCCATTCCTCAGTATAAATTCAAAGCACCAACAAATGAGGAGGAGATACTGTACACCATATGAAAGGCCCATCTCCATTCCTCAGTATAACATCATAGCACCAACAAATGAGGAGGAGATACTGTACACCATATGAAAGGCCCATCTGCATTCCTCAGTATAAATTCAAAGCACCAACAAATGAGGAGGAGATACTGTACACCATATGAAAGGCCCATCTCCATTCCTCAGTATAACATCATAGCACCAACAAATGAGGAGGAGATACAGTACACCATATGAAAGGCCCATCTCTATTCCTCAGTATAACATCAGAGTACCAACAAATGAGGAGATACTGGACACCATATAAAAAGCCCATCTCCATCCCTCAATATAACATCATAGTGCCAACAAATGAGGAGGAGATACTGTACACCATATGAAAGGCCCATCTCCATTTCTCAGTATAGCATCATAGTACCAACAAATTAAGTAGAGACCTTCAATATGATATTTTACTTTGATGAAGTGCAGATTTTGAGTGATAGCAATTCTTCTTTCGATTGTGCTCCACTCTTTGCTAGAGAATATATAAGACTCCTTATCACAAAACATAATATATGTCTGCAGATAAAAGTTTTATTTTAGTTTTACAACACTCCATATGTTCCACGCTGGGAGAATTTCTCAGGTTTACTGTTTTTCAGGATGCAGGTAAAAATCTCCTACAAGGGCAGAGCCATTACCTAGTAAATCTTTCTTTGTAGAGAGGAAAGAGAAGAATCTCCATCTAGTTTATATTGTCCACCACCTGCCAAAACCACCACTGTTCATATTATATCCATAAAGGTCCTGGGGGGGGGGGGGTCAGGCAAGAACAACTTGGCAGAAAGGTTATTGCTTGTAATACGTTTTAATATGCATTTTTTGTTCCTTCCAATAGATGAACGTGATGTTGAGAAGACCACTGAAGAATTTATTATTTTATCTGATTATGGTACAGAGGATGCGTATATCCTAGATCACACACCAGGAGGGAGCTGCATTACTGGGAACATCCCTCACATAGCTTACATTGTGGAAGGATCAGTAGATACATCTAATCATGAGATATCTGTTGAAGAACCTCAAGTTGTTACTTCCCCAAATGTCCATCCACAATGTGTTTATATATCAGCAGATCCTTCTTTTGAGCAGGAATCATCAATGGCAATGTCGGGTGATAGAGCCACACCCGAAAGCAATGATATCCCGCCTTCTGAGTCCGATCACAGTTCTGCACTTGAGGAACAGAAGAAGACCTCTCGGGAGCTCCCATTTTCATGTTCCGAGTGTGGGAAATCATTCTCCACAAAGTCGATATTTGTCAGACACCAGAGGACACACACTGGTAAGAGACCCTTTTTATGTTCCGAATGCGGAAAATGTTTTGCTTATAAAGAAAGCCTCAGTGCCCATCTGAAAACCCACACTGGAGAGAAGCAGTTTAAATGTACAGAGTGTGGGAAATGTTTCAGTCAGATCAAGGCACTGTTGTTACACCAGAGAGTTCACACCAGCACCTATCCTTTTTCCTGTTTTGAGTGTGGGAAAGGATTCAGTACAAAAGGACACCTTCAAGTGCATCAGCGAACCCACACAGGGGAGCGGCCATTTTCCTGTGGAGAGTGTGGGAAAACTTTTATCCATATAGGAGGTCTTCGTAAACACCAGAGGACCCACACGGGTGAACGCCCTTATGCATGTACATACTGTGGGAAATGCTTTGGACAAAAAGGAACGCTTCAGACGCACCAGCGGATCCACACCAGTGAGCGTCCGTTTTCCTGTGCAGAGTGTGGGAAAGCTTTCACTCAGAAAGGAGACCTTAATACCCACCAACGAATCCACACAGGTGAACGCCCTTATTCCTGCTCAATGTGTGATAAATGCTTCACCCACAACGGAGCCCGTCTCCGGCATGAGATAACTCACACAGGTGAGCGTCCCTTTTGGTGTTTAGAGTGTGGTAAACGTTTCTCCCAGAATGCCCTCCTTATCAGACATCAGCGAACCCACACAGGTGAGCGGCCTTTTGTTTGTTCAGAGTGCGGGAAATGTTTCTATGAGAAGAGAACCCTTGTTTCACACCAGCGCGCGCACACTGGTGAACGTCCCTTTACTTGTTCAGAGTGTGGGAAGAGCTTCAGAGAGAGAGGCAGTCTCCTTAGACACCAGCGGAGCCACATTGGGGCAGGTCCTTTTCCATGTAAAAAGTGCGGGAAACGTTTTCCAAGTAATGAAAGTTTGTTCTATCATGAGAAAACGCACTCCCGCCGATAACAGCCAGGGATAAACGTGTGCTGACATTTCTTAGCTTGAGCTGTTTTGTCTAAAATAATGCTTTTACAATAAACAATTGCTTGTTCAGTTTTATGGATTCTGATGGACAGAGTCATTTTATACCTCTTGGAGACTACAGCAGTGAAATCTCCCAGCCCCACCCCTCCTGACTCTATTCCTGCCCACTTTGGAGTCTTGTCTCTGTCCATAGGACTATGCACGGGACAAAGTGACATCTTACCATGGAACTACTGTATGTATCTCTTTCCGAGAGCTGAAGTTCATATATGAGAACCGTCTGACCTGCCATATTTAGTCACTCTTTTTATCCATCTTGTGATCATGCAGCCCTGCCATGCTATATAGCCTGGAGGGTGACACCACTTTTCAATTTTTGCCACTCTGCATCTTACAGTGTCACTTCCTCAAAACCAAACTGCTCTTTGGATTGTGAATTGTCTTTGGAGTATGAGGTTCCTTCAGCACGCTTCATCCTCCTGCAAAACCCACCTGAGAACTCCTCCTACCAGCCCTTTTAAGACATCCTCTCTGTCTGATTTCTGTTGTACTGCTTACTTTGGGATATGTAAAGAGAGAACATTTCATTTAAGGGAGATTGTATTCCGCATCCATAACTTGGAAGTCACATTATCACACTGTTTACATGTGATGACCAAGGAGCACATTTTATACCTGCTAACAATGTTTTTTATTTGTATAAATTAGTTGTCATGTTGGCTAAGTCCCACCCCTGAGGAGCTGACAATCAGAGGAGGGGATGTCCCTCTTCATATGCAGATTATCAAATATCAGCTTTATGAATTAACAAAGGGTCCAAGAGATGCCATCCATGCTCCAGCATTGCCACGACAACCTCCCACAATATATTGGGGGGGGGGGGGGGGGGGGGGAGAGAATATTACCTTGTGGGTGTCAAACATTGGTCAGTCCAGCCAGAGATAGCTTCATACAAGTGACATCCTCCACAGAGTGGACTGAGCTTCAATCACAGTCTGTAAATTGAAGCCTGCGAGGGAACAGGTTGCATTAGTGTCTGGTACATTACTCAGCATAGATGTCGTCTACTCTCTAAACTTGCCTCACTGGGATTGCTGTGACATTATATGCTACCTGGAAATGAGAACTCTTCTTCTATTGCCTGTAAGGAAAAAACTCCTTAAAACTCCAAATCAAAGACCCAGTTTCTGAATGCATTTGTTGGATTTATTGGCAATATATTTTAGATTTTGAATGCACATAAATGTTATTAATTCATATTTGCAAGGAACAAAAAATATAAAATACCTGTTTCAGCAGTTTATTGCTTGTGGGCTCCTTGCTGCACACCTCCCAGCTCCCGCTCCCACCTTCCCTCAGAATCTGCTGCTTGATTAGAGTAGTGGGGGGGGGGGGAGCTGCATGAGAAGTCTGCAGGAAGGAGGTGAGGCTTCAGTAGGAGGGGCCTAACATGACCCACCTCCAACCCTTTGTGGGGAGAAGCAGGATGTTGCACCTGGTATTTTTCACTTATTAACTGTCACTGAAAATGTTCATATGCTTTCAGAATCTAAAAGACATTGCTAATAAATGTATTCAGGAAACCGGACTTCACTTAAACGTGGCCTTTAATGGAAAATATATAGGGTTGCTACAATATGCAGTTCAGGGGTTAATCGCCAGCGCAACTGTTTGAAGTATGTTCATTGCGCTTAAAGTAATCATAACTTAAATTGTTCGTTTACTTAAAGTGGAAACGTGCATGCATTTTTTACATGTCCTGTTTCACAAATCACTGCTGGTGTTAGAAGCCAGCGCTGTGTACATTATAAAATGTACTCTTACCAGCGACAAACTCCTTTGCTTTTAGCCTCCACCCCCATTGCTTGCCTGCTGATGCTGTAAGGCCACTGTGTATTGTCATTGTCAGGTTGTTGGGGTTGTGCTACCCTCTACTGGCATGCATGGTCCTGCCCCAATGCAATCATTCCCCTGTCCCCAGATTAATGCAGAGGTGCTGGAACAGCTGGGCATTCCACCAGGGTGTTCCTTTATGGGCTGTGCACAATGATATCATCACGTGGCCCAGGCATACTCCTGTGTTGCCCACCGCTGTGGTGCTGAACTTATTAGATCATACTGTCTGATGTCCCTGTATATCGCATGCTGATACACGTAGCTGACATCAGGTTAGCAAAGCGTAAGTGCGCTCAGAACACAACGGATGCTTAGAGCCAGCATGGGAAGGCTGGAAGTAACAGCAGGAGAGGTGGTGGTGGTAGTGTGTGTGTGTGTGTGTGTGGGGGGGGAAGGGTTATAAGTGGCCACAGCAGGTCAGTAAGACAGGCCTTGTCCAGTTCTGCTAAAAAATAAATAGAACTGGGACACTAACCCCTGTTTAGATGTACTTGAAATGTCTTTAAATGGGGCCCAAATCAATTAAGCAATATGTTTAAATCGCTTACTTTAGACCCATTTTGTAAGACTGGCATATCACTCCCAATACGTACAGTATAAGCTCTGTGCCTATCCTGATAGTAACCTAGATGCAGTGTGTGCAGATCCCTGCAACCCCCAGTATGTTTAGTATAAGCTGTTTGTGCCTATACTGATAGTAAATTAGCGGCACTATGTGGCCATCCTGGTACCCCAAGTATGTTCAGTATAAGCTATTACTCTGTGCAAATACTGATAGTAAACTAGCTGCAGCATGTGCCGATCCTTGCTACCACAAGTATGTTCAGTGTAAGGGATTACTCTGCAGATATTATAGTAAATTGGCTACATAGTGTGCTGATCCCTGCCTCCATTATTAAGTACAGTACAACCTGTTACTCTGTGCATATATTAATAGTAAATTATCTACAGAGTGTGCTGAACCCTACTACCATTAGTAAGTACAGTACAACCTGTTACTTTGTAAATATACTGATAGTCATTTAGCTGCAGCGTGTACTGATCCCTGCTTCTATCAGTATAAGCTGATACTCTGTGCCTATACTGACAATAAACTAGCTGCAGTGTGTGCTGATCTCTGCTACCTCTAGCATGTACAGTATTAGCTGTTACTCTGTGCATATACTGATAGTAAATAAGCTGCAGCATGTTAGGATCCTTGCTTTCATCAGTATGTACAGTACAACCTGTTACTCTGTGCCGATACTGATAGCAAAGTAGCTGCAGCGTTGCTTATCCCTGCTTCTATCAGTAAGTCAAGTATAAGCTGTTATTCTGTGCTTAAACTGATAGTAATGTAGCTATGGTGTGTACTAATCCCTGCTGGAATAGTGTTAGAAACACATCTTCGCTACCAGTTCTAGTCTTTCTTTCCCTCTCACCTGCATTGCTTCTCACCTCTGTGCAGCTCTTGTCAGCACTTCAGCACACAGAGTACAGAGCATCTGACTAGCAATCAGACGTTCTTTAATCTAAACCGTGGGAATGGCTAAAAAACAGTAATGCACATCAGGTAGCTATGCAACTACAGTATATTGCTTTATTGAGAAGAGCAGCATTTGAAAGACACATTAACCACACTGCAGTGTAAGCACATTGGCACTTTAATGACTTGATTGTTAGACTGACCAACAATGGAGCCATTAATGGCGACTAAGGATATTTTACAAATAAAATTGTCATTCAGCTACAGAAGATGATTAGACCAATGGGGGCCTGAATGGCCTCAGCAGATTTTAACTGACTGTTAGCACTTCTATATCACTGAACAAATATTTTAGGCAAAGGAAATAGAGGCTTCAAATGGACAAACAGTAGAAGGAGGAGTCTACAAAGTGAGAGTTCAGTGTGGTGTAGTGTTTAGGGTGTAGCTAAGAAGTTAATGGATTTTGTTATTGTGAGACCAGAGTGTGTACTGGCCCCTAAGCAAGGGAAACCTACTGGGTGTGTGTGTGTATGTGTATGTGTGCTGCTGGTATGAAAGTGACCAGCGTGTACAGGACTGGAGGGGGAAGGGACTGCTGAAGGTTATCCCGGGAATGTGGCGCCCACTAGGAGACCAATAGACTACAGGAAGGAGGTACTGGTACCCCCATTTATGTTTAGCACCCCATTTTTCCTACATAGAATGACGTGGGTGGATTCCACACAGTAGACTGCTTAGTTTTTCTCCACGACCTCTCCTGTTAAGCTACCTCACGCCTTCCTACCACACCTTCTCTGTTCATGATGGTCCAGTGATGCAACAGTCACATGACCAGTCACATGACCATCACACCACAGCGCAGAAAACCGCAGAATGAGGCTTGGCATTGTAATAATTTTTACGGTTAATACTATGCCCTCCCTACATACGTTTCTAACCCACTAAACAAAGTCTTCTCTAAAAACCTCCCTAGGAACCTCTCTAAACATTGGCCGTGTGTAGACCATTTACTGTCTATTGGTCAGACTTCTGTCTTTGGGGCTTAGAATAATCACTGCCATCCATTATCTCCCTTGTATAAACGCATAGAAGAAGGCAGAGAATGGCCACTACGCCAGCCACTAATACTTGCTGAGTCTTTTCAGATTTTTGGCTGTTGAATCAGTAAAGATGGGCGGGTCATTTAAAAAACCTTCCTCAGATAAGCTTACTGCTACCAACCAATGATCTGAGCAGATGCAGATTTTATGCAAATGTAAACACTGTGGAAACAGACCAGTCCTATGCGACTGCTGCATTTGCTTGATCAAAAGCAAGCTGCAGAAATTTGCATACAATTAACCTAAGCCATGCATTTTTAGCATCTCATTAACCACACGTAATGATATGCGGGCACTAATGTTGGTTCCTATCTCGGCTGGACTGGTGTAGAAATTGCCTATTCATCTTATTCCGCTTATGCCTGGACTCTTATATGAATTAATAGGGGAAACATTAGATTCTGGGTGGAAGAGAAATACATAATTCCCAGAATCCGGTGTCTTCCCCGTCTTTTCATGTACAGTTTGGTGTCGCTACCGTATGCATATATCGGAGCATTATTTATCTATTAGGACATTTATAAATAAAGTTCAGTTTTTGCTATATGAAAAAAATGAACATTTAATTTGCACTAATTCATAAATCCTCTTCTGAGTAAAGCTATGCACAGACGCTGGTTTGAACTCAGCTGAGAATGGCGAGTGACTCCAGTGTGTGTACATCGCCTGCCTGCTATAGATTCTGCTTACTTAATTGATCTCTGATGCCCGAGCACTGCCTGATCGCCTTGTTCTCCCCACTTTCCCACCTGTGGTAAACTGCTTCGCCACTCGCCGCTTGTCTCCTCGCCCCCCTCCACAGCAACAGGAGCATCGCTAGCCTGGAGGCTAGTGAAACGTCTGTACAGCATCAGCACTGCACTGTTGCCCAAGGGATTGTGTGCCAATCTCTGTTGGACAACAGAAATGCCTCTGTGTGTACAAGACTTAACCAGCGGGCCTGCTCATTCCTAGTCTCAAACACCCCCTCCCTCTGGTCACATGGGCATGCAGGGGGAAGCGTGATTGCTCTGTAGAGTGAAGCCACTCCTTCTCTGCTGGCCAATAGCCTAGCATGACATTAAGGAGGATAAGGCATCAGACAGACTCTGCAGAGAGGGAGTGAGAAGGCAGATAGATGGAGGTTGCTGAGGAGGAAATAGGTAGCAATTCATTAATTAGTGAAGCATTTCTTTTTTTATCACAACAACTGCAAGAATTTTTTTCCCACATAACTGTTTTTATGCCAGGATTAATTTCAAATAGCATTCTATGAAATGTCTATACAAAACTCTCCCAATCTCCTCAAAACCTTATGTTATGAACTATTTCACCCTATGGGGTTGATTCACAAAGATGACTTATTATTCACCACACCTGTATGGAGAGATCATTCATGAGATGAATGTTCAGTTAAGTCAGTTAAGAAGAGATAAACAATGAGTTAAATTAAATAAGGAGAGATTAATCAGGAATTTAGTAATTTTAAAATGGAAAACACAGAGAAATGCACTCTGTATGTATTTAGAGTTTAGCCTGTCTAATTCCCTCTCATCTGTGACTAATCACAATTGTAATTTGATCTATCAGCTGGCTGCTTCTGCAGAGCAGCTAATTTGTAAACACAGGGTGTTAACCCAATGCCTGCTTCCGTGAAAGCAGGAAGTAGACACACTGAAGATTTATTGCAGGATTTGTATCAGCTGTAACAAAGAAATGTTTTCTTCAAAGGGTATTATGCTGTTGCTTATCTTTTAGAGCAGAGAGGAAGTTCTGAGTTCAGGTCCGCTTTAAGGAGACATAAATTGTGAGTTAATCAGTAAGGTGAGACAATTAAACAGAAAAGTTTTTTTTGTAAGTCAGCCCCCATCAAAGAATAATCTCTCCTAAAGGGGCCCATACACTGGTCGATTTCAGCCATCAATCGATCAATCGATTCTATAGAATTAATCAGAAATCGATTCTTTCAAATCTATCGATCGATCGTTTTGCGGCCGATTTCAATGGATTTGATCTATCTGACAGGATGGAAGATCTAGGTCAATCTGCTGCTGGCAGCAGATCGATGACCCATAGAGTTACATTGGATCTAATGGTCCAATAATGCATTTAGATAGATTTCCAATAGATTTCATTTTAAAATCTATTGGAAATCTGTTCCTAGTGTGTGGCACACATCAGATAGATTCCTGTCAGATTCAACCTGACAGGCATCTGACAGAAATCTATCTGATGGTCTAATCTGCTGCAAATCTATAAGTGTATGGCCACCTTTATTTGTCTTAACTCGAAAATCGATTGACCAATCGATTTGCGGCCTATTTTGATCAATTTTGATCGACTTCAATCGATCTGACATGCTGGAAAATCTAGGTCGATCTGTTGAGATGGCTTATCATTTTGCATTGGACCTAATGAAAATCTGATGGCAAAAAAATGCCATCAGATCGATTTTTCAATAGATTTCATACTGAAATCTATTGGAAATCTGTTCCTAAACAGGATGATCTATCTGCTGCTAATCTAACGAGTGTATGGCCTGCTTAACTCTCCTTGCTCCTGATGCATGGATCGCTGGTAATATTGCTATGTGCCAGTGGAGCACCGCGAGATGTGCAATTAGCAAGACCAGGGTGCATGGGTGACGCAAGCGTTTCTATGGTAACACATTACTGGCTTAACACGGCATACCATAGCAACGTTTGTGGTACTTCTGTATTGCAGGTTGCGCTGATTGTAATATTACAGCAATATTACCGGTGCTTCATGCATCAGGCCTGATATATCTGGTGAGTCCTCGCTACTTAAAGTTGAGGTGAGAAATAAGCATGAAGTCCAGGAAAAGAGGCGGGTGGCTTTGGGAAACCCCAGGGAGTCAGGTTTAGCCCATCAGTCTTGAATCAGATCCGGCTGGAAATAGGAAGAGGACCTGTCATGAATTTCGGTCACTGAAATGATTGAACTTACATATTTTGCTGCAGCGAAGGACTAGACATTCATTTCTATTTTTATTTTTTTATTTTCTGGAGTGAGACATAGGAACCTGTGTTAGTTAAAGCTCACATGAGCCAGTTTATGTTTGTGTTATCATGTTTTGCTTTGGCCGCTGAATAAACTACAGGCGAAGCCTGCTTTATATAAGAACATTGCCTGTGCTGTCAGCTTTTCTGCTACTTCATGTTTACCGATATATTGTTTATATTCTATTAAGGACGGCTTTCACCCCCTCCCTTCCTTGATTAGAATGTGTTACACTGGATACACACACACAAATGGAGCCATGCAAAGGCGTAACTATAAATCACCCCTAAATCACAGGGCCCCCTAATGTTTCCATCATCATCTTCCTACCTTCTTGGGGATACCAGTAGCCTGGGGGCCCATGAGAGTCAGATAAAGGTGTTCACCTTGTTCCCCTCCCTCTAAGAGACCCTTGTTCATTTTACTTTGCATTCACTTGGTGCGATCTGTTATTGACCCGAGGAAGCAGGAACATCCTGTGAAACTCGTCCATAACTTTGCAATAGAAAAGTTGCTATCTGACTGGCTCGATCACTTGAAGAATTTCCATCTTAAAGTTTTTAGTGTTTTATTCTTGTTGGGTGCCTCTACTCATTAACTATCCCCTCTCACTATGTCACCCCCATCCATAACAAGTGTGGCCACAGCAGCACCCACTACAGAAGGCCTGGAGCAAGGATGTTTAATTGGTCCCCCTCTTAGTCCTGTGCCCCACTACAGCTACAGAGGCTGCACTACTATTAGTAATGATAAGAGGAGCTTGTGGTGGCAGGCACTCATGCTAGTGGCAGAGGCTGTATATGTGCAGGGCAGCACCCTGATGTTGTCCCTGTGTGTGCTCAGTACGTATAGCTGGCGGTATGTGTCCATGCATGTAGAACAGAGAAAAGGTACGGTAGAGGGAAATACATCCTGAAGTACATAATTTGTGAATGTATGTATATATGATGTGCATCAGAATAGCCTTGGGACCCGGCTTAACAGCTGACCGTCTTGGTGCCCTGTTGCTATGCCAACCTTAAGAAGGTGGGGTCTGGTGAAAGGACCGTCACATCAGTGGATACCTTAAAGAGGAACTGTACTAAAGGAAAGGAAAAGGGGGTAACAGCTACTGATTGGGATGAAGGTCAATCCTTGGTTAAAGTTCCTCTTTAAAACCACACGCCAGATTCATCCACATGTGCTAGCGGCCTAGAGGAAGCATAAGGCGGTAAAATAATGGTAGGCTGCACATCCCTCTGCAACCCCTGACGTTTGGTATGTGACTACCTTTGTTTCATATGTACAATCTGTTGATGGAACTTGAGTCCAATGCCAGGTACACACAATGAGATTTCCTGTCTGATTTCTGATCGATTTTCCATTCACTTCTGTGGAAAATGAATCAGAAAACCGATTGGATATCAGATTGGAACTGTCAGAAATAATGTGACAGAAAATCTCATCGTGTGTATCTAGCATTATAAACACACCATTGTTTTGTACCCAGCAGTGCTTTACCTTTTCTCTGTACTACATGCATTGATAACTAGTAGTTACACCTCTGTAACCATGCTCACTATCCAGGGTTTTAACAAACTAGCAATGGATAAGTTACTAAAGAGAAGAGCCCTATTCCAACACTTACTACTATGAACCCTTTAGCAGTCCAAACGTCATATGCATAAGAACCTGCAACACAGACAGAAATAAGAACACTAACGTTGGTGAAATGGAAGCTAGCACCAAGCCAGGCTACCAAAACACAGTTTCCTCCTTCGAAATGGTTTGGACACTACCCCACACCAAACAAAGCAAGCAGACACTTCATGTATGAACAACGTCCTCTGATGAAGGTGTAAGCATGCCGAAACGCGGCATGATGCTGCAGGCACTGTGAAAGAGGATCCCACCCCACCCCAAAGGTCTGAGATCCATCTGGACATCCCTGCTACTGGCCACAGCATTGGGAACTGGAGAGAGGAGAGGGAGAAAGGGAATCCTCACAGCCCGGATGTTGGGCGATATGCTTTTATAGCATTTACATCTTGTAAGTGCAATTCTTACTCTTTTTACCAGTAATAAAACGTTAATGCACCATAGAGTGCTCCTGTTTTATCTTGTACTTTATGTATGAAACCTAAGGGGGACGCCCATCTGCTGGCAGAAAAAAGTATTATGTGCTTAAGGTAAGAACGAAAAAGACAAGGGACTGATGTACTAAGGATCTGTAGGAATGCAGTAACCTGCAAAACAATTACCAGTGCTTTACTGGGCGCTTGATCCACCATGCCAAACTTATAGAGGAACTGTAGTGAAAAGGGGGTGGGGGGAAACCAATACATTGTAAAGTGAGAAGTAACAAAATAGAAGAGAGATCAAGAAATTATTGATATTTACCATGTCATTTGTTCATGTTGTTTGACTCACATTTAGCCTCCACGTCATCATCTTTACTACTGGCAGACATAAAAAAACAGACAGCACCAACTGTCATTATCTATACCCACACACCCCTAACCATGTGATAGGCTAAAAGGTTATTTTCCCACATTGCAACAAGGCTCCCACAGTGTGATGTCAGGTCCTGACATCACAGTGTGGGAGGGATTTCACCACAATATCAGCCATAAGGATCCTCCTGATGACCTATTAGAGAAAAGGTACAGATTAATCATGGGAAAAAGGGTGTTCGCTACCAATTGGGATGAGGTTCAATCTTTGGTTACAGTTCCTCTTTAAATGTTTTCTCACATCAGAGCAACTTTGGGTACCTGGAATTTTATGATTTTTGTACTACCTCCACAGCCCTGCATGTGAGTAAGTACAATAACACATACGCACTGCTCATTATCTGATACAGTTCACAACCACAGAGCAGGAGATCAGCAAAATATTGGCAGCGCTCGTAATCAGGCTGCAACTGAAATGAGCCCCCCAGGGACTTAAATACATCCTGTTTATCAAACACAGAGCAGGTGATGTCCATACTGCTGAACATGTTGTGTGTGATCAGTCACAGGAGTCCTGAGAGTAGTCTGCAGGACAAAGGAGAAACTTGGAACAAATATAAACTTCTCACGAAACTACAAACAGGCAACTACTGTAAAATGCTGGTGTAGATTTGATCCCACTCTTCACTGATCATGGCCGTTCTCCAGGTGAAAAATAATATTCCAGTAAACTAGCCATGATGATAAAAAGTAGATAAGATCTAAAAAGGTGAGTATTCCCTTAATGCCTCATAAAATAAAGTATCAGGCAAAGGTCAAAATGTATGATTCTAATTGTAAGGTTTATTTTTTTTTTTAATGGGATTAAACTCTCTTTTTAAATAAAAATACAAATTCTACATTGAGTAAAATGTATATAAATCATTGCCTCCAACATCCGCCCATCCCCCCCCAAAAATAAATAAATAACTAAATGACTAGACAGTCAGGAGAATGTACTTATTTGAACCTGCAGTCCCTTATTTGGGAAGCCGAGAAGGAGGAAGACATGATGAATATAAAGGAAAGTATTTACCATGGTGCCAGGCTTCGGACACAGGAAAAGGTATTATAGGTACAGTACATTTATTGGGAGGGTGCCAAACAATGTATTTTTTTATTCATCATGTGTAAAGTTTAATCCCGCATAGAATAAAAAATAAGAATGTGGCATGACTGAAAAAGACCAGCAATGATCTTCCAAAGGGAATTGGATCAGAAGCTCCAGCTCATGGCTTACTGTGTAGGAGACCAAGAGACATATGATAGCAGGGAAACAAGAAAAGCATGGCACAGGTCCTCCTGCATTACATTTACTAAGAACCATGGAAGGACACAAAAGACACACAAACTCCTAGGTGCTATAAGAACAAGTGGGTGGCCAGTTAAAGTGAACCTAAAAACCAATGAAAAAAAAATGAGTTTCACTTACCTGGAGCTTCGACCAGCTGCGCTGTGCCCTTGCCAGTGCTCCACGATCCTCTGCTCTCCCGCCACGGCTAAGTTTCGTTTTGGAGCAGGACTCTATTGCAGACAAGAATGCGAACGAAGCTACGCATGGCGAGGGCCGCACAGGTGCAGTGCCCTGCCGACCCACAGTCGGTAAAAAACAAAACTTGGCCGCGGTGGGAGAATGGAGGATCATAGAGGACCGGCGAGGGCACAGGATGGCTGCAGGGGGCTGGTCGAAGCCCCAGGTAAGTGAAACTAATTTTCTTTTATTGGCTTAGGTTCACTTTAACACTGCCACAAAAAACAACCTGGCAGTTGGGGTATTGTAAACAATGTAATCCCTACCATAGTATTTAATGCCCTATGATATCAATATTATGCATTTATATAGCACTGACATCTTCTGCAGCACTTTACAGGGTACATAGTCATGTCACTGACTGTCGTCAGAGGAGCTCAAAATCTAATCCTACTGCAGTTGTCTAATATCCTACCATATTACCGGTATTATTTATTTATTTAGCTCTGATATGATACAATCTGCAGTATTTTATACAGTACATAGTCATGTTACTGATAGAGATGGCCCGAACGGTTCGCCGGCGAACTTCCGTGGTTCACAATCGCGGCGAACCGGGAACTTTTCCGTAAGTTCTGTTCGCCCCCATAGTGCATCATGAGGGTCAACTTTGATCCTCTACATCACAGCAGGAACATTGTAGTCAATTAGGCTACACTCCCTCCTGGAGCCCCACCCAACCCCCTTATAAAAGGCAGGCAATGGACTCACTCGTGTGCCTGCAGTAATTAGTGAAGGGATAGCTGCTGCAGACTCTAATAGGGAAAGCTTAGTTAGGCTCTTGTAGGCTTGTTAGCTTGCTCCTGGCTGATTGTTATTGCTAAAAAAAGCACCCCCCAACAGCTCTTTTGAGAGCTAATCTTGTTCTTGTGATTTTTTTTTTTTTTCTTGTAGCCCCACTTGCATTATATACAGCCCTGTCAGTCAGTGTCACTGTGCCTGTCTGTGTGTGACAGGTGCACATGTAATACCCATCACTGCATATACCTACTACCTGTTGTGTTCACTTCAGTGCACCCACCTACCTACGTGAGCGCACACAGTGTCACTGTGCCTATCCGTTACCTGTCTGTGTGTGGCAGGTGCACATGTAATACCCATCCCTGCATATACCTACTACCTGTTGTTCACTTCAGTGCACCCACCTACCTACGTGAGCGCACACAGTGTGATATAGCACTCCGTGCATACCTGTTAACTGCACCTGTGTGACTGACTGCACATTGTTTTAGTCAAGTCAGTGCATACCTTTCACTTCCCCCCAATATGGACAAAACAAAAGGCAGAGGAAGGCCACCTGGCAGGTCTGTTTGAGGTCGCGCTGTCGTGATTTTGTGCGGCTCGCGACCAAAGTACAGTGTTCAGAAGAAGGCACGTGCCATCAACCCCCAATATTGTCAGGACGTAGTTGAGTATTTAACACAGAACACCTCATCTTTCTCAGCTTCCGCACGGAAGTGTGACATATCTTCCTCCTCCTGCTCTGATTCTGGCACCCCACTTAACACTCGGTCGGCCGCCACCACCAAAGTGTCATCACCCCAGGGCTCAGCGGTGGGGACATTTTTTTGTGTGTCTGCCTCAGATGAGAGCAATGCCATCTTTACTCTCTGCCACCAAAAACTGAGCCATGGAAAGACCAGGACCCGCGCAAGGGCAACTACCTTACGAAGGCACATGATTACAAAGCACAAACTGCAAAGGGATGACCGCATGAGGGAAAGCAGCACACAAAAGCAAATCCACACACCACAGTAGAAGATATGCAATTATTTCTCAAAAAAGGCAATACCCAAACTGTACCGTGATGTTGAAAGGCAAGTGGTGTCATCTCTAAGTCGCTCCCCATACAGCATCTCTGACTGCAGGCCGCTTGACTGCCTTCTCCGCCACCACCAACAGGGTCTAGGACTCCAGGCAGATTCCTGAATTTTTAAGGCCGCTGCTAGCAGCTGTAATAATTTTTCTGGTGCATGTACATGCCTGCCTAATTTTTCTGGCTGCACTGTGGCTGCAAAAACAAAACAAAAGGCATGTACATGTGCCAATTCCCCTTCGTGATCATTACCTTGCCGCTGTAAAGGGGCTTGCACATCACAATGAAGCAATGACCGCCGGCTATATGAGTGTCTCAGGGGGGTGCACCCAAGATAATAAGGTCATTGCTTTATTGTGGACAGACCAAATTTGATCAGCTGGAAAGTCACTGTTCTGTCATTCAGCTACCTCAGCCCGGCGACCATATGGGCTTGAAAACCGCCACGGCCTGCACACTGGCCATGGTGCGCACCAGTCCAGCACGGCCGTCACTACACAAACAGCTGTTTGCGGTGCGTTACACAGTGAGTTTGGTGTGTCAGTGTGACGCAGTACTCTAATTACACTCCCTGTTTGATGTATACACATGCAAGATGTTTTAAAGCACTTTAGGCCTGCAATATAGCATTCAATGTGATTTCGGCCCTTAAACCGCTGCTTTGCGTCAAAACCAGATTTTTCCCCGGGACTTTTGGCGTCTATTCCACTCCGCCACGCCTCCCTCTAGGTGTTAGACCCCTTGAAACATCTTTTCCATCACTTTTGTGGCCAGCATAAATTTTTCTAGTTTTCGAAGTTCACCTCCCCATTGAAGTCTATTGTGGTTCGCAAAAGTTCGCGTGAACCGAACTTTCGCGGGAGGTTCGAGAAACGAAAATCGGAGGTTTGCGAACCTCCCACACCGGTCCTCAAAGATGCTCCGTTCCCCCGCCACCAGCTAGTTTCATTTCCGGGCCACTGTGCCTGCGCAGGACGCTCTTGCAGACGCCAATGCAAACAAGGATACGGATTGCCAGGGTTGCGCTGGCGCAGTGGCCCAACAAAAACAGCTGGCGGCAGGGAAAAGAGGATCACTGAGGGCCAGTGCGGGTACACAACGGCAGCAGGGGGCTGGTAGAAGCCCCAGGTAATCTCTTTAATGTAGCATATATCAAACTTGAGTATGACTGGGCCACAAGCAAATATCACTGTTCCTCTTGGATTTCAAAAAGAAATACACTGAAAAGAGCCTACAGAATAATCATGGCCCTAACTGTGGTGCAGGTTCAGGGGCCCTGGAGAGCACGGCCTGCACGGGCCTATGTCCGCCTCTGCATCATATCTTATTCCTCAAGAAGTAAAAGTTACCTCTACTGCCTGTAAAAGCCAAAGGGCGTTGGCTGCAACTCCTATCTTCATCCACAAGGTGGCTACAAAGCTTCTAATAACTGGAACGCATAGATAGGAAGTAATTAAACCACAGACCGGAAGTCATTGAACCACTGTCACTGGGCGGAAATTCATGATCTGAACCTGAAGAACGAGGCACTTGCCATTGTAGGGACTGGCAGCAGAGGAGGTACAGTAATAACGAGATTGTTTCATATAGGTGATTGCTTATGATTATTATGCCGGTAACCCTCTGTGTCCCCTCCCCCATCACCAGCTACATCGCACAGCACATTTATCACAGCTGACTGACAATAATAACCTGGCAGACCTTCTTCTGTAGCTTCCTTTCATCCAATCTGCCATAACAGTTTTTAATTATAGCGGAACTGAGTTTCACTTACCTGGGGCTTCTTCCAGCCCCCTGCAGCCGCCCTGTGCCCGCAAAGTTACAAAATGATCCCCCGGTCCCCTGCCGCTGCTCACTTTTCTTCTCGCCGACTTACAAGTCGCCGTCCACTGCGCCTGTGGTTGCTGGATTTATATTTTTATTAGATCTCTATTAATTATACTACACCAGATCGGGCTCCCGGTGTCCCTGGGTTTTTCTTTAGCATGATCTACCATGTTATTGAATTGCACAACAGATATGATCCCCACTTGGCTACCCAATCTCAGCAGGCATAACCATTACTTCCGAGAAAGACTGAGGACAAATCAGATATTTCTCATTTTTGGGTAATGGCGTTATGGTGCCCATACGTGCTACAATTTAAAAAAAAAATTTCGATTAGATAATTTCGATCGATTATTCCGTTAGATCGAATATAAAGATTTTTCCAACATGTCCGATCAGATTTTTATAGAAAAGAATGGACAATCGTTCGATATGCTAGATCGAAAAAAAAGATTATTTTTGACATTTATTCTATTCAATCGTTTTGGTCGAATAAACTGGAAAATCAAATGTTTTTATTGCACCATGTATGGGCACTATTAGTAATAAAGGTTATTATGATAGTAAGTATTCCTAGCCGTGCTGAGTGTGCGGTGCTTGTTCCCATCCTGATATACTGCTGAACCATCCTGTCCAGATAACTGTCAGCTTACTATCTATCTACAGAGAGAATATTCTCCCAAGGATCACATGACCTCATCATCACTGAGGATGGACAAGGACTGGAGTCACATGACTGAGAGTATTTTAAACCTCACTCTGGAGATCATCTACCTGCTGACTGGACAGGTGAGGGGGATTCTAGGAGTGTAAGGATTGGTCAACACTAGATGCAGTACAGAATGCAATCCGTGGTCCGGGTTCCGGTTTTCAAAAACCAGAATGCAAATGTATCCGTGCTGCCCTTTTGCAGCACATTTCCAGTCACTTTACATTAAAAAAAAACATGTCCGTGTCCCATGGCCATGGGTGGGGGCCGCCAAGCTGGAGGGGTAGCAGCCAAGAAGGAGGGCAGCGTGCACAGCGGTGGGGAGGGGGGTTGGACCCCCCCTCCCTCACTTGGGTCCCCCCTTCCATGCTCCCCCTCCAGCTAGTTTGTTAAAATGATCAAATCTTGCAGCAAGCAGAAAACTCACTCACTTCCTTGTTCCACCGCTAGCCGTGTGACTTCCTGCAATGCCGCCCACTGAAGCAGAGAGGGCAGCATTGCAGGAAGTCACGCGGTGAGCGGTGGAACAAGGAAGTGAATGAGTTTTCTGCTTCTTGCAAGCTTTGATGATTTTAACAAACTAGCTGGAGGGGGAGCACGGAAGGGGGGACCGAGGTGGGTCCGACCCCCTCCACACCGCTGTACCCGCTGCCCCCATTCTGGCTGCTACCCCCTCCAGCACCTGCAATAGACTGTGCAAGTAGACTGTGAAGAGGAAGATGCGTTTTTGCATTGCCTTTCACTACCCCTCCATGGATCCGGGGTCCGTGAAGTCCCAGCAAATCCGGACTCTGTTCAGTTTTTCAAACCGGATCCCACGGATCCGTTTTTTGAAGTGTGTGAAGAAGGCTGATATTTTTAACATTGGTATCCGTAGCTCCGGTTTTGGTCCGGGCCAAAAAATGGAGCAACGGATACGTTTTTTTTTTAAACAAGTGTGAACCGACCTTTACATGATGTCGCCACTCTTATCTCTGTTAGTAAAAAACACAAATAACTAGGGAGGTGAGGAGGAATCTGGGAGATCACATGACCTCATGCTTAAATGTTAATCAGAATCATAAACAGGTTTATTCCCAGGCACGACTGGGTTGTGCCCGGAATTGGCTTTGGCACAAAAAACAGCTCAGATGGGAAGACAATGAACAATTTAGACAGTTGATGACAATAAAACAACCATCAAAACAATTTTAAAATTAATCATGATTGTCAGTACAATGATAAAAAGCAGCTTTAAAGAGAGTCTGAAGCGAGAATAAATCTCGCTTCAGACCTCATAAATAGCAGGGGCATGTGTGCCCCTGCTAAACCGCCGATATCCCGCGGCTTAACGGGGGTCCCTGATCCCACAAATCCCCTCGATACAGCCGGGGAGCGCTTCCTGGTTGGGGCAGGGCTAACCGCCACAGCCCTGCCCCACGAGCGTCTGTCAGCACGTATCTCCGCCTCTCCCCCGCCCCTCTCAGTCTTCCTTCACTGAGAGGGGCGGGGGAGAGGCGGCGATGCGCCGCTGATAGACGCGACTGGAGGCAGGGCTGCGGCGGTTAGCGCTGCCTCCAGGAGCGACCAAATGTACGACCAAGTCGTGCGGGGGGGGGGGGGATTTGGGGGTGAAGGGACCCGTTTAGCGGCGCGATAGCGGCGGTTTAGCAGGGGCACACATGCCCCTGCTAACTTTGAGCTCTGAAGCGAGATTTATTCTCGCTTCAGAGTCTCTTTAAACAGAGTGTGACATTGGAGACTGGAACACAAAAACAGAAAACCAGCCACTCCAGTTTGCCATGGTAATGGGAAAATTTTTCCTGGTAACAGTCCAGGGGGGAGCCGCTATATAGAGTTCAAGAGGTTGACTGCAGAGGGAAGGAAAGTCTTCCTATGCCTAGAGGTCCTGGTGTAGATTGCCCGAAGCCTCCTCCCAGATGGGAGCTGGCTAAAGAACCGGTGGTGTGGATGTGAGTGGTCATTTACAATCCTCAGTGCTCTGGATCGCAGTCTGGAGTTGTAGAGGAGGTCGAGCGGTGGGAGGGGTTTCCTGATGATTCTCTCCGCTAAACTGATGACCCTCTGTAGCTTGTATCTGTCACTGTTCGAGGAGCCGGCATACCTTACCAGTATGGATGAGCAGATGACAGATTCTATGGTGGCAGTATACAAACTTGACAGAAGCTCCTGGGCATTCCTGAATTTCCTCAGTTGGCAAAGGAAAAAAATAAATCGCACACTGGACTGGAGAGGATAATTCTGGGAGGTCATATAACATCACCCTTATCCCTATTAATAGACATCTGACCGGAGAGGTGAGGAGGATTCTGGGAGGTCACATGACATCACTGGTATCTCTACTAATGAAACACACACCTGATGAGAAGTGTGCAGAATTCTGGGAGGTCACATAACATTACTGTTGCTCTTTCAATACAGATCTTTCCTCCTGTAAAACCTGGCAATCATGTGACCATCACTGTTCCTTCCGCTCACTCTCTGGTACCCAAGAGAAACAACAAGCAGAAGATTCTGGAGGTCACCAGCAAGATCATTGAGCTGCTGGTGGGAGAGGTGAGCAGTGCTGGGAAATTCTGTAACTAGATAAAGTTTTATAAAGTGGGTCTCTGAAGGTTGTGTTGTTTTGGGTTACTTTTAAGTATTGGGGAGTTTCTGAACCTGGATGCAGAGCTTGTAAAGGTGCCCATAAATCACTCGATGTATGGGCAGATCGACCATTAGGTCCCTATCTGAATCTAATCAGAGAGAGATCTGTTGCCTGCCCATTTACTGCACACCAATTTTTTGGTGGTTGATTTTGAGAAATCTGCCTAGTGCCGGCCACCCTACCTGGCCAACCTCCAAGGGTTTACCCTTCCCCCGTGCCCAGTGTTAAAAGCCCACCGGTGTGACTTCTGGCACGGCATCGCAGTGAACGCCTGTAATATGTGACACAGTCGCGAGCATGGATGTCACATCACTATATGCTTGCTGTGACACCAGGAGTTGTGCTGGCTTAGAGGTGAGCCTTTATACACTACACATGGCATGGGGGATACAAATACACTTGGGTAGACAATAGCCTGGGGCTGGGGTACATCAGTTGTTGCGATATTAAACGGCATTCCCGCCTCACAACTAATCAAGCCCTTGCAACCGAGATTTTCCAGCATTCCCGATTTTCCTTTTGACCGATTTTGGCCCAAAATCAGTCAGGCAGCCATGTTGCGGCCCCGATATTCTTCCGATTTGATAACATTATCGAAAAAATCCAGAGATGTTTGGGCACCCTAAAGCCCAATCTACACGATACGATTCTTTATACGATTCGATTACGATTCTATTTACAATCCAATTAAATCCGACATGTCCGATCGGGATTCGATTTGCCATTGGTTTGCAATGGCAAATCAGATCGAATCCTGATCGGACATGTCGGATTTAATCAGATCGTAAATAGAATAGTAATTTAATCGTATCGTGTAGATTGGGCTTAAAAGTTGGTGGAATTTATCTGTAGGTAATGAGGTAATTATTCTGCCAAGATGCAACACTTTCTGCTCTGTGCAGCTATTTACTCATGCAGGATGAGGCGGGGGGCGGGGGGGGGGGGGGGGTTAAGGGCAATTACTTAGCAAGATGTACAGTACTTTAAAGGACAACTGAAGTGAGAGGAATGTGTAGTCTGTCATATTTATTTCCTGTTAAAAATGCCAGTTGCCTGGCAGCCCTGCTGGTCTATTTGCCTCCAGCAGTGTCTGAATCACACCAGGAACAATCATGCAGCTAATCTTGTCAGAGCTGACAATAATGTCAGAAACACCTGAGCTGCTGCATGCTTGTTCAGGGGCTATGGTTAATAGTATTAGAGGCAGAGGATCAGCAGGATAGCCAGGCAACTGGTATTGCTTAAAAGGAAATACATTGGGCATCTCTTCACAGTTGTCCTTTAGGCTGCTTCCACACAGGGACGTTACAGGCACACGTTAGTGCAGCCTGTAACGCTCCCCCAACGCACAGCAATGTAACACAAGTGGGCTGTTCACACTGCCCACGTTGCGTTACATGTAACACTGCACGTTGTTTGGAAAGTGCAGCATGCTACGGCGTTAGAGAGGCTATAGCCGCGTTAGACTGTTTGCACATGCTCAGTGGGGGGCGGAGAGGAGGTGCGGAGATGCAGCTACAGTAGCCGTGCACATGGCTACTTAATATTCACTGCACTGGCGGCCGCTGATTGGCCGGCGGGACCACGTGATGCGGAGTGTCTCGCTCCACATCACGTGGTCCAGCCGGCCAATCAGCGCCACTCTGGGAGACTTTATACAGAGAGAGCCGCCTAACGCGGCTCACTCTACCGTCCTCTGCGTTAGGTGCACGTTATGCGACCTTAACGTAGCACCTAAAGCAACATCTTGGTGTGCAAGTAGCCTAAAGAGAGCACCCAAATACACTCATTTAACTGGTGGAAAGTATTTTCTGTTGGAGCTTTCAGGCCCTTTTAGACATATACATCTGGCTGCAAGCTAATATGGAAAGATCACTTTAATTAATAGGAAATTACGCAATGTACTGCCTCCATACAGCACCAGTCACATGTTTGGGCAAACCTCGTTCAGTGTAAAAAAATTGTTTAATACAGAGGCGCCAGATACGGATAATTTGATTAAAAGTCGGTTAAAGATGGGGGAAGTAGTGATGAACTTACCTCCCCTCAGGCAGGAGCTTGTAAAGATCCAGAAAGATATGAACGCCTCTGTAGTAATGTCAGGCAGTTTGGCGTTAGCGTTGCGAATGCACAGGCGTGGTTGCAAAATTTTTCAGTACACTCGCTTGCAATATATATTTCCACCACAGGAAGTGGGTGGTAGAAAGCCTAATTTTCAGCATGTTTTGCCAACATGAATTTCATTAACGCGCATTACTGCAGGTATCTATGAAGCTTGCGTTGTGTGATGCGATCATCTGATCGCACTGCAATTAAACCGCAGGTTGCCATTGTGAATCCGGCCTCTAGAGTTTAGACACTTTCCTCGAGACAAACCTACCTAAGGTATGTACAGAGATACTTTAATTCTGGATCCACATATCTCTGTTCCCTCCGGTCCCCGTAATCACTCCTTGAAAAATTTGACTGTTAGCTAAAGTAAACTTTTTGGACAGGAAGAGACGGGCTTTTCACAATGTTCCTTCCTATAACCTTTCCATTTCCTGCTTAAGAGCAGTGAGTGTGGTGGGAAGAGGAGGGAACTACAGGATGGTAGGAGAAGACATTGTAGCAAGCACGCCTCTTCCTGGCTAAAAAAATTTTACTTAAAGAGAATCTGTACTCTAATATTCTTACAATAAAAAGCATACCATTCTATTCATTATTTTCTCCTGTGCCCCTCTGTGCTGTTTCTGCCACTCTCTGCTGCAATCCTGGCTTGTAATTAACAGTTTTAGGCAGTGTTTACAAACAAACTAACCAGCTTCTAATAGGCTCAGCTAAGCATAGTGTGTGAGTCATTCAGAGTGTGCAGGGGGCCTGCAGAGGGTGTGTATCGCTTCTACCAATCACAAGCAGTACTGCACATTCCACACAATCAAGCCTTAGCCCGACAAACAGGACAGAGGAAAGATACATTGATTTATTACAGAGACAGTGCAGTTAGGAAAGACTGCAGTAAGCCAGAGCAGATTAGAACAGGCATAGGAACTAATAGGATAGAAGAACTAAGGCTGAAAAATTTGTTACAGAGTCTCTTTAAGCCAAAAGTCAAATTTTTCAAGGAGTGATTACAGGTGCAGGGTTGGGTTCTATACAGTGAATAGACCTCTTCATCTATAGTTATATACAGTACTATATTTTGGCAAGAACCATCCCATTGGGAAGTCTCTGGATGGTCCAGAGACTTTCCAGATCCTCTTTCAGCCCGACTTGGCATGTATAAGTAAAGTCAGATATGCAGTGGCTTGCAAAAGTATTCGGCCCCCTTGAAGTTTTCCACATAATGGGTATCATTCATAAACAGGCTGTCGGTAGTGCGGGAAAACACCGTTCTTCTCCGCAACCGGTAATTAAGACTTCTGGGTGGCCATTCATAAAGAAGTCTGCCTGTTGCGGAAGAAGTGCGGAGGTTTTCTGGAGGAAGCTGGCGGCAGCGTGGCGGAAGACATGCGGAAACTTAAAAGCTGCCCGATTCCCTCCCTGCGCTGCTCTGTCTGATGCTGCTTGGGAGGTCCCTCCCATTCATTTATATGTATTCCGCCCGCCTATCGCTACTGTCGAGCAAGCGGTATTTTCCTTCCGGATACCGCTTGCTCTAATCTTTATGAATGGATGTGTTTGTTACTTTTTCTAGATTAATCTAGAAAAACTCCGCACAAGGCGGAAATGTATCGCTCTGTCACATTTTCATGCGGAAAGAGCCTTTATGAATGGGGCTTATGCTGAGTGGTCGGGAAAGTCACCGGTGTTAAGCATTTCCGCATGCGGAAATGCTTTATGAATGATACCCTTTGTCACATTACTGCCACAAACGTGAGTCAATTTTATTGGACTTCCCCGTGAAAGACCAATACTAAGTGGTGTACACTTGAGAAGTGGAATGAAAATCATACATGATTCCAAACATTTTTTACATATCAATAACTGCAAAGTGGGGTGTGCGTAATTATTCAGCCCCCTGAGTCAATACTTTGTAGAACCACCTTTTGCAGCAATTACAGCTGACAGTCTTTTAGGGTATGTCTCTACCCGCTTTGCACATCTACAGACTAAAACCCTTGACCATTCATCTTTGCAAAACAGCTCCAGCTCAGTCAGATTAGATGGACAGCGTTTGTGAACAGCAGTTTTCAGATCTTGCCACAGATTCTCGATTGGATTTAGATCTGGACTTTGACTGGGCCATTCTAACACATGGATATGTTTTGATTTAAACCATCCCATTGTTGCCCTGGCTTTATGTTTAGGGTCATTGTACTGCTGGATGGTGAACCTCCGCCCCAGTCTCAAGTCTTTTGCAGTCTCCAAGAGGTTTTCTTCCAAGATTGCCCTGTATTTGGCTCCATCCATCTTCCTATCAACTCTGACCAGCTTCCCTGTCCCTGCTGAAGAGAAGCACCCTCAGAGCATGATGCTGCCACCACCATATTTGACAGTGGGGATGGTGTGTTCAGAGTGATGTGCAGTGTTAGTTTTCCGCCACACCTAGCGCTTTGCATTTTGGCCAAAAAGTTCCATTTTGGTTTCATCTGACCAGAGCACCATCTTCCACATGTTTGATGTGTCCCCCACATGGCTTGTGGCAAACTTGAAACGGGACTTCTTTTTCTTGCCACTCTTCCATAAAGGCCAACTTTGTGCAGTGCACTACTAATAGTTGTCCAATCGACAGATTCCCCCATCTGAGCTGTAGATCTCTGCAGCTTGTCCAGAGTCACCATGGGCCTCTTGACTGCATTTCTGATCAGCGCGCTCCTTGTTCGGCCTGTGAGTTTAGGTGGACGGCCTTGTCTTGGTAGGTTTACAGTTGTGCCATACTCCTTCCATTTCTGAATGATCGCTTGAACAGTGCCCTGTGGGATGTTCAAGGCTTTGGAAATCTTTTTGCAGCCTAAGCCTGCTTTAAATTTCTCAATAACTTTATCCCTGACCTGTCTGGTGTGTTCTTTAGAATTCATGGTGCTGTTGCTCCTAATATTCTCTTAGACAAGCTCTGAGGCCGTCACAGAGCAGCTGTATTTGTACTGACATTATATTACACACAGGTGCACTCTATTTAGTCATTAGCACTCATCAGGCAATGTCTATGGGCAACTGACTGCACTCAGACCAAAGGGGGCTGAATAATTATGCACACCCCACTTTTCAGTTATTGATTTGTAAAAAATTTTGGGAATCATGTATAATTTTCGTTCCACTTCTCACATGTACACTACTTTGTATTGGTCTTCTATGTGGAATTCCAATAAAATTGTTTCATGTTTGTGGCAGTAATGTGACAAAATGTGGAAAACTTCAAGGGGGCCGAATACTTTTGCAAGCCACTGTATATAATTCCATATGTGTTCCTTCATAGTTTTGATATCTTCAATAATAATCTACGACAGTGATCTGCAAACTTGGCTCTCCAGCTGTCAAGGAACTACAAGTCCCACAATGCATTTGCCCTTGTGAATCATGACTGTAGCTGTCATACTCCTGCAATGCATTGTGGGACTTGCAGTTCCATAACAGCTGGATAACCAAGTTTGTAGATCACTGATCTACGATATCACAAATAAGTGAAAAGCCATTAAACAAGAAGATGTACCGAAACATTCGACTGGTGCTCTCAGTCAAAGCAATTTTTTTTTTTTTATTTTTTTTTTTCCTTTAATTGTTTCCTTCCATTTCCATACCTGTGTGTGAGAGAACGCGGAAAAGCCGCCGCGTGTGCTGACAGCAAGGCGGCTGACTCCGCGTCCAGCGCGGTGGTTTGCACGCGGAAGCGTGCGTCTGGTAATCTGAAGGAACGCGGAAAAGCCGCTACATGTATGGACAGCGAGGCGGCTGGTTCCGCGTCCAGCGCGGCGGTTTGCACGCAGCAGCGTGCATCTGGTATGGCTGAGTCTGTTAGTTCACATAGGTTTAGGAATACGCGCGCGCTGAGAGGCAGAACTTTTGTGGTGGCCAAGGAGGGATCAGCTGACCAGGCTGGTCAGCTGACCTCAGAGCGGGTAACCATTGGTCCATCACTTAGGGGTGGCGCCGGAGAGCGCTGCTCTATATATGGTTACTGCTGGCCACTCGCAAGTTGTCTGCCATTGCGAACACTACCTGGAAGCATTCAGACCTTAGTCAGATCCTACAGTGTGTTTGAACCAGGAGGACCTGGGAATTCACACTGAGCCAGATTACTTCTGTTGTTATACTTCAGACTAGTTCCAGGGTGTAGAGACCACGGACCTCACACCCAAGACTAGGTAACTTGTGTTATCATTCTGTTATACATCAGACTAGTTCCAGGGTGTAGAGACCACGGACCTCACACCCAACACTAGGCATTGTTTGATATCTGTTATGACCTATTGCTTTCCTGACTATTCCTCTGCTCTCTGATTCGGTACCACGCATATATGATATCCTGTTGCCAAACCCTGCCTGCCTTGGATACCGAATCGGTTTTCTGTCTTTGTACTTTGTCTGTCCGTGTGTTGCCGACAAGGCTTGCCCGACCTCGAGAGCTATCTCTCCCCTTAAGAGATAGTCTCCAGATCTGTCAGTGACATCCACCTTCAGGTGTCACTCACTCTCTGGTCCTTCCTACCTTCAGCCTGACTCCACCCCTTGGAGAGTCTCAGGCTGCTGGAAGGTTCCTGTGCTCTCTGATAGCAGTATTACCCATACTGCTTAAGATCACCTGCTCTTCAGGTGCGTTACTCAAAGTCATACTGTTACACCAAACACTCACCTTTATACACAGGTGTCCAGAGGTTAGTACTATATCCCACAAGTGGGGCTTGCACTCTTTTGCAGGTAGGCACTTGCCTGTTTTTAAGTAGCGCTGTTCATTTCCTTGCTATGTACTAATTTAATTCGTTTTTGGCCAGCTGCTCCCACTTAACAGCCATGCTTTTGGTGTATATGCAGAGCTTCTGTTTGGGTTCAAGGTGCGTTTGTAGTTCCTGGGGGGGCTCAACACATCTCTGATGGAGGCCATTCGGAGGCGGCCTGGTGTTGCACTGATCCACCTTTTGCGCAACTATATCTGTATTATTGGTGATTCTGCAGTTCATCCATAATCAGGTATATATCTGCATTCTTGGTGATACTGCAGATCACCAATAATCAGATTCTCTCTGCATGCTAACACTGATCGTTACACTGTGATACCCGGTTCTTGTTTACATCATGAGCCCTGAAATAGGATAACCCTGTGTAAAATGTCCTACCTCCATATTTGAGCATTTTTTCCTCCAATATTTTAGGGGGAGCTCTGGAGTTTGTTTTTAAGGTGTTTTTGTTCTTCGGTTTTCCTGGTGATGTTCTGATCATATTGCATTTATGGACTTCTTGCCTGTATTGTGTCGTGTGGTGCTAAATTCCATACATTTTATGTAGGGAGAGGAGCGTGTGGAAGCACAGAAGAATCAGGAGAACATTGTGAAGGAAGATCAGAAGATCCCACCCCATCCTCAGGTAAACGCTCCATGGATTATCATTGCTGGTTATGTTATTATTTATACATTGGGTGCCTGATTACTAGTATTATTTCTTCCTTAAACTATAAGGCGAGAATCTTGACTGACTGTAATATAACTATTAAAGAAGAGATACATTCTGAAGAGAAGGAAGATGTGATGGAAGATTGGTTGATCCCGTCTCATCATCAGGTAGAAGCTCAATGGATGATCAGTGTTGGTAGCTTTATGATCCATACATTGGTTGTCTCATTACAGTTATTATTCTTTCTTATTTATCATTCCTTATGCTTTCAGGGTAAAACCCTGACTGATGGGAATATTACTTTTAAAGAAGAGGTAAAAAATGAAGACGTGATGGTGGAAGGACACAAGGACCTCTCCACGTATGGCATAATGGAGAATCATCTGCCCCTCACATCACTGGGTAAGAGGAGAATAGGTTTTGTAAACAAGGGAGATGTATGAAGGGTCTGCCTAGATCCTCCATCATCTGATAAACACATAAAAACAATGATTGTGTCTGTTTTCTACAGATGGAACCAGTAACAGGAACCCAACAGAGAGAAGTACAGGTCCTCTTCATTCCCAAGATTGTATAGAGGAAGATCACAACTACTGGTATCAAGTAAATGATAATGAGAACCTAGAGTTTAAAAGTGGCTCCAAAGTGTGTGAGAATTGAGATTATATTCTTCTATGAAGTGAAATAGTATTTAATTATTTCGTGGCTTTAGGGAGAACTAAAACACAAGAAAGTAGAGGCAGAAGAGAAGGATGTAAGGAGCGATCACCAGTCTACGGAAGAGGACGACATGACACAGAGAACAAAATATATGGAATTTTCCCCGGATAGTAGCAAAGGTAAGCCAAATTCACTAAAGGCACATTTTCATTTTTTCATAAGGATCAATGTAAAAGCAATCAGAAAGATTACTCAATATAAAGATAAAACTAATGAGGAGATATTGTGCACCATTACTCTATCTCCATTCCTCAGTATAACATCATAGTACCAACAAATGGGGAGGAGATACTGTACACCATATGATAGGTCCATCTCCATTCCTCAGTATAACAACATAGTACCAACAAATGGGGAGGAGATACTGTACACCATATGATAGGTCCATCTCCATTCCTCAGTATAACATCATAGTACCAACAAATGGGGAGGAGATACTGTACACCATATGATAGGTCCATCTCCATTCCTCAGTATAACATCATAGTGCCAACAAATGAGGAGGAGATACTGTACACCATATGAAAGGTCCTTCTCCATTCCTCAGTATAAGATCATATTACCAATAACTGAGGAAGAGATACTGTACACCACATGAAAGGCCCATCTACATTCCTCAGTGTAACATCATAGTACCAACAAATTAGGAGGAGATACTGTACATTATATGACTGGCTTCTCTCCATTCCTCAGTGTAACATCATAGCACCAAGAAATGAGAAGGATCAATGTAAAAGCAATCAGAAATATTACTCAATATAAAAAAAACTAATGAGGAGATATTGTACACCATTACTTTCCATTCCTCAGTATAACCTCATAGTACCAACAAATGAGGAGGAGATACTGTACACCATATGGAAGGCCCATCTCCATTCCTCAGTATAACATTATAGTACCAACAAATGAGGAGGGGATACTGTACACTATATGAAAGGTCCATCTCCATTCCTCAGTATAACATCACAGTACCAACAAATGAGGAGGAGATACTGTACACCATATGAAAGGCCCATCTCCATTCCTCAGTATAACATCATAGTACCAACAAATGAGGAGGAGATACTGTACACCATATGAAAGCCCCATCTCCATTCCTCAGTATAACATCATAGTACCAACAAATGAGGAGGAGATACTGTACACCATATGAAAGGGCCATCTCCATTTCTCAGTATAACATAGTACCAACAAATTAAGTAGAGACCTTCAATATGATATTTTACTTTGATGAAGTGCAGATTTTTAGTGATAGCAATTCTACTTTTGATTGTGCTCCACTCTTTGCTAGAGAATATATAAGACTCCTTATCACAAAACATAATATATGGCTGCAGATAAAAGTTTTATTTTAGTTTTCAACAATCCATATGTTCCACGCTGGGAGAATTTCTCAGGTTTACTCTTTTTCAGGATGCAGGTAAGAATCTCCTACAAGGGCAGAGCCATTACCTAGTAAATCTTTCTTTGTAGAGAGGAAAGAGAAGAATCTCCATCTAGTTTATATTGTCCACCACCTGCCCAGACCACCACTGTTCATATTAAATCCATGAAGGTCCTGGGCGTGGGTCAGGCAAGAACAACTTGGCAGAGGATGTGTATATCTTAGATCACACACCAGGAGGGAGCTGCATCACTGGGAACATCCCTCACATAGCTTACATTGTGGAAGGATCAGTAGATACATCTAATCATGAGATATCTGTTGAAGAACCTCAAGTTGTTTCTTCCCCAAATGTCCATCCACAATGTGTTTATATATCAGCAGATCCTTCTGTTAAGCAGGAATCCTCAATGGCAATGTCCCGTGATGGAGCCACACCCGAAAGCAATTATATTATCCCACCTTCTGAGTCAGATCACAGTTCTGCACTTGAGGAACAGAAGAAGACCTCTCGGGAGCTTCCATTTTCATGTTCCGAGTGTGGGAAATCATTCTCCACAAAGTCGATATTTGTCAGACACCAGAGGACACACACTGGTAAGAGACCCCTTTTATGTTCCGAATGTGGAACATGTTTTGCTTATAAAGAAAGCCTCAGTGCCCATCTGAAAACCCACACTGGGGAGAAGCAGTGTAAATGTACAGAGTGTGGGAAATGTTTCAGTCAGATCAAGGCACTGTTGTTACACCAGAGAGTTCACACCAGCACCTATCCTTTTTCCTGTCTTGAGTGTGGGAAAGGCTTCAGTAAAAAAGGACACTTTCAAGTGCATCAGCGAACCCACACAGGGGAGCGGCCATTTTTCTGTGGAGAGTGTGGGAAAACTTTTATCCATATAGGAGGTCTTCGTAAACACCAGAGGACCCACACGGGTGAACGCCCTTATGCATGTACATACTGTGGGAAATGCTTTGGACAAAAAGGAACGCTTCAGACGCACCAGCGGATCCACACCAGTGAGCGTCCGTTTTCCTGTGCAGAGTGTGGGAAAGCTTTCACTCAGAAAGGAGACCTTAATACCCACCAACGAATCCACACAGGTGAACGCCCTTATTCCTGCTCAATGTGTGATAAATGCTTCACCCACAACGGAGCCCGTCTCAGGCATGAGAGAACTCACACAGGTGAGCGTCCCTTTTGGTGTTTAGAGTGTGATAAACGTTTCTCCCAGAAGGCCCTCCTTATCAGACATCAGCGAACCCACACAGGTGAGCGGCCTTTTGTTTGTTCAGAGTGCGGGAAATGTTTCTATGAGAAGAGAACCCTTGTTTCACACCAGCGCGCGCACACTGATGAACGTCCCTTTACTTGTTCAGAGTGTGGGAAGAGCTTCAGAGAGAGAGGCAGTCTCCTTAGACACCAGCGGAGCCACATTGGGGCAGGTCCTTTTCCATGTATAAAGTGTGGGAAACGTTTTCCAAGTAATGAAAGTTTGTTCTATCATGAGAAAACGCACTCCAGCCAATAACAGCCAGGGATAAACGTGTGCTGACATTTCTTAGCTTGAGCTGTTTTGTCTGAAATAATGCTTTTACAATAAACAATTGCTTGTTCAGTTTTATGGATTCTGATGGACAGTCATTTTATACCTCTTGGAGACTACAGCAGTGAAATCTCCCAGCCCCACCCCTCCTGACTCTATTCCTGCCCACTTTGGAGTCTTGTCTCTGTCCATAGGGCTATGCACAGGACAAAGTGACATCTTACCATGGAACTATGTATCTCTTTCTGAGAGCTAAAGTTCATATATGAGAACCGTCTGACCTGCCATATTTAGTCACTCTTTTTATCCATCTTGTGATCATGCAGCCCTGCCATGCTATATAGCCTGGAGGGTGACACCACTTTTCAATTTTTGCCACTCTGCATCTTACAGTGTCACTTCCTCAAAACCAAACTGCTCTTTGGATTGTGAATTGACTTTGGTGTATCAATGTATCAGTCTTTCAGATTTTTGGCTGTTGAATCAGTAAAGATGGGCGGGTCATTTAAAAAACCTTCCTCAGATAAGCTTACTGCTACCAACCAATGATCTGAGGAGATGCAGATTTTATGCAAATGTAAACACTGTGGAAACAGAACAATCCTATGCGACTGCTGCATTTGCTTGATCAAAAGCAAGCTGCAGAAATTTGCATACAAATAACCTAAGCCATGCATTATTCGCATCTCATTAACCACACTTAATGATATGCGGGCACTAATGTTGGTTCCTATCTCGGCTGGACTGGTGTAGAAATTGCCTATTCTTTTCCATCTTATTTCGCTAATGCCTGGACTCAGATATATATGAATGAATAGGGGAAACGTTAGATTCTGGGTGAAAGAGAGATACATAATTCCCAGAATCCGGTGTCTTCCCTGTCTATTCATGTACAGTTTTGTGTCGCTACCGTATGCATATATCAGAGCATTATTTATCTATCAGGACATTTATAAATAATGTTCAGTTTTTGCTATATGAAAAAAATGATTATTTAATTTGCACTAATTCATAAATCCTCTTCTGAGTAAAGCTATGCACAGACGCTGGTTTGAACTCAGCTGAGAATGGCGAGTGACTCCAGTGTGTGTACACCGGCTGCCTGCTATAGATTCTGCTTACTTAATTGATCTCTGATGCCCGAGCACTGCCTGATCGCCTTGTTCTCCCCACTTTCCCACCTGTGGTAAACTGCTTCGCCACTCGCCGCTTGTCTCCTCGCCCCCCTCCACAGCAACAGGAGCATCGCTAGCCTGGAGGCTAGTGAAACGTCTGTACAGCATCAGCACTGCACTGTTGCCCAAGGGATTGTGTGCCAATCTCTGTTGGGCAACAGAAATGCCTCTGCGTGTACAAGACTTAACCAGCGGGCCTGCTCATTCCTAGTCTCAAACACCCCCTCCCTCTGGTCACATGGGCATGCAGGGGGAAGCGTGATTGCTCTGTAAGGTGAAGCCACTCCTTCTCTGCTGGCCTATAGCCTATCATGGCTGTTAAGGAGGATCAGACAGACTCTGCAGAGAGGGAGTGAGAAGGCAGATAGATGGAGGTTGCTGAGGAGGAAATAGGCCCAGTGCACACCAAAACCGCTAGCAGATCCGCAATACGCTAGCGGTTTTGGGAGCTGATTTCAGAGCGATTCTAGGTATGTTTAGACAGGTTTTCTAAACATACCTAGCGGTTTTGCGTGCGTTTTTGTGTAGCAGATTACACATATTGTTACAGTAAAAGCTGTTACTGAACAGCTACTGTAACAAAAATGCCTGGCAAACCGCTCTGAACTAGCGTTTTTCAGAGCGGTTTGCATTTTTCCTATACTTTACATTGAGGACGAAACGCTTCCGAAAACCGCAAACGCGCAGCAGGAGGCGCGTTTGCGGCTTGGCAAAAACCGCAAACCGCCGGTGTGCACCATCCCATTGCAATACATTAGACAAGCGTTTTTAGAGGCGGATGCGGCCGGCGGATCGCTCCAAAAACCGCTCGGTGTGCACTGGGCCATAGGTAGCAATTAATTAGTGAAGCATTTCTTTTTTTTATCACAACAACTGCAAGAATTTTTTCCCCACAAAACTGTTTTTATGCCAGGATTAATTTCAAATAGCATTCTATGAAATGTCTGTACAAAACTCTCCCAATTTCCTCAAAACCTTATGTTATGAACTATTTCACCCTATGGGGTTGATTCACAAAGATGACTTATTGTTCACCACACCTGTATGGAGAGATAATTCATGAGATGAATCTTCAGTTAAGTCAGTTAAGAAGAGATAAACAATGAGTTAAGTTAGATAAGGAGAGATAAATCATGAGTTAAATTAAATAAGGAGAGATTAATCAGGAATTTAGTAATTTTAAAGTGGACCCGAACTCTTGCACAGGACAGAGGGAAAACATAGAGAAATGCACCCTGTATGTATTTAGAGAGTTTAGCCTGTCTAATTCCCCCTCATCTGTGACTAATCACAACTTGATCTATCAGCTGGCTGCTTCTGCAGAGCAGCTAATTTGTAAACACAGGGTGTTAACCCTATGCCTGCTTCCGTGAAAGCAGGAAGTAGACACACTGCAGATTTATTGCAGGATTTGTATCCGCTGTAACAAATACATGTTTTCTTCAAAGGTTATTATGCTGTTGCTTATCTTTTACAGCAGAGAGGAAGTTCTGAGTTCAGGTCCACTTTAAGGAGAGATAAATTGTGAGTTAATTAGTAAGGTGAGACAATTGAAGTGAAAAGCTTTTTTTGTAACTCAGCCCCCATCGAAGAATAATCTCTCCTAAAGGGGCCCATACACTTGTCGATTTCAGCCATCGATTGATCTATCGATTCTATAGAATCGATCAGAAATCGATTCTTTCAAATCGATCGATCGATTTGCAGCCGATTTCAATGGATTTGATCTATCTGACAGGATGGAAGATCTAGGTCAATCTGCTGCTGCCAGCAGATCGATGACTCATAGAGTTACATTGGATCTAATGGTCCAATAATGCATTTAGATCGATTTCCAGTAGATTTCATTTTGAAATCTATTGGAAATCTGTTCCTAGTGTGTGGCTCACATCAGATTCCTGTCAGATTCAACCTGACAGGCATCTGACAGAAATCTATTGTAAAGCAAATTGTATGGAAAAGACGGTTTCTCAGGTCTATGATTACCTGAACACTGGCCGGTGCCTAGCCTCAGCTGGACTGCTCGTACAGCTCATGTAGCATCAAAACAAAAAAGAGACGGCACACCACTGGCTCTGCAAAACTTGCTGTGTATTAAGCGAATCAAACACTACATGTTACGGATCATTGATCCTTCATCAGGTGTATAACAACAGTGAAATGTTTAAGAACAGGTATAAATACACAATCAAGTGTGGACAACCACACCCTTAACAGCTCCACCCACATAACCTTAACCCCTTAGTCCATGATGCACAGTTGGATAATATAGTATCACCCTAGTGTGAATACAGCGGTCATATGGCACTCCATCTTGGCTACCAAAAAAACATAATATAAAACTGACCGTGCTTCTGGCACTTCCCCTGACGCGCTCCCACCACAGGGGGCGCGTCAGAAGATGCAGGAAAACGAGGAGGCAACTCAGGCCCCAGCAGACTGAATGCACGCCAGCAGAGGGATTATTATCAGCTAAGGAAGAGAACATAGACAAGGTGAGCAATATCATCAACATTTCCTCCTACAGTCTTGACACAGCTGAACTATCAGTATTGGAGAAGGGATTGGGGTTTGTGCCCACCCATCTGGACTGTATATTTGACTGGGAGGTGGACTAGTTTAAGTTCATACGGAGGCTTAAGCTGAAGGCTTTTTTCAAAGATAGTCTGGCAGACAGTGGGACTGACAATAGACTGTCTAGATACACACAACGTTCAGATTGGTCACCGGATGAGCAATTTCCAGCTATAGACATGTTTGAAAAAGCAGTCAGGCAGGAAATTACCAGACATTGGGACAATACTAGATATGCTCATCCCAATTTAACCGCCACTCAGAATGCTGCCTTGAAAAGATTGGCTGATAACCCTGAGATTATAATCACCAAGGCAGATAAAGGGGGGCCCACTGTGATTCAGAATGCAAGTAGTTATTTGAAGGAGGGTTTTAAGCAGGTACAGAACGAAACCCATTATACAAAATGCGATAGTGATCCAACACCAACAGTAAAAGAAAGAGTGGATTCATTATTATTGTCTGCAGCTGTAGAGGATGGGGTCATCGATAGTAAGCTGGCCAAGGGTTTGACAGTAGAACATCCTAGCACACCTCTGCTATATCTGTTACCAAAAATTCACAAACAGCTGGTAGACCCCCCTGGACGACCGATTGTGTCCAGTAGGGGGTCTGCGTTATACCCATTGGCAGGTTTTCTGGATACACATTTACAAACGGTAGTCAGCTCATTCCCCCACTGCCTAAAAGACACCACAGATTTATTAGTGAGGCTTGAGGCCCTGAATGAGGTGCCAAGTGACATCATTTTTTGCAGCCTAGACATTCAGAGCCTCTTCACGGCAATACCTCAGGATGAGGCTATTGCCGTTATTGAGGACAAGTTACTCGAGACCAGTCTCCCTAACGGGATGGTATACTTTTTGCTCGATTGTTTGGAACTCATTCTTAAATCTAATTATTTCAGGTTTCACAATGATTTTTACATACAACGCCAAGGGGCAAGCATGGGATCCCCGGCTGCTCCCTCTATTGCCAATATATTCGTGGAACCATTGGAGCGCACCATGTTTTTATGCAATCCAAAATTCAATGGATATATATATCAGTATTTCCGTTTTGTTGACGATGTATTACTCCTGTGGAGGGGCCCTGAGGAGCTTCTCCATGAGATGGTGAATGAGGCTAACACGGCGCATCCGACGATTAAATTTTCTCTTGAGCTATCTAGGGACGCCATAAATTTTTTGGATGTGTCTATTAGAATTTCCGACCGTCGGTTTGTTACTAAGTTGTTTCGGAAGCCTACAGACCGCAATAATTTATTGCGGTCTGACAGTCACCATCCCAGACATGTGGTAAAAGCCATACCCAGGGGACAGTTCCTCAGGGCCAGACGTATCTGCACTAACGACGATGATTATTCTAAGGCGGGTCAAGTGCTGACCGCAAAATTTGCACAGAAGGGGTACAATTTACACCAATTGGCAGTGGTCAATAAAGAAGTTGGTGAAACAGACAGGTCCACTCTGCTAGAAAGTACTGTACGCACTACACAGCAGAAAGGTGTCCCTTTTGTGATCAATTTGGGTAAAAATACTGAGTTGATCAAGAACACTGTACGGAGGTTCTAGCCCATGTTGAGGAACGATAGGGAGCTAGGTTCATTGTTTTGTAATGAGCCCCTATTCTCCATAAGAAGAGGCAGGACTGTATATGACAGGGTGAGACGTACTGATACAGCCCCCATTGATGCTAACACAATAACAGGGAGGGCAGGTACTTACCCATGCTTAAACTGTAATGTGTGCAGTGGCATCATCAAGGGTGAAAAAATCGGACATCCACATACAGGCCGTGATGTTTTAATTAAGGGTAGACACTATTGCTCCACTACATGGGTGGTGTACGGGCTGAAGTGCCCGTGTGGACTCATGTATGTGGGGGAAACCACCAGAACTGTCAGGACCCGCATACAAGAACACAAAAGGGCCATCACTAAATATGCGGAAGGAGAGCGGAAAAGCTATGACACCTCTGTGGCCAGACATTTCTTTGCAGCAGGCCACAACGCTGCACAATTAAGGTGGTGTGTGTTGGAGGCTGTAGCCATACCCAAGAGAGGGGGAAATCGTGAGAAGTTGCTAAAACAACGAGAAGCGAGGTGGATCCATGACATGGATGTGGTAACCCCCAGAGGCATGAATGAAAGATTGCCCCTAAAATGCTTTTTGTAATATGAGTCACACAGGATGTGTTTTTATATGTTATATTATGTTATATTATAATATACCTCGTGCAGCTTATTGGTAGGGATACGATATAATTTCTGGCTGGTATATGCATTAGTTTTTAATCCAATGTTTTTTCACAGGTGGTTCTGTGGCAGTCCTTGAGGGGAAGTGCCAGAAGCACGGTCAGTTTTATATTATGTTTTTTTGGTAGCCAAGATGGAGTGCCATATGACCGCTGTATTCACACTAGGGTGATACTATATTATCCAACTGTGCATCATGGACTAAGGGGTTAAGGTTATGTGGGTGGAGCTGTTAAGGGTGTGGTTGTCCACACTTGATTGTGTATTTATACCTGTTCTTAAACATTTCACTGTTGTTATACACCTGATGAAGGATACACCGCAAGTTTTGCAGAGCCAGTGGTGTGCCGTCTCTTTTTTGTTTTGATCTGACAGAAATCTATCTGATGGTCGAATCTGCTGCAAATCTATAAGTGTATGGCCCCCTTTATTTGTCTTTACTTGCAAATCGATTGACCAATCGATTTGCGACCAATTTCGATCGATTTCAATCAATCTGACATACTGGAAAATCTAGGTCGATCTGTTGAGATGGCTTATCATTTTGCATTGGACCTAATGGAAATCTGATGGCAAAAAATTGCCATCAGATCGATTTTCAATAGATTTCATACTGAAATCTATTGGAAATCTGTTCCTAGTAAAAAATGTTCCTAAACACATCAGATAGATCAGAGATCTATCTGCTGCTAATCTAACGAGTGTATGGCTGCTTAACTCTCCTTGCTCCTGATGCACGGATCGCTGGTAATATTGCTAGGTGCCAGTGGAGCACCGCGAGATGTGCAATTAGCAAGACCTGGGTGCATGGGTAACGCAAGCGTTTCTATGGTAACACATTACTGGCTTAACATGGCATACCATAGCAACGTTTGTGGTACTTCTGTATTGCAGGTTGCGCTGATTGTAATATTACAGCAATATTACCGGCGGATCATGCATCAGGCCTGATATATCTGGTGAGTCCTCGCTACTTAAAGTTGAGGTGAGAAATAAGCATGAAGTCCAGGAAAAGAGGCGGGTGGCTTTGGGAAACCCCAGGGAGTCAGGTTTAGCCGATCAGTCTTGAATCAGATTCAACTGGAAATAGGAAGAGGACCTGTCATAAATTTCGGTCACTGAAATGATTGAACTTACATATTTTGCTGCAGCGAAGGACTATACGTTCATTTCTATTTTTATTTTTTTATTTTCTGGAGTGAGACATAGGAACCTGTGTTAGTTAAAGCTCACATGAGCCAGTTTATGTTTGTGTTATCATGTTTTGCTTTGGCCGCTGAATAAACTACAGGCGAAGCCTGCTTTATATAAGAACATTGCCTGTGCTGTCAGCTTTTCTGCTACTTCATGTTTACCGGTATATTGTTTATATTCTATTAAGGACGGCTTTCACCCCCTCCCTTCCTTGATTAGAATGTGTTACACTGGATACACACACAAACTAATGGAGCCATGCAAAGGCGTAACTATAAATCACCCCCCCCCCCAAAAAAATAAAAAAATCACAGGGCCCTCTAATATTTCCATTACCATCTTCCTACCCTCTTGGGGATACCAGTAGCCTGGGGGCCCATGAGAGTCAGATAAAGGTGTTCACCTTGTTCCCCTCCCTCTAAGAGACCCTTGCGATCTGTTATTGACCCGAGGAAGCAGGAACATCCTGTGAAACTCGTTGTCCATAATTTTGCAATAGAAAAGCTGCTATCTGACTGGCTCGATCACTTGAAGACTTTCCATCGTAAAGTTTTTAGTGTTTTATTCTTGTTGGGTGCCTCTATCCATTAGCCATCCCCTCTCACTATGTCACCCCATCCATAACAAGTGTGGCCACAGCAGCACCCACTACAGAAGGCCTGGAGCAAGGATGTTTAATTGGCCCCCCTCTTAGTCCTGTGCCCCACTACAGCTACAGAGGCTGCACTACTATTAGTAATGATAAGAGGAGATTATGGTGGCAGGCACTCAAGCTAGTGGCAGAGGCTGTATATGTGCAGGGCAGCACCCTGATGTTGTCCCTGTGTGTGCTCAGTACGTATAGCTGGCGGTATGTGTCCATGCAGGTAGAACAGAGAAAAGGTACGTGAAAGGTTGTAATAATGTGCTGCTTAAATCACCCCGATATTAAAATATATACAGCACATCACAATTTCTTAAAAATGACATCATTGCTTCAACTAGTCAGCAGCACATTCCTCCAGACAGTGCTTTACAGATACATTAATAATTAACACTCTAGAAGTTCCAGGCACCTGAATACAAAACCTGTATTTCAATACCCAGTTGGTATATTACCATACAAGCCACTGTGACAGAGATCTGAAGACTCAGACCTATTCATGCATTGTTGTTAAAAAACCTGGTCTATTGAGAAATTAACACATGTAACAAAGTCTACCTCTGCCAGTTGTTTACAGAATAACAAATCCTATTGTCTCTGCTGTCTGTACCATGTCTATGCTATTGTTTCAAATATTTTCTATGTGCACTCCGGTCTAATCTGGTTTTTCCCTAACATCAGGGTGTATATAAGATTGACCTGTAAATAAAGATTTCAGATGCTGTTCCACCAATTTAAGTGTTTGTGGTTCTGTATCTCCCAGCTGGAAGAGAGGGTATTCACTTGGATTGGGGGAGAACTTTAACCTGGGTTGCAGATTATTCTGCTAAGTCATCTTGTAGCTGCCTCCGCTGAAACTGAGCTAACAGTTTGGTGTCAGAAGTGGGATCCGCCATATACAGTATCGGGTGAGTAATTCTATTTTTTGATTACCACCCTATACTGTCAGAGCGGATTAATAGAACCCGGAGGGAAAGTGCTTCTGTAGCGCCTCTCCCAGGAATCTGATATTCCTAAAGTAAATAGCGGGTCTGATGCCCCAATTAAGAAAGCAGTACTGTGTGTCTAAGTGAATATTCTCTCTAAACCTTGTATATTGTTGTATAGTCGCTTAAGTGAATTTTAGTAAGGGGACTCCCAAGGGTTATTTTTGATTTATGATGTATCATATTCTGTGATGCTGTTTAATGCGGATATATAGATTTGTAAGTTTTAGAAAGAATCATGTTCCACAATTTGCTTTGAATCTTATTTCTGACTAACTCTATTTAGGAGTTTCATTTTTTTTTTCTCGGAGACACTCAGCAGTTGCAGGTGTCTCTCTGGACCAGGACATTTTGAATGGGCATTGCGGCCGCAGGATAACTTTTTTTATCAGTCCCTCCAAAATGTTCTGGCCTGGCTACTAGATGTTTCTGAGCCTTTTCTTCTAATTACTATAAATGTGTTTGTCTATCTCCTCTCACTGTAGTTTCTGTGGAACTGTGATTTAAATTGCTTGTGTATGACTGGTTGCACTTTTTCAGCTAGGTTGTACTTTAAATATGCATCTCTGGACATCTGCTCAGAGTTGTTGCAGGTTTCTACCCCCTCCCTCCATGTATTGGGAGAGACTTGTGTTAATGCTTTTGTTTTTTCTTTTTCCTCTTCCCTGAAAAGACTGGGGGCAATGAGGAGAGTGTCAGGAAACAGAAACAAAAGAAGATCCCAGCTATATGTTGTTTGTCTGTTTGTGTATGTGTCTGTGCACAGAGAGTATCCAAATATTTTTTTTAGAGTTAGGAATAAACCTCTTAATTTAATTGATCGTTTTTTTCTACAGTCAGAAAAGTCAAAAGCTAAATTATTGTTGGAGTCTAAGGTATGCGGACTGTGGTTATGTAAATGTGCATGTGTTGTCTTTCTTTGTCTACTATAGGAGAGGGTTTGTAAATTGTCTTGAGGCAAGGCAGGTGAGATTGAATGTGTAATTGGTTTTCACCTCATATAATGAATGACCCATGCACAAAGTTGCTGGCCATTGTGATGTTTTGAATTTAGTGTTTTGCAAAGGAAACAATTTATTTCGGGTGAACCAGATGTAACATGTCTTAAAATTTGTAATTTAAAGTTGGTTATAAAAAATTAACATACGGAAAGGCATGTTCCATCTGAAGTTTTTTGTTTTTCATGTGGGTTTTTTTTTTGTCAGGTATTTTTGCATATACCTGAGAATTCAAAGCACACAACAGTTTTGCTGTCAATGGGTGAATTAGGTTTGTAAATCTTCCAGTAGGAATTAAGTTGCTGTGAATGAAATGTAATCATTTTAACTTGAGCTTGCACTCATGCCGATATGAATGTAATGTAGAGATTGTGTCCAAAATCATCTTGCTCAAATTACTAGAAGTTATGCTCATGCCAGGTTTTCTGTTCATATTGCCAAGAATAATGCAAACAATTGTGTGAATGTTTGGGTACGTGTATAATATTAATGGTGATGAGTCCCTTAAGCAAAGTGACATACTTATATTTTTTCACTTGTAATTGTGTAAAATTCTAACAAATGCTTTTACAGCAATTTCTTTGTTGGTTTCTGGTCTGTCTCTGGTTACAATCTGAGGGGTGTGGGAAACAAACCCTGGTGTTGTGCATTTGGGGAGGGTTTTGAACAGCAGACGTTGACCCCCTGTACCACCTACTGTGCACAGGGTGAGATGGGGGGCCAACTAAACCTGCAAGTGGCTGAATCACACAGCCTTATAACCCGGCCCACATCAGTGTTCTACCATGCCTGGAGAGGGTGGAGACAAATATGTCATGTAAAATACTTATTGGTTGATTTGATTGTAATTGTCTCCATATGTCTGTTTGTATTGATACTGTGCTGTATAAAGCAAGGTCAGAGAAATGTGTTTAAGTGTCAGAACTCTATAGTACTAGGATTTACAGACAGTATGATGTTAGTAAAAGAAATTTGAATAGAGAGAGTAACCTTTGTCAAAAATATTGTTACATAGCTACGCATGTGGTAAATAGGTTGCACACACCCACTAAGCTGTTTAACTTCTTATTACCATTGAGGACCTCTACATAACTGCTTTGATTGAGACTGAGCTATCAATTACTTGGCTCATGCAGTTTGACAAACCTTGAACTCTTGTCTGATTCATCTTTACTAATTTGCCTGCACAAGTGTTCTTTATTACCTGTTCACTTGGAGACCTGCCTGTGATATCACCTGATTATGGAATACTTTGGAGATCATCTGATATGATTCTCCTGCACTGATGCAGCCCTAGAAGGATGACCCTCTGCTGTAAGGATGAGCCCTTCCTGCACCTGCCCTCCTCCTGTGTTGGTGATGGCTGCTTCAAGCCTTTCTTTTGTGTCATCCTTTGGGAAGAACTCCGCCTCTGCTGTTGCAACTGTGAGGTTTCTCAACTGGGATGAGAAGTTGAGTCTGCCCTTCCCTGCCTTCTACAACCTGGCTGCAATTGCTACATCCTTGTTATAAATCTGTTTCCATTTCTTTTGTGGGTGCCCAATGCCATACAATGAAACTGCTAACAAAAAGGCACTGGGTGTAGCCACGGTGATTACACGGCCAGCTCTCAGCCGCCACTGTCTGTTTGCCCCGAGACAGTGAGAGCTTGGCAGAAAAACATCTGCATTCATCATGAGGGCTTGTGGTGATGAATTCACCGTCCTCCTTCACCCTTCAAATGAACAATATTCTACTCTGCAATAATGAACTGACATTTCCTGGACCCACTCGAGGATCATTTTTTTTTCCAAAATGCATTAAGGAGTTCTAACCTTATGGGTGAGGTGTGGCTTTAGGCAACCTGTTACAGTTTACCACATTCAGTTTTCCATTAAGTTATGCAGGGCTAGATTAGGATGATATACTAGCAAAGCTAACTACTGTTAATTCATCGTGTAGTTGTGTAACCCTTTAAACTGTATATTGTATTTGTGTACCAATGACAACACTAACTCATTGATCTCTAACATACATAGAGCTGTACATAGTATCTAAGTGATCCCGCCCTTTCCTTTAGAAAAGGTTGGGATCAAAGGTTGGGTTGAAAGGTTGTAATAATGTGCTGCTTAAATCACCCCGATATTAAAATATATACAGCACATCACAATTTCTTAAAAATGACATCATTGCTTCAACTAGTCAGCAGCACATTCCTCCAGACAGTGCTTTACAGATACATTAATAATTAACACTCTAGAAGTTCCAGGCACCTGAATACAAAACCTGTATTTCAATACCCAGTTGGTATATTACCATACAAGCCACTGTGACAGAGATCTGAAGACTCAGACCTATTCATGCATTGTTGTTAAAAAACCTGGTCTATTGAGAAATTAACACATGTAACAAAGTCTACCTCTGCCAGTTGTTTACAGAATAACAAATCCTATTGTCTCTGCTGTCTGTACCATGTCTATGCT
The DNA here is from genome assembly GCF_040937935.1 of Hyperolius riggenbachi. NCBI lineage: Eukaryota > Metazoa > Chordata > Amphibia > Anura > Hyperoliidae > Hyperolius > Hyperolius riggenbachi. Next base: position 236,757,228 of record NC_090655.1, read on the forward strand.
ATTGTTTCAAATATTTTCTATGTGCACTCCGGTCTAATCTGGTTTTTCCCTAACATCAGGGTGTATATAAGATTGACCTGTAAATAAAGATTTCAGATGCTGTTCCACCAATTTAAGTGTTTGTGGTTCTGTATCTCCCAGCTGGAAGAGAGGGTATTCACTTGGATTGGGGGAGAACTTTAACCTGGGTTGCAGATTATTCTGCTAAGTCATCTTGTAGCTGCCTCCGCTGAAACTGAGCTAACAGTACGGTAGAGGGAAATACATCCTGAAGGACATAATTTGTGAATGTATGTATATATGATGTGCATCAGAATAGCCTTGGCACCCGGCTTAACAGCTGACCCTCTTGGTGCCCTGTTGCTATGCCAACCTTAAGAAGGTGGGGTCTGGTGGAAGGACCGTCACATCAGTGAATGCCTTAAATAGGAACTGTACTGAAAATAACACAATGAATAAAATGTTTTACTTTTTACAATACTCATCTATAGATTATGTCATCAGTGTTTGCCCATTGTAAAATCTTTCCTCTTCATGATTTACATTCTGAAATGTATCACATGGCGACATCTAGTTCTGCCAGGTGATCTGTGCGGAATGGTCATTTACTGGGAGTTCTATTTCCCAAAATGCAACGAGGTTCACATATAGCAAACTGACAGGACCATGGTCATGACATCACACCGTGGGAGGGGTTTCACCACAATATCAGCCATACTGATGATCTTGAGAAAAGGTAAAGACTTCTCATGGGAAAGGGGGTATCAGCTACTGATTGGGATGAAGGTCAATCCTTGGTTAAAGTTCCTCTTTAAAACCACACACCAGATTCATCCACATGTGCTAGTGGCCTAGAGGAAGCATAAGGCGGTAAAATTACCGTAGGCTGCACATCCCTCTGCAACCCCTGACGTTTGCTATGTGACTACCTTTGTTTCATATGTACAATCTGTTGATGGAACTTTGAGTCCAATGCCAGGTACACACAATGAGATTTCCTGTCTGATTTCTGATCGATTTTTCCATTCACTTCTGTGGAAAATGTATCAGAAAATCGATTGGATATCACATTGGAACTGTCAGAAATAATCAATCTGACAGAAAATCTCATCGTGTGTATCTAGCATTATAAACACACCGTTGTTTTGTACCCAGCAGTGCTGTACCTTTTCTCTGTACTACATGCATTGATAACTAGTAGTTACACCTCTGTAACCATGCTCACTATCCAGGGTTTTAACAAACTAGCAATGGATACGTTACTAAAGAGAAGAGCCCCATTCCAACACTTACTACTATGAACCCTTTAGCAGTCCAAACGTCACATGCATAAGAACCTGCAACACAGACAGAAATAAGAACACTAACGTTGGTGAAATGGAAGCTAGCACCAAGCCAGGCTACCAAAACACAGTTTCCTCCTTCAAAATGGTTCGGACACTACCCCACACCAAACAAAGCAAGCAGACACTTCATGTATGAACAACGTCCTCTGATGAAGGTGTAAGCATGCCGAAACGCGGCATGATGCTGCAGGCACTGTGAAAGAGGACCCCACCCCAAAGGTCTGAGATCCATCTGCACATCCCTGCTACTGGCCACAGCATTGGGAACTGGAGAGAGGAGAGGAAGAAAGGGAATCCTCACAGCCCGGATGTTGGGCGATATGCTTTTATAGCATTTACATCTTGTAAGTGCAGTTCTTACTCTTTTTATCAGTAATAAAACGTTAATGCACCATAAAGTGCTCCTGTTTTATCTTGTACTTTATGTATGCAACCTAAGGGGGACGCCCATCTGCTGGCAGAAAAAAGTATTACGTGCATAAGGCAAGAACGAAAAAGACAAGGGACTGATGTACTAAGGATCTGTAGGAATGCAGTAACCTACAAAACAATTACCAGTGCTTTACTGGGCGCTTGATCCACCATGCCAAACTTATAGAGGAACTGTAGTGAAAAGGGGGTGGGGGGAACCAATACATTGTAAAGTGAGAAGTAACAAAATAGAAGAGAGATCAAGAAATTATTGATATTTACCATGTAATTTGTTCATGTTGTTTGACCCACATTTAGCCTCCACATCATCATCTTTACTACTGGCAGACATAAAAAAACAGACAGCACCAACTGTCATTATCTATACCCACACACCCCTAACCATGTGATAGGCTAAAAGGTTATTTTCCCACATTGCAACAAGGCTCCCACAGTGTGATGTCAGGTCCTGACATCACAGTGTGGGAGGGATTTCACCACAATATCAGCCATAAGGATCCTCCTGATGACCTATTAGAGAAAAGGTACAGATTAATCATGGGAAAAAGGGTGTTCGCTACCAATTGGGATGAGGTTCAATCTTTGGTTACAGTTCCTCTTTAAATGTTTTCTCACATCAGAGCAACTTTGGGTACCTGGAATTTTATGATTTTTGTACTGCCTCCACAGCCCTGCATGTGAGTAAGTACAATAACACATACGCACTGCTCATTATCTGATACAGTTCACAACCACAGAGCAGGAGATCAGCAAAATATTGGCAGCGCTCGTAATCAGGCTGCAACTGAAATGAGCCCCCCAGGGACTTAAATACATCCTGTTTATCAAACACAGAGCAGGTGATGTCCATACTGCTGAACATGTTGTGTGTGATCAGTCACAGGAGTCCTAAGAGTAGTCTGCAGGACAAAGGAGAAACTTGGAACAAATATAAACTTCTCACGAAACTACAAACAGGCAACTACTGTAAAATGCTGGTGGAGATTTGATCCCACTCTTTACTCAAAGATGACCATGGCCGTTCTCCAGGTGAAAAATAATATTCCAGTAAACTAGCCATGATGATAAAAAGTAGATAAGATCTAAAAAGGTGAGTATTCCCTTAATGCCTCATAAAATAAAGTATCAGGCAAAGGTCAAAATGTATGATTCTAATTGTAAGGTTTATTTTTTTTTTTAATGGGATTAAACTCTCTTTTTAAATAAAAATACAAATTCTACATTGAGTAAAATGTATATAAATCATTGCCTCCAACATCCGCCCCATCCCCCCCCCCAAAAAAAAATATTACTAGACAGCCAGGAGAATGTACTTATTTGAACCTGCAGTCCCTTATTTGGGAAGCCGAGAAAGAGGAAGACCTGATGAATATAAAGGAAGGTATTTACCATGGTGCCAGGCTTCGGACACAGGAAAAGGTATTATAGGTACAGTACATTTATTGGGAGGGTGCCAAAAATGTATTTTTTTATTCATCATGTGTAAAGTTTAATCCCGCATGAAATAAAAAATAAGAATGTGGCATGACTGAAAAAGAACAGCAATGATCTTCCAAAGGGAATTGGATCAGAAGCTCCAGCTCATGGCTTACTGTGTAGGAGACCAAGAGACACTATATGATAGCAGGGAAACAAGAAAAGCATGGCACAGGTCCTCCTGCATTACATTTATTAGGAACCCTGGAAGGACACAAACTCCTAGGTGCTATAAGAACAGGTGGGTGGCCAGTTAAAGTGAACCTAAAAACCAATGAAAGAAAATGAGTTTCACTTACCTGGAGCTTCGACCAGCTGCGCTGTGCCCTTGCCGGTCCTCTACAATCCTGTTCTCCCGCCACGGCTAAGTTTCGTTTTTGAGCAGGACTTTATTGCAGACAATGACAACAACAAATAACATTTGTAAAGCGCTTTTCTCCCATGGGACTCAAAGCGCATAAGCATGGCTCCGACCATCGTGGTACAGAGGAAGAATTTTATAAGTCCAGAAATGCCAGGCTAAACAGGTGGCTTTTCAGTCTGGATTTGAATAGCTCCATGGATGGTGCTGTCTTTACTGGGTGTGGCAGGAAGTGTCAAAAAGTAGGGGCAGCATGACAGAAGGCTCTATCACCAGATTTTTGAGGTGCACTCTGGGAGTGACCAAGTTTATAGAACTTGCTGATCTGAGGTTGTGAGAGGTGTGGTGCAGCTTCAGCAGGTCCTTCATGTATCCAGGGCCCAGATTGTGCAGGGATTTGAATGTCAGCAGTCCAATCTTGAAGAGTATTCTCCATTCTACTGGTAGCCAGTGCAGTGAGCGAAGGATCGGTGTAATGTGACAGTGGCGAGGCTGGTTTGTTAGCAATCTGGCAGCAGCATTCTGCACTAATTGCAGGCGACGCAGGAATGCGAATGAAGCTATGCATGGCGAGGGCCGCACAGGCGCAGTGCCCTGCTGACCCACAGTCGGTGAAAAACGAAACTTAGCCGCGGCGGGAGAACGGAGGATCAGAGGAGGACCGGCGAGGGCACAGGACGGCTGCGGGGACTGGTAGAAGCCCCAGGTAAGTGAAACTAATTTTCTTGTATTGGCTTAGGTTCACTTTAACACTGCCACGAAAATCAACCTGGCAGTTGGGGTATTGCAAACCATGTAATCCCTACCATAGTAATAATGCCCTATCATATCAATATTATGCATTTATATAGCACTGACATCTGCAGCACTTTACAGGGTACATAGTCATGTCACTGACTGTCATCAGAGGAGCTCACTTCTAATCCCTACCATAGTCATAGTCTAATGATCTACCATATTATTATTATGCATTTATATAGCACTGACATCTTCTGCAGCACTTTACAGGGTACATAGTAATGTCACTGACTGTCGTCAGAGGAGCTCAAAATCTAATTCTACCACAGTCGTCTAATAGCCCACCATATTATTATTTATTTAGCACTGACACAATCTGCAGTATTTTATACAGTGCATAGTCATGTTACTGATAGAGATGGCCCGAATGGTTCGCCGGCGAATGGTTCCCAGCAAACTTCCGTGGTTCGCGATCGCGGCAAACCGGGAACTTTTCAGGAAGTTCGGTTCGCCCCATAGTGCATCATTAGGGTCAACTTTGACCCTCTACATCACAGTCAGTAGACACATTGTAGCCAATTAGGCTACACTCCCTCCTGGAGCCCCACCCAACCCCCTTATAAAAGGCAGACATCGTCACTCATGTGCCTGCAGTAATTAGTGAAGGGATAGCTGCTGCAGACTCTAATAGGGAAAGCTTAGTTAGGCTCTTGTAGGCTTGTTAGCTAGCTCCTGGCTGATTGTTATTGCTAACAAAGCACCCCTCAGCAGCTCTTTTGAGAGCTAATCTTGTTCTTGTGATATATATATATATATATATATATATATATATATTTATTTATTGTATTTATAAAGCGCCAACATATTACGCAGCGCTGAACATTAATTTAGGTTACAGACAATATTTAGGGGTGACATACAGCAATGACAAAACAGGAATACAAGAAAACCAGATCACACAGCACAGTATGAGTACAAGGTAATGCTTAGTCAGTCACTGGATGGAGCATGGAGATTAGGCAAGTTATGTTCACTCAGATGCATAGCATGGGTGCACAGTAATGGAGGTGCCAGATCAGGTAGGACACAAAAGGAGGAGGACCCTGCCCAAAGGCTTACAATCTAGAGGGAGAGGTAAGGACATGAATGGTAGGGGACCAGAGTTCAGCTGTAGGTTTAGAGCACTTGTGAGGGGTAGTAGGCCAGAGTGAAAAGGTGAGTTTTGAGGGCTTTCTTGAAGATGTTGAAGGAGGGGGCTGCCCTAATGGGTGGAGGTAGGGAGTTCCATAGTGTTGAAGCAGCTCTTGAGAAGTCCTGGAGGCGTGCATGGGACTGGGTGATGCGGGGGGCGGTTAGGCGAAGTTCATTGGAAGAGCGGAGTGAGCGGCTAGGTGTGTACCTCTGAGTAAGATCGGAAATGTAGGTTGGACAGGTTTTGTGGACAGATTTGTAGGTCAGACACAGTATCTTGAATCTGATTCTGGACTGGATAGGAAGCCAGTGGAGGGATTCTAGGAGGGGATCTGCCGTGGTGGAGCGATGGGAGCAGTGGATAATTCTGGCTGCCGCATTCATGATGGACTGCAGTGGGGCTGTTCGGGTCATAGGGAGACCAGACAGCAGGGCATTGCAGTAGTCAAGGCGGGAAATTATGAGGGCATGGATGAGGAGTTTGGTGGTGGCAGAGGTCAGGAAAGGGCGAATCTTACAGATGTTACGAAGGTGGAAGTTGCAGGACTTTGTGAGGTTTTGGATGTGGGAAGTGAAGGAGAGTGCGGAGTCCAGGGTGACACCCAGACAGCGGGCTTGAGAGGTAGGGCGAATGGTAGTGTGGTTAACAGTGACATGCATATCTGGGAGGTTCGTGGATGGCCGGGGTGGGAAGATCATAAATTCTGTTTTGTCTAGATTTAGTTTCAGGAACCTAGCAGACGGATAGACAGGAGGAGACCTTGTCCATGGTAGTGGTGGATATGTCAGGGGTGTGGAGGTAGATCTGGGTGTCATCTGCATACAGATGATAGTTAAAACCCATGGAGGAGATAACCTTGCCAATGGAGGATATGTATAGGGTGAACAGTAGGGGGCCAAGGACTGAACCTTGGGGGACTCCCACCGAGAGGTGGTTGGGGGTGGACGAGGACTCATTGAAGGTGGTCGTGAAGGAGCGGTTGGAGAGGTAGGATGAAAGCCAGGACAGGGCGAGATCGTGAATGCCCAAGGACTGGAGGGACTGGAGGAGTAGGGGATGATCTACTGTGTCAAAAGCTGCTGACAGGTCAAGGAGGAGGATATATATATATATTTTTTTTTTTGGTGGCCCTCTTGCATTATATACAGCCCTGTCAGTCAGTGTCACTGTGCCTGTCTGTGTGTGACTGGTGCACATGTAATACCCATCCCTGCATATGCCTACTACCTGTTGTTCAGGTTGTTGCTTCATTGTGGACAGACCAAATTTGATCAGCTGGACAGTCACTGTTGTTCTATCATTGAGCTACCACAGTCCGGCGACCATATGGGGTTGAATACTGCCACGGCCTGCACTCTGGCCATGGTGCGCAGTAGTCAAGCACGGCCGTCACTACACAAACAGCTGTTTGCGGTGCGTTACACAGTGAGTTTGGTGTGTCAGTGTGACGCAGTACTCTTAATTACACTCCCTGATTGATGTATACACATGCAAGATGTTTTAAAGCACTTTAGGCCTGCAATTTAGCATTCAATGTGATTTTGGCCCTTAAACCGCTGCTTTGCGTCAAAACCAGATTTTTCCCCGGGACTTTTGGAGTCTATTCCACTCCGCCACGCCCCCCTATAGGTGTTAGACCCCTTGCAACATCTTTTCCATGACTTTTGTGGCCAGCATACATTTTTCTAGTTTTCCAAGTTTGCCTCCCCATTGAAGTCTATTGTGGTTTGCGAAAGTTCGCCTGAACCGAACTTTCGCAGGAGGTTCGAGAACTGAAAATCGGAGGTTCGCGAACCTCCCACACCGGTCCTCAAAGATCCTCTGTTCCCCCGTCACCAGCTAGTTTCATTTCCGGGCCACTGCGCCTGCGCAGGACGCTCTTGCAGACACCAACTCAAACAAGGATACGCATTGCCAGGGCTGCGCAGGCGCAGTGGCCCAACAAAAACAAAACCAGCTGCAGTGGGGAAAAGAGGATCGCTGAGGGCCAGCACGGATACACAACGGCAGCAGGGGGCTGGTAGAAGCCCCAGGTAATCTCTTTAATGTAGCATATGTCAAACTTGAGTATGACTGGGCCACAAGCAAATATCACTGTTCCTCTTGGATTTCAAAAAGAAATACACTGAAAAGAGCCTACAGAATAATCATAGCCCTAACTGTGGTGCAGGTTCAGGGGCCCTGGACAGCACGGCCTGCACGGGACTATGTCCGCCTCTGCATCATATCTTATTCCCCAAGAAGTAAAAGTTACCTCTACTGCCTCTAAAAGCCAAAGGGCGTTGGCTGCAACTCCTATCTTCATCCACAAGGTGGCTACAAAGCTTCTAATGAATGGAACGCATAGATAGGAAGTTATTAAACCACAGACCGGAAGTCATTGAACCACTGTCACTGGGCGGAAATTCATGATCTGAATTGAAGAACGAGGCAGATATGGAGGAGCCATTGTAGGGACTGGCAGCAGAGGAGGTACAGTAATAACGAGATTGTTTCATATAGATGATTGTTTATGATTATTATGCCGGTGTAGTGAAAAATTTTGCTACCCATCATATTTTGCAACTTGCCATAGAGGACAGTGTATGACTGTGTAGGCGTGGCTTCTCTCTGTTAACACGCCTGTAATTTTTTGCAACCACAGATCCCATTGGGCTAGAAGAGGGATTGTTCCCTCCAGGGGGGGTTATTAGTTGAGAAAGAGGGGGGGGGGGGTTGTTCCCTGGGGGGGGGGGGGGGTATTAGTTGAGGAAGAGGGGGGATTGTTCCCTCCAGGGGGGGTTATTAGTTGAGCAAGAGGGGAGGGTTCTGTGTGAGAGTAGGGTTTGGTTGGGTTGCATTTTCTGATACAGTTAGGTTAAAGTCAATGGTTAGGTTGCACTTTCTGATAGCTATACGTATAAATAAATGCAACCGGTTGCAAAATCTGATAAAGTTGCAAAAAATTTCACCACACCGGGAACCCTCTGTGTCCCCTCCCCCATCACCAGCTACATCGCACAGCACATTTATCACAGCTGACTGACAATGATAACCTGCCAGACCTTCTGTAGCTTCCTTGTTTCATCCAATCTGCCATGACAGTTTTTAAATTATAGCGGAACTGAGTTTCACTTACCTGGGGCTTCTTCCAGCCCCCTGCAGCCGCCCTGTGCGCGCGAAGTTACGAAATGATCCCCCGGTCCCCTGCCGCTGCTCACTTTTCTTCTCGCTGACTTACAAGTCGCCGTCCACTGCGCCTGTTGTTGCAGGATTTATATTTTTATTAGATCTCTATTAATTATACTACACCAGATCGGGCTCCCGGTGTCCCTGGGTTTTTTCTTTAGCATGATCTACCATGTTATTGATTTGCACAACAGATATGATCCCCACTTGGCTACCCAATCTCAGCAGGCATAACCATTACCTCCGAGAAAGACTGAGGACAAATCAGAGATTTCTCATTTTTGTGTAAAGGAGTTATGGTGCCCATACATGCTACAACTTTTTTAATTTTTTTTTATTAGATAATTTCCATCGATTATTCCGTTAGATCGAATATAAAGATTTTTCGGTACTTGTGTATTATCCCGTCTAGCAGAACGGGCTCGGCCGTTAGACAGGCTGGAAAAGTGTGCACTGTGCTTCTTACTTTCAATGATTTTTTATTGAAAAAATTTTGTCATTACAAGTGCAACAAAGATGATTATAAGTAGCAGATTACTATGCTTTCCATAAAATAGCAAAACCCTTACTAAGAGCAGGATAAAACTAATACATGTAACAATGTTCTATAACTTTAACATTCAGGCTATAGACTTACACTAAGTTTGCAGAACTAATGTGTCTGATAATAACGGTTTTTGAACAGTTAGAACATCTAGAACATCTAAAGGTTTTGAGTGGTGGAGAATGCAGCATCTAAATGACAAGGTAACTTTACCTGTGGTGTGGGTTGGAACAGGAAGTAGATGAGGTGGGGGGTAAAAGTTGTCTTACTGAATAGCCCTTATGCGGACTATGCTTCAGCACCAGACCATGTCTCTGTCATAGACATGGGCGTGCTGTTTCCAGATAGGCCTGCCAAGCCAGAGGAGAGGGTAGGGGGTGGGAGGAGTTGATTGGTGACTTTAGGATCTATTTGCGTGAGTGTTAACTTACTTTAGTTTAGTTTATGTGGCTCAAAGGGCTGTGTATGGCTTCTATGGGTCACCGGTTGGGGTACAAAATTTTTCCCAGTCTTTGTTTAAGTGGTCTGGGGTTCTTCCAGGGAAATGGCGTCTTAGGAATAAGGATTCCATATGAAGGTTGAAGACCACTAAATTTTTTAATTGAGTGAGGGATGGGATATGATCACTCTTCCAAGCGGTTAGAAGGAGTTGACGAGCTGCACTGATTACATGGGTGATCCTGGCCCTGTATTGCGTCTGGAAATTGTCTAAGCCGATTAGGAATAGCCCTAAAAGGGGGTTTATATTTACCTGGGTCTGTACTATGTACGATATAATTTGGAATATTAGAGCCCAGAATGGCTGGATTTTGGGGCAGGTCCATAGGATATGGAGAAGGGAGCCCTCTTGACGACAAGATCTCCAGCATAGTGAGGATGAAGAGGGGACACATCTGGCCATTGTTTTGGGAGTGAGGTACCAGTTGTAGATGATTTTTTTTTTTTTTTTTTTTTTTTGTCGTTTCAACGTGTGTGATACATCTTGTGTGTTTTTTTTTTTTTGCTCTAGTAACGCTTTTTGTATTACGTTGGTGATTTTAAGAGTTTTCCCATATAGTTGCAGAATTAGACATAGGGTCTACAGAATTGCTATTGATAAATTTGTACCAGAATGATATGTTACCTGCTGAGCTCTTAGTGAGTGTCGGGGGGGAAAGTGTTTCCCATATTTCAGTAGGAAGATTAATAAGTTTTATGGGATTTGTTTTGTGGAGATGGGAGATTTGGAGGTAGGTGTAGAGGTCTTGATTTTTTAGTTTATATTTCCATTTAAGAAAGTCGAAGGTAATTAAAGCAGATTGATGTAGTAGGTCATTTACTAGGCGAATGCCAACCTCAATCCAGTTCTTCAGATTGATCTGGGGGATAAGCGATTTTAGTAATGATACTGGGATATCGTGTGCTTTAGTGGTTTTGGAGGATGTGGGGATTTTAATTAAACTTTTCCATGCTGTAATAGTTGCCTGAATGGACGGGTGGGTGGATTTCTGAGGGGTTTGTGAGGCCCATGTGAGGTATAGGAGGTGCACTGTGCTTCTTGAGCAGCTGATTCACCACAGATCAGCTGCCCCGTTCCACACAGCTTTCCTCACTGCGTTGTGTTGGCTTTTCCATCAGCGATCAGACCGCAGAACAATAGAGAGCAATAATGAAGGAGGCATGAAGCCTTCCCAGCCTGAAGGAAGGGAATTACAAGTGATTCTAGTGGCATACCAACTCTGCCTAATCACATTACAGGGAAGAGGACTTGCTGAGCACCAGCACAAGGTGATCTACCTCACACCCCCTGCTATGTACAGCGCTGTGCCCTGCAGAAATCTGCCCGCTATCATACAGCTTGTCTATAAAAGGGTCTCGCCCCTAATCACAGCCCACCAGTGGAGAGCTTACCTAAGTGGGGATCAGCGGCTGCTGTCTATGGAGCGGAGGTCACTGCATTCAGTGTGCTGTACAGCCCCTCTACTCACATCTTACACAGACAAGTGCTGTGACTTCGGGACGGGCAACAACACTGCACAGTGAGGAAAGCTGAATGGAACGGAGCAGCTGATCTGTGGTGAATCAGCTGCTCAAGAAGCACAGTGCACACTTTTCCAGCCTGTCTAACTGCCGAGCCCGTTCTGCTAGACGGGATAATACACAAGTAATACACAACATGTCCAATCAGATTTTTATAGAAAAGACGGGATAATCGTTCGATTTGCTAGATCGAAAAAAAAGATTATTTTTGACATTTATTCTATTCAATCGTTTTGGTCGAATAAACTGGAAAATCAAATGTTTTACCATTGTACCATGTAAGGGCACCATTAGTAATAAAGGTTATTATTATTATTGTTTATTAGATTTATATAGCGCCAACATATTATGCAGCGCTGTACAATAAATAGGGTTACAGACAATGATAACAGGGGTGACAGAACAATACAGGTAATAGACAATAGATACAACAATACAGGTAATAGCAAAAAGATACACAACACAATGCAGACAGTAGTACAATGCCAGATCATAAACTGGAGTGGTAGTGTTAAAAATTACAAGTTCCAAATTCTGGGTAAAGTGCACACAGTTAAGTATGATACACAAGAGGAGAGGGCCCTGCCAAAGGCTTACAATCTAGAGTGAGGGGTTGTTGACACAAAAGGAGGGGGTGCAGCAAGAAGTTATTGGCAGAAAGGATTAGGGCAGTGTTGAGTTGATGTAGGCCTCCTTGAAGAAGTGAGCTTTGAGTGCTTTTTTGAAGGTGTTGAAGGTGGGAGCAAGCCTGATGGGCAGTGGGAGAGAGTTCCACAGGATGGGGGCAGCTCTAGTGAAGTCCTGCAGTCGTGCATGGGAGTGCGAGATGCTTGGGGTGGTTAAGAGGAGGTTGTTGGAGGAGCGAAGTGGGAGGCCAGGTGTATATCTGCTGACCAGGTCAGAGATGTAGGTTGGGCAGGACTTGTGTATGGATTTGTAGGCCACACATAGGATCTTGAAGCTAATTCTGAAGTGAATTGGAAGCCAATGAGGGGATTTGCGTAGGGGAGTCGTGGAGACAGAGCGGTGGGAGGAGTAGATGATGGATTGTAGAGGGCTATGCGGTTTTGAGGGAGGCCTGACAGGAGGGAGTTGCAGTAGTCCAGGCGGGAGATGATGAGGGCATGGACAAGGAGTTTGGCAGTGTCTGGGGTCAGGAAAGGCCGGATCTTGGAGATGTTGCGTAAGTGGAAATAGCAGGCCCTAGCTACGGTTTGGATGTGGGAGGTGAAGGAGAGGGCCGAGTCCAGGGTGACACCCAGGCAGCGGGCTTGTGTGGTTGGATGAATGATTGTGCCATTGGCAGTGACGTAGAAGTCAGTGGGGGGTGAGGCAGCACGGGGCGGAAAGATTAGAAATTCAGTCTTATCCAGGTTTAATTTTAGGAACCTGGCAGACATCCAGGATGAAATAGCCGAGAGGCCAGAGGATACCTTCTCCATGGTGGTGGTGGAGAGGTCAGTGGTATGGAGGTAAATCTGGGTGTCATCTGCATATAGGTGATAGTTGAAGCCCAGAGAGGAGATGAGTTTTCCGATGGAGGCGGTGTAAATGGAGGACAGCAGGGGACCAAGAACAGAGCCTTGGAGGACCCCAACTGAAAGTGGGATGGAGGTTGAGGAGGAACCATTGAAGGAGGTCTTGAAGGAGCGATTTGAGAGGTAGGAGGAGAACCATGCTAGGGCAAGGTCTTGATTACCCACAGATTGCAAGGACTGGAGTAGCAGGGAGTAATCAACAGTGTTGAATGCTGATGAGAGGTCTAGGAGAAGGATAGTGTATTTTCCTTCGGCCTTGGCAAGCGTGAGGTCACTGACGACCTTGGTGAGGGCAGTCCCGGTGGAGTGGGCTGGCCGAAATCCTGATTGTAGGGGGTCAAACAGGGAGTTGGAGTCAAGGTAATGGGTCATGCGTTGGTGGACTAGACGCTCCAGGAGTTTAGATGCAAAAGGGAGTAGGGAGATAGGGTGGTAGCTGGATGGGAGTGAGCGGTCTAGTGAGGGATTTTTAAGTAAGGGAAGTACAGTGGCCTGTTTGAAGTCAGAGGGGAAGGTGGTCGTGGAGAGGGAGAGGTTAAACAGAGAGGTGAGGACAGGAGCCAAAACAGGGAAGTGAGGACAGAGGCAGTTGGATGGCACAGGGTCTAGGGGGCTGGAGGTGGCAGGAGAAGTGGCTAGGAGATGGCTGTCTTCATCCTCTGTGATAGGAGTAAAGGCAGTGAGTGGTGGGTGGGGTGGGGGAGAGGTATTGGTGGGCGTGGAAGAAGTGGTGGAGTGGAGGCATGAGATTTCCCGTTGTATTGTGATGGTAAGTATTCCTAGCCATGCTGAGTGTACTGCTGAACCATCCTGATATACTGCTGAACCATCCTGTCCAGATAACTGTCATCTTACTATCTATCTATAGAGAGAATATTCTCCCAAGGATCACATGACCTCATCATCACTGAGGATGGACGAGGACTGGAGTCACATGACTGAGAGTATTTTAAACCTCACTCTGGAGATCATCTACCTGCTGACTGGACAGGTGAGGGGGATTCTGGGAGTGTAAGGATTGGTCAACACTAGATCCGGTTGCAGAATGCAATCCGTGGTCCAGGTTCCGGTTTTCAAAAACCAGAATGCAAACGGATCCGCGCTGCCCTTTTGCAGTACAATTCCAGTCCCTTTCATTAAAAAAAACATGTCCGTGTCCCATGGCCATGGGTGGGGGCCGCCAAGCTGGAGGGGTGGCAGCCAAGAAGGAGGGCAGCATGCACAGCGGTGGGGAGAGTGTTTGGACCCCCCTCCCTCACCTGGGTCCCCCCTTCCATGCTCCCTCTCCAGCTAGTTTTTTTAAAATCATCAAAGCTTGCGGCAAGCAGGGAACTCACTTACTTCCTTGTTCCACCGCTAGCCGTGTGACTTCCTGCAATGCTGCCCACTGAAGCAGAGAGGGCAGCATTGCAGGAAGTCACGCGGGGAGCGGTGGAACAAGGAAGTGAATGAGTTTTCTGCTTGTTGCAAGCTTTGATGATTTTAACAAACTAGCTGGAGGGGGAGCACGGAAGGGGGGACCGAGGTGGGTCCGACCCCCTCCCCACCGCTGTACCCGCTGCCCCCTTCCTGGCTGCTACCCCCTCCAGCACCTGCAATAGACTGTGCAAGTAGACTGTGAAGAGGAAGATGCGTTTTTGCGTTGCCTTTCACTACCCCTCCTCCGTGAAGTCCCAGCAAATCTGGACTCTGTTCAGTTTTTTAAACTGGATCCCACGGATCCGTTTTTTGAAGTGTGTGAATAAGGCTGCTATTTTTAACATTGGTATCCGTAGCTCCGGTTTTGGTCCGGGCCAAAAAACGAAGCAACGGATACGTTTTTTAAACAAGTGTGAACCGACCTTTACATGATGTCGCCACTCTTACCTCTGTTAGTAAAAACCACAAATAAATAGAGAGGTGAGGAGGAATGTGAGAGATCACATGACCTCATGCTTAAATGTTAATCAGAATCATAAACTGGTTTATTCCCAGGCACGACTGGGTTGTGCCCGGAATTGGCTTTGGCACAAAAAACAGCTCAGATGGGAAGACAATGAACAATTTAAACAGGTGACGACAATAAAACAACCATAAAAACAATTTTAAAATTAATCATGATTGTCAGTACATTGATAAAAAGCAGCTTTAAACAGAGTGTGACATTGGAGACTGGAACACAAAAACAGAAAACCAGCCACTCCAGTCTGCCATGGTAATGGGAACATTTTTCCTGGTAACAGTCCAGGGGGGAGCCGCTGTATAGAGTTCAAGAGGTTGACTGCAGAGGGAAGGAAAGAGTTCCTATGCCTAACGGTCCTGGTGTAGATTGCCCAAAGCCTCCTCCCAGATGGGAGCTGGCTAAAGAACCGGTGGTGTGGATGTGAGTGGTCATTTACAATCCTCAGTGCTCTGGATCGCAGTCTGGAGTTGTAGAGGAGGTTGAGCGGCGGGAGGGGTTTCCTGATGATTCTCTCTGCTGAACTGATGACCCTCTGTAGCTTGTATCTGTCACTGTTCGAGGAGCCAGCATACCTTACCAGTATGGATGAGCAGATGACAGATTCTAAGGTGGCAGTATAAAAACTTGACAGAAGCTCCTGGGCATTCCTGAATTTCCTCAGTTGGCAAAGGAAGAAAATAAATCGCACACTGGACTGGAGAGGTGAGGATAATTCTGGGAGGTCATATAACATCACCCTTATCCCTATTAATAGACATCTGACCGGAGAGGTGAGGAGGATTCTGGGAGATCACATGACATCATTCTTATCTCTGTTAATAAATCACACACTGAACTAAAAAAATGAGGATTCTGGGAGGTCACATGGCGTCACTCTTATCTCTATGAAACACACACCTGACTAGAGAGATGAGGAGGATTCTGTAAGTTCACATGACAAATCTCATATCTCGAAATAGACACCTGGCTATAGAGGTGAGGAGGATTCTGGGAGGTCACATGACATCACTATTATATCTACTAATGAAACACACCTGATAAGTGTGCAGAATTCTGGGAGGTCACATAACATTACTATTGCTCTTTCAATACAGCTCTCTCCTCCTGTAAAACCTGGCAATCATGTGACCATCACTGTTCCTTCCGCTCACTCTCTGGTACCCAAGAGAAACAAGAAGCAGAAGATTCTGGAGGTCACCAGCAAGATCATTGAGCTGCTGGTGGGAGAGGTGAGCAGTGCTGGGAAATTATAAAACTTTATCTAGTTACAGAAAGTGGGTCTCTGAAGGTTGTGTTGTTTTGGGTTACTTGTAAGTATTGGGGAGTTTCTGAACCTGGATGCAGAGCTTGTAAAGGTGCCCATAAATCACTCGATGTATGGGCAGATCGACCATTAGGTCCCTATCTGAATCTAATCAGAGAGGGATCTGTTGCCTGCCCATTTGCTGCGCACCAATTTTTTGGGAGTTGATTTTGAGAAATCTGTCTAGTGCCGGCCACCCTACCTGGCCAACCTCCAAGGGTTTACCCTTCCCCACGTGCCCAGTGTTAAAAGCTCACCTCCCCACCGGTGTGACTTCTGGCACGGCATCGCAGTGAACGCATGTAGTATTTGACACAGTCGCAAGCATGGATGTCACATCACTATATGCTTGCTGTGACACCAGGAGTTGTGCTGGCTTAGAGGTGAGCCTTTATACACTACACATGGCATGGGGGATACAAATACACTTGGGTGGACAATAGCCTGGGGCTGGGGTACATCATTTGTTGCGATATTAAACGGCATTCCCGCCTCACAACTAATCAAGCCCTTGCAACCGAGATTTTCCAGCATTCATGATTTTCCTTTTGACCGATTTTGGCCCAAAATCAGTCAGGCAGCCATGTTGCGGCCCCGATTTTCTTCCGATTTGATAAGATTATCGAAAAAAACGAGATGTTTGGGCACCCTAAAAGGTGGTGGAATTTATCTGCAGGTAATGAGGTAATTATTCTTCCAAGACGCAATACTTTCTGCTCTGTGCAGCTATTTACTCATGCAGGATGGGGGGGAGGTTAGTGGCATTACTCAGCAAGATGTACAGTACTTTAAAGGACAACTGAAGTGAGAGGAATGTGGAGTCTGTCATATTTATTTCCTGTTAAAAAATAGTTGCCTGGTAGCCCTGCTGGTCTGTTTGCCTCCAGTATTGTCTGAATCACACCAGAGACAAGCATGCAGCTATTCTTGTCAGATCTGACAATAATATCAGAAACACCTGATCTGCTGGCATGCTTGTTCCGGGTCTATGGCTAAAAGTATTAGAGGCATTGGATTAGCAGGATAGCCAGGCAACTGGCATTGCTTAAAAGGAAATAAATATGGCATCTCTTTACAGTTGTCCTTTAAGAGAGCACCCAAATACACTCATTTAACAGGTGGAAAGTATTTTCTGTTGGAGCTTTTAGGCCCTTTTAGACATATACATCTGGCTGCAAGCTAATATGGAAAGATCACTTTAATTAATAGGAAATTACGCAATGTACTGCCTCCATACAGCACCAGTCACATGTTTGGGCAAACCTCGTTCAGTGTAAAAAATTGTTTAAAACAGAGGCGCCAGATAAGGATAATTTGATTAAAAGTTGTTTAAAAATGGGGGAGATTGTGGTGGACTTACCTCCCCTCAGGCAGGAGTTTGTAATGATCCAGACAGATATGAGCGCCTCCGTAGTGATGTAAGTCAAAGGTGCAGCAGTTTGGCGTTAGCGTTGCGAATACACAGGCGTGGTTGCAACATTTTTCAGTACACTCGCTTGCAATACATATTTCCACCACAGGAAGTGGGTGGTAGAAAGCCTAATTTTCAGAATGTTTTGCCAACATGAATTTCATTAACGCGCATTACTGCAGGTATCTATGAAGCTTGCTTTGTGTTATGCGATCATCTGATCGCACTGCAATTAAACCGCAGGTTGCCAATGTGAAACCGGCCTCTAGAGTTCAGACACTTGCCTCGAGACAAACCTACCTAAGGTAAGTACAGAGGTAGGTTCATTCTGGATCCACATATCTATGTTCCCTCCGGTCCCCGTAATCACTACTTGAAAAATTTGACTGTTAGCTAAAGTAAACTTTTTGGACAGGAAGAGAAGGGCTTGCCACGATGTTGCTTCCTATAACCTTCCCATTTCCTACTTAAGGGCAGTAAGTGGGAGCGGGGAAGAGGAGGGAATTAGAGGGTAATAGGAGGAGACATTGTAGCAAGCCCGCCTCTTCCTGGCTAAAAAAAATTGACTGAAGCCAAAAGTCAATTTTTTTCAAAGAGTGATTACAGGGACTGGAGGGAACGAGGAGAGGAACAGACAACGCACAGAGTTATGTGGGTCCATCATGGACAATACTCTGTGCTAACCTTCCGTAGCTTTGCCTCGGGTCAGGTGTGCTTCAATTTGTGGAATTTCTGCCTTCTTAATGTGCAGGGTTGGGTTCTACACAGTGAATAGATCTCTTCATCTATAGTTATATACAGTACTATATTTTGGCAAGAACCATCCCATTGGTGAAGTCTCTGGATGGTCCAGAGACTTTCCAGATCCCCTTTCAGCCCACCGTTCCAGCGCAGGACCCCTCTAATCTCATTCAATAAAAACTTGTCAAACAGGTTTCTTCCAGCCGTGGAAGAGCACATTCAGACTTGGCATGTATAAGTAAAGTCCGATATATATAATTCCATATGTGTTCCTTCATAGTTTTCATATCTTCAATAATAATCTACGATATCACAAATAAATGAAAATCCGTTAAACAAGAAGATGTACCTAAACATTCGACTGGTGCTCTCAGTCAAAGCAATTTTTTTTTTTTTACAAAGGTGGCGTTGGTAGGTGGGTTCCTTTTAACTATTTCCTTCCATTTCCATACCTGTGATACCCGGTTCTTGTTTACATCATGAGCCCTGAAATGGGATAACCCTGTGTAAAATGTCCTACCTCCATAGTTGAGCATTTTTTCCTCCAATATTTTAGGGGGAGCTCAGGAGTTTTTTTTTAAGGTGTTTTTGTTCTTCACTATCCTGATGATGTTCTGATCAAATTGCATTTATGGACCTCTTCCCTGTATTGTGTCGTATGGTGCTAAATTCCATACATTTTATGTAGGAAGAGGAGCGTCTGGAAGCACAGAAGAATCAGGAGAACATTGTGAAGGAAGATCAGAAGATCCCACCCCATCCTCAGGTAGATAATGGATTATCATTGCTGGTTATGTTATTATTTATACATTGGGTGCCTGATTACTAGTATTATTTCTTCCTTAAACTAAAAGGGGAGAATCTTGACTGACTGTAATATAACTATTAAAGAAGAGATACATTCTGAAGAGAAGGAAGATGTGATGGAAGATCGGTTGATCCCGTCTCATCATCAGGTAGAAGCTCAATGGATGATCAGTGTTGGTAGCTTTATGATCCATACATTGGTTGTCTCATTACAGTTATTATTATTCCTTATTTATCATTCCTTATGCTTTCAGGGTAAAACCCTGACTGATGGGAATATTACTTTTAAAGAAGAGGTAAAAAATGAAGACGTGATGGTGGAAGGACACAAGGACCTCTCCACGTATGGCATAATGGAGAATCATCTGCCCCTCACATCACTGGGTAAGAGGAGAATTTCAGGTTTTGTAAACAAGGGAGATGTATGAAGGGTCTGCCTAGATCCTCCATCATCTGATAAACACATAAAAACAATGATTGTGTCTGTTTTCTACAGATGGAACCAGTAACAGGAACCCAACAGAGAGAAGTACAGGTCCTCTTTATTCCCATGATTGTATAGAGGAAGATCACGACTACTGCTATCAAGTAAATGATAATGAGAACCTAGAGTTTAAAAGTGGCTCCAAAATGTGTGAGAATTGAGATTATATTCTTCTATGAAGTGAAATAGTATGTAATTATTTTGTGGCTTTAGGGAGAACTAAAACACAAGAAAGTAGAGGCAGAAGAGGAGAAGGATGTGAGGAGCGATCACCAGTCTACGGAAGAGGACGACATGACACAGAGAACAAAAAATAAGGAATTTTCCCCGGATAGTAGCACAGGTTAGCCAAATTCACTAAAGGCACATTTTCATTTTTTCATAAGGATCAGTGTAAAAGCAATCAGAAAGATTACTCAATATAAAAATAAAACTAATGAGGAGATATTGTACACAATAACTCTATCTCCATTCCTCAGTATAACATCATAGTACCAACAAATGAGGAGGAGATACTGTACACCATATGAAAGGCCCATCTCCATTCCTCAGTATAACATCATAGTACCAACAAATGAGTAGGAGATACTGTACACCATATGGAAGGCCCATCTCCATTCCTCAGTATAACATCATAGTACCAACAAATGAGTAGGAGATACTGTACACCATATGAAAGGCCCATCTCCATTCCTCAGTATAACAGTACCAACAAATAAGGAGGAGATACTGTACACCATATGAAAGGTCCATCTCCATTCCTCAGTATAACATCATAGTACCAACAAATGAGGAGGAGATACTGTACACCATATGAAAGGCTCATTTCCATTCCTCAAATAACATCATAGTACCAACAAATGAGGAGATACTGTACACCATAAGAACGGCCTATCTCAAGATCTGTACTGTAGGTAGCACTAACAATGTGACTGGAGGTATAACCTTTCTTTAGTCTATGAAAAATAGTCTCAACCATTTTTTTCCCATTCCAACAGATGAACATGACATCAAGATGACCTCTGGATATAATTCTACAGAAGGTAATAACACCATTAAATGCCCTCCAGGAAACAACCCTCACACTAGTGACATTGCGTACAGATCAGCAAATCCTTCCACTAAGGGAGAACCATCTTGTGCTATATCGGGTGGCACAACCACCAGAGAAGATATGATTATCCTGCCTTCTGAATCTAATTACAGTTTTCCACCTAATTCATTCCTCAACGAGGTTCATAAGAAGAGCCACACCACAGAGACACAGCTGTCCTGCTCAGAGTGTGGGGAATATTTCAGACACATCCAAGCACTTGTGGTACACCAGAGAATTCACACTGGCAAACATGGTTTTGACAGTTTAGAGGGCCACAATGGCGAGCAGCCATTTTGTTGCACAGAGTGTGGAAAAGTTTTTTTGAAATCAGGAAGCCTTCGTAAACACCTAAAGACTCACACAGGTGAACGACCTTTTCCATGTTCATACTGTGGGAAATGTTTTACTCAGAACGGGGCACTTCGGACACACCTGCGGATCCACGCCAATGAGCGTCCGTTTTCCTGTGCAGAGTGTGGGAAAGCTTTCACTCAGAAAGGAGACCTTATTATACATGAGCGAATTCACACAGGCGAACGTCCTTATCAGTGTTCAATGTGTGAGAAGAGCTTTGTCAACACCTCAGCCCGTCTCAGACACGAGAGAAGCCACAGGGGTGAGCGCCCTTTTCAATGTTCAGAGTGCGGTCAATGTTTCTCCCAGAAATCCACCCTCATCAGACATCAGCGGATCCACACGGGTGAGTGTCCTTTTGTTTGTTCAGAATGCGGGAAAAGTTTCAATGCAAAGAGAGCCCTTGTTTCACACCAGCGTGTGCACACAGACGAGCGCCCTTTTCAGTGTTCAGAGTGTGGGAAGACCTTCACTGAACGAGGAAGCCAACTTAGACACCAGCGGAGCCATAGTTGGATGATGCCTTTCCATGTTCAAAGTGCAGGAAAGGCTTTACAAGTTAAGAAAGCTTAAAGTGAATCCGAGATGAACTTTTACTCATTGCATAATTGCGTTCCTTTCCTATTGTTTGAGGAATGCCCTATATTATAGGGCGTTCCTCAAGCCAAATACTTTGTTTTTGTTTTAATACTCTAATTCCCTATAAACTAAATAAGCCACTCCCACAGGTTTTCGGAGAGCCAAGGCACTTTCAGACAGTACCAAGGGCTAATGGGAGCTCAGTCTGGGCAGGAGGAGGGGGAGGTATTACTAGCCAGAGATTTCAGGGGAGGAGGAAGGGGGATTAGGTTTTTTTGCTCAAGATGCAGATAAGCCTGCCTCTGTGTAATGTTTACAAACAACATAGCTGCTGTCGTATCACAGGATTAAATATTCATATTCTATTTAAGCTGTTTGCAGCTAGATTTGCTGTGTAAACTATCTAAACTTTAGATAAGATATATAGACAAGTTACTTGTTATAGTTAGTTTTTCATCTCGGATCCACTTTAATCCTTCATCAGAACATGCACTCCTGGTGATAACAGCCAGAGTCAAACAAGTGGTGGCATTTCAGAGCTTAAGCTGTTTATCTGAAATTATAAATTTACAATAAAGAAGTGATTTTTCTTCATAAAGCAAACCTGAGCTAGAAACTGACAAAGTAAGTTTTTTTGTCTCAGCTGAATGACACAGTCTTTCTTGCAGTCTTTCAGTGTGCCAGAGCTACAGTATATGAACTGATGATTATTGTTATCTATCCCCTGCACTCAGAAGCTGTTCTCTGCCAGGAGAGAGTTTTATAGCTGTAATGCCATCAGTGATGGTTACACTATTGACTGACTAGGTTACGTTTGGAGAGAAACTGTCACTTGAATAACTGAATTGTTAATGCTTTAAGGCAGAAATAGGAACACAGCCTAGTTATTTGTATGTGTGCCAATGTGCATACTCATGTCTATCTCATCTTGGGCTGGATTCACTATTGTTAGTGAGGGGAAATAGCGTGATTTAAGTGAATTTACATGCCCTAATGTTACCAGCATGACTTAATTAGAGCGGGCACCCTACGCGCGCTACAGGCAGCGTAGCGTGCGCTCCCTAGCAACAGGCGTGAAGTCCCACGCCACAGTGATGGCTGCTACTACATTAACATAGTAGTGGCCGCATTATCGCGCAGGACTTCACAACGAGCGCCCGTTGCTAAGGAGCGCACGCTTCGCTGTCTGTAGTGCGCGTAGGGTGCCCACTCTGTAATTAAGTTGCGCTGTTAACATTAGGGCGTGTAAATTCAAAATTGCAACCCTGCTCATAATTTTTTTGTAATGGATCACTCCAGATGGAAGATCTCGCTCGAAAGGCTTCTGTCCAGCTAGTGTGCTTCCTCCTTGGTATTTCTGTCTCCATCCCTGCTAGCTAGAGTAATACAAAGGAGGCACTCAAATGGCTTTTAAACCAGTGTTCATCAATTCTCAGCAATTACACGTAACTGTAAGTGCTCACACCCTAATTTAGTACAGCACTTTCCAGGTCAAATGACCATAGAGACTAGGAATGATCAAAGGGATGCAAATACTTTCAACTTTATGCAAATGTATGTACATTTTTATGCAAATATATGCAGCTTGAAATTGGACCAATTAGTTTAATTTGGCTTTGGCTTGTAACCATGGATGCAACCCTTATTCTTCTGAATCCTGGAATTCATGGATCTAGTATTTCCCACATAAAAGAGCCCACAGAGCATTTCAGTGCATAGACAACAAATTAGCTGTTGCACGTGTACATGGATCTAATGTTGGTCCTATCCCTTGTGTATTGGTGTGTATCCTATCCCCCGTGTATACATGCCTTTTGATTATGGTATTACAGCAGTTGCATTTCATGCAAGAAAACATTCCCCCTTCCTGTTGATAGATCATTGATTTGCCTTGTATTCTCAGAGAGATCCACTTTGCTGACCCTGGCCCTTATCTTCTTATCCCTTTTGAAGGAAAACAGAGATGATTCTGTGAATAACGTGCCATACATCGGGTCATTTGATATTAGGAGACAAGTGTTTGGCACTAGGAGCTGTGGTTAGTGTTTGGCAGAGGAGAGTGGGAGGTTAGTGTTAGGCAGAGTAGAAGGGAAGTTAGTGTTTGTCAGGGGAGAGTGGGAGGTTAGTGTTGGGCAGTAGGAGGGAAGGTTATTGTTAGGCACAGTAGAAGGGAAGTTAGTGTTTGGCAGAGGAGATTGGGAGGTTAGAGTTAAACAGTAGGAGGGGAGGTTAGTGTTAGGCAAAGGAGAGGGGAGGTTAGTGTTAGGCAGAGGAGTTTTGGAGGTTAGCGTTAGGCAGAGGAAAGGGGGAGGTTAGTGTTGGGCAGAAGAGAGGGGGAGGTTAGTGTTGGGCAGAGGAGAGGGGGAGGTTAGTGTTAGGCTGTATATCCTAGCCCCCATATTGTCCCTTACATCCCCCACACCATAAGGACTACATACCCCAACCTCAAATACCCTCCCCCCCCCCCCCCCCCCCCCCCACCCCCACATGTTATTGTTTTGTTTTGTTTTGCTTTGGCAATGCTAAATGTATTTGGTCCTGCCAATAAAGCTTTTTTGTATTGGATTGGATTGGTTAGGCAGAGGAGAGGGGAGGTTAGTGTTAGGTAGAGGAGAGGGGAGGTTCGTGTTAGGTAGTAGGAGGGGAGGTTAGTGTTAGGCAGTAGGAGGGGTGGTTAGTGTTAGGCAGAAGGAGGGGAGGTTAGTGTTAGGCAGTAGGAGGGGAGGTTAGTGTTAGACAGATGAGAGGGAAGGTTACTGTTAGGTGTTTGGAGGGGGGTTAGTGTTAGGTAGAGGAGAGGTGAGGTTAGCGTTTGGCATTAGGAGGGGGGTTAGTGTTGGCATTGGGGGGGGGGGGGTTAGTGTTAGGCAGAGGAGAGGGAAGATTAGTGTTAGGCAGAGGGGAGAGTAAGGTTAGTGTTAGGCAGAGGTTAGTGTTAGGCAGAGGGGAGGGGAGGTTAGTGTTAGGCAGAGGGGAGGGAAGGTTGGTGTTAGGCAGAGGGGAGGTTAGAGTTAGGCAGAGGAGAAAGGGAGGTTAGTGTTAGGCAGAGGAGAGAGGGAGGTTAGTATTAGGCAGAGGAGAGAGGGAGGTTAGTATTAGGGCAGAGGAGAGAGGGAGGTTAGTGTTAGGCAGAGGAGAGAGGAGGTTAGTGTTAGGCAAAGGAGAGAGGGAGGTTAGTGTTAGGCAGAGGGGAGGAGGAGTTAGTGTTAGGTAGATGGGAGGTTAAGTTACTCTTAGGCAGAGGGGAGGTTAGTGTTAGGCAGAGGGGAGGGGAGGTTAGAGTTAGGCAGAGGAGAGAGAGAGGTTAGTGTTAGGCAGAGGGGGGTTAGTGTTAGGCAGAGGGGAGGGGAGGTTAGTGTTAGACAGAGGAGAGAGGGAGGTTAGTGTTAGGCAGAGGAGAGAGGGAGGTTAGTGTTAGGCAGAGGAGGGAGGGAGGTTAGTGTTAGGCAGATGGGAGGGGAGGTTAGAGTTAGGCATAGGAGAGAGGGAGGTTAGTGTTAGGCAAAGGAGAGAGGGAGGTTAGTGTTAGGTAGAGGGGAGGAGAAGTTAGTGTTAGGTAGAGGGGAGGTTATGTTAGTGTTAGGCAGAGGGGAGGTTAGTATTAGGCAGAGGGAAGGGGAGGTTAGTGTTATCCAGAGGGGAGGAGAGGTTAGTGTTATCCAGAGGGGAGGAGAGGTTAGTGTTAGCCAGAGGGGAGGAGAGGTTAGTGTTAGCCAGAGGGGAGGAGAGGTTAGTGTTAGCCAGAGGGGAGGAGAGGTTAGTGTTAGGCAGAGGAGAGAGGGAGGTTAGTGTTAGGCAGAGAGAAGGTTAGAGTTAGGCAAAGGAGAGAGGGAGGTTAGTGTAAGGCAGAGGAGAGAGTGAGGCTAGTGTTAGGCAGAGGAGAGAGGGAGGTTAGTGTTAGGCAGAGGCGAGAGGTAGGTTAGTGTTAGGCAGAGGGGAGGAGAGGTTAGTGTTAGACAGCTGGGGGGGGGGGGGGAGGTTAGAGTTAGGCAGAGGAGAGAGAGAGGTTAGTGTTAGGCAGAGGGGAGGGGAGGTTAGTGTTAGGCAGAGGAGATAGAGAGGTTAGTGTTAGGCAGAGGGGAGGGGAGGTTAGTGTTAGGCAGAGGAGAGAGGGAGGTTAGTGTTAGGCAGAGGAGAGGCGGGTTAGTGCTAGGCAGAGGAGAGAGAGAGAGGTTAGTGTTAGGCAACGGGGAGGATAGTGTTAGGCAGAGGGGAGGTTAGAGTTCGGCATAGGAGAGATGGAGGTTAGTGTTAGGCAGAGAAGAGGCGGGTTAGTGTTAGGCAGAGGAGAGAGAGAGAGAGAGGTTAGTTTTAGGAAGAGGGGAGGTTAGTGTTAAGCAGATGAGAGAGGGAGGTTAGAGTTAGACAGAGGAGAGAGGGAGGTTAGTGTTAGGCAGACGGGAGGAGATGTTAGTGGTCAGGCAGAGGAGAGAGGGAGGTTAGTGTTAGGCAGAGGGGATGTTACTGTTAGGCAGAGGGGAGGGGAGGGTAGTATTAGGCGGAGGGGAGGTTAGTGTTAGGCAGAGGAGAGAGGGAGGTTAGTGTTAGGCAGAAGGGAGGGGAGGTTAGTGTTAGGCAGAGGGGAGGTGAGGTTAGTGTTAGGCAGGGGTGGGGTTAGTGTTAGGCATTATGAGAGGAGGTTAGTGTTGGGCATTAGGAGGGGAGGGTAGTGTTGGGCATTAGGAGGGGAGGGTAGTGTTAGGTATAAGTGTTGTTTAGAATTTGGCATATTGAATTTGGAATACCCCCAGTACTGCGGAACCCTACACATTAGCTTCATTTCAGTACCAAACAAGCTGACAGTGTCAGGGGGAGGTCACTTACTTGCGCTTCTCAGTGCATTTCACATGACTCCAATAGCTCCACTTTCCAAAGTCACAGGCATTCAATTTGCCAAATTCACTCACCAACACTATTAGGCAATAGGAGGGGGGTTAGTATTAGGTATTAGGAGGGAGGTTAGTATTAGGCATTTGTGTGTGTGTGTGTTAATGTTAAGCATTAGCGGGGGGTTAGTATTAGGCATTAGTGTGTGTGTGTGTGTGTGTGTGGGGGGGGGGGGGGGGGGGCGCGGTTAATGTTGGGCATTAGTAGGTGATGTCCTACAGAAAGCAAAAATTGTGGCTTCCTTTCTCAATAGTGTACACATAAAAAAAAACAAAAAACAATTTGCTAAAATCACAGTTTAAGCCTTGTGCACAGATAATCATTGCATGACAGTGTGATGTCTATCGGGGTGGTTGTCGGCTGTTCTCTGCAGCATGGAAGAACAGACATCGGCCATATTGGGTTATATTCAGGCCAGACACTATTGTGTAATTCCTATTACTGAGTGGGACCCATTTCCCCTCCATCTCCTGTACACAGTAATAATGATGAAGATGGCTTTTTGGTCATCCTACAAGATGGAACACCACTTGTGATGATTGCTGGCCTACACAGAACAATATGAATGGACAATCCATCTGAAATACAAAAGACAGCAAACAATTGGCAGCGCTCCTAGTCTGCAAATTAAATGAAATTAACAGAGGTGTGCAGATCCCCCCCCCCCCCCCCTGGGGACTAAAATACACACCTTGCATACAAATCAGATGCAAATTATGCACTAATCCCTAATCTAAGAATTTGAGTGCATGCTAAAGCACATGGATGTAGCTAGACATAAGTATACTTACCGTATATGCTGGCGTATAAGGCGACTGGGCGTATAAGGCGACTGGGCGTATAAGACGACCCCCCAACTTTGCCAGTTAAAATGTAGAGGTTGGGGTATACTCGCCGTATAAGACTACCCCATAGTAGGAGTCAGGGTGCCGGGTATCAGGCAGAGCTGTAATTACCTTATGCTGCAGTCATCCGGTAATAAGAAAGATAGATCGCGTTCTCAGTTTAAAAAATAACTTGTTGTAACAGCTTCTTGCGAGCAGCCACTCGCACGGGTAGCAGTGCAGCTTCCTGCGTCCCTTGACTGGTGACGTGTGCGCTCCAATGATGAGGCTCACGCCGGAAGAGATTGCCGGGTTGTATTGTGGAGCGCACACGTCACAAGTCAGGTGATGCCGGAAGCTGCATTGCTACCCGTGCGAGCGGCTGCTCGCAAGAAGCTGTTATAACAAGTTATTTTTTAAACGGAGAACGCAATCTATCTATCTTATTACCGGATGACTGCAGCATAAGGTAATTACAGTTCTGCCTGACACACGGCACCCTGACCAGACCTGACATTCTGGCACTCGGCGTATAAGACGACCCCCGACTTTTCAGTTGATTTTTCAGGGTTAAAAAGTCATCTTATACGCCAGTATATACGGTATGTTTTTTTTTTGTTTTGTTTTTTTTTCGAGCTTAGCACATCTATGCAGGTAGTTAATACTGGTGCAGGCTCTGGAAATGCTGCCAATGTCTCCTGCTGTACAAGCCATCTGAAATATCTAATATGGCGCCATATACCGAATGATCTTAATGAACAATCAGTCTGAGCAAACTATTATGGTGGTCATACATGGAATGATCTATATGAACAATCTTTTTTTTATTTTTTATTTGTGTCCAGATACAAGAAGATATAACAATAAAAAATGGAAATGAATGCTCTGTTATGGTGGCCATACATACAGTATGATGATGATACCAATGGCTGCCATAACAAATAAAGGCACTCTAGGGGACAACAATATTGCTGGCCAAAGATTTTTCACTCACTGGATTGTACCCAGCTGAGGTGGCCAAATCAGCCGATAATGCAGTATGTGTATAGCTGAAGCTCAAGGTGGCACCTGGACATGAAACGAGTTGCAACATGTCAAAGAGGAGGCTGAAAAAGGGCAGCAACACATGAAAAAGGTAAATGGTGATGGTCATGACTAGGAGAACTCATGGAGAAGCATGTGATCAGTTTGGTTAGGTGATAGATATGTAAGTCTCTGATTTGCCAGTCATGATCATGTGCTAAAGCAGGATGTGATCACAGCAAATCCGAGTTTTGTAAATCTATCAGCTGATCAAACTAATCATATCCTAAGATGTCCGGTAGATGAATTTCAGGTTTGGAAAGCCAGGTACCAGTAAGAAGAGGAGATATAAAAAGCACTAGGAGCGCCGATAGTGTAGTATTTCTGGGAAATGTAAAGAAATAACAACTACTCACAAATGTGGGTTGCTATAGGCAACCACAGTTTCAGGCACGCTGAGAAAGACCAGCCCCACGCGGTGATGATGAATCGGTTGGGTCAGCATGGGTCGTGCTCCAGAAAAACAAAGGACTGAAGGATGTAGTCGCAGAAGTAACCCCTAGGATGGGGGAGGAGACAATGCAAGATAGGGGAAGGTGCCCCAATTGTGATACAACATGTAGTGAGTGGAGGTAAGTAATAGGATAAGAGGTTAAGATTTTTATTGTTAGACACCAATAAAAAGATAATGCATTTCAATACAAGTCATTGTCTGAGCTGTGTATTTCCTTTTCAGAGCGCCAATTGGATCTCACCACGCACCAGAGAAAACACTTATATTGACTGTTACATGATATAGCCATAGCTTGGGTTCTTTTGCAACTGAAATCCATTTTTGAATTTGTTTCTTGATAGAGATAGCAAGATCCCTCTGGCTACTACAATACGTATTTATATTACTTATTGTTTTTTTTAAACAGTAAAATGTATTGAACAAATAGAGTGAGTTATTAATATATATATATATTACCAGTCAATAAAGAGAGGCCCTGTAGTAACATAACCTAGAATCCAGTTAAAGATTCAGGATACTAACTTTTACGGTAATCTTCCTGGTTTCATCATCAGAAATTATTGCTGTATATTTGTACGTAGACACGCCCCTCCCAGGGATGTCACATTCTAGCTGATTAGCTATGTGCCCCTCTTCTCCCAGTGCACTCTGGGAGAGCAGGTGTTTTTCTATTTTGTTTAGAACACACAGCACATAACCATTCCTCAGTGAAGCGCTTGACAGCAGAAAAGATGTTACCACCTGTGATACATGTCAGAATGTGAATCAGTGAGAAAAGATTTTACAACAGGCAAATACTGACTCATTTATAAATGAATATTGTATAAAAAAGCAATTTTATTCATTACGTTTTTTTCACTACAGTTCCTCTTTAAAGGACCACTATTGTGAAAAATGGTAACATTTTGGCTACATACACATAGGATTTACTTACGTTTATTCCAGAATAAGGGCTGGGGCACACTAGAACGACTTTGGCTGGGTTTCTGGAGGGCCTACAATTGCCAGCAATTCCAAAAAAACGCTCTGCTAATGTATTCTAATGAGTTTGAACCCACTAGTGCGATTGTGATTACGAAAATCACAATCACAGGACATGCAGCATTTGAGGGCGTTTTCTCTCAGTGGAAAGTATTCTGATTGGTCTTAGAGGAGCACCCATGGCGTCTTCAGCTAGAGGGCGAGGCTACGGACGGAAGCCGGATATCAGGATACCCGTGAGTATAACTTTATTTACAGGTACATAAATTGACAAATTGCCAATCAGAAGCAATGCGAAAGTGCAAAAAGTGTACCCCAGGCCTAAGATCTATTATAAATTACTTATTTTTTTCCATATGTCACGTCACTTACATTAGGTAGTGAAAGTCTGATAGACCTCACTGGTTTGGACTAGCCCATCTCCTCATGGGTGATTCTCAGGGTTTTATTTATTTTTAAAAGCTGTTTCTAAACTGCAATTGCTTAACCCTTTGTGGACCGGCTGCCTAACCACCCCCCTTAAGGACTAGGCATGTTTGCCAGGCAGCTGGATTCCTCTTAGGGCTTGCTGGGCTGGGTGACCCCGAGTGGCCAGATTTCCCCCCTGTATGCAGCAGCATTTACTCACCTCTCAGGCTCCAGCAATGAGCCGTAGTAGACTCATCCTCTCCCGCCTGCACCTCCACTCGTAATGACTCTCAGTTCCGGGTCGCGGCTTGATGACGTCATCAAGCCAGGACCTGGCACTGACGTCAGAGCGAGCGGGGATGCCGGCCGGAGTGAAGGGGAGTGCCGATCATGGTGGGAACATCAGGGAGGTGAGTGGATCCTCTTCTTTCCCCCCTACCACCGCAGCTGTCACAGTGATCACTATGATCAGCCGGCGATGATAGTGATCGCGTAATACTTAGGGATGTGCTGCGCTCTCGCCTTGCAGCGCTGGGTCCCCGGTTCAAACCCCAGCCAGGTCACCATCTGCAAGGAGTTTGTATGTTCTTCCTGCGACAGCGTGGGTTTCCTCCCAGAGCCCAAAAACATACAGATAAATTAATTGGCTTCCCCCTAAAATTGGCCCTAGACTACAATACATACACTACACAATACATACATAGACATATGACTTTGACTACGGTAGGGACTAGATTGTGAGTTCCTTTGAGGGACAGTTAGTGACAAGACTATATATACTTTGTACAGCGCTGCGGAAGATGTCGGCACTATATAAATCCTAAATAATAATAATAATAAAGCTAATTATTCCTCTCAATAAAGAAACCATTTTAAGAGTTAAGTGGTTTGGAAACTCCAGAAAATATAAAACCCAGACTAAAAAAAGTGATGCAAATTACAGTCAAGTTTTGGAAA
Source organism: Hyperolius riggenbachi (assembly GCF_040937935.1). Classification (NCBI taxonomy): domain Eukaryota; kingdom Metazoa; phylum Chordata; class Amphibia; order Anura; family Hyperoliidae; genus Hyperolius; species Hyperolius riggenbachi. The sequence continues at coordinate 236,788,353 of NC_090655.1, forward strand.
TTAAGAAACAGCTAAAACATTTCTTGTGCAGTATTGATATACAGTGTGTTTATAGCATTTTTTGTAGTTAGTATGGAACTCCACTGAAGTTCTCATATTGTCCACACGGTGGTGATGTCTCTTTGTACTTGATGGAACGCACAGCAGACATTTATAGGAAGTGTTGGAACGCATACAAAGGAATGCATGGAGCCTCATGGAGGAAGTGGTGTTTGGCACAGAGGGGAAGTTTGGGGTTAGAGGAGAAGTGTGAGGAAGGAGAGAGGAGACATTGCTGGGAGAAGAGGAGGTAATTAAAATTACATTTTACATATACTCATGGAAGAGAATCATAGATGGACTATGTGTATCTGGTATTTATGTGGGAGAAGGTAAGAAGTGCTGGTTGCTGTGCAGTGAAAGAGGTGATATGGGTTGTGTGGCTGACTGGCTGTGCAAGCAGAGAAGGGAATAAGTGCTGGGAGGTTGTGCAGGCAGAGGAGGGGATAATTACTGGATGGCTGTACAGGCAGTGAGGGGATAAGTGCTTTGAGGTTGTGCAGGCAGAGAAGAGCATGAGCATACCTCCCAACTTTTTGAGATGAGAAAGAGGGACACTTAAGCTGTGCCCCTGCCACACCCCTGATCACGCCCCTAGTCACGCATACCATAAAGATTTCATAAGAAAAATGTTGTTTTACAGTTCAAACCACACTGGTCCTTTCTATCCTGGTTCATTTTCCTTCATATTAACATTTTAAAATTAGTAATATATCAATTTAAAGGATGGGAATAAAGTTTAGTGTCAGTCAAACACATTTTTTATTACAGATATATAATATATATTTACATAGAAAGAAGGACAAAGTCCTGAAAGCTGGACCAATGAGGAGGAAAGAGGGACAGGGCTCCCAAAGAGGGACAGTTGGGAGCTATGCATGAGTGCTGGGTGGCTGTGCAGGGAGAGAAGGGGATAGGTGCTGGGTGAATGTGCAGGCAGAGAAGGGGCTATGTGATGGGTGGCTATTTAGGCAGCGAAGGTTATATGTGCTGGGTGGCTGTGCAGGGAGAACAGGCGATGACTGCGGGGTTACAGTGCAGGGAGAGAAGGGGATAAGTGCTGGGAGGTTGTACAGGCAGAGAAGAGGATGAGTGCTGGGTGACAGAGAAGGGGATACGTGCTGTATGTCTGTGCAGGCAAAAAGTATATGTGCTAGGTGGCAGTGTAGGTAAGAAAGGGATAAAAAGTGTTCTGTAGCTGTGCAGGCAGAGAAGGGGTTAATTGATAGGTGGCTGTGCAAAGAGAGAGCAGGGTACGTGCTGGGAGGGTAAAATGGCATAGAAGGGGATATGTGCTGGGTGGCGGTTAGGCAGAGAAGGGGAGAAGTTGTGGGTGTGTGCTAGTAAAGAAAGTATATACATGCTAAGCAGCTGTGCAGGCAGAGAGGGAGATAAATGCCAGGTAGCAGTGCAGCAGGCAGAGAAGAGGATACCAGCTGGGTGGCAGAGCTGGCACAGAAATAGAGATGTCCTGGGTGTCTGTGCAGGCAGAGAAGGAAGTTGATGCTAGGTGGCTGAGTTGGTAGAGAAAGTAGTACATTCTGTTGGTTGAGCTTGCAGAAAAGAGGATAAAAGAAAGAAGGTGAAAGAAGGAAATACAAGGTGGGTGACTTTTGTTGCAGAGAAAGGGGGACATTGCTGGGTGGCTGCGCTGGCAGAGAAGGGGAAATCTGCTGAGTAGTTATGCAGGCAGAGAAGGCAATAGTTGTGAATGCAAAAAGGGGAAAATGCTGGTTGATTTTGTCATAATTTATCCTGTTTGGTTCTCTGGATTTTATAAAAACACAAGGTCCATCCTAAGCTGCTTCTGGGACAAGAGGACATTGTTTCCTCAGTCTATGTAATGGGGGAACACAAGTGCCCAGGTTGACATGGAAACAATAAAATAGATAATAAGGAGGTGACTTACCTCCGAGGATGAAACTAAATATAATAAAAAGGATGTTTATTATTTGACCATGGCAACATGTTTCGTGAGCTTAACCCACCCATCTTCAGACCACATTTTTGTGCCAGTGCAATAACACCTCAAAGTTCAGCTGCGCTATTACACTGGCATGAGAATTTGGCCTAAAGAAGTCCAGAATCTAGCCTGAAGATCAGCCAGAGACTTCCCTCTACTAAGGTGAGTATTTAACTTTCTTTTTAAAGTCACAGGTACCCTTTAAACCACTCAGAAAATGAACATGAACCTGGCTGTTCCTCCGATCGGAGGAACATTGAGCAGAAACGCCGTGGTGGAAACGGGATGCCCGGACCACACTCAGGGATAGTGACTGCTGGGCTATGTAGCCTGATAGGCTTGAATGCTTTATATACCACGAATCTGATCGTGGCTGCTTGGTTCAATCAAACGCTAGACCCACCTGGATCTGAGGTGGCTGTTATCTGCTGAGCTGCTATTGTAAAGGAGTTGTGTATCTGCACTGAGTGGAACACCTTGTATCACTAATCACTGGGGCTGCATGTTTATCAAGTACCAGTTGTAACAGAAATGCACTATGTTGAGTCTCATTTGAAATCTGCAGGTGATGAATTAGAGAAGCTGAAGAGGAGCGCTGTCATTAGAGTGATTGATATGTAAAGCCAGACACAGCTATAAATAGTCATAGCACCCCTACCACATCATCCTCTTTATGCATGTTGTCTTACTCCAAGCTGTATAGGCTTGAAAGCCTACTACCAATTAAGCATATTAGGTGATGTGCATCTCTGTAATGAGAAGGGGTGTGGTCTAATGACATCAACACCCTATATCAGGTGTGCATAATTATTAGGCAACTTCCTTTCCTTCGGCAAAATGGGTCAAAAGAAGGACTTGACAGGCTCAGAAAAGTCAAAAATAGTGATATATCTTGAAAAGGGATGCAGCACTCTTAAAATTGCAAAGCTTCTGATGCGTGATCATCGAACAATCAAGCGTTTCATTCAAAATAGTCAACAGGGTCGCAAGAGTGTGGAAAAACCAAGGTGCAAAATAACTGCCCATGAACTGAGAAAAGTCAAGCATGCAGCTGCCAAGATGCCACTTGCCACCAGTTTGGCCATATTTCAGAGCTGAAACATCACCGGAGTGTCCAAAAAGCACAAGGTGTGCAATACTCAGAGACATGGCCAAGGTAAGGAAGGCTGAAAGACGACCACCACTGAACAAGACACACAAGCTGAAACGTCAAGACTGGGCCAAGAAATATCTCAAGAGTGAGTCTCGATGGGCCAGATGGATGGACCCGTGGCTGGATTGGTAAAGGGCAGAGAGCTCCAGTCCGGCTCAGATGCCAGCAAGGTGGAGGTGGAGTACTGGTTTGGGCTGGTATCATCAAAGATGAGCTTGTGGGGCCTTTTCAGGTTGAGGATGGAGTCAAGCTCAACTCCCAGTCCTACTGCCAGTTTCTGGAAGACACCTTCTTCAAGCAGTGGTACAGGAAGAAGTCTGCATCCTTCAAGAAAAACATGATTTTCATGCAGGACAATGCTCAATTACACGCGTCCAAGTACTCCACAGCGTGGCTGGCAAGAAAGGGTATAAAAGAAGAAAAACTAATGGCATGGCCTCCTTGTTCACCTGATCTGAACCCTATTGAGAACCTGTGGTCCATCATAAAATGTGAGATTTACAAGGAGGGAAAACAGTACACCTCTCTGAACAGTGTCTGGGAGGCTATGGTTGCTGCTGCACACAATGTTGATGGTGAACAGATCAAAACACTGACAGAATCCATGGATGGCCGGCTTTTGAGTGTCCTTGCAAAGAAAGGTGGCTATATTGGTCACTGATTTGTTTTTGTTTTGTTTTTAAATGTCAGAAATGTATATTTGTGAATGTTGAGATGTTATATTGGTTTCACTGGTAAAAATAAATTAAAATGGGTATATATTTGTTTTTTGTTAAGTTGCCTAATAATTATGCACAATAATAGTCACCTGCACACACAGCTATCCCCCTAAAATAGCTAAAACTAAAAACTACTTTCAAAAATATTCAGCTTTGATATTGAGTTTTTTTGGGTCCATTGAGAACATGGTTGTTGTTCAATAATAAAATTATTCCTCAAAAATACCACTTACCTAATAATTCTGCACTCCCTGTATGGCAGCGACCATCTCCCTCTCAGTTCATGTGTACTTTAAGATTCTTTAGCCAAAACCTAACTTAAAATCCCTCTTCCGACCGATGCTTAATGTAACCCTGACCACTGCTTTCCCCTACATATGTTTAACCAAATCTGAGGATACTGTGTAGATCAGCCTTTCTCAACCATTTTAACCTGGAGGAACCCGTGAAAATATTTTTTTGATCTCAAGGAACCCCTGCATTTATTTTGCAGGAGGAATGGACTTTAAATAAAATCTGTAACTAAAAAAAGTCCCCCTGGGGGTAGTCATCTTGGGTTGGGGAAGCCTCCGGATCCTATCAAGGCTTCCCCCGTCCTCCTGTGTCCCAGGGAGGCAGCGATAAAGCTCCCCGAATGGCGGGGATGTAAATATTTACCCTTCCAGCGCAGGTGCAGTATCGGTTCTCCACTCAGAGATAGGTGGAAATAGCTGATCTCTGTCGGTCCACTCTACTGCACAGGAACAAGTCTCCTGCACCTGCGCAGTAGAGCGGACCCGACAGAGATCGGCTATTTCCGAGCGGAGAGCTGCAACAGTGCCCCAGCTGGAGCCAGAAAAGGTAAATATTGCACAGCCTGACAAATTGTTGGCTGTGCGTTCCGTGGGCTGCAGCGAGACCTCAGGGGGACGGGGGAAGCCTCGATAGGACCCAGAGGCTTCCCCTTACCATAGTGAGTACTCCCCAGGGGAACTTTTTTCGTTACAGAGTCTCTTTAAAAGTAGGTGTGGCTGTTTATTTCACTACCCCCTATTACACTGCCACTCATACTGTTTCCTTATTGTAGTGCATTTTATTAATATGATCATATTATTTTGACCCCTTATTTTGTGCTTCATTTTACCGTATGCCCTATTATAGTGTGCTCTCTCATATTTCACCCACTATGGGGTAAAATGCCAAGGTACCCCTGCAGAGTACTCAAGGAACCCTGGTTGAGAAAACCTGGCGTAGATGAAGACGCCTCGAAGGAGAAAGGCAGAAAAGAGATGGGAGCCCATATAATGTATAAGGTGGTGACACCAGGCAAAATCCAAGGTGCCCCAAAAAAGACTTCATGCAATATGAGTGCTAAATATACCATTAAGTGGTAGTAATCATGGTAAAAGAAGGAGAGTAAGTAAAATATCTCTAAAGACTGCACAGGCTGTATGGCTAAGATAATTTATTAGCACAAGCACTCAGCACCACGCGTTTCGTGGCCAAAGCCACTTCCTCAGGTGCTGCTAAAAATAAGAATAACGATCTAGAAACACTTCTCATCCTCTGTCCTCAAGGGAGCCCCATGTTAATGTTGTTGCCCAGGACCCCATTTTGTCTAGATGTGGTCCTGGCTGCATACAATTGCTTCAAATTTACATGCCACCAAAAATTATTTGCATTTCATCTCAACAGAACACAAGAAAAAAAAACCGCTTTGCAATAAGCAATGGAATCATTTAGAAGTTTTATGTAAAGTATAAGTTAAAGGACAACTGTTACAAGAGGGATATGGAGGCTGCCATATTTATTTCCTTTGAAGCAATACCAGGTGCCTGGCTATTCTGCTGATCCTCTGCCTCTGATACTTTTAGCCATAGACCCTGAACAAGCAAGCAGCAGATCAGGTGTTTCTGACATTATTGTCAGATCTGACAAGATTAGCTGCATGCTTGTTTCTGGTGTGATTCAGACACTACTGCCGCCAAATAGATCAGCAGAACTGCCAGAAAACTGGTATAGTTTAACAGGAAATAAATATGGCAGCCTCCATATCATTCTCGTTACATTTGTGCTTTCAAGAATACATCCGAGCAAAAATAAAAAAAAATCTACTTACTTTGGGCTTCCTCCAGCCCCTGGCAGCCGATATGTCCCTCACCCCAGTTCCGGGGTCCCTGGATCTCCTCGATTGCAGATGCCGACCTCTCCAGGCATCTACTCGGCATTTACCGCGCCTGTGTGCGGCCGCCGCTCACCATTAGAGTTGGGCCGAACCTCCGATTTTAGGTTCGCGAACTTTCGCGGAACGTTCGGTTCGCGTTAGTTCGCGAACCGCAATAGACTTCAATGGGGATGCGAACTTTGAAAAAAAAAAAATAATTATGCTGGCCACAAAAGTGATGGAAAAGATGTTTCAAGGGGTCTAACACCTGGAGGGGGGCATGGCGGAGTGGGATACACGCCAAAAGTCCCCGGGAAAAATCTGGATTTGACGCAAAGCAGCGTTTTAAGGGCAGAAATCACATTGAATGCTAAATGACAGGCCTAAAGTGCTTTAAAACATCTTGCATGTGTATACATCAATCAGGTAGTGTAATTAAGGTACTGCTTCACACTGACACACCAAACTCACCGTGTAACGCACCGCAAACAGCTGTTTGTGTAGTGACGGCCGTGCTGGACTGGTGCGCACCATGGCGAGAGTGCAGGTTTTGGTGGCTTTACAGCCCATATGGTCGGCCTGGCTGATGTAGCTGAATGACAGAACAGTGACTGTCCAGCTGATCAAATTTGGTCTGACCACAATGAAGCAACGACCTTATTATCTTTTGTGTGCCCCCCGAGACACTCATCTAGGCGCCGGTCATTGCTTCATTGTGATACGCAAGCCCCTTCACCACGGCAAGGTAATGATCACGAAGGGGAATGGGCGTATGTACATGCCTTTTCTTTTGTTGTTGCAGCTGCCCTCAGTGCAGCCAGAAAAATTAGGCAGTCATGTACACGCACCATAAAAATTATTACAGCGGCCGCTGCTAGCAGCGGCCTAAAAAATTCAGCAATCCGCCTGGAGTCCCGGACCCTGTTGGTGGTGGCGGAGAAGGTAGTGAAGCGGCCTGCAGGCAGACATGCTGTGTGGAGGGACTGGGAGCGACTTAGTCTTTTTGGGGCAGGCCAGGCAGCCAGTCACACGGCGTGCAGGCAGAGATGCTGTGTGTGCGGGGACTGACTTAGTCTTGGGGCGGGCAGCAGCCCTCCGGGATCCATGCCTCATTCATTTTGATAAAGGTGAGGTACTTAACACTTTTGTGACTTAGGCGACTTCTCTTCTCTGTGACAATGCCTCCAGCTGCGCTGAAGGTCCTTTCTGAGAGGACGCTTGCGGCAGGGCAGGAGAGAAGTTGGATGGCAAATTGGGACAGCTCTGGCCACAGGTCAAGCCTGCGCACCCAGTAGTTCAAGGGTTCCTCATTGCTGTTCACAGCAGTGTCTACATCCACACTTAAGGCCAGGTAGTCGGCTACCTGCCGGTCGAGGCGTTGGTGGAGGGTGGATCCGGAAGGGCTACGACGAGGCGTTGGACTAAAGAACGTCCGCATGTCCGACATCACCATGAGATCGCTGGAGCGTCCTGTCTTTGACTGCGTGGACACGGGAGGAGGATTAGTGGCAGTGGTACCTTGCTGGCGTTGTGCTGTCACATCACCCTTAAAGGCATTGTAAAGCATAGTTGACAGCTGGTTCTGCATGTGCTGCATCCTTTCCACCTTCAGGTGAGTTGGTAACAGGTCCGCCACTTTGTGCCTGTACCGAGGGTCTAGTAGTGTGGCCATCCAGTACAGCTCATTCCCCTTGAGGTTTTTTATACGGGGGTCCCTCAACAGGCAGGACAGCATAAAAGACGACATCTGCACAAAGTCGGATCCAGTACCCTCCATCTCCTCTTGCTCTTCCTCAGTGACGTCACGTAAGTCAAACTCCTCCCCCCAGCCGCGAACAATACCACGGGAAGGTTGAGCAGCACAAGCCCCCTGCGACGCCTGCTGCGGTTGTTCTCCTGCCGCTGTCCCCTCCTCCTCCTCCTCCTCCTCCCCCAAAGAAACACCTTGCTCATCATCCTCTGAGTCTGACTCGTCTTCTGCACACGACCTCTCTTCTTCCTCCTCCTCCCCCGTCTGTGCTGCCGCAGGTGTTGAGGAAACAGCTGGGTCTGATGAAAATTGGTCCCATGCCTGTTCCTGCCATAACGGTTCCTGGTCACGCTCATTCGCAGCTTCATCCGCCACTCTACGCACAGCACGCTCCAAGAAGTACGCGTAGGGAATTAAGTCGCTGATGGTGCCCTCACTGCGGCTCACCAGGTTGGTCACCCCCTTTAAACGGCCGCATGAGCCTGCATGCATTTTTCATCAGTGTCCAGTTGTCGGGCCAGAACATCCCCATCTTCCCAGACTGTTTCGTTCTACTCCAGTTGTAGAGGTACTGGGTGACGGCTTTCTTCTGTTCTAGCAGGCGGGAGAACATGAGCAGGGTCGAGTTCCAGCGAGTGGGGCTATCGCAAATGAGGCGTCTCACCGGCATGTTGTTTTTACGCTGAATTTCTGCAAATCGTGCCATGGCTGTGTAAGAGCGCCTCAAATGCCCACAGAACTTCCTGGCCTGCTTCAGGACATCCGCTAAGCCAGGGTACTTTGCCACAAATCTTTGAACCACTAGATTCATGACATGTGCCATGCAGGGTATGTGTGTCAGCTTCCCCATATGCAAAGCGGCAAGCAGATTGCTGCCGTTGTCGCACACCACGTTGCCTATCTCCAGGTGGTGCGGGGTCAGCCACTCATCCACCTGTTTCTTAAGAGCAGCCAGGAGAGCTGCTCCAGTGTGACTCTCCGCTTTGAGACAAGCCATGTCTAAGATGGCGTGACACCGTCGTACCTGGCATGCAGCATAGGCCCTGCGGAGCTGGGGCTGTGTAGCTGGAGAGGAGAACTGCCACTCAGCCAAGGAGGAGGAGGAGGACAGCGAAGAGCATGTAGCAGGAGGAGAGGAGGTGGCAGGAGGCCTGCCTGCAAGCCGTGGAGGTGTCACAATTTGGTCCGCCGCTTTCTGCTTGCCATCGTTCACCACCAGGTTCACCCAATGGGCTGTGTAGGTAATGTAGCGGCCCTGCCCGTGCTTGGCAGACCAGCCATCCGTGGTCAGGTGTACCCTTGACCCAACGCTCTTCGCAAGAGATGACACCACTTGCCTCTCAACTTCACGGTGCAGTTGGGGTATGGCCTTTCTCGAAAAATAAGTGCGGCCTGGCATCTTCCACTGCGGTGTTCCGATGGCCACAAATTTACGGAAGGCCTCAGAGTCCACCAGCCGGTATGGTAACAGCTGGCGAGCTAACAGTTCCGCCACGCCAGCTGTCAGACGCCGTGCAAGGGGGTGACTGGCCAAAAGTGGCTTCTTCCGCTCAAACATTTCCTTCACGGACACCTGACTGCTGCTGTGGGCAGAGGAGCAGGAACCGCTCAAGGGCAGAGGCGGAGTGGAGGAGGGTGCCTGTGAAGGTGCAAGGGAGAAAGCGGCAGAAGCAGATGATGCACCTGAAGGAGGAAGAGGAGAAGGAGGGTGACTTTTCTTTTGTGTGCTGCTGCTGCTTTTGCTCAGGTGGCCATCCCATTGCTGTTTGTGCCTTTTCTCCAGGTGCCTTCGTAAGGCACTTGTCCCTACGTGAGTGTTGGCCTTTCCACGGCTCAATTTTTGTTGGCAGAGCGAACAGATGGCTTTGGTCCGATCTGAGGCACACACATTAAAAAATTTCCACACCGCTGAGCCACCCTGGGATGTGGGCACTATGGGGACCTCAGCAGCTGATGCTGAAGGGCAAGTTGGCTGGCTGTACATAGGTGGCGATACATGGTGCCGGACTCTGCCACCAGCTGTTTCTGACGAAGAGCTGCCCCAGCTTCTTTCAGCAACTTCTCTCCTCCTACTACTCTCTGACTCCCCCTCTGAACTGTCCCCCTCTTCATCTCCTCTATTGGGAACATACAGAGGATCCCTATTACCGTCATCATCGTAGTCATCCTGCCCAGCTTCGCTTGCCTCAGACAAATCCAAACTTGCACCATCAGTAGGTCCTTCATCCTCCTGACACGTTACATCCATAGTGTTGCCGCGTAACTCAGACATATTAGCTGGTGAAAATTCATCTGGCTGTAACAACAATGGCTGTGCATCAGTGATTTCAACACTAAATAATTCTTGCGAAGTGTCAAATGCAGCGGAAGTGGTGCTAGTAGTAGCGCTGGTGGCTGAGCAAGATGAGGTGTTCTGTGTCGCTAAATACTCAACCACGTCCTGACAATCTTGGGAGGTGATGGGACGTGCCTTCTTCCGAGCACTGTACTGTGGGCCAGGTCCACACGAAATTGCATTTACACGACCTCGCGCAGACCTGCCGGGTGGCCTTCCTCTGCCTCTGCCACTACCTCTTCCTCTACCTGTTTTGTCCATATCGGGTATGCACGGAGTGGTATATCACACTGCGTGCACTCACGTAGGTAGGTGGGTTCACTTAACTGCACAGGTATGCGCACTGATGCGGTGGGTTCACTGAACAGTACAGGTATACAGTGGCAGGTTCACTGAACACAACAGGTATGCAGTGGCGGGTTCACTGAACAGGTATACAGTGGCGGGTCCACTGAACAGAACAGGTATACAGTGGCGGGTTCACTGAACAGGTATACAGTGGCGGGTCCACTGAACAGAACAGGTATACAGTGGCGGGTTCACAGAACAGGTATGCAGTGGCAGGTTCACTGAACACAACAGGTATGCAGTGGCGGGTTCACTAAACAGGTATACAGTGGCGGGTCCACTGAACAGAACAGGTATACAGTGGCGGGTTCACTGAACAGGTATACAGTGGCGGGTCCACTGAACAGAACAGGTATACAGTGGCGGGTTCACAGAACAGGTATGCAGTGGCAGGTTCACTGAACACAACAGGTATGCAGTGGCGGGTTCACTGAACAGGTATACAGTGGCGGGTCCACTGAACAGAACAGGCATACAGTGGCGGGTCCACTGAACAGAACAGGTATACAGTGGCGGGTCCACTGAACAGAACAGGTATACAGTGGCGGGTCCACTGAACAGAACAGGTATACAGTGGCGGGTTCACAGAACAGGTATGCAGTGGCAGGATCACTGAACACAATAGGTATGCAGTGGCGTGTTCACTAAACAGGTATACAGTGGCGAGTCCACTGAACAGAACAGGTATACAGTGGCGGGTTCACAGAACAGGTATGCAGTGGCAGGATCACTGAACACAATAGGTATGCAGTGGCGGGTCCACTGAACAGAACAGGTATACAGTGGCGGGTCCACTGAACAGAACAGGTATACAGTGGCGGGTTCACTGAACAGGTATACAGTGGCGGGTCCACTGAACAGAACAGGTATACAGTGGCGGGTTCACAGAACAGGTATGCAGTGGCAGGTTCACTGAACACAACAGGTATGCAGTGGCGGGTTCACTGAACAGGTATACAGTGGCGGGTCCACTGAACAGAACAGGTATACAGTGGCGGGTCCACTGAACAGAACAGGTATACAGTGGCGGGTCCACTGAACAGAACAGGTATACAGTGGCGGGTTCACAGAACAGGTATACAGTGGCGGGTCCACTGAACAGAACAGGTATACAGTGGCGGGTTCACTGAACAGGTATACAGTGGCGGGTCCACTGAACAGAACAGGTATACAGTGGCGGGTCCACTGAACAGAACAGGTATACAGTGGCGGGTCCACTGAACAGAACAGGTATACAGTGGCGGGTTCACAGAACAGGTATGCAGTGGCAGGATCACTGAACACAATAGGTATGCAGTGGCGTGTTCACTAAACAGGTATACAGTGGCGGGTCCACTGAACAGAACAGGTATACAGTGGCGGGTTCACTGAACAGGTATACAGTGGCGGGTCCACTGAACAGAACAGGTATACAGTGGCGGGTTCACAGAACAGGTATGCAGTGGCAGGTTCACTGAACACAACAGGTATGCAGTGGCGGGTTCACTGAACAGGTATACAGTGGCGGGTCCACTGAACAGAACAGGTATACAGTGGCGGGTCCACTGAACAGAACAGGTATACAGTGGCGGGTCCACTGAACAGAACAGGTATACAGTGGCGGGTTCACAGAACAGGTATATAGTGGCGGGTCCACTGAACAGAACAGGTATACAGTGGCGGGTTCACAGAACAGGTATGCAGTGGCAGGATCACTGAACAGGTATGCAGTGGCAGGATCACTGAACAGGTATGGAGTGGCAGGATCACAGTACAGGTATGCAGTGGGCTGAGGGCTCACTGAACAGAACAGGTATGCAGTGGCAGGATCACTGAACAGGTATGGAGTGGCAGGATCACAGTACAGGTATGCAGTGGGCTGAGGGCTCACTGAACAGAACAGGTATGCAGTGGCAGGATCACTGAACAGGTATGCAGTGGCAGGATCACAGTACAGGTATGCAGTGGGCTGAGGGCTCACTGAACAGAACAGGTATGCAGCCAGGAAGAAGTTAAGCCTAACTAATCTTTCCCTATATGAGAGACTGCAGCAGCTCGCCCTACTCTCACTAATGCAGGCACACGAGTGGCCGTAATGGCCGCCGCTGCCTGCCTTATATAAGGGGGGGTGGGGCTCCAGGGGCTAGTGTAGCCTAATTGGCTACACTGGGCCTGCTGACTGGGATGTAGAGGGTCAAAGTTGACCCTCAGTGCATTATGGGGCGAACCGAACTTCTTCCGCAAAAGGTTCGCGTGCGGTACCCGCACGCGAACCACCTACGTTCGCCGGCGAACCGTTCGGCCCAACTCTACTCACCATTGCGCTCCCGTACCCAAGAGTGTTCTGCGCAGGCGCATAAGTAGATGCCGACCTGGCGAGGTCAGCATCTGCAGCGGAGGGTATCCGGGGACCGGAGCAGTGCTTTTCAGTGCTGCTAGATTTGGGCGCAGCCGGCGCCTCCATAGACTACAATAGGAATCACTCCTATTGCAGCGCTCAGTGAGTAACGTCGGCGGCGTCAGAAGACGGAGCCGAGGTTGCAATTGCTGGAAGCCGAATTATTTCATTCCCTACCATCCATGGCGGCCTGGAGGGGGAATAGACTAGTAATTAAATTGGCCCGGACTTGTGCAGAAGCAGGATCAGCCGTATACTGTTGTATCCTGCGCCCAAGTCTACCGGCGCCCATTTCAAATGTACTCCCGGGGACACCGGAGCTGCAGTGAGGGACAGATAGGCTGTCAGGGGCTGGAGGAAGCACAAGGTAAGTAGATCTTTTTTTTTTTTCTTTTTGCTCGGATGTATTCTTGTAAGTATGCATATATCGACTTATCCATAAAAGAAACAACTGAGAAGCAAAGGGGGGCATATAGATTTAGATGCAAAACAGGGACTGTGCAAAAGAGGGACAGTTTAGGGGTATATTCCTCTTCTTGTACAACAAGCCAATGACCAGACCGAGTCGTGCTCTGCGACCAATACCTAACGCAACCTGATGACGGGACAAGAAGTAGTTTACCAAATTAGCGAGATACAAAGGAGCAGGCCGCAGTTAGCATATGTTCCACAAGATGGCGATTTCACTTATACTAAATGGAACGCAATTCAGTGGCTGGCAGGAAGTAGACAGGAGACATTGCTGGGACTGGCAGAGCAGGTAATACCGTAACAGGCTGACTATTACTGTTATTATGTTATATGTGATATTTAACACGTGGTCTCCTCTTCACCATCTGTTTATAGAGGAAAATCATAGGAGATTGTATCGCTAGTCTACTTCAGGGGACCCAGCAGGAAACCTCGTAAAGACATTCAGCTAACGACGTGATTAGTTGGACAGCACCCTCTGAAGGGTGCTAGGCTTCCAATATGTTGTAGTAAACTATGTCTGCACTATTCTGCCAATCACAATGCTTTGTGCTGGAAGAGGTTACTGCGAGTGGAGCACTGTTCCCTACCAGGTTTCCTGCTGGGTCCCCTAAAGTAGAGGCACTTCCTGCTTCTCAGCTGGGGCTCTAGTGGCTAATGTGAGAGGCAGGGAAGTACAGAGCAGCAACGCCCCAGAAAGGGCAGATGGGACCTCGAGCACCTGGATGAGTGTGTGCTGCCTGTAATCCTCCCCGCTGGGCACAGTAAGGGGGGGATTAGTTATGCAACAAGAGAATCAATTAAATGGTTGCGCATTTAACCAAGATGCACCTGATAAATACTCACTGTGGCAAATGAAGAGAAAGATCCGCACCACCTTCAGAAAAGCTTAGTCTGTTTTATTGGAAAAAAACATACAAATTTAAAAAGAACTTTAAGGCAGGACAGTCCACTGTTTCGGGCTCCTGCCCATCTTCATGCTGCCTAGTTCTGAAGTAACATACAAAAACACCAACATATATACAGAGAAACAACCAATCACTGAGTATATACTAATTAGAGGACCTGATGGGAAACAGCCTATTTACATATCTTGCCAATACATCTTAGAGGCATGCCTGATTTTGATATTTTTTTATTCAGCCATTATTGACAGTTATTTTTTGAATGTTTGGATCTTGCTCAGATCCACCAATGGGGGAGTTGGAGGTGTGACTAGATATGTAAATAGGCTGTTTCCCATCAGGTCCTCTAATTAGTATATACTCAGTGATTGGTTGTTTCTCTGTATATATGTTGGTGTTTTTGTATGTTACTTCAGAACTAGGCAGCATGAAGATGGGCAGGAGCCCGAAACAGTGGACTGTCCTGCCTTAAAGTTCTTTTTAAATTTGTATGTTTTTTTCCAATAAAACAGACTAAGCTTTTCTGAAGGTGGTGCGGATCTTTCTCTTCATTTGCCACAGTTTGAGTCCCATGGTGTCCGGGACTATTAGATCTGCACACCTGACCATCTGGAATTGATGGAAGCCAAGCAAGTGCGACTCCACACTCAAAATTCCTGATAAATACTCACTGCATAGGGCTAATAAGCTTCACAAAGGCACAATTGTGCTCATTGCAGTAGAACAGGTGCATTAAGAACGAATGCATCTCACAATACAAATAATGGAAGTAAACGTATGCATTACACATTATTCAGCTTATTTTAGGGGACCTTACTCTTCTCTTATTGAGAGAGACATCGGTTCCACGCTGCGAAGCATGTTTGCAGGGACGCCGCGTGCAGGCTTCTCTCAGGGTCCCCACCCTAGGGGAGGGGGGTATTAGTTAAGTGGAAAAAAGAAAAATTTAACTTCTACCAGCCCCCTGCAGCTGCTCCCTGTGCCTGCGCCATCAATGACTGATCCTTCGGTCCCCCGCAGCGACCCTCTGTCACTTGGATGCACAGCCCTGATCTGCGCATCTCCTGATCACGCTCCCGTGGATGGGAGCGCTCAGTGCATGCGGAGTACGGAAAAAATCTCTACTGCGCATACACAGAACGTTCACGGCAACAGAAACAGGATTGAGGACATGCATGTGCAGTGGAAGTCAGCTGGAAGAGGGTCGCTACAGAGGACTAGAGGAACACTATAGTGACAGCGTGGGTACAGGGCAGCTGCAGAGGGCTGGAAGAAGCTCCAGGTAAGTTAAAGTCTCCCCCTCCCACCCAGTTTAGATTCACTTTAATATGCTGGGTGTGTGTGTGTGTGTGTGTGTGTGTGTGGGGGGGGGGGGGGGGGGCGTATTGAGGAGCATATCTGGCTACTATACTGGATAGGGGGAGCTGCTTAATACTGTATGAGAGCACATCAGGCTATTGTGCTGGGGAGGGGCTAAAACTGGGGGCATGTCTGCTAGCTATTCTGGGGCAGGCACTTTGGAATCTTTGCCTCTATTGCTGGAGAACCTTGTCGAGGCCCTGCCTACTGGACACAGACAAGGACTTGGGGGAAGGGGGGGGGGGGGGGAATAGCATGGTGGTTGTTTCGGAAGATAGAAAGATGGGTGGTAGATCAAAATGTTCTGGTTTAACCCCCCTGGCGGTATGAAAAATTCCGCCAGGGGGCAGCGCACCAGTTTTTTTTATTTTTTATTTTTTTTAAATCATGTAGCGAGCCCAGGGCTCGCTACATGATAGCCGCTGCTCAGCGGCATCCCCCCAGCCCCGCCGATCGCCTCCGGCGATAGGCGATCAGGAAATCCCGTTCAAAGAACGGGTTTTCCTGGAGGGCTTCCCCCGCCGCTATGGCGACGGGGCGGGATGACGTCACCGACGTCGGGACGTCATTGGGAGTCCCGAAGAACCCCTCGGCGCTGCTTGGCACTGATTGGCCAGGCAGCGCACGGGGTCTGGGGGGGTGGGGCAAGCGCCGCATCAGATAGCGGCGATCGGGCAGGGGCCGGCGGCGATCAGAGTGCTGGCGCAGCTAGCAAAGTGCTAGCTGCGTCCAGCAAAAAAAAATTATGAGAATCGGCCCAGCAGGGCCTGAGCGGCACCCTCCGGCGGCTTACCCCGTGTCCAGCACAGGGTTACCGCTAAGGAGGTTAACAAGAGTCAGAATTTGTGGTGGCTTCATCCACCGCGCGCATCCTGGTTCATGTTCCCATGGCTGGGAGCATCCTGTGCAGTACTAGAAAATCTCTCCTGGCGACAGTAGCGCGAACTAGGATCTGGGCAGCCAGGGCTGCACAGCCGCAGTGGATGGGGACCGGCAGAACAGAAAGTAAGCCATGGCGGGGGACCGGAGGAACGTTCCAGGTATGCGCGGGCACAGGACAGCTGCAGGAGGCTGGAGGATCACTTAGTGACAGCTGCAGGGGGCTGGCAGAAGCCCCAGGTAAGTAGAACTTTTTTTTTTTTTTTTGCAATCTTCAGTTCTGCTTTAAAGTTATCTTGTAATAAAAAAAGGTGCCCCTGAGGGTTACTTACCTCAGGAGGGGGAAGCCTCTGGATCCTAAAGGGGCTTCCCCCATCCTGTTCAGCCATCTGGCTTCCCCAGAAACACACAATACACAGTAGGGTCTCTCCGCTCAAGCTCTGGTGGGAATAGCTGAGCCCGGTCGGGTCCGCTGTACTGCGCAGGCGCACATCGCTCACACCTGCACACCCAGTTGGGATCGGATATTTCCGCCGGAGCCTGAGTTGAGAGCGGCTACTGTGCATGTGCGCAGCCTGACAATCGACCGCCAAGGAGATCCTCAGGAGGTCCCACCGCTGGATCCCACTGAGGAGAAAGGGGGAAGCCTCTTTAGGATCCAGAGGCTTCCCCCTCCCAATGTAAGTACCTTCCAGGGGATTTTTTTTGTTACAGATTCTCTTTAAGATTGACTGGGTTTGCCGCATGCCTGTTTCAGGTGTGTAATTCAGACACTACTGATGCATGACAGATCAACAAGACTGCCAGTCAACTGGTATTGTTTAAAAGAAAATAAATATGTCAGCCTCCATATTCCTCTTATTTCAGTGGTCCTTTTAACTGAACCTCCCCACTCCACACACACACATCAGTAATAGTGCAGTTTAGACCACAGAACTAAAATCTTCCTCCACAGTGCATGGTGATTGGAAACAGAGAAACCTATCAAATGTCTGTTTTGGATGAAGCTCCTTCTTGCATTCTGTCTCACCACCGTATTCCCCATATTCCAGGAGGAGGGGATTATCTGGAAGGACAGAAGGATCAGGAGGAGAACATTGTGATGGAAGATCAGACGAATCCACCACATCATCAGGTAGAGGCTGCGTGGACAACCAATGCTGGTTATGTTATGATCTATATATATATTGGTTGTTTTGTTAAATGTATGATTTGTCCCTCATGTTTTCAGGATTGCAGCTTGACAGATTGTAATATTAGTATTAAAGAAAAAATAAAAGATGATGAAGATGTGACAAAGGAGAGGCAACATTTAGGAGCACACAAGGAGCTCTTCAAGGACCCCATGATGGAGAATCAGCCGCCCCTCACATCACCGGGTAAGAGGAGACCTTCATTTCTTGTAATGGAGAAAGTAGTACACAGAGGATCCACCTAGATTCCCCATCATCTGATACACATAGACACAATGTATTCAGAAGCAAACTTCCAATAATTCAGCTATAAGTGAACATTTGTGGTTACCCACAATGCACCACTACTGAATATGCAAATGATCTCTTCGCCCCTGTAAGCCAGACCAGCATCCAGAACCGCTGGTTTATAACAAGCCTATAGCTTTACATTTTACACAGCCACATCAACCCCACATGCAGGCAGCCTGTTTTAAGAAGGCAAATTACACCAAGCATTGCTTTTTAGTAGAAGGGCTTTTCAGTCTCTTTTATCCCCCTATACATTCCTAGTGGTTTGGGTCACCCCGAGCTGCTTGGTTACTGTGTTGTACAATGTGTTCAGGCAGTTTGTGTTTCCTACAGATGGATACAGTAACAGAATCCCAGCAGAGAGAGGTACAGGTCCTCTTTATTTCCAGGATTGTCCACAGGAAGATCCCACCATCACACACCATTATCAGGTAGGTAGAATTGAGGGTCTACAGTTTTAATGTGGCTCCCATTTGTATGTGGATATATTCTTCTCTGCAGTAGTGGTTTATAACTTGCTCACATTTTAAATGCAGCATTTTTATCATTGTCATTTATTAGGCCCAAGACAATAAGCTGACATACTTGAAGACTGAAGTTAAAGAAGAAGGAGATGCATTTAGGAGGGGTAATCAGGAGTCTATGGTGGTAGATGAAGGAAAGGGGGCAATCAAAGAAGAAGAATCCTTTGTAGAGATTGGGAAAGGTAGGCTGTGAAACACTGAATTGCTACCTGCAAAAAATCAGCCTTGACCATTTAAAGCAAACTTATTTTGTGCTTAAAAGTGAAATATATTACCTTTTTTTTTATCTATTCCCTCCACACAGGGTGTTTCTCTGCCACGCAAAAGCTGTATGGTCTGTAATTCGTTATCGGTGATAGTTTTAGTTTGACTTAGGTCCAATGGAAGAGAAAGTGTCATTTACGTTCCTGGATTGTTAAAGGAAACCTTCAGGCTGTTCGCTCCCTCGCCGTCCTCCTGGGCCGCCTGGATCCTCCTCTAGCCGCCCCGGTAATTCCTCAAGTTGGGGCATACTGCGCATGGGCCTCCCAGCCATGTACGCATGCTCCCATCGCTGGGTGTGTCCTGTGCCTGGACAGTACTGCTATGCAGGTGCAGATCGCTCCCAGCAGAGGGAGAGCAGTGGGGGTGAGAGCGCAGACGGGCTGCGCATGCACCAACTAGCCCTGACTGGAGGTATTACCGGGTCATCTAGCGGAGGCCCCAGGAGGTCAGCGAAAAAGCAGATAGCCTGAAGTGGGCCGGAGGAAGCTCCATGTATGCATACATTTTTTTTAATCCCCGTCGGGTTCAATTTAACCCTTACAGTGAGAATACAGGGACACAGCCTAGTTCTGTATAGGCTCGGGACTGTACATACAGATTTTTGTCACATGTCACTTCAAATACCATTTAAACCAATATTCAGCCTGTTGTAGAATGAATATCATAAGATGCTGTACACCATATGAAAGGCCCATCTCCATTCCTCTGTATAACATCATAGCACCTACAAATGAGGAGGAGACACTGTACACCATATGAAAGGCCCATCTCCATTCCTCAGTATAACATAATACCAACACATGAGAAGGAGATACTGTACACCATATGAAAGGTCCATCTCCATTCCTCAGTATAACATCATAGCACCAACAAATGAGGAGGAGATACTGTACACCATATGAAAGGTCAATCTCCATTCCTCAGTATAACATCATAGCACCGACAAATGAGGAGGAGATACTGTACACCATATGAAAGGTCCATCTCCATTCCTCAGCATAACATCATAGTACCAACAAATGAGGAGGAGATACTGTACACCATATGGAAGGTCCATCTCAATTCATCCATTGACTTTCATCTGAGAATTGTGAGAAATAATTTTGCTTTTAATAATAATTCTCTCCAATAGATGGGCTTTATGTTGGGAACACCATGAAGGAACATCCTGTATTACAATCAGACAATGCTGCAGAAGATGAGGGTGTCACACAATGTTCTTCAGGACAAAAGCCTCATCATAGAGATCACATTGCAGATAGAAGAACAGCACCCTCTAGTGGTGAGGAGTCTTGTGATAAATCACTGACCAGAGATATATGTGGAGGACACATGGAATGTTCTGGTCCTGACCTGATGAGGTCTCCTGCTACATCAGATGAAGCCACATCCAGAAATAATAAAAAATATCCTTCTTCCGAACCTTCCACAGCATCTTCTCTTGCTGACCACCAGAAAGAACCCCTTCAAAGGCCTCCATTTTCATGTTCAGATTGTGGGAAATGTTTTTCTGTGGAAAGATATCTTCATAAACACCAGAAGAGTCACACTTCCAAACGCCGGTATTCCTGTTCAGAGTGTGAGAAAAGTTTTGTAAAGAAAGAATCATTACTCCTACACCAGAGAAGTCACACTGGTGAGCAGCCATTTCCCTGTCCCGAATGTGGGAAATGTTTTGTTCTTAAGGCACGTCTTCTGGCTCACCAGAGAATCCACACTGGCGAGCATCCTTTTTCGTGTTCTGAGTGTGGTAAAAATTTCACCTGGAAATCCAGCCTCCTTGCTCACCAGAGATCCCACACTGGTGAGCGGCCTTTTCCATGTTCAGAGTGTGGGAAATGCTTCTCTGAGGAGGGGTCTCTCCTTTTACACCAGAGAACCCACACTGGGGAGCGCCCTTTTTCATGTTCAGAGTGCGGAAAAGGTTTTTTTGTGAAAGGGAGACTCATCTCGCACCAGCAAATTCACACTGGTGATCATTCCTTTTCTTGCTCCCAGTGTGGGAAAGGTTTCAGTCAGAAGTCTGACCTTCTCAGACACCAAAGGAGCCATACGGGCGAGCGGCCGGTTACATGTTCAGAGTGTGGGAAATGCTTCCCTGAGGTAAGGAATCTCAATTTGCACTTGAGGACTCACACGGGTGAGCGGCCTTTTCTTTGTTCAGAGTGTGGGAAATGTTTCTCTGCGAAGAGTTCTCTCATTTCCCACCGGCGCATTCACACAGGGAAACTGCCTTTCTCCTGTTCAGAGTGTGGACGAGGTTTCACTACAAAAGGAGAGTTTGTTAGACACCAGAGAGCGCACACTGGCGAGCGCCCATTTACATGCTCTGAGTGTGGGAAAGGCTTCTTTGGGAAACAGGACCTTATAAGGCATCAGAGTTCTCACACTGATGAACGTCCTTTTTTATGTACAGAGTGTGGGAAATGTTTTAAAAATAACCGAAACCTAATTGCCCATCGGAATCTACACTCCCAGTGAAGATGTGTGCATCATATCTGTTAATTGCTGTTATTTGTAAGATAAGGCTGAGTATTACCATATATAAAATAGCCAGTCCTGAGACCTCCACCTGTAATGCATCCCAGTTTAGTTGGGCTCTCTGGCTCTGTAAACTCCCACCTGGGAGTCTGATGTATTTAGAGCTCCTCTCCCCTCCCCCCCCCCCCCCCCCTGTGCAATGACAAGGGGACAGCAGCATATGTCATTATCACCATGGTGGCTGAACACATATTACCATTGTGGCTGCCACCCCCTGCCACACTGTATAACCTGGAAAGTGATATTACTTTTTAAAACTGGTGAGTGTGCACCATCCTGATTTCCCTGTGATCTCTCTACATCTCTGTGGTGGTGAGCCTCTATCTGTGCTCTCAGATCTATTACACGCATCTTACCCCCAGTGCCTGATACATGTTAGAATGGTTGCCCTGTAGAATGTACAGGGCAGAAGAAGATCTGTGTATTTCCTTCACCTCATTTGAATTGAAGTGGCTGTACTGGTGATGAAATGTCTTGTAGAACACTAAAAGCTGTTCACTGGAAATTACCTTATATTTTCTTTACCTGCTGTATTCCATGATGGGATAAATGAAAACCTTTACAGACATAGTGGACTGTCTTTTACACAGCTGTACATCAACGGACCACAAAGCTGACACTCTCTCAGGGCTGATCTCTGCTGTGCAAGGGATTCTGGAACTTCAGTTTAAAAAAATGACCTTATTTCACTGAGACAGAAGCGGATGCAAATGGGTTTAATTATGTTTCTATGAAGGACTAAAATAAAATTTCTAATTTCACAAATACGGCATATGGAGATATCATTATTAATTCATCAAAGTGTATTGCTTATTTCAGCCTTGTGTTGGTGTTCTGTGGCCTGGCTTCTCACTGCTTCTCTTATGACTTACCTCACCCATATTTTCCACTTCTATTACATATTTCAGTTGCTTTTTACTTTCAGAAGATTTGTACATACCCTAGATGGAGGTCGGTAAAAATTAATGATAAATGACAGATCGCTGCAAATGACAGCTCAGTGACGTTATAATAGACCCTGCAACAACAGGAGTGGGAGGAGGGGGGCACTTCTCCTCCCTCCCTCTCCTGTGCAGAGTAAGTGCTTATATATATATATATATATATATATATATATATATATATATATATATATCCTAATCCATACTGCTTTGCATCTCCTCTTCCTCCGGGCATCTGCACGCTCTATGCTGACATCATCCTTTGGCTCCCGATGCATGCCATGTCACCAGGAGCCTCAGGAGGGCAGCATAGAGCATACAGATGCCTGAGGAAGAGGAGACCTAATACAGTATAGACTAACCAGCAAGCTCATGGTGACCCAGAACTCATTGGAGTGTGTAAGGGACTACAATGGTCCTAAAAGCCCCCTTACTAAGATGTTAAGAAAAACAAAAATTTGCTTTCCTAAAACAGAAAGAATTTGCGATAATTCAGGTTGGAGTGAGCTCGAGATGTCTCCCAGAGCACCACTGCTGAATATATGCAAATTAACCATTGTACCCTTAGAAGCTAAACACACCTCCAGAACCGCTGGAATGCAATGATGTGTCAGCTTGTTAAATTGTACAGAGCCATAATAATCCAACATGCATACAGACTGTTTCGGATTGTTTGATCCTCATCAGTGCATGGCATGGATTAATCTGGCTCTATGGAGTAGGGCTTGTAAACCGAGAGGTACAGACTAACCAGCAAGCTCATGGTGACCCAGAACTCATTGGAGTGTGTAAGGGACTACAATGGTCCTAAAAGCCCCCTTACTAAGATGTTAAGAAAAACAAAAATTTGCTTTCCTAAAACAGAAAGAATTTGCGATAATTCAGGTTGGAGTGAGCTCGAGATGTCTCCCAGAGCACCACTGCTGAATATATGCAAATTAACCATTGTACCCTTAGAAGCTAAACACACCTCCAGAACCGCTGGAATGCAATGATGTGTCAGCTTGTTAAATTGTACAGAGCCATAATAATCCAACATGCATACAGACTGTTTCGGATTGTTTGATCCTCATCAGTGCATGGCATGGATTAATCTGGCTCTATGGAGTAGGGCTTGTAAACCGAGAGGTACAGACTAACCAGCAAGCTCATGGTGACCCAGAACTCATTGGAGTGTGTAAGGGACTACAATGGTCCTAAAAGCCCCCTTACTAAGATGTTAAGAAAAACAAAAATTTGCTTTCCTAAAACAGAAAGAATTTGCGATAATTCAGGTTGGAGTGAGCTCGAGATGTCTCCCAGAGCACCACTGCTGAATATATGCAAATTAACCATTGTACCCTTAGAAGCTAAACACACCTCCAGAACCGCTGGAATGCAATGATGTGTCAGCTTGTTAAATTGTACAGAGCCATAATAATCCAACATGCATACAGACTGTTTCGGATTGTTTGATCCTCATCAGTGCATGGCATGGATTAATCTGGCTCTATGGAGTAGGGCTTGTAAACCGAGAGGTACAGACTAACCAGCAAGCTCATGGTGACCCAGAACTCATTGGAGTGTGTAAGGGACTACAATGGTCCTAAAAGCCCCCTTACTAAGATGTTAAGAAAAACAAAAATTTGCTTTCCTAAAACAGAAAGAATTTGCGATAATTCAGGTTGGAGTGAGCTCGAGATGTCTCCCAGAGCACCACTGCTGAATATATGCAAATTAACCATTGTACCCTTAGAAGCTAAACACACCTCCAGAACCGCTGGAATGCAATGATGTGTCAGCTTGTTAAATTGTACAGAGCCATAATAATCCAACATGCATACAGACTGTTTCGGATTGTTTGATCCTCATCAGTGCATGGCATGGATTAATCTGGCTCTATGGAGTAGGGCTTGTAAACCGAGAGGTACAGACTAACCAGCAAGCTCATGGTGACCCAGAACTCATTGGAGTGTGTAAGGGACTACAATGGTCCTAAAAGCCCCCTTACTAAGATGTTAAGAAAAACAAAAATTTGCTTTCCTAAAACAGAAAGAATTTGCGATAATTCAGGTTGGAGTGAGCTCGAGATGTCTCCCAGAGCACCACTGCTGAATATATGCAAATTAACCATTGTACCCTTAGAAGCTAAACACACCTCCAGAACCGCTGGAATGCAATGATGTGTCAGCTTGTTAAATTGTACAGAGCCATAATAATCCAACATGCATACAGACTGTTTCGGATTGTTTGATCCTCATCAGTGCATGGCATGGATTAATCTGGCTCTATGGAGTAGGGCTTGTAAACCGAGAGGTACAGACTAACCAGCAAGCTCATGGTGACCCAGAACTCATTGGAGTGTGTAAGGGACTACAATGGTCCTAAAAGCCCCCTTACTAAGATGTATGGATTAGGTTAATATGCCTGCAGAGTTGTGAGCAGATCTAGTTGGCACAGATACCTTAAGTACTTACTTGCTCCAGCACCTGCTGGAGCCTGGAGCACTCCCTGCTCTCCCTGCCTCTAGCATCCTGTCCCGATGGTTACGGCGATGCCTCCTATGACATCATAGGATGCAGCACCGGAAGATAGGACGCTAGCGGCGAACAGAGAGCAGTCAGTGCAGCACTGCTGCTGCTTGCTGGAGCCTGCCCTGGAGCATGTAAGTATCTGTGACAAGCCAACTAGTCCGCTTGCAACTCTGCAGGGCGGGAGGGGGCACCACAGCCAGCACTCAAACCAATCAGCACCCAAAACTCCCACCCAAACCAAACAGCACCTGAAACTCCCACCCAAACTAAGCAGCCAGCACCCACTCTTCCCACCCAAAGCAAGAAGCACCCTAAACTCCCACCCAAAGCAAGCAGCTCCCAAAACTTCTACCCAAAGCAAGCAGCACCCAAAGCACCCTTCCAGTACCCAAAGCACCCTTCCAGCACCCAAACCACCCTCCCAGCACCCAAACCATCCTCCCACACACCCAGCACCCAAACAACCCAAAGAATTTCATGTGTGGGAGCGAACGTTTCTTGCATTTCATGTGTCGGAGGAAGTGATTGTTGCATTTCATGTGTTTAAGGTTTGTAACAAGTGTAGGTTATGTGGGTGGGGCTGTGTGTGGGTGGGGCTTGAGGATGGGTGAGTGTGGCTTGTGGGTGTATGGGGCACCATAATCTATTGCCCGGGTGCCCCATGAGTGCTCGGGTGAATCGGGTGCTCCAGTTATGAAAACCATAAAGAAAGCATCAGCCAGAGTCAGTTTCTCAACCTCTAGTCGTAATGCAGTGGTGACTGTAGAACACAAGAAAAAAAAAAGCTTTATAATAAGCATTGGAATAATTTAGATGTTTTAAGTAAAGTATGAGCACATATATTTATAAGTAAGATGTATATGCATACCGACTTATCTGTAGGACCTGAAAGAGGAACAATCGAGAAGCAAAAGGGGACAGAGGGATCTAGTTGCAAAATAAAGACTGTGCAGAAGAGGGATAGTTTAGGTAGTGTATTCCTCTTCTACAAGCCATGGCCAGCCTGAGTAGTGCTGTGCGACTAACACAACTTGACAACGGGACAAATTGTACAAGTATAGAAGCAGGTTGCAGTTACCATATTTTCCACAAGATGGCAATCTCAGTTATACTAAATGGAATGCTCAGTAGCTGGGAGGAAGTAGAGAGGAGACATTGCTGGGACTGGCAACAGAGAAGGTAATAACAGACTATTACTGTCATTCTTATTATATTATTATTATTTGATCTTTACCACGAAAGACCTCCTCCCCATCACCTACATGCATAGGTGGCTTTATCTCATCCCATTAACTGCAGATCCAATGCCCGCTGGACACAGGCTAGGACTCTGGATGGGACGGGGGGGGGGGGGGGGGGGTTAAGTTCTTGCTTAGGAAAAAAGAAAAAGGGGTGGTAATTAGCCAAAATTTTGTTCAAAATGTTCAGTAAGAGCTCGTTCACACTAAGGGCATTTTTGCCCTTTTTTCAAGAGCATCCAATTTTCAAAATCGCCCTAAGAACGCCTGTGCAATGAGAGAGTTCACATCTGAGCGGTTTGTTTCTGATCCGCTCACCAAAGCACTGCCTGTACCATTTTTGAGGCGATTTTGCCTCAATGGAAGGTACAGAAAAAATCAGGGCTGTGGAGTCGGAGTCGTGGAGTCGGGCAATTTTGGGTGCCTGGAGTCGGAGTCGGGAAAAAATGCACCGACTCCGACTCCTAATGAATTTGTAACTGTAATTAAAATAGAAAATATGATAAAATGTTCTATTTCTCAGATAATAGTCATTAAAATTAATGTATATATACAGTATATATACAGTAATAGCTGTGCTTAGTCCACAAAAATGAAATAAACCAATCAAAATTAGTTACTTGTGCTGCTTCAATAAAGCAGTCCCCGTATTTTTAAGGTCAGATATACATATCTGATTGTGACTGTTGTAGGGGCCATCGGGGCTGGGTAGTAGATGGGAGGTACATTTCCCCGGTATTTGGACTATGGTCACTTTAAAACCTTGTGTGGTCCTAGGAAAGGATTCCGGATTTTGGCAGCAAGCAGTTGCTGCTTGTTTTTTTTCTTTTCAGGGCCAGACTCCTGGGATGGGAGGGAAGGAAGGGCGGGCCTTCCCATCCCACCTAGGTACACACCTGGTTGTCAGTGGGGCTGAGAGCCTCACTAATATGATATTGATGAGATGCAAATTTATGCATTAGAAGCAGCTGCACAGGCAGTCTGAGGAGAGGTGTTGGAGGAGTAGCATGTCTGCTACGGAATCTCCTGACAAGGAATATTGGAGCACTTGATGGAAGCCAAACCATACCCTGGTCTGTTGTTAGTATGGTATTGGCCTGATGAAAACTGAACTTTGTTTGAACCTGCTGGACTTTATATTACCAAGCTGAAGTAAGCTGACTGTTTATTTTCCACTTGTTACTGCTGAACTGAAGCTGTTTTTCTTCTACCCCACAATAAACAGACTTTGTTTTATACATCTGTGTACTGCGTGCTGGCTGCGACCCCTCTAAACTTCACAACTGGTGCTCGGATGCGGGCAGCGCAGCACTGCAGGAAAAAGTTCCGTTTAAAAAGTGACATTTAAAGGGCCAGTCTCCTTGTCTGCATGATGGAGGAATTGGTGAAACAAATGGCCTTAGCAATTGTGCAGCTGCAGCAGAGCATGGTGTCTCAGCAGGCGAGTATGGTGACTCAACAGCAAGCCACGGAAGCCCTGTGAGAGGCCTCAGAAGCGCAAGCCAAAATACTGCTTGAGGCGGTGCAGAAGCTGGCCCAGGGGAGAGAGACAGCAGGAGCTGCCCCTAGCAACCAGGC
Source organism: Hyperolius riggenbachi (assembly GCF_040937935.1). Taxonomy (NCBI): domain Eukaryota; kingdom Metazoa; phylum Chordata; class Amphibia; order Anura; family Hyperoliidae; genus Hyperolius; species Hyperolius riggenbachi. The sequence goes on from NC_090655.1 coordinate 236,815,877, forward strand.
GATAGTGAGAGCCAGTCACTTTCTGCAGAAACTAACACCCACAGATGATGTGGAAGCCTTTCTAAAAACGTTCGAAAGGACAGCAGAGCGGGAAGGGTGGCCGAAAGACAAATGGGCTGGTATCCTTGCACCGTTCCTGACGGGAGAACCCCAGAAGGCCTACTACGATCTCAACCCTGCAGACGCCCTCAACTATGATCGACTAAAGGCAGAGATCCTGGCCCGACTAGGTGTAACCACAGCGGTCCGGACACAGAGGGTGTACAGCTGGCAATACCGGATGGATTGTCCAGCCAGATCGCAGATGTATGACCTCATCCAACTGGCGACAAAGTGGCTGCAACCAGAGGTACTTACCGGGCCTGAGATGGTGGAGCGATTCGTGCTGGATCGTTTTCTGCGTGCCCTGCCAGTGGGACTACAGCGATGGGTCAGTCATGCAGACCCCAAAAAAGCGGAGCAGCTGGTGGAGATGGTGGAGAGATATACCGTAGTGGAAGATCTACTCTCTCCAAAGGGCCAGGTGGGCCCCATCTTATCCCGTGTTGCAAGGTTCCCAGACTCTGGAAAGGGTGCTTCACGGAACCCCGCAACCAGCATTACCAGCAATAGGGAAGTATTCCCAACAGCCGCTCAGGGGTTGCCATCTGCTATTGCTACACCTCGGAAGGGAGGTGCGATCCAGTGTTGGAGATGTTCTGCCTGGGGCCATACCAGAGCCCAGTGTCCACTGCAGGAGGAACCCATGCAGTGTGACATGCTACGGAGGGTGTCCTTTTTTGCCCAGGAGGTATGCCTGGCAGAGTGCCAGGAGAGCTTTGTGTGCCCCGTTAGTGTGAACCAGGTACCTGCTAAAGCCTTGCTAGACTCAGGCAGTATGGTAACCATGGTGCACGCTGATCTGATTGGAACAATTGACACTGTGCTAAAGCCGCTTAAGGTGGTGTGTATTCATGGAGACACAAAGACTTATCCTGTGGTACCAGTATCGATTTCAACTGACTGTGGGACAATTACTCACGCCGTCGGAGTGGTAAGAAACCTAATGTGTCAAGTAATATTGGGTCGAGACTTTCCACTGTTTTGGGAACTATGGGAGAATGTAAAATGGAAGTTATTTAAGGATTCTAAAAATAACTTAGCCCCTCCTCCCCCTACCAGAGAAATTGATGCACCAAGTCTGGACAAAGATGTTGCAGAAAATTTATTGCAAAATGATCATGTAGTATTGCAAAATGATGATGTATTATTGCAAAAGGATGATGTAATGTTGTAAATGGATGAAAATGTGACTGACCATCCTTGTCGGGACCCTGAGCAGGTTACTGAGGGGGGGGGGGGGGGATGATTCCCCATTACAGGTTATGTTGGGCGAGGATGATGAGGAATCTTCCCCCCAATCTATGCTCCCTGACCTGGATGTGTCAAAAGGGATTTTCATCACTGCGCAGATGCGGGATCCAACGTTATCCCATGCTAGACAACAGGTATCTGTTGTAAATGAAATTTCCCAGGAACCTGGGGCAGAGGAGAGATTCCCTCATTTTTCAGTTCATGGGGATATGTTATATCGGGTTGCAAAGGTCAGAGAAGAGGTTGTTGAGCAGCTGCTAGTGCCTCAAGAGTTTCGAAGGATGGTACTAGACTTGGCTCACAATGAAGCATTGGGAGGTCACCTGGGTGCCGAGAAAACGGAGGCGCGGATAACTGACAGGTTTTACTGGCCTGGGTTAAAGGCCGAAGTAAAGAATTACTGCGCTTCTTGCCCCACCTGTCAGTTAACCGCGCCAGTGTCCCATTTTCGAAACCCTTTGGTGCCCTTGCCAATAATCGAGGTGCCATTCGAGCGCATTGCCATGGATATAGTGGGGCCACTGGTAAAGTCTGCCAGGGGGCACCAATATATCCTTGTCATACTCGACTATGCTACTCGCTACCCGGAAGCCTTTCCGTTAAGAAAACCTACGTCCAAAGCGATCGCCTGAGAATTATTTAATATGTTCACTCGGACAGGTTTTCCTAAGGAAATCCTTACGGACCAAGGAACCCCGTTTATGTCTAAAGTTATGGCTGATGTGTGTAAACTGTTCCAGATCAAGCAGATGAGAACCTCTGTTTATCACCCTCAGAAAGATGGTCTGGTTGAACGGTTTAATAAGACCTTAAAAATGATGTTAAAAAGAGTTGTTCAAAGGGACGGAAAAGATTGGGATTGTTTATTGCCTGCGGTGATGTTTGCTGTTCGGGAGGTACCTCAAGCCTCCACAGGTTTTTCACCATTTGAACTGGTATATGGGGGCGCAGACCTCGAGGGTTGCTTGACTTGGTAAAAGAAACATGGGAAAGTGAGTCCAGTCCCCACAAAAGTGTGGTGGAACACGTTTCCCAGTTGCAAGAACGCATTGCCAAGGTGATGCCCCTTGTCAAGGAACACTGGCAGCCCAAGAAGCGCAGAGTCGGGTATATAACCGCTCCGCAAAAATCAGGCAGTTTCAGGTGGGGGATAGAGTGACAGTATTGATCCCCACCGTGGAGAGTAAATTCTTGGCCAGGTGGCACGGTCCCTTCGAGATCATTGAAAAAGTGGGGGAAGTGAATTATAAGGTACATCAGCCAGGGAGACGGAAACCCTATCAACTTTATCATGTCAATCTGTTAAAGCCCTGGGAAGAGAGAGAGACCGTTTCAGTTATGGTGGGTGTGAGTGTTGTACCTCAAATCAGCATTGAGGATGTGAAAGTAGCCCCCACTCTTTCCAAATCCCAGGTCCAACAGGTAAAAGAGTTTCGCCAGAGAAACAAGGGGATATTTTCGGATTTGCCTGGACTCACTAATATGGTTGAACACAACATTATTACTGAGCCCAGGGCTAAAGTGTTTGTCAGGCCCTATCGCATTCCGGCCCGCAGAAAGGCTGTTTCAGAGGAAATAAAACGCATGTTGGAATTGGACGTCATTGAAGAATCGCAGAGTGAATGGTCAAGCCCGATTGTTTTGGTACCCAAGCCAAACGGAACTTTGCGATTCTGTAATGATTTCCGGAAATTAAATGAAATTTTCAAATTTGATGGCTATCCCATGCCACGTGTGGATGAACTGATAGAGAGGTTAGGCCCAGCCCGCTACATAACCACGTTAGACCTGACCAAAGGATATTGGCAAATACCCTTGGCCAAAGAAGCCAGAGAGAAAACGGCATTTTTTACACCTGAGGGCCATTTTCAGTAGAAGAGAATGCCGTTTGGGTTACAGACTGCCCCTGCCACATTTCAAAGAGTCATGGACAGATTGTTCCATTGATCCACCACACCAAAGATATGCGTCGGTCTATTTAGACGACATCGTAATTTTTAGTTCAGACTGGGAGTCTCACCTTCCAAAGGTTCAAGCAGTCCTGGATGCATTAAGGAAGGCGGGTTTTACAGTGAACCCCAAGAAATGTGCCCTAGGTATGGAGGAAGCAAAATACTTGGGGTACATTGTCAGAAGGGGGTTGGTAAAACCCCAAATTAATAAAATTGAGGCAATCCAGGAATGGCCCTGCCCCCTCAGTAAGAAACAGGTTCGAGCTTTCTTGGGGATAGTGGGTCTATGTGCCTCCACCTCCTCTGGGTTGAGGCAGAGGGGGGGGGGGGATATGTAGGGGCCATCGGGGCTGGGTAGTAGATGGGAGGTACATTTCCCCGGTATTTGGACTATGGTCACTTTAAAACCTTGTGTGATCCTAGGAAAGGAGTCCGGATTTTGGCAGCAAGCAGTTGCTGCTTGGTTTTTTTCTTTTCAGGGCCGGACTCCTGGGATGGGAGGGAAGGAAGGGCGGGCCTTCCCATCCCACCTAGGTATACACCTGGTTGTCAGTGGGGCTGAGAGCCTCACTAATATGGTATTGATAGATGCAAATTTATGCATAAGGAGCAGCTGCACAGGCAGTCTGAGGAGAGGTGTTGGAGGAGTAGCATGTCTGCTACGGAATCTCCTGACAAGGAATATTGGAGCACTTGATGGAAGCCAAACCATACCCTGGTCTGTTGTTAGTATGGTATTGGCCTGATGAAAACTGAACTTTGTTTGAACCTGCTGGACTTTATATTACCAAGCTGAAGTAAGCTGACTGTTTATTTTCCACTTGTTACTGCTGAACTGAAGCTGTTTTTCTTTTACTGCACAATAAACGGACTTTGTTTTATACATCTGTGTACTGCGTGCTGGCTGCGACCCCTCTAAACTTCACACTGTATATATGATGTGTACACAGGAATCTCTTATATATGCTAAATAACATCTATGCTGTGAGAATAAAGCCTGATGTGTAGCTGTGTCACTAATAGAGATGGTCAATGAGATGGAAATAATTCTGCTTTGATGCTGATTTATGCAAATGTACGCACTCCCTTTGCTGGTGAAATCAAATAATGATATGTTGTTAAAATTTGGTTTGGTGACTACAAATTAAAGGGTACCTGAGACAGATGAAATTAAAGTTTTATACATACCTGGGGCTTCCTCCAGCCCCCTTCAGGCTAATCAGTCCCTCACTGTCCTCCACCACCCGGATCTTCTGCTATGAGTCCTGGTAATTCAGTCAGTCAGCGCTGTCCGGCCGCATGCCGCTCCCACAGCCAGGAACATTCTGCACCTGCACAATAGTGCTGCACAGGTGTAGTATGCTCCTGGCGGTGGAGTGTGTGCATGCGCACTACGCCCGACTGGCTCAAGTACCTGGACTCATAGCAGAAGATCCAGGTGGCGGAGGAGGACAGCGAGGGACTGATTAGCCTGAAGGGGGCTGGAGGAAGCCCCAGGTATGTATAAAACTTTAATTTCATCTGTCTCAGGTTTACTTTGTTACACAGTAGTACTATACTCTACATATGCACTCCCCACAGAGCTGCAGGGAATCCACTGAGAATGCTGTGCACATTGAACACAGAGGTGTTGTCTGTTTACAATCTCCTCATTCCCCTGCAGAGTACCTGCACATCATTCTTACATGTACCCACACTTACATTGCCTAGGGCCTGATAGATGTTCTTTGTTCTGATCTGTACCTTTTACAACTTCAAGTACTCTTACCAAGGACTAGTTTTAGTCTAAAGGGAATAAATATAGTAGTCTACATATCCTTCTCACTTCAGTTGTCTTGTAAAATTCCTAAGCGTTGGCAGTTAAGAGACGAATTTCATGTTACATACTTTTAATCAACAAAATTGTAATATGCAAATTAGAGGAGTCGGAGTCGAGGAGTCGGAGTCGGAATCGGTGGAATCCTAAACGGAGGAGTCTGAGTCGGTGGATTTTTGGACAGACTCCACAGCCCTGGGAAAAATGCAAACGCTCACAAAATCGTTTGTGTTTTTAAGAATAAATACATTGTATTTATTATTTTCCGGGTCAAAGAGTTCACTTCCTGACTTGCGTCAGAGTGAATTAAAAAAAACGCTCTGGAAAAGTGCTTTAGAAAAGCGCTTTTAACAAAAACGCACCGCCCACCCAAGTGCCGGGGATCGCAAAAAAATTGCGCCAAAAAAGTCCAACGATAACGCGATCGGAACGCAATGTGAACAAGGCCTAAATGGTCGGAATTTGTGGTGGTCCATCCCAGAAGAACTTTTGACATTCGATTGAATCTGCAAACCCGAACCATCCTCATTAGAGGACAACTGGAATTGTGCAAGAGGGAATTGTAAGTGTTAGTCTACTTCAGGAGACCCAGCAGGAAACCTCATAGGGAAATTCCACTAACGTGATTGGGTGGGCGGCACACTCTTGAACTGTTACTGTAGCTTTCAGATAAGTTGTAGTAAAATACACCCACATTATTCGGCCAATCACAACGCTTCATGCTGTAGAGGGTGCTGTGATTGGAGAACTGTTCCCTGTGAGGTTTCCTGCTGAGTACCCTAAGCTAGACTAACGCTGCACTGTAATGGGGTCTCCATATTTGTGTGCGTCATTGCGCTTTTTGTTATCGCATTCGTCGTACATTTGATGGATTGTAGGTGGTAAAATTGGTCAGCGAGTGGCCAATCATAATTGAAGGTGTGTACCAGGCTTTAGAGTCAGTAGGTTGATAATTTATTACCTGACTACAGCTACATACACACATGTAGTCTGAAATGTCTTAGCCGACAATCGTTATGTGTGTACAGCAGCCACCAATCGTTTATTGCTTGGGCATCGTTAAAGGTCCATCCTGTTGTATTCTTAATCACCCCAGACATTGGAGCATGTCCATTCGCAATGCTTTTTACAAGCCCTACTGACCCAGTGAAGTCGTTCTGTCATCCGCTGATTGTCGTCCCTCAGCCCCCTCCATAGCAACAAAACACATCGTTAGCCGCAAGGCTAGGTATGTGTCTGTACAGCATCATTCTGTGGATTCTCGCTCGAAGGGATTATTTCTCAATCCCCGATGGGCCACAAGTCTTGCATGTGTCCATATGTGTGCCACACACCAGAATCATACAGTATAAACAATATTTATATTGTTTTAAAGGATACCAAAGGTGAAAAATATAGGAGAAATGGTGGAAACTGTCATGTATGGTGACCCATCCTGTGGTCCACCGCTCCCCCCTTTCTGCCCATCCCATGCTGCTAATTGCCCAATGGCACCCTATTCCGGATCACCGAAGTCGGGCATCACTGCACCTGCACTGGCCCTGTTGTGCGCATCCCACACAGCGCGCTACCACTGCCGGGAGCGCTCTGCACATGACATCACGATTACATCACACACATGCGCAGAGGGCTCCCGGCCGTGCGCTGTGAGACGCGCACAGCTGGGCCAGCGCAGGCGCAGTGATGCCCGTCCCAGGCGACCGGAAGAGGGTGACGAAGGGCAATTAGCAGCATCATAGGGGCATATTTTTAGCCTCTGGTATCCTTTAAATCCTCCACAGCATAATGACTGTGGAAGATCTAATGTGTTTCAGTTTGGTTACTTATTTAAATTTAAAAAACAGGGCAAATAGTGGGAACTCAATGGGCTGCTATTGGTTCTACAACAATGTGGTCAGCACTGGGCTTCCTGAGCATCATGGCTGCCATCTGGTATGGATACATGAGCAGTCCAAAAAGGTAGTGAGAGAACAGGCTGATGAGAAAATAGACATTTATGCACAAGTGTGCACGTTCATGCGTGTGGGTTTGTGTTCATATTTCAAATATAAAAGCACACAGAGCCTTAGGCTGGATTCACACTTAGATGCATTTCGATGAGTTGCGTCAAGTTGCGTTGCATCCCATTGAAAAAAGCGTACTGCAACGCAACTCAACGCATCACATGTGAATCCAGCCTAAAAGACACCTGAGGTGAGACGGATATGGAGGCTGCCATATTTATTTAATTTTAAACAATACCATTTGCTTGGCTATCCTACTGATCCTGTGCCTCTAATACTTTTAGCCATAGGCCCCAAACAAGCATGCTGATGATCTGATGAGCTCTGTGCTTGTTTCAGGTGTGTGATTCAAACATTATCGCAGCCAAAGAGATCAGCAGGACTGCCAGGCAACTAGTATTGTTTAAAAAGAAATAAATATGGCAGCCACCATATTCCACTTGCTTGAGGTTCCCTTTAAATTGAATTCCCCATTCCCCCTCCCACACACACGTATTGGTAATGGTGCAGTTTAGACCACAGAATTAAAATGTTCCACCACAGTGCATGGTAATTGGAAACAGAGAAACCTATCAAATGTATATGGATGAAGCTCCTTCTTGCATTGTGTCTCACCATACCGTATTCCCCATATTCCAGGAGGAGGAGGATCATCTGAATAGAAAGAAGGATCTGGGGGAAAACATTGTGATGGAAGATCAGAAGACTCCAACCCATCATCAGGTAGACGTTCCATGGACAACTAATGCTGGTTATGTTATGATCTATACCAGTGATGGCTAGCTTTGGCACTCCAGCTGTGACAAAACTACAAATCCCATCATGCCTCTACCTCCCCGAGTTATGCTTAGAGCTGTCAGAGTATTGCAATGCCTCATGGAACTTTTAGTTCCACCACAGCTGGAGTGCCGAGGTTAGCCATCACTGATTTGGTTGCCTTGTTAAAACTATTAGGTACCCCTTATAATTTCAGGATTACAGCCTGACAGATTTTAATATTCGTATTAAGGAAGAGATTAAAGATGAAGATGTGATGAAAAAGGGGCAGTGTATAGAAGGACATATGATGGAGTATCAGCCGCCCTTCACATCACCGGGTAAGAGGAGACTTTCCTTTCTTGTAAAGGAGAGATCAGTATGGAGGGTCCACCTAAAAACCCCCATCGTGTGATAAACAAATAGAGACAATGTATTCAGTCAGTGTGTGTTTCCTACAGATGGATCCAGCAACAGAAGGATGTACAGGTCCTCTTTATTCTCGGGATTGTGCAGAGGAAGATCCCACTACCCCCCACCATTATCAGGTAGGTGGAACTGATGGTCTACAGTTTAAATGTGGCTCTCAATTGTATGAGGATATATTCTTCTGTGTAGTAGTGGTTTATAACTGCTCACATATTACATGTAGCATTTTCATCATTGTCATTTATTAGGTCCAAGACGATAAACCAACGTACTTGAAGACTGAAGTTAAAGAAGAGGAAGATGCGTTTGGGAGGAGTGATCAGCAGTCTATGGAAGAGGATGAAGGAAAGTGGACAATGAAGGCAAAGGAATCCTCTCTAGATATTGGGACAGGTAGGCTATAAACACTAAACCACTGTTATCACTTACTACCTGGATAAAAATCAGCCTTGAACATTAAAAGCAAACCTGAACTGCAAATAAACTGATGAGTTCCACACTTATATCTATGGTCCTACTCCTAAATAGGGGTTTTATGGAATCCCACAGTCTTAGTTTGTGCTTAATAAGGCAACTAATGACAGCTAATAATGTTATACGGCCCCCATATTTTTTAACCCATTCCCTTGACTCTGAAGTGTTTCTCTGTTATGCAAAAGTTTTATGGTCTGTAATTTATCTGTGATAGCTAGCTATAGTCTTACTCAGGTCAGACTGAAGAAAAAGTGTAATTTACATTCCTGGATTCTTAAGTTTTACAGTGAGAAGAAAATGGACACAGCCTAGTTTTGTGTAGGCTCGGGACTGTACGTACACATGTTTAGCTCATTACATATCAAAAACCCTTTAAACCAATATGCAACCTGTTGTAGAAATCATATCATAAGTTACTGTACACCGTATGAAAGGTCCATCTCCATTACTCAGTATAACATCATAGCACCAATAAATGGGGAGGAGATACTGTACACCATATGAAAGGCCCATCTCCATTCCTCAGTATAACATCATAGCACCAATAAATGGGGAGGAGATACTGTACACCATATGAAAGGCCCATCTCCATTCCTCAGTATAACATCATAGTACCAACAAATGAGGAGGAGATACTGTACACCATATGAAAGGCCCATCTCCATTCCTCAGTATAACATTATAGTGCCAACAAATGAGGAGGAGATACTGTACACCATATGAAAGGCCCATCTCCATTCCTCAGTATAACATCATAGCTCCAACAAATGAGGAGGAGATACTGTACACCATATGAAAGGTCCATCTCCAGTCCTCAGTATAACATCATAGTACCGACAAATGAGGAGGAGATACTGTACACCATATGAAAGGCCCATCTCCATTCCTCAGTATAACATCATAGTACCAACAAATGAGGAGGAGATACTGTACACCATATGAAAGGCCCATCTCCATTCCTCAGTATAACATCATAGTACCAACAAATGAGGAGGAGATACTGTACACCATAAGAAAGGCCCATCTCCATTCCTCAGTATAACATCATAGCACCAACAAATGAGGAGGGGATACTGTACACCATATGGAGGGCCCATCTCCATTCCTCAGTATAACATTATGTTCCCCACAAATGAGGAGGGGATACTGTACACCATATGGAAGGCCCATCTCCATTCCTCAGTACAGCTCCATAGCACCAACAAATGAGGAGGAGATACTGTACACCATATGAAAGCTACCATCTCCATTCCTCAGTATAACATCATAGTACCAACAAATGAGGAGGAGATACTGTACACCATATGAAAGGCCCATCTCCATTCCTCAGTATAATATCATAGTAACAACGAATGAAGAGACACTTTTTTTTATTGTTTGTTCTTTCCAACAGATGGACAGTATGTTGGAAGCCCTTTGAAAGAACACTGTGTACCACGTCCATGCCATACAGCAGAAGATGATGGGAGCACACAATGCTGTCCAGATGGAATCCCCATTACTGCAAACAAACAGGACAGTCACAGAAGCTACAGAGCAGGCTGGTCAGCAGGTGCCTCAGATATTGAGGAATCTAGCAGGTCTCATACTATTGACCCTAATATCCATGGACAATGTGTGCAGACAGCAGACCCTTCTAGGTTCGAGGAATCTTCTGCTGAGAGAGCCTCACCAAGAGATAATTGCACACTTTCATGTTCTGACACTGGTAATTGTTTTGTTTCTACCTCAGCTCTTGTTATAGGTCAGGAGAAGAACGCGCAGGGGCCTTCATTTTTATGTTCTGAGCGTGGGAAATATTTTTCAGACAAAGAATACCTCAGTATGCATCGCAGCTTCCACATTGCTGAGAAGTCGTTATCGTGTTCACAGTGTGATGAATTACGGATAAAGAATCTCTTGCTTCACATCAGATGAGTCACACAGACAACAATGGATATTCATGTTCAGAGTGTGGGAAATGGTTCTCAGAAAAAGACTACCTTGTTCGACATAAACAAATCCACAGTGGTGAGAAGTCCTTTTCTTGCTTGGAGTGTGGGAAAATGTTTAAGTGCGTATCAAACCTTCATGCACACCATAGAACTCACACTGGTGAGCGGCCTTTCTCATGTTCAGAGTGTGGGAAAAAATTTACAATGAAAGAATACCTTGTTAAACACCAGAAAAGCCACATGGCAGAATGGCCTCATTCATGTTCAGAATGTGGGAAAAGTTTTCTGGTGAAGAACTTGTTACTTGTACACCTGAGGAGTCACACGGGTGAGAGGCCATTTACATGTACAGAGTGTGGGAAATCTTTCCTTGAGAGAAAATCATTACTAATGCATCAGAAGAGTCACAAGGGGGAGCGCCCATATTCTTGTTCTGAGTGTGGTAAAAGTTTCTTAGAAAAAGAATACTTTGTTAGGCATGAGCGCAGCCACAATGGTGAGCAGCCTTTTTCATGTTCAGAGTGTGGGAAATCTTTCAATTGGAAATCAAACCTTCTTGCACACCAGAGGACACACACTGGTGAGCGGCCTTTTACCTGCTCTGAGTGTGGGAAAGGTTTCTCAGAAGTAAGGACCCTTTTCTTACATCGGCGAACCCACACCGGAGAACGCCCCTTTTCCTGTTCAGAGTGTGGTAAATGTTTTTCTGTAAAAAGCACACTCCTTTCCCACCTGAGAACTCACACAGGCGAACATCCCTTTTCTTGTTCAGAGTGTGAGAAAGGCTTCATTACGAAAGGAGAACTAACCAGGCACCGGCGGACTCACACGGGCGATCGCCCTTTTACTTGTTCAGAGTGTGGGAAAAATTTCCTTGTAAACCAGGAACTTCTCAGGCATCAGAAATCCCACACAGATGAGCGACCTTATGTGTGTTCAGAGTGCAAGAAATGTTTTAAGAGACAAGGTAATTTAACAGCACATCAGAAGAGGCATGCTTAGAGACAGGTATTTGACAGGAAAAGCCACTTACATGTAATTCTAATCATCCACTCTTGAGACTCGCACACCTTTGCCATACTGCATCTGTGGCCCATTACACACCCCAGCTCCCAGCACCTGAAACATGTTCACAATATACTGCGCAGTCTCCAATCAGTCAGCAGCTACCGTTTCTCCTGATTGGCTCACTGCACTGACTTTTCCTCAACCTGGTCTCTGCCATGCAGGGAGTTTTGTGAGTTCTGTGTTAATATACAGTTTATATGTCCAGAGCAGAAGTTTATGAAAATGCATTTAATCATTTTTGTATAAATGTATAACTGAAGCCTCCAAATGAAACATTAAAAATGATGGCTTTAAATTGATGCTGTAGCCTTTGTGATGGCACTGCATGAGTTATGCCTGTAATATGGTGCCTCCTGGTGGAGACTGGAGAGCTCTGCAGTGTCTGGGGAGCAGCACAGATATGTGTGTGATATGGCGCCCCGTGTGGTGACTAGAGAGGTCTGCAGTGTCTGGGGGAGCAGGACAGATATGTGTGTGATATGGCGCCCCTGTGTGGTGACTGGAGAGCTCTGCAGTGTCTGGGGGAGCAGGACAGATATGTGTGTGATATGGCGCCCCCGTGTGGTGACTGGAGAGCTCTGCAGTGTGTGGGGGAGCAGGAGAGATATGTGTGTAATATGGTTCCTCCTGGTGGAGACTGGAGAGCTCTGCAGTGTCTGGGGAGCAGCACAGAGATGTGTGTGATATGGTGCCCCGTGTGGTGACTGGAGAGCTCTGCAGTGTCTGGGGAGCAGCACAGATATGTGTGTGATATGGCGCCCCCGTGGGGTGATTGGAGAGCTCTGCAGTGTCTGGGTGAGCAGGACAGATATGTGTGTGATATGGTGCCCCTGTGTGGTGACTGGAGAGCTCTGCAGTGTGTGGGGGAGCAGGACAGATATGTGTGTTATATGGTGCCCCTGCAGTGGCAATTCAAAAACATGCTGGGCACAGGAGGAGGCCACAGGTCCGGGGGTACACATACACTTGGGAGGAGACCTGCTAGGCATCTGATGGGTCTGTCAGTCATTACCGCTATGCACCTGAATAAGGCACTGTGACCGAAATTTTCCAGCATGCCTGATCAATCCTTTCGACTGATTTCGGTGAGAGATCTATCAAAATGATTGATCGTCTTATCAAGTTGTGGCATCGATATCTACCAAGTTCGATCAGACGATTCCAAAATGTCTAGGAATAAAAAAAGGCCTCTATGGATGAATAGAAAGGTTAGGGATAAAATGAAGAGGAAAAAGAATGCCTATAAGGTCCTAAAACAGGAGGGGACCTAGGCTGCACTAAGCAATTATAAGGAGTGCAATAAAAATTGTAAAAAATAAATTAGGCTGGCAAAGATCGAAGCTGAAAATCAAATCACTAGGGATATCAAATCTAACCCAAAAAAGTTTTACAAGTACATCAACTCTAAAAAAAGAAAGGTTGACTGTATAGGACTCCTAAAGGATGAGGGTGGGAACTCAATGGTGGATGACCAAGGTAAGGCAGAGTTATTAAATGCTTTCTTTGCTTCTGTCTTCACAAAGGAAACAGCACTGTTGCAAATTACAGAGGCAGAAGAGTCTCAATCTTCTAACTGTAATATTAAATACTTAACGCAGGAAGAAGTGAAGGCAAGACTAAATAAATTAAAAATAGACAAGGCACCTGGCCCGGATGGCATGCATCCTCGGGTCCTAAGGGAATTAAGTTCAGTTATAGATACACCCCTTTATCTTATATTTTGTGACTCTCTTTCAACTGGCAGAGTCCCAGTGGATTGGCGTACAGCCCACGTTTTCCCATTATTTAAGAAGGGCAAAAAATCAGATCCATGAAATTATAGACCTGTAAGCTTAACATCAGTTGTATGCAAACTATTTGAGGGGTTACTAAGAGATACTATACATGACTTCATAGTAGAAAATAATCTTATTTCTCAGCATCAACATGGGTTTACTAAAGACAGGTCCTGTTTGACTAACATGCTCAGCTTTTATGAGGTAGTGAACGCTAATGTGGATATTGGGAATGCTGTAGATGTGATATACTTGGACTTTGCAAAGACCTTCGACACTGTTCCCCACAAAAGTCTGGTGCAAAAGTTGAGGATGCAAGGAAGAGGGGAAGAGTCTGGGGAAGAGTCTGTGTGCATGGATAGGGAACTGGCTAATGGACAGAAAACAAAGAGTTGTGGTCAATGGATTGTACTCAAAATGGGAGACTGTTAGCAGTGGGGTCCCACAGGGGTCTGTACTGGGTCCAGTGCTCTTCAATTTATTTATTAATGACCTAGTAGATGCAGTAGTGAGCAATGTTGCTATTTTTGCAGATGATACAAAATTGTGCAGAATCATCAACTCTCAGGAAGATAGTGTCATATTGCAACAGGATCTGGATAGGATGGCTATATGGGCACATACATGGCAGATGAAATTCAATGTTGAAAAATGTAATGTCATGCATTTTGGTCGTACCAATGGTCTAACACTATACAAAATAAATGGGATACAGTTGGGGACATCAAACTTGGAGAAGGAATTAGGAGTACTCATCGAGTAAATGTTAAATAATCGTACTCAATGCCAAGCCGCTGCAGCTAAAGCTAACAAAATTTTGTGATGCATTAAAAGGAAAATAAAAACTCGAGATGCTAGCATAATATTGCCCTTGTTTAACTCTCTAGTAAGGCCACATCTGGAATATGGAATTCAGTTCTGGGCACCACATTACAAAAAAGATATTGCAGTTTTAGAGCAGGTGCAGAGAGACGAGCAACAAAATTGATACGTGGGATGGAAGGTCTCACTTACCAAGAAAGGTTAGATAAACTGGGTTTATTTAGTCTAGAGAAAAGACGCCTTAGAGGAGATCTAATTAACATGTATAAATACATCAGAGGGCAATATAATAGCTTGGCGGATGAGCTTTTTGTCCCTAGGCATTCTCAAAGGACTAGAGGACATGATCTGCGCATGGAGGAAAAACGTTTTAGACATTTATTTAGGAAAGGGTTTGTAGAATGTACTCTAGCTTATGTTAACTTATTTCTAGGTTAATGACCAGACACTTGAGGTCGTTTCAAAGGGGTTAAATAAAAGGGGTTTATTTACAATTATACATATGTACAAGTTAGATCATACAAAGTATGTGTCTCACATAATGGCTCTATATACCCTATGCACAGTCACACACTTTCATTAGCTGAGCCCCTTTCCATCTCACAGTCCATTGCAGCAGCATTCCAAGAGAGAGAGAGGCTTTTCAAGCATTGTCTTATATCTGGATCCCACAGGTATAGAGACTCCTCCTCTGTGTTTGCCCTTAGCAGCTGGGGGGGGGAAGGAACTTGTAGCTAATCCCATGGACCATTGTTGACAAACCAGATAACTCAGTTTCCTCTCACCTTGGGTAGCCAGTTCCTCAATGGCCATTTGCGGGGGCTGGGGTCAGTGTCAGAGGCCATTGTCTTTGCTGTGTTATTTACTCATATGCAGATGTGTGTGGTTGTAAAAAGTCCTTTATGAAACACAGGCTTTGTGCAAGGCCCCAGCTGATCAACTAGATTCACTGTAAATCTCTCATAGCAATATAAATGTCCAGACATACTTTTCCATTAAGGCACACCTGGAAATACACAGTTTATACCGATAAAATACAACATTCCCTCCTGTTGTGCCTAATGGACACACCCTCATGGCTGGGATCCGGAACATGTGCCCTTCAGCGGATAGCTTCTGTATGCTCAGCACAGCTACATTGAGTCGCAAAACAGTTCTTGCTGGACGCAAGCCACCGCTGGGCTGTATCAAATAACAGTTACCCCCGGCAGTGTGACACAGTCCAAGGTTATTGGGAATCATTTCTCCTGTGGACAGACCATCCTCGCTATTCAGGGGCCAATGACCAGGAACCCAACATTCATTCCCACTCACACCTAATCGGTACATTGACATGACATTAATTGTAAGGGTGAATATCCAGCATCATACCATATATGTATCACCTGGATTTATCAGATCGCAATATCTTATCATGTGAACCTTAGTTTGTTCTGCAAGTTTATTGGCATCAATGTATACCTTTATGACACAGACACCTCATACCCCTGGATTATCCATTGCAACCTAATATATCTCTCAATGAGTTTGTTTGTGTATGTAGGTTGTGCACATGAAAATATAATAAAAGAAAACTATTGTACCATTGTAGGTCATGTGGTCTGCAAAACACCTTTATATTTCAGTACCTACATTGTCTTGTACTTAGTGGATTGGGCACAAAATATATATAGATGGAACAAAAAAACTTAACTTCTAATCAATGATCAGTACCTTGATTCTATATCATTGGTGTCAAGACATTCCATTACCAGAGGTTACCCACCCCTACTGTATACTGAAAGGGTGGGCCTGGTTATTAACTTACATACAAAGAAAACGCCTACTGTTCAGGCTTTATCCACCTTCAAAGTTAAATTTATCTTCTAACAAAACAAGAATGGATGGTGATGCCCAGCTATTTAATAATAAACCATTGTTGGTGGTAATTTCCAGGGGCTTCTTTGAAGCTCTTGCTACTCCCTTTAACCATTCAACTGTGTGAATTTGCATACATTCTTTTTGGTTGTAGACTTCCCCCATCCCTGTGGGCTAAATACCCATTCACTTCCTTTGATGAGTCCTTCTACAATTTATCTGTGTCAATGAATCTATACCACCCTTTACATAACAATGAGAATACTCTCTGTAGCCTTCCAACCTGGGAGGGGACTCTTTGGGAAGGCATTCTAGTGTAGAAACCATCCCCCTTTCCTTATAAATCCCAATAAAAGAAACTAAATATCTCCACTACTGCTGCGTGTTAATATCTCTGCGGCCCCCTGCACACTGCCAATCTGATTTGCAATTCCGATTTTCACTGGGCGCTGTCGACCTACGCAGAAAAACGCATACGAAAAAAACCTCGGCATGCAGTACCGACTCACAATCGCGACCCACAATCGCACGTAAAATCGCGTCCCAAAACTGCCAATCGGAATTGCATGTAGTGTGCAAGAGCTCGCAGGAAAATATAACATCTCTGACAATACCTCCCACAAGAGAACAAACTCTTTAATCTTAAATAATGTAAATTGATCATACACCTATAGATTTCCATCCAATGTTTCAAAACGATAAATTCCTTTAGGAAAATAATCGATTCAGAATAACTCGATTCCTATCAACCACTGCACATCAATTCCCAATAGATTCCAGCCGGGAATCTATTATTAATCGATCGTATTGCAGAGTTGCCCAATGCAGTGCAAGGTTATTGGCCATTAATGTGCCAAAGTTGTTGCTCCTGATTGTTTTTAACTTTCCAACCTGTCCGATCGATTTATTCAATCGCCAAAATTGATCGATCTGACATTTGGGGAATCGATTCCTAGCAGCTGAATCTGCAAGGAAATAACTGAGAAAATCGATGAGTGTATGGCAACCCTTTCCATTACTTTCCTTGATTGTAGATTAAATTATAAACTTAAGAGGTTTATTCGTAACAGTACAATTGCATTTGAGTACTCCTTATGAACATATAAATAGGCAAACAGCCTCCATAGCTGTGTTTACTCCTGCCTTCAATATCTTGTATATATCCCCCCCTTTGGTACCTCAAAGCATAGGTACCACTTTGTCAATACTTCTATGTAAAGAGAAAACCCACAAAAGTGAAAAAATGAAAAAAAAAAAAAAAAAAAAAAAAAAAAAAAAACTGGTGTTTGGGGAAGCAACAAAAATCCCCACAACTGAAAAGCAAAAAATATATTGTGAAAATAAAATTATCAAATTATCCAAAAACTGAACAGGGAGAATAAAAAAAAAAATTACAACCCTTTGGTTGTTCCTAATCAAACCAACAAACAATCACACAGAAACAGGCCTATTTCAGGACACACACATAAGTTAGTTACACACAGGTCTGTACAATTAGTACATTGACACAGAGATGCTGATATCCTTTGGAGTTCATTGTCTTCAGTACTGGGCCATCTGTGTCCATAGAAACAAGAAATACAAGAAACAACAACAATACAGTACAAGTTAACTGTTAACCACCTTTACTTCAGTTTCACTCATTAAACCTTCTATTGTTTAATTGTTTGCAAACAATTAGGATTTTAACTCATGAGCTCATGGTATTTTCTGCAGACTAATTGTTAACCTCTATAATTTAGAATGGGTGCACCCTGATCCTAACCAAATTCCCTGTAGATGCCCTTGGCTAAAGAGGAGAGAAAGAAAAACACAATACATGAATACAACATAATCAAATGTTAGATGGCTTGACTTTTTTTAACCATATACATTTGTCCTTTCAGAGATATCTGAAAAACAAAGCAAAATTATGTTAATATCCTCACATTAGGACTCCATTGTTACTTCACAATCTGTTAGTCTACCCCTATAATGCAAACCTGTTGAGACAACCGATTGTATTCCATTTACCACACATTATTATACATTATTTTTTGAACACTCTGCCATATATCCCAAGAAAAAAGGAATTGCAATGTTTGACAAACTACAGATTAGCCAATATGGCATACTGGCTAGCGGGGCATAAACTGGAATGTTTGGCCAGTGTCCTTGGGCACCGAATGCAACATTATCAAATTCTTTAGAGTTTGCTTGTTGCCCACAATTCCAAATTCTGTTTTCCAGCTTATCTGGGCCCTGAAATGCACCAACGTTCTCATGTTTTTCATGATCGTGAGGGGAGACGGTGCTTACACAATTGGAGATATTGCTGGTGTGTCTATTCTTAACTTTGTGGCTTCTGCAATAGCGTTTTATGTGGCCAGGTCTATGGCATCGGTAACATCGGAAAACGTTTCTCTGTGTACCTTTATATGCCACAGATACATTGGATGTCTCTCCCTCATTGCCCTCCTCACAACAATCCCTCAGTGTATTAATGAATTGTTGATACGTGATGGCATTTTTAAGAGCAAATTTAACTGGGTGGCTTACCAAACATTTCTTCGCCATGGAATATAGCAACTCCCCATCATCCGATGATATATCTTGGCAATTATGGACCACTCTATACATTGAAATGTACTCATGACAAAATATCACAGGATCCATTCCTTTCATGAATCTCATGCTTGCCAACGCTTGCACGCCTCTTTCATCACGGCTTCCCAATACACGCTGTACTTCCTGTCTCCTACCTCCTGCATCTGCTACACAACCACCATTTTCCAGAACTATGCGAGTGGCTAAGGGCCCCGGCAACCAGGCCCGTAAAAGTGCACATGCATCTTCATCATTTAGACTGTACTGACATACCACTGCCTCAAATTGATTAGACAACCTCACAGGTGATTCTAGGGAATCAAAATCGCCCAGAATCTGACATAAGCGCAGTTTGTCCTGAATTGTTAGCACAGTAGGGCTGGACACATCTGCTAGTTGTACCCCACTGCAGGTACTGTCATCAGTAATAGTGCAGACATTTGCAGAATCACAAGTTTTTGCTTTTTGTTCACATAATGATAATATGTAATTCTCCTTCTGTATCAACAAAGAGTTGGTATGTAACAGTTCTCTTTTTAAAGAGGTAACCAGCTCTTGCATCTGGGTTAATTTATCATTGAGTGAGTGAATTAAGGTTTCATTTGAGGCGCATTTGACCTTGTGCTGTTCTATCTGTTTCTCCAATTCACTATTCCTTTCCTTCCAGTCATCTGCCTCTAATTTTAACTCCTGCAAATCGGCTCTTGATGAATCTGCCATAACTACCAAATTATCCTTAAAATTATCCAGGTCCTTTCTGATTTGCTGTCTGTCTGCAGCCCAATCTCTCGCTCTCTGCTCTGATATGACCCTCATCCTAAGTAAAATCGAAATTTCATTTGCAAGCTTTATCTTCTGTACTTTATTTCCAAAATATGTCTGCTGCAATCCCTTATTATATTTCTCACATTTTCCAACCAATGACGCAAACTGCTGCTCAAGGGATTCATTCGCACATGTATTCACATCAACCGTGGCGTATTTACTGACAAAATTTTGTGCAATCTCCATTTTCACCAAACTGCACTAAACATACGATTCAATGACCAACACAGAAGCTATTGTCCTTGTAATACACTCACATTCACTTCTAACTGCTTTCAGATTATGAGATGTACACTCACAATGGCTGACCAAACTATATACACAAATGCAGCAACAACAGGAGATGAAGCCTTTGCTGCCTCTCACAGACCATTCATATTCAATCCACACAATTCCTGAAACCTATTGTTTCCTATAGCATACCTATATGCTTTCAACAACATATCTTTCTAGCAGTTAACTCATCATACATACAGCCAAACCTCAGAAACTGCAAGCAAAATACATATATGCATTGATATATATATAAAAACAAAACAACTCACCGCATTTCATATGCTTCCTTGGTGTCCAGGGTCCACGCTCAAGTTATCCATTAGGTCTTTTACCCTCGTCTTCCACGTTCTTTGGAACTATTAGCTAGAGTAACTCTCTGTTATAGGGTTCTATGTGGATTTACTAATTATCCACACGCTATCTTGGGGTGCCAAATGTAGAATGTACTCTAGCTTATGTTAACTTATTTCTAGGTTAATGACCAGACACTTGAGGTCGTTTCAAAGGGGTTAAATAAAAGGGGTTTATTTACAATTATACATATGTACAAGTTAGATCATACAAAGTATGTGTCTCACATAATGGCTCTATATACCCTATGCACAGTCACACACTTTCATTAGCTGAGCCCCTTTCCATCTCACAGTCCATTGCAGCAGCATTCCAAGAGAGAGAGAGGCTTATCAAGCATTGTCTTATATCTGGATCCCACAGGTATAGAGACTCCTCCTCTGTGTTTGCCCTTAGCAGCTGGGGGGGGGGAAGGAACTTGTAGCTAATCCCATGGACCATTGTTGACAAACCAGATAACTCAGTTTCCTCTCACCTTGGGTAGCCAGTTCCTCAATGGCCATTTGCGGGGGCTGGGGTCAGTGTCAGAGGCCATTGTCTTTGCTGTGTTATTTACTCATATGCAGATGTGTGTGGTTGTAAAAAGTCCTTTATGAAACACAGGCTTTGTGCAAGGCCCCAGCTGATCAACTAGATTCACTGTAAATCTCTCATAGCAATATAAATGTCCAGACATACTTTTCCATTAAGGCACACCTGGAAATACACAGTTTATACCGATAAAATACTACAGGGTTCTTTACACTAAGAGTGATTAAGATGTGGAATGCATTGCCACAGGAAGTCGTTATGGCAAACTCTATACCTGCATTTAAAGGGGGCTTAGATGCTTTCCTTGCGTTGAAAGACACCCATGGCTACAATTACTAGGTAATGCCTAATGATGTTGATCCAGGGATTCTATCTGATTGCCAACTGGAGTCGGGAAGGATTTTTTCCCTTTTGGGGCTAATTGGACCATGCCTTGTAAGGGTTTTTTCGCCTTCCTCTGGATCAACAGGGATATGTGAGGGAGCAGGTTGGAGTTGTACTTTGTACTGGTTGAACTCGATGGACGTATGTCTATTTTCAACCAAAATAACTATGTAACTATGTAACTATGATTGAGTCGGCCAGATATCGATTCCAAAAATTAAGTAATGTATGGGCATCCCAAAAAAATACCTTAGTCTCAAAATATGCATAAAATGACGCCATCTGTGTGTGTGAGGAATAGTGCAGTGACTTGTCGCACCTCCCTTGCCCGGGCATCAGACTCCGTTTTCATGAAAATCCGCCAGTTCTAAGTCCCTGGTCGGCACATGCGCAGTATGTCTGCAGAAGTATGTGCGCACTCCCGTGGGATGACTTACCTGGAGCGCGTGCCCTCTTACCCGGGCATACTATGCTTCGCATGTGCAGTACGTCTGTTTTGGCACCTTGTGATCGCGTTTCCCGCCGACCTGTAGTCAAGTGCACGCATGTGCTGGGTAAGTCTTCCCGCGGGGATTGCACGCATACTCCTGCAGACATACTGGGCATAGGCCTATCCTGCCAACCAGGTATTTAGAAGAAAGGCCCTAGCCAGTATTTTTATAGTGTTCTTTCTAAAGAGGTGCCCTGCCAAGTATTTGGATAGTATTCCTAAGGAGGTCCTGCCCAGATTTGACATAGTGCTCAGTGAGTGTAGGCTATTTGTTTCAAGGCATACAGGACTACATTTTATAAATAGTAATATTTCCCAGAAATCATGTCACTTAGCCCATTTGTTGCTTTTATATCCTTTATTTCAATTTTCACCTGACTGCATTTAATCACAATTTGATATCATCAGATGATGGATGTGTATTAAATTGACAATCCCAATGAGGGACCACTACCTATTCTAGTTGTTTGATCTTCTGTATACATGGCATGACTGTCTAATAATAGCAATAATGGGAAATAATTATGTTTTTTAATAGTATTATACTGCACGATAATTATAATGAAAATAATAACAACAACAGCAACAACCATGTGGGATGGAGGAAATGCTGGCAGTGTAGACTAGCCGCTATGATTCGCTTCGTGGAGTCTGCAGTTCCCCTACTCGCCACCAGATGGAGGTGTTACTTCTGCCGGGAGGAACGCACAAGAAGGATGCGATGGAACGCACAAGCAGGAAGTTGGCAAGAGTTGGTGTGTAATGGGGGCATTAGAGGCTGATGGTGCTGGAGGTGGAGGCAGAGCAGGTAATGTTGAGGCACTGTGATGATGATGGGGGAGTCTGTTGTTGGGGAGGAGATGACTGGTGAGTCCAGCACTGTCTCTGTACAGATGGGGTGATACTGGGCTATAAGGGACTCTGGAAGCAGTCGATATTTGGAGGGGTGTTTATACTAGCAGGGATTTCCTTCATAGTAACATTTTAAAATTAGTAATATATCAATTTAAAGGTTGGGAATAAAGTTTAGAGTCAATCGAACACATTTTTAGTATAGAAATATATATATTTACATAGAAAGAGGGACAAAGTCCTGAAAGAGGGACAAATGAGGGTGACAGAGGGACAGGGCTCCCAAAAAGGGACTGTCCCTCTGAAAAAGGGACAGTTGGGAGCTATACTGGATGCCCCAGTGGAAGTACTGCTGCTCTGGGATTGTTGGAAGCCAGAGGAGACTTATTAGTAGCAGGGAATTTACTGGAAAGCGTTATTTATCGTTATATCTTGCATTTATATAGGTTATGGCCAAAACCCGAAGTTGGCCACATCAGGATCTCGCTGGCGTATGTGCAGAGTAGCCAACTGAATACAACTTCTGCTTACCAAGATTTTCTTTACAGCCAGAATGTGAAATGACAGCAGGACCCAGCCAGCCAAGCTGCACAGAAAGTTTTTGTAGTGGCGGCGAGCTGGTACAGGGAACATGGTGCAGAGGACCAGTGTTGGGATTCAAGGACCTCGCCCCCCCCATCCCTTTTGGTCTCTGCTTCATGTCCCCTGTTCCCCTCTATTGGAAATACATATATCCAGGCACATCGCCTCTAGTTAGGACATTAAATAAATTATTAGGGAAAGGGAGGTGCTGAAGGGGGTGTGGCTAGAAAACAGCAAAAATCCATTAACCCTTCGCACACTCACATGCAAATGTTCAAACAAATGCATTTACAGATTCACTCATCCAGGCACAACTGTTATCCCTACAGCTAAATTAAAAGCCAGGGTTTTAGTTCACAGAAGAATGCATTCTTATGCTTAGTCACCTATACTGCGCAGAAGTACCCAGGTAAACATAGGTGTCCTAACTCTGGCCCTGTAACATGCATAGTGCAGACATGCAAACACATTCATTGCATCAAACCTATCAATGGATTAGGAGCACACATCCTAACTTCCTCTCCTGGGAAAGACGGTGCATCTTACCAATCGCACAAGGGAGCTAACGTTATGTGTCCACGTGCACCATGCGCATACACCAGCATAAGCTGTGTGCATGCTGACAAATACATACAGGGGAAGGAGGTAGTGCACTGAATTGGACCCTAGCCACAGGGGTCAGTAGTAAAATGGAAATACATATATCCAGGCACATCGCCTCTAGTTAGGACATTAAATAAATTATTAGGGAAAGGGAGGTGCTGAAGGGGGTGTGGCTAGAAAACAGCAAAAATCCATTAACCCTTCGCACACTCACATGCAAATGTTTTTACAGATTCACTCATCCAGGCACAACTGTTATCCCTACAGCTAAATTAAAAGCCAGGGTTTTAGTTCACAGAAGAATGCATTCTTATGCTTAGTCACCTATACTGCGCAGAAGTACCCAGGTAAACATAGGTGTCCTAACTCTGGCCCTGTAACATGCATAGTGCAGACATGCAAACACATTCATTGCATCAAACCTATCAATGGATTAGGAGCACACATCCTAACTTCCTCTCCTGGGAAAGACGGTGCATCTTACCAATCGCACAAGGGAGCTAACGTTATGTGTCCACGTGCACCATGCGCATACACCAGCATAAGCTGTGTGCATGCTGACAAATACATACAGGGGAAGGAGGGAGTGCACTGAATTGGACCCTAGCCACAGGGGTCAGTAGTAAAATGGAAATACATATATCCAGGCACATCGCCTCTAGTTAGGACATTAAATAAATTATTAGGGAAAGGGAGGTGCTGAAGGGGGTGTGGCTAGAAAACAGCAAAAATCCATTAACCCTTCGCACACTCACATGCAAATGTTCAAACAAATGCATTTACAGATTCACTCATCCAGGCACAACTGTTATCCCTACAGCTAAATTAAAAGCCAGGGTTTTAGTTCACAGAAGAATGCATTCTTATGCTTAGTCACCTATACTGCGCAGAAGTACCCAGGTAAACATAGGTGTCCTAACTCTGGCCCTGTAACATGCATAGTGCAGACATGCAAACACATTCATTGCATCAAACCTATCAATGGATTAGGAGCACACATCCTAACTTCCTCTCCTGGGAAAGACGGTGCATCTTACCAATCGCACAAGGGAGCTAACGTTATGTGTCCACGTGCACCATGCGCATACACCAGCATAAGCTGTGTGCATGCTGACAAATACATACAGGGGAAGGAGGGAGTGCACTGAATTGGACCCTAGCCACAGGGGTCAGTAGTAAAATGGAAATACATATATCCAGGCACATCGCCTCTAGTTAGGACATTAAATAAATTATTAGGGAAAGGGAGGTGCTGAAGGGGGTGTGGCTAGAAAACAGCAAAAATCCATTAACCCTTCGCACACTCACATGCAAATGTTCAAACAAATGCATTTACAGATTCACTCATCCAGGCACAACTGTTATCCCTACAGCTAAATTAAAAGCCAGGGTTTTAGTTCACAGAAGAATGCATTCTTATGCTTAGTCACCTATACTGCGCAGAAGTACCCAGGTAAACATAGGTGTCCTAACTCTGGCCCTGTAACATGCATAGTGCAGACATGCAAACACATTCATTGCATCAAACCTATCAATGGATTAGGAGCACACATCCTAACTTCCTCTCCTGGGAAAGACGGTGCATCTTACCAATCGCACAAGGGAGCTAACGTTATGTGTCCACGTGCACCATGCGCATACACCAGCATAAGCTGTGTGCATGCTGACAAATACATACAGGGGAAGGAGGGAGTGCACTGAATTGGACCCTAGCCACAGGGGTCAGTAGTAAAATGGAAATACATATATCCAGGCACATCGCCTCTAGTTAGGACATTAAATAAATTATTAGGGAAAGGGAGGTGCTGAAGGGGGTGTGGCTAGAAAACAGCAAAAATCCATTAACCCTTCGCACACTCACATGCAAATGTATCTGTAAATGCATTTGTTTGAACATTTGCATGTGAGTGTGCGAAGGGTTAATGCATTGGTAAGATGCACCGTCTTTCCCAGGAGAGGAAGTTAGGATGTGTGCTCCTAATCCATTGATAGGTTTGATGCAATGAATGTGTTTGCATGTCTGCACTATGCATGTTACAGGGCCAGAGTTAGGACACCTATGTTTACCTGGGTACTTCTGCGCAGTATAGGTGACTAAGCATAAGAATGCATTCTTCTGTGAACTAAAACCCTGGCTTTTAATTTAGCTGTAGGGATAACAGTTGTGCCTGGATGAGTGAA
Source organism: Hyperolius riggenbachi (assembly GCF_040937935.1). NCBI lineage: Eukaryota > Metazoa > Chordata > Amphibia > Anura > Hyperoliidae > Hyperolius > Hyperolius riggenbachi. Next base: position 236,841,777 of record NC_090655.1, read on the forward strand.
TCTGTAAATGCATTTGTTTGAACATTTGCATGTGAGTGTGCGAAGGGTTAATGGATTTTTGCTGTTTTCTAGCCACACCCCCTTCAGCACCTCCCTTTCCCTAATAATTTATTTAATGTCCTAACTAGAGGCGATGTGCCTGGATATATGTATTTCCATTTTACTACTGACCCCTGTGGCTAGGGTCCAATTCAGTGCACTCCCTCCTTCCCCTGTATGTATTTGTCAGCATGCACACAGCTTATGCTGGTGTATGCGCATGGTGCACGTGGACACATAACGTTAGCTCCCTTGTGCGATTGGTAAGATGCACCGTCTTTCCCAGGAGAGGAAGTTAGGATGTGTGCTCCTAATCCATTGATAGGTTTGATGCAATGAATGTGTTTGCATGTCTGCACTATGCATGTTACAGGGCCAGAGTTAGGACACCTATGTTTACCTGGGTACTTCTGCGCAGTATAGGTGACTAAGCATAAGAATGCATTCTTCTGTGAACTAAAACCCTGGCTTTTAATTTAGCTGTAGGGATAACAGTTGTGCCTGGATGAGTGAATCTGTAAATGCATTTGTTTGAACATTTGCATGTGAGTGTGCGAAGGGTTAATGGATTTTTGCTGTTTTCTAGCCACACCCCCTTCAGCACCTCCCTTTCCCTAATAATTTATTTAATGTCCTAACTAGAGGCGATGTGCCTGGATATATGTATTTCCATTTTACTACTGACCCCTGTGGCTAGGGTCCAATTCAGTGCACTCCCTCCTTCCCCTGTATGTATTTGTCAGCATGCACACAGCTTATGCTGGTGTATGCGCATGGTGCACGTGGACACATAACGTTAGCTCCCTTGTGCGATTGGTAAGATGCACCGTCTTTCCCAGGAGAGGAAGTTAGGATGTGTGCTCCTAATCCATTGATAGGTTTGATGCAATGAATGTGTTTGCATGTCTGCACTATGCATGTTACAGGGCCAGAGTTAGGACACCTATGTTTACCTGGGTACTTCTGCGCAGTATAGGTGACTAAGCATAAGAATGCATTCTTCTGTGAACTAAAACCCTGGCTTTTAATTTAGCTGTAGGGATAACAGTTGTGCCTGGATGAGTGAATCTGTAAATGCATTTGTTTGAACATTTGCATGTGAGTGTGCGAAGGGTTAATGGATTTTTGCTGTTCCCCTCTGTTGTCCGCTCAGCTGTTCAATCCTGCTCTCAATATCACCTCCAAATTTCAACTGTGAACTCAGTCTGCTGGCTGCTGCTTCTTCTGGACTCTTCACCTCCGTTCTTTAGAGCTCTCAGCTGGCTCTTACCACCTCTGCCACTCTGGAAACAGCTTCCGCACTTGTCCACATGGGTCCTGTCATGGCACGTCCTGGCAGGCAAGTCCAAAAATGTCAGTTAAACAGAAGTTGTTCACATTTTGACCGCATGAGTCGCCCACTTCGCACAATGGCCGGCCAGATCCCGAAGTGGCCAGATATCAGGATCTGGCCATAACACATTCACATGCGTTATTTAGAAGTCTGTCATGACAGATTGCAAAATAAATAAGTGAGCACATTGTTTTTCCTGCTGCAGGCACCACGTCCTCGTCATCCCACCTCCTCTCTCCATTTAACAGAACCACCTGCACAGCTGTAGATTGATGGTCTCGGGCCAGGGCTATGCTACGGTCATGCTTCACACAGAGTGGTTGATGTAACTAGGCACTGTAACCCAGGACTGTGGAGTCGGTACAAAAATCCACCGACTCCGACTCCTCAGTTTAGGATTCCTCCGACTCCTCGACTCCGACTCCTCTAATTTGCATATTACAATCTTGTTGATTAACAGTATGTAACATGAAATTCGTCTCTAACTGCTAACGCTTAGGAATTTTAAAAGACAACTGAAGTGAGAAGGATATGGAGACTGCAATATTTATTCTCTTTAGTCATAGACCAAAACTAGTCCTTGGTAAGAGTACTTGTAAAAGGTACAAACCGGAACAAAGAACATCTATCAGGCCCTAGGCAATGTAACTGTGAGTACATGTAAGAGTGATGTGCAGGTACTCTGCAGGGGAATGAGGAGATTGTTCCTCTATTACACATTCTTCATGCACAATCTGAACCAGGTTTATGGATGATAGACAACACCTCTGTGTTCAATGTGCACAACATTCTCAGTGAATTCCCTGCAGCTCTGTGGGGAGACCATATGTAGAGTATAGTACTACTGTGTAACAAAGTAAACCTGAGACAGATGAAATTAAAGTTTTATACATACATGGGGCTTCCTCCAGCCCCCTTCAGGCTAATCAGTCACTCGCTGTCCTCCTCCGCCACTTGGATCTTCTGCTATGAGTCCAGGTACTTGAGCCAGTCTGGCATAGTGCGCATACACACACTCCGCCGCTGGGAGCGTACTACACCAGCGCAGCACTATTGCGCAGGTGCAGAACGCTCCTGGCTGTGGAAGCGGCATGCGGCCGGACTGCACTGACTGGCTGAATTACCAGGACTCATAGCAGAAGATCCAGGTGGTGGAGGTGGACAGCGAGGGACTGATTAGCCTAAAGGGGGCTGGAGGAAGCCCCAGGTATGTATAAAACTTTTATTTTCATCCGTCTCAGGTACCATTTAATTCGTAGTCAACAAACCAAATTTTAACAACATATCAAATGATTTGATTTCATGAGCAAAGAGAGTGCGTACATTTGCATAAATCAGAATTAACGCAGAATTATTTCCATCTCATTGACCATCTCTATTAGTGACATGGCTACACATCAGGCTTTATACTTACAGCATAGATGTTATTTAGTATAATATAAGATATTCCTGTGTACACATCATATATACAGTCACAATCAGATGTGTATATCTGACTTTAAATATACGGGGACTGCTTTATTGAAGCAGCACAAGTAACTAATTTTGATTGGTTTATTTCATTTTTGTGGACTAAGCACAGCTATTACTTTATGTATAAATTATTTATGATGACTATTATCTGAGAAATAGAACATTTTATCATATTTTCTATTTTAATTACAGTTTAAATTCATTAGGAGTCGGAGTTGGTGCATTTTTTTCCGACTCCGACTCCAGGCACCCAAAATTGCCCCGACTCCACAACTCCGACTCCACAGCCCTGCTGTAACCTTGTATAATCTGCAACTCAGCTGCTGTGTCATTTCACAAACAGGGCAAAGCATAACTGGTTACCTTCCTGACTGTGTTATTGTGTGTGCCGCCAGATTCCTAGAAAGGTTTATAATGTCACTTCCCATCACTATGCAATGGAGTGACAGTATTTAAATGGACAGACAGAACTCCACAAGGTCACCATGATGGAGAATCAGCTGACCCCCACGTCGCTGGGTAAGAGGAGACTTTTGTATTCAGTCAGTGTGTGTGTTTCCTACAGGTGGATCCAATAACAGAAATCCACCAGAGAGACGTACAGGTCCTCTTCATTCCCCGGATTGTACACAAGAAGATCACACCATCTCCCACCATTATCAGGTAGGTGGATCTGAGGGTCACTTGAGACCCCAAACTGAATGAGATTTTATTATTCTTCATAGCCTTATATAATATGCAGACTTTAAAACATAGTATTTGTTTAATGTTCTGGGCTTAGGGTAAAGAACTGATTGATGTCATAATTAAAGTGAAGAAGAAAGAAGAAGAGACGTGTATGAGGGATGAGCAGCAGTCTACGAAGGAGGGTGACATGATGAAGACAATTAAAGAAGAAGAAGAAGAGACGGATGTGAAGAACAATTGGCAGTCTACACAGGAGGGTGACATAACGACTATTAAAGTGGAAGAAGATATGATAGCTATGAGGGATCATCAGCAGTCTATGGAGGAGGAAGAAATAAGGATAATTAAAGTGGAAGAAGATGAGACTTATTTGAGACATGATCAGCAGTCTATGGAGGAGGGTAAACCTATTTACATGCAAAAGGAAAATCTGCTTTCACACATCATTTCGGGTGAGTAATGGGTACAAAATATTAAAAACATTTACAATAATTATGTTTTCCTTCCTTTACTGTATACAGATTGGTCACTCTGTTGATTATTATTATTATTATTTATTAGATTTATATAGCGCCAACATATTACGCATCGCTGTACAATAAATAGGATTACAGACAATAATAATAGGGGTGACAGAACAATACAGGTAACAGACCATAGATACAACAATACAGGTAATAGCAATAAGATACACAACACAATGCAGATAATAGTACAATGCCAGATCATAAACTAGAATGGTAGTGGTAAAAAATTACCAGTTCCAAATTCTGGGTAAAGTGCACACAGTCAAGTATGATACACAAGGGGAGAGGGCCCTGCCAAAGGCTTACAATCTAGAGCAATGTCATGATCTTTAGTTCTTCCAGTAGTAGGAGCTCCCAAGACCTGAAGGCATCCCACCAATTTCCATCTGCCTCGTCTTTGACTAAGAATTTGTCTCCTTCTGTGACCCCTGTCCTAGTACTGCACTACGGCCATCTACCACTTTCCACAACTACTGACTTGCCCACAGGGCTGTGGAGTCGGAGTCGTGGAGTCGGAGTCGTGGAGTCGGGCAATTTTGGGTGCCTGGAGTCGGAGTCGGAGTCGGGAAAAAATGCACCGACTCCGACTCCGACTCCTAATGAATTTGTAACTGTAATTAAAATAGAAAATATGATAAAATGTTCTATTTCTCAGATAATAGTCATTAAAAATAATGTATATATACAGTATATATACAGTAATAGCTGTGCTTAGTCCACAAAAATGAAATAAACCAATCAAAATTAGTTACTTGTGCTGCTTCAATAAAGCAGTCCCCGTATTTTTAAGGTCAGATATACATATCTGATTGTGACTGTATATATGATGTGTACACAGGAATCGCTTATATACACTAAATAACATCTATGCTGTAAGTATGAAGCCTGATGTGTAGCCGTGTCACTAATAGAGATGGTCAACGAGATGGAAATAATTCTGCATTGATGCTGATTTATGCAAATGTATGCACTCCCTTTGCTGATGAAATCAAATAATATGATATGTAATTAAAATTTGGTTTGGTGACTACAAATTAAAGGGTAACTGAGACGGATGATAAGTAAAGTTTTTACATACCTGGGGCTTCCTCCAGCCCCCTTCAGGCTAATCAGTCCCTCGCTGTCCTCCACCACCCGGATCTTCTGCTATGAGTCCTGGTAATTCAGCCAGTCAGCGCTGTCCGGCCGCATGCCGCTCCCACAGCCAGGAACATTCTGCACCTGCGCAATAGTGCTGCACAGGTGTAGTATGCTCCTGGCGGCGGAGTGTGTGCATGCGCACTACGCCCGACTGGCTCAAGTACCTGGACCCATAGCAGAAGATCCAGGTGGTGGAGGAGGACAACGAGGGACTGATTATCCTGAAGGCGGCTGGAGGAAGCCCCAGGTATGTATAAAACTTTAATTTCATCTGTCTCAGGTTTACTTTGTTACACAGTAGTACTATACTCTACATATGCACTCCCCACAGAGCTGCAGGGAATCCACTGAGAATGCTGTGCACATTGAACACAGAGGTGTTGTCTGTTTACAATCTCCTCATTCCCCTGCAGAGTACCTGCACATCATTCTTACATGTACCCACACTTACATTGCCTAGGGCCTGATAGATGTTCTTTGTTCCGGTTTGTACCTTTTACAAGTACTCTTACCAAGGACTAGTTTTAGTCTAAAGGGAATAAATATAGTAGTCTACATATCCTTCTCACTTCAGTTGTCTTGTAAAATTCCTAAGCGTTGGCAGTTAAGAGACGAATTTCATGTTACATACTTTTAATCAACAAAATTGTAATATGCAAATTAGAGGAGTCGGAGTCGTGGAGTCGGAGTCGGAGTCGGTGGAATCCTAAACTGAGGAGTCGGAGTCGGAGTCGGTGGATTTTTGGACCGACTCCACAGCCCTGCTTGCCCACTCTACCATGGCATCTGACAACTTGATTAGGATCTCAGTCAGTTGACAGCAGAGCAGGTCAAAAGCCCACCTGTGGCATATCACAGGATGCTGTGGCAATGACCACCACTTCTTTTTATAGTCTCCACTTAAAGGGGAACTTCAGCCTAAACAAACATACTGTCATCAAGTTACATTAGTTATGTTAATTAGAATAGATAGGTAATATAATCTCTTACCCACCCTGTTTTAAAAGAACAGGCAAATGTTTGTGATTCATGGGGGCTGCCATCTTTGTCATGGGGCAGCCATCTTTTTGGTTGAAAGGAGGTGACAAGGAGCAGGAGACACAGTTCCAACTATCCTGTGTCCTGATTACCCCTCCCAGCTGCACATGCTAAGCTTCAAATGTCAAATTCAAAATGTAAAAAAAAAAATTGCACCAAAACAGCAGAACGAGAACAACAAAATCAGAAATCCCATCATGCTTTGCACAGCATCAGGGGAAAAAAGCCCGGGCAGTTTTCTTCTGTGCAGCTAAAAATGAGGCTTGTATAAGATAAACAAAGTTCTGATGCTGTGAAACTGTTAAAGAAACACAAAGCCTTTTCAGTGCTGCTGAGTCGATTTTTAGTCCGGAGGTTCACTTTAAGCTTATTTCAGAGCCTTTCTCCTATACCCTGTAATTGTAATAGTTTTTTACGGGTCATGGATCTTGCTGGTATCCCTGCTTCTTGAATGTGTGTATAACCTTGCCTTTCAGAAAGAACAGCAGGGATGACTGAGCTGAATGTTTCCCACAAATGCCTTCTAGAGACTTCGAACAGCTCTTGTCTTCTCCCCAGGTCCCTGTAATGTCACCATCTTCTCTTGTTTCTATGCAGATGTCAGTGGTGATCCTAAGTCCTGCCATGTGTGTGTGAGCCAGTGCATTGTCCATTACAGCTCTCATACTGAGCTAAGATGGCTGTTATTATCTTATTGGTCTCTAGAGAAGCTTAACACAACAATTCGCTGAACAATCTTTTACAAATGATTCTTCTTATGATCAGATCGGTGAAGAGATTTTTGTCCATTAGTGGTCCCAAGTGATTATTTCCGATTGTTCATATGAAGAATAGTTCGTTCACGATCGCTCGGCAAATTGTATCGTTAGTGGTCTCTTTTAGTGTGAATCTTTCTGCTAAAGGAGAAAGGCAATCTTGTTCTGAGCATCTTCACAGAAGGTGAAAAAAGATACATATCTTGGCTGTACTATCTTTGCTATATTCAAATTCTTCAAGCCCACCAAATGCCTGGAGGCAGCCGCAGTGCTACGACGTTTTCCATTTCATGCCCAAATCTATTGGGAATCTGTCTGCAGTGTGTGAGCAGGTAATGAATCCCTCTCTGATCAGATAGAGATCTATCTGATGGCTGATCTAGTGGCCACCAAAAGAAACTTTCTATCTGTATATGTAGCTGTATTTCCTGATAAGCTTGACTTATCTGCATGGGGTTTTCCACAGTGGTAAGCATGACATCTGTGTATTACTGTCTTCTCTGAAAGGTATGGCTCTAGAGTAGAGGAGTCAAACTCAATTGCGTAAGGGGCCAAAATCTAAAACAAAGTCTAAGTCGGAGGCCAAATGGTTTATTAAGATTTAACATTTATTGGACAGCCTCAAAGTGGCATAACTTGAGTGACCATGGGGGGCCCTGCTCCTCCCCCTTCTGCAGAGTAGCACAGTGGTGCAGTTTATTACTGTAGTTACCTGCTTCAGTGCTGCTTCTGGTCTCTTCTGATCTTCCTGACAGCCACACGCTCCATCCTGCACACCTCTGGCTCTGAATGCATGTCACGTGATCAGGAGCTGGAGGTATGGAAGTATAGAGCTGTCGGGAAGGACGGAAGAGACACAACACATCCCCGGAGCAGGTAAATGTTACACTGCTTCACTGCACTACAGTACTATGTGGCGAGATGGTGCTGGGAAGGGGGGGGGGGAGGAGGAGTGAAGGCGTGTGTGTGTTTTACCAACCACATGGGGTGATTTGGATCCAAGGAGAGGGTCCCATGCTAATTTCATGGAAGGGTCCTGTGGGTTGTTGCTGCAGCCAGGCTCAAACTGTCAATGTTTCAACCACAAACACTGTCATCCTCTGGATGTTAAGGCAGTGAATTGTTGTTCTTTTACTGCTTACAATGATGCACATTTGAAACTCTTGTGGGCCACATAAAATGGCAAGGAGGGCCGCATTTGGCACGCAAGCCTTGTGTTTGACACCTGTACTCTAGAGACAGGTAAACATCCGGTGCTGCTATTGGTCAGGAATGGGAGCAGTGTAAGCTGTCAGTTGAGCAGAGCAGAGTTTGTTGGCTGCTGGCCCATGTACTGACCTGAATGTAGCATTCGCTGCTGCTGTGCAACACAACCTTCTGCATTTCTATAACAGGCTTACAACATTTCTAACAATAATTGCTGGTGTTTTTCCATTGGCAGGATGCAACTCAAACTCCTCAATGACTCACAGCAAGCTATCTCCAGAGTGTAAAACGGAAAATGACGATAATGATGTCACAGAAAGTCCTTCAGAAATGACCCCTGATACCCCAAATACCCACCCAGGATCTTCTTATCCCAGGGGCCCTCATGTCCAAGTCCAACGGGAGAAGAGGTTTTCCTGCCCTGAGTGTGGGAAATGCTTTGCATCTCAGTCAAGTTTCTGCCAGCATAAAAGAGGTCATACAGGGGAGAAGCCGTATTCCTGTCCTGAGTGTGGGAAATGCTTTAGAACTAAATCAAAACTTGCTGAACACCAGAGGTCTCACACAGGTGAAAGGCCCTATTCCTGTCCTGAGTGTGGGAAAAGCTTCGGACACAAATCCGTCCTCGTCGTCCACCAAAGATCCCACACGGGTGAGAAGCCGTACCCCTGTTCTGAGTGTGGGAAATGCTTTGGGAAAAAGTCCTTTCTCATTGTGCATCGGAGGTCTCACACAGGGGAGAGGCCCTTTTCCTGTTCAGAGTGTGGGAAATGTTTTGGGAGAAAGTCACTTCTTATTGTGCATCAGAGGTCTCACACTGGCGAGAAGCCGTATTCATGTGCTGATTGTGGGAAATGTTTTGGGCATACAGCGCATCTAGCCAGACATCAGAGGCTTCACACGGGCGAAAGGCCGTATCCCTGTCCTGGGTGTGGGAAAAGTTTCAAACAAAAGTCACACCTTGCCAAACATCAGAAGTCTCACATGGACAGACAGCCGTGGCTATAACTGCAGCCAAACACTCTGTGCCAGTGGCACTATCTGATGAATGGTCAAACATTCCTAATATAGTTACTAGGACCGATATGCCTACTGTTAATCAAGATCGGTTTTGTAAGCTTCTGGTGGTCAAAATATTCCAGTCCAGCGTCTTCTGATTCCCTGACATCTGAAATGAGGACCTCCACAAACTCCCTTTTAATCAGGACTTAAAAGGGAACCTGAAGAGTTATATGGAGGCTGCCATATTTATTTCCTTTTAAACAATACCAGTTGCCTGGCAGTCTTGCTGATCCATTGTTTAGCCATAGACTCTGAACAAGCATGCAGGTGAGATGTTTCTGACTAGATTAGCTGCATGCTTATTTCACGTGTGTGAATCTGACACCGCTGAAGCCGAAGAAACCAGAAGGACAACCAGGCAAATGGTATTGTTTAAAAGGAAATAAATATGGCAGCCTCCATGTCACTCTCACTTCTGGTTTCCTTTTTAGCATACAAATCATTTTGTAATTGAATGCCATTAAATATTGTCTTCTGTACCCGCAGTCTGCAGCTGCTATAATGTTTGTTGGAAACTTGCTGGAAATCATGGCAACAAGTTTACAGCTTGGTGTGCATGATACCCAAAATTCTCCTCTGTGTTTGTCTTATCAACTTTGTAAATGTGCACAAAGCAGAAAGTAAAATGTATTGCACCTGTACATCTTCACTGGGTTTACTCAAATGAGGAAATTCCAAAGGAGGAGGGATCCACGCATCTTTGGGGATGCTGGCTCTGCATATGTGGAAGTTGGGTGTATTCCTATCTCAGTGACAGCTGACAGAAGTGCTAATCAACTTTCCCAGTGAAGCATGTGGATGAGTTGAGAGCGTAGTAATAGGATATCTGTCTGCTATCAAAAAACACTTGGAGGTGCCCTATAAATCTTACAGTAAATAATAATTAGGAGTAAATAGATCTTACCTCCTTTAAGAACAAACCACAAAGGTAAGTATAAGTTTTATTCATGCACATAAGACAACGCGTTTCACTGGTGCTGGCCTGCTTCCTCGGGTCATTACAAAAATGCCTTAGCAGCAGTTAACAAAGGTGTAAGCGCCTTTGTGGTTTGTCCTTAAACTCCCTGGCGGTATGATTATTTCCAGATTCTTTTTTCAAAAGCGGTGCAATTTTTTCACAAGCTTTCAGACCCTAAAAACCATACTGCTTGATAGATCTGAGGCAGCCCTGCACATTCCACACCTCCGATGGATCCAACTCGGGATTACTGCTCTGAGGATTTCCGTCCCAAGCCTGACTCGAGGTTACCGCTTGGGAGGTTAAAGGAGGTAAAATCTATTTACTCCTAATTTATTATTTACTATTAGATGTATAGGGCATCTCCAACAGTGTTTTAGACTAGCTACAACCCCTCGGGGTCTTACATTGCCAATCTTGTGCCTCCAATAAATCCAAGAAGTGCCACTGACCAGCACCTGCAAAGCAGACCTGGAATACTGAGTGGGAACGGTTGTTTTCCCATAGGCTCATAACTGTGGTTGCAAGGTTTTGCACCCTACCTTTGTGAGTATAATACTTTTATCAAACAATATACCTACTTGTATAGACAATACTGCACCACTGGGCTCCTGGTCTCTCTAATCTTCAGATACTGGAGGTTTTACGACCACTAGAAATCACACCAGAGCTGTCTGCTATCAGAGATTTTATACGGATCAACTGCCACATAATCTGATTGTACAGTCTTACCACATCTGTGTAGTGTACAGGTCTATTTAAAGAGACACTGAAGCGAAAAAAAAAAAATATGATATAATGAATTGGTTGTGTACTATGAATAATTACTAGAAGATTAGCAGCAAAGAAAATATTCTCATATTTTTATTTTCAGGTATATAGTGTTTTTTCTAACATTGCATCATTCTCTAATATGTGCAGACTACACAACACTCAGCATCCAAAATTATTCTTTCAGAGCAGTCTGTGAACTAATGACCTCTCCTCTGGCAAAGGAACAGAAAACAGTTGAGATAATAAAAGTCAGATAACTGCCCTCTCCACGACTAAGTTAGTCGTAGAGCTTAATGGCTTTATTGCATAGAGATAACAACTGGAGTTTCTTAACTCTTCCTGTACTAAAAACAATTAGACTGATGTGTCTGATCTTAATGTTTTATTTCTTAGCTGTACTACACGTACAAATCATAATATCATAATTTTTTTTCGCTTCAGTGTCTCTTTAAACATCTATCTATCTGTGGGCTTGATTCACTAAGACAAATGGCACGCCTTATCAAAGTTAACATGCCTTATCAGGGTAGCATAGCAAGCGCTACGAACGTATGCCTGCTAAATGGCAATGATGAGAGCTCCACTCGTCCTGCCCTGAGCCCCTGCGGGTTCTTAGCACTCACTATGCTACTCTGATAAGGCGTGTTATCTCTGATAAGGAGTGTTAACTCGGATAAGGCATGCTATTTGTCTTAATTAATCAAGCCCTATCTCTCTCTCTCTATTTATCCAAATTGTTTAGAATTTGTTGAGCTTCTTACTCCCTGCTTAAAGCAAACTTGTAATAAAAAAAATAAAATAAAAGTTAGATCCTTACTTCAGTAGGGGGAAGCCTGTGGATGGTCCAGAGTCTTCCAATGTCCTTCTCGACTATCTTTTTCTTTGTGCCCACGCTCCTATCCATGTACGAGGAAAAAGCTGTGCTACTGCGGGGACTGTGCTTGTAGAAACGCAGTACAACAGATACGGAGGGATGTGCAGCCGCGAATGCAAATCCATCAAGCTCTTGTTGAATATGCTTAGAGGGTCCCAGCACTGGATCAGTAAGGAAGAGGCGATGTGGAAGGCCTTATAGACTATGCTGAGGCTTCCCTCTACTAAGGTAAGTAACTTTTGTTCCAAATCTCAGTTCAGGTTCTCTTCATTTTCAGATACCAATCACTTCACAGGCTAACATGCAACATGGGCTCTTCCTAATCACAATTTCACACCATACTTACCTCCCTGAATCTCCTTGCTGCCAGTGGTTCTGCACGGTCTAGTTGTGGAATATTTTCATACCTTATAAAGAAAGTAACTCTTTTTTTATCCCCAGAAAGTAAAAAGCACTTACCTGGTACTTAACTGGGGCTTCCTGTAGTCCGTGGGCTCCAAGTCCATCCAGTTCCATCTGTTCTGTCACTGTCAGCCCCGGTGAAGTCCCCAACTGAGTTGGTTGGGTACTATTGTGCATGCGCAGCCCTGCATTATATTTGCTGTACCCAAAGTGGGAGGATGTGCCCCAATGTAGTATGCAACAGTTAAACTAAATAACTTTTCAGCACTTTGTAATTGAATAAGTACCAAAAAGTAGTAAAAAAAATACTATCAGAATTATTTTGAGTGTTTTCTTGTTTGTTGGTGGTTTAAAAAGCATTTTATTGACAAGTTTGAAAATATCACTTAGAAGAAAACTCAGGAGAAAAAGTTAACTGCATACGTGTCAATGCATTTTGCGGGACTTGCCTGCTTCCTCAGGTCTACAGTACAGTGTATCCGATGGAGCTGGGATAAACTATGGGGACACTGGAAGCTGGGGCACTCTATTAGGGACACTAGAAAGCTGGGCCACACTATGGGGACACTAGGAAGTGGAGGCATGCTATTGGGACTCTAGGAAACTAGGACATACTATTGGGGAACATCAGGAATCTGGGATCCACTATGGGGATGCTGGGGCACACTATGGGGACTCTAAGAAAATGAGACACACTTTTGTGGATCCTGAGACACAATTGGAGACAAACTATGCCAGAACTATGACGCTGAGTTACACTATAGTGAAACTGGGACATACTATGGGGGACGTGGGAATATAGGACACCCTATGTAAAAGGCAAGAAATCTGAAACACACTACTGAGGGACACTGGGAAGCTGAGGCAAACTATGCAGTCGGTGGAGTCATCCATGGAACAAGCATGTGGCTAGTGCAAGCACACAGGTTACCACATGGAACAGGCCTACAGCCAGCTGAGGCACACAAAACAAGCATGCAGTAAGCTGAGGCACACGGAACAAGCATGCAGCCAGCGAAAGTACAAATGGAACATGCATGGAGCAACCAGACAGTGCAGAGATTTCCACTGGAGTGGCAGCACAGTGGCGTAGTGGTTAGCACTCTCGCCTTGCAGTGCTGGGTCCCCAATCCCAACCAGGGCACTATGTGTCCGGAGTTTGTATGTTCTCTCTGTGTCTGCGTGGGATTACTCTGCGCACTCAGGTTTCCTCCCACCTTCCCCTAAAAAAACAAAATAACAACCCAAAAACATACAAATAAGTTAATTGGCCCTACACTATGATACATACACAACACATACATCGACATATGACTATGGTAGGGATTAGATTGTGAGCCCATGGGAGGTAGTGTTAAGTGACAAGATAATATACTTTGTACAGCATTGTGGAAGATGTTGGAGCTGTATAAATAATACACACATGGGTGCCAAATCACGCATGTATATCTGTCCTGCTCCCCAGACACTGCAGCACTCTCCAGTCACCATATGGGGGCACCATATCACACATAGCTATCCTGATTCCTCCAGACCGGCCTTTATCAAACTTTTTACCCTGGATGAGGCCCTTCAACTACTTTTCACATCTCTGGGAACTCCTGCATTAACAGAGGGAGAAGGGGCTTATTTTATATTAGGATTGGTCATTACAGGACACCCATTTCATACCCTCCATCATTGCATGCCCGATGATAGTTGCCCAGTGTTAGGGTTTTCTCTTCATCTGCTGTACACACATACTTAGTTCTGGCATCCCACATGTTTACTCATCACCAGTGTAATGTGTCATAACAGTCCTGTGGCCATTGCACCAGTGAAGAACAAGTAGGACAGCTAGAATTCAGGATGGGCAGAAAGTGAGTGAAGAGGACACTGAAAAGCTAGGGGCATAATTTTGAAATGTTCTCAAACTGCCAGCTGAGGCAGCTCACCTCAAAGGGGGAAAATGCCAGAAAACCCCTGCAAAGTCCTCAAGGAACCCTGGTTGAGAAAGGGAGACAAGACACTGCTGAGCTCTCTAGTTAACACATGGGGGCACTATATCACACTTGCGTGAGAGTGTGATATAGTGCCCCTGTGTGATATAGTGCCCCTGTTCTGCTCCCCCACACACTGCGGAACTCTACCATCACCACATGGGGGCACCACATCACACATACCTGCCCTGCTCCCCAGACACTGCAGAACTCTCCAGTCACCACACAGGGGCACCATATCACACACATATCTGACCTGCTCCACACACACTGCAGAGCTCTCCAGTCCCCACACAGGGGCGCTATATCACACATATATCTGTCCTGCTCTCCCATACACTGCAGAGCTCTCCAGTCACCACACGGGGGCGCTATATCACACATATCTGTCCTCCTTCCCCACACACTGCAGTGCTCTCCAATCACCACACTGGAGGGCACTATATCGCACACGTATCTATCTAACCTGATCCTCCAGACACTGCAGTGCTCTACAGTCACCACATGGGGGCACCATATCACACACATATCTGTTCTGCTACCAAGACACTGCAGAGCTCTCCAGTTACCACACAGGGGCAGCATATCACACACATATCTAACCTGATCCCCCAGACACTGCAGAGCTCTCCAGTACCCACACGGGGGCGCCATATCGCACACAATTCGGTCCTGCTCCCCCAGACACTGCAGTGCTCTCCAGTAACCAAACGGGCACCATATCTTGCAAACTTTATTTCAGGTATATTGCCATACAAAATTGACTTCATCCATTATCATACACTTCTGTAATGTACCCCATGTCCACAATGACTTCCCATAACACCCTGCAGAGCAGAGATCAGGCTGAGAGTCCATCAGAGAAAGCTACAGCTCATGGACCTGTAAAGAGCACCCAGTTTATTGTACAATAAAGACATCTGACATGTTTCAGGCACTGGGTGTGCATTTAAAAAGGATGAAAGAACACAGAAAGACCATCACCAGTACAGTAGTGTGCAGAGCTCACAGAGGATTAAGGAAGCAGCACATTTGCTGGCTCTGAAGCGTGGTGGGGGTGTGCGAGTCACAAGAGTGAATAAGAATGACAGATCTGTTGCACGTATAGCAGCTCACGTGCAGACGTCAGCTGTGCTTAGTGTATAACTCACATAGTCCTAGAGGCAGAATTCTCATTACATCTTCAAGATAGGTGGAAACAGAGCTAGGGGGCGTGGCTTGAGGATTTCACTGTGGGAGTAAAAAATGAGATGACTCCACCTATTAGTCTGTACATATAACTGAAATAACATGCCTTTATCATACCAAAAGAGTCCAAAAGACTATGAGACACCCACATAAGTTTGTCACTGTGCATGTCTCTTCTGATGTGCAGTTAAATTAGGTTTCGTCTTAAAACATTTCCCACACTCTGAACATGTATGCAGACGCTCTTTAGTGTGCGTTCTCTGGTGCCTAAGCAGCTCCGCATTTACAAGGAAATCTTTCCCACACTCTGAACATGTAAAAGGGCGCTCGCCAGTGTGGGTTCTTTGGTGCCTAATGAGCTGTTCTTTAATGGTAAAGCCTTTCCCACACTCAGAACATGGAAAAGGACGTTCACCGGTGTGGGTCCTCTGGTGTCTTATGAGTTGCGCTTTTGTATTGAAAGCTTTACCACACTCTGAACATGAAAAGGGACGTTCGCCCGTGTGGGTTCGCAGGTGCAGGAGAAGATTCCGTGACTCAGAGAATCCTTTCCCACACTCTGAACAGAACAGGGGATGCTCACCGGTGTGGCATCGCTGGTGGAGAAGGAGGTTCCGAAAGATAGAAAAGCTTTTCCCACACTCCGAACATGAAAAAGGACGCTCGCCAGTGTGGGTCCTGCGGTGCTTAATAAGGCTTGATTTCTGCGTGTAGCACTTCCCACACTGGAAACATGAAAAAGGACGCTCGCCAGTGTGAGTCCGATGATGAGCTACCAGAGCTCCCTTTTCTGCAAAACATTTCCCACACTCTGAGCACGGGAACGGGCGCTCGCCGGTGTGGACTCGCTGGTGGGTGAGAAGTTTCGACTTGCGTTTGAAGCATTTTCCACAATCTGGACATGAAAACTGCAGCTCGGGTGAGGACTTCTCCTGATGTCCTGAAAGAGAAGTGTCTGTGCCAGAACCTCCGTAATGGACGTCTCCAGCATTGGGGGAACCTGGTGTGATGTCATCGTCTTCTGCAGAATCATCAGTATCTGACATAAGATGTCCCTCCGAGGCTGTCCCCACATACTGCCCATCTGGGGATGGGGGGAGGGTAAAAGAATTATTAAAGTTAAAAGACCATTATGACAAATATAAGCTCAACATGTAGAAAAACTGACAAATCTAGCAAAAAATATTTTTCTTTTAAAACAAACCTGAAGTGAAAATAAACTTATGATGTAAGGAATTGTATGTATAGTACAGCTGGGAAATAGAACATTAGTAGCAAAGAAAAGAGTCTTAAAATGTTTTCCAGTACAGGAAGAGTTAAAACAAAAAGATTCTCTGAACTCTTCGACCCAACTTTGGTCAAATACAGTCTTGTTTTCTGAAGCACTTAAACAGCCGAGAAACAGTGAGAGACAGTTTGAGATAAGGTTTTACTTCAGGGAAATTCAAAGGGTCATTATTTCTGCTTTGTTTTATAGCTTAAAAGACAGAGTGTGGTTTCAAAGCTGCAACTGTGTCAGTATGATGCAATAAAAAAATAATATGTAACTGAAAATAAAAATATTAGACTCTTTTCTTTGCTACTAAAGTTCTATTCATTATTTGTACTACACATACTACATACTACACATACAATTCATTATAGCAGTATATTCATTATCGTTATTCTTAGCTTCTTCAGGTTTGCTTTTAAAAAACCCATAAGAACAGAATCATTTTTTGTCAGTTATGTAAATGTAATGATGTTGTATGAGACGTAAGAGCAGATGAAGAACAGTTTACAGAAAAAATAAGATCAGGTAGTGGAAATACCCCCAGACTGCAGGGATGTAACTTGGTGTTATAAGGCCTAGAATTATAAGTTACGCATGTTGCTATGTAAGCAATGCGTGTAGCTAAGGAAGGCACGCTCCTTACATGGTAGCGAGCACTGCTATGTAGAGTGCGCATAGCGGCCACTCCTTCACATTAAGCTTTCCTAGTCACAAAACTAGGAAAAGTGTGCCTGCCTGGGCATACAGGAGTAATCCGAGCCAGATGTTATGAAGTGGTGGTGGTGGTGGGGGGGGGGCAACTTAGAGAGTGCAAAGTGGTAGAGAGAGTTGACAAAAAAGGTGAAGAGAGTGAAAAATAGCAAAGAGGCAGGCAGAAAGAGTACTAGGACTGAGAGAGAAAAAGAGAGCTCACGGGCCTTGATTCACAAAGCCGTGCTCACTGTTTAGCACCAGCATGCTAAACAGTTAGCACGTGAAGTGCTGCGCGCGGACTTTTGCACGCGATCACACGGACTTTGCACGCGATCACGCAGACTTTTGCACGCGATCGCCTGCTGCAAAAGTCCGCGCGTGGCACTTCACGTGCTAACTGTTTAGCACGCCCGTGTTAAACAGTTAGCATGGTTTTGTGAATCAAGGCCACGGTGTAGAAAATAAAAGAGAGAGCACAAGGTGGTGGAGAGAGGAGGAGCGTACTATGATGTTATACTGAGGAATGGACATAATCTCATTTCTTGGGCTACAATTTGAAAACCAGGCTGTACAAATATATAACGGTAATTATTCAATATTCAACAGATGAAAATGATATCTACAATTATATCATGTGTATAGCTTACCTGTCCCAATGTCTAAAGAAGAGTCTTCCTCTTTAATAGTCCCCACTATTTCATTGTCATTCATAGACTTTTGATCACCCCTCACATTCTTCTCTACTTTTACTTCAGTTTCTGAAGACGTTGGTTTAATAATCTGAACCTACAAAATCATAACAATGAGATATCATCTTTAAAGTGAACCCAAGTTGAGTGATATGGAGGTTGCCATAGTTATTTCCTTTTAAGCAATACCAGTTGCATGGCTGTCCTGCTAATCCTCTGCCTCTAATACTTTCAGCCATAGACTCTGAACAAGCATGCAGCAGATCATAGGTTTCTGACATTATTGTCAGATCTGATGAGATTAGCTGCATGCTTGTTTCTGGTTTTATTCAGACACTACAGGAGCCAAATAGATCAGCAGGGCTGCCAGACAACTAGTATTGTTTAAAAGGAAATAAATATGGCAGCCTCCATATCCCTCTCGCCTCGGGTTCACTTTAAAATGACAAATTATTACTACAAAGAAAAATATAATTTCAAACTGTTTTGAGATACATTCAGTCCCAGCTACCTGATAATGGTGATCTTCCTGTGGACTTGTACAGCTCTCTGGTGGGTCTCCATTACTGGACTCATCTGTAGGAAACACACACAGCAATTGAATACATTGGGCCTGATTCACAAAGCGGTGCTAACAGTTAGCACCCTGGCGAAAAGCCCTTTATCACGCCTAAACTCAGTTTAGGCATGATAAGTTTAGGTGTGATAAGTTTAGGTGTGATAAGTTTAGGCATGATAAGTTTAGGTGTGATAAGTTTAGGCATGCTAAGTTTAAGCACCAACTGCGTCAGCACCGCAGTGCACAGCTGATCAAAAGTTTTGCGCTAGCAAAGTCTGGTGCACTTCGCATAGAGTTTAATGGCGCTGCTTTGCGTGCGGGACTTTGCGCGCGATCTAAACTTATCTAAACTTAGCATGCCTAAACTTATCACACCTAAACTTATCACGCCTAAACTGGCTTTTCACCATTGTGGTGCAAAGGTTATCACGCCTAAAGTCTTTAAGGCGTGATAACTGAGTTATCACCGCTTTGTGAATCAGGCCCACTGTATCTATGTGATTGTCAGATGATGGGGGATCTAGGTGGACCCTCCATTCTGCTCTCTCCTTTACAAGAAATGAAAGTCTCCTCTTACCTGATGATAATGGCCGATTCTCCACTACAACATTGTTTTGTCCTAAATTCTGCCAGGTCTCTATCTCAACTTCCTCCTCTTCATCTTTTAGCTCTTCTTTCACAATAATATTGATATCAGCCAAACTTGTGCTCTGAAAATGTAAAGAAAAATAACAACAGTAACTAGGCAGCTATCGTATAAATGATAAGATAACCAGCAATGATTCTCCATCAAACTTCTACCTGATTGTGAGGTGGGATCTTCTGATCTTCCATTACAATGTTCTCCTCCGGATTCTTCTGTCTTTCCAGACACTTCTCCACCTGCAATAAACAGAATTTGGCACCATGAGACACAATACAGGGAAGGAAGTCACTGAAAATCTAAAACTTATATTTGATATATTTTCAGAATGTACATTTCTGAATTGGCAGCATTTCCTGTTTCTGTCTGGCCCTTCTGCAGGATTTAAGGCCCTGCAGAGATGACATCATTAGATGGTGACACTTCCTGGTCTGAGGTCTAAGATTCCACCCACATTTACCTGATGAGCTTATGCAGTGTTCTGGGGCTCCAGAGAACATTCTAATGTTCAAAAGAAAAGATCAGCGTGGCACTCCCAATGGAATATTGGAGGGTCTGTGGGTAGTTACTTGTACTGGCCTGACTTCCCCGTTTGTGCCGTTCCCCTACGACTGTCATCCCATTGGCTGCTGACGTGTGATCTGCATATGGGTAGGAAGAAAGGGTATTATGGAATCTTGATATAAAGAAGCAGCAACGTGCACCGTCCGTCAGTTCAGCTTCATTTATTGTGCCAGGTATAAACTGTGTACATCATCGAGGATACATCAAGCAAACATGTACCGTATCTTGGTGTTGTGGTTCAGACGGGGTGGAAGTGGGTGTCAGGGCTGCAAAAGGGGTCGGCAACGGCCGTTTCGCATCCACTAGGACGCCTGGTCACGCTGCGCTCCACACCAGTACCCCGATGATGTACACAGTTTATACCTGGCACAATAAATGAAGCTGAACTGATGGACGGTGCACGTTGCTGCTTTTTTATATCAAGGCTCCAGAGAACATTGCCTGCTTTTAAAGGACAACTGAAGTGAGAGGTATATGGAGGCTGCCATATTTATTTCCTTTTAAGCAATACCAGTTGCCTGTCTGTCCTGCTGTTCCTCTAGAGGCCTCTAATACTTTTAGCCATAGACCCTAAACAAGCATGCAACAGATCAGGTGTTTCTGACAAAAAACTGTCAAGATTAGCTGCATGCTTGTTTCTGGTGTTATTCAAACACTACTGCAGCCAAATAGGTCAGCAGGACTGCCAGGCAACTGGTGTTGTTTAAAAGGAAATAAATATGGCAGCTTCCATATCGCTCTCACTTCAGTTGTCCTTTAAGAGAAGCATTCTAGTCGTTTGTTGGGTAATGCATCCCAAGTCACACAAGGAGTATACATTTAAGACTTATCCATTTCCTGTCTCCAGTGGCTGTGATAGGAACTGGGGAGCTGAACGGCATCCCCTGAGGTGTGGACAGGGAGGGAGCCAGTTTTCTCTACAACCTATGCATTGGATGCTTTACACTCACACTTATTTTAACCACTTGAGGACCCACCCTTTACCCCCCCTTAAGGACCAGCGTTATTTTTTGTGATCTGTGCTGGATGGGCTCTGCAGCCCCCAGCACAGATCAGCTGGCACACAGAGCGATCCCCCTTTTTTCCCCCCTATGGGGATGATGTGCAGGGGGGGTCTGATCGCTTCTCCTGTCTGGCATGTTGCGGGGGGGGGGGGCACCTCAAAGCCCCCCTCCGCGGCGAAATTCCCCCCTCCCTCTCCTATCTGCTCATCCCCGGTGATCGGGGCTGCACAGGACGCTATCCGTCCTGTGCAGCCAGTGACAGGCTGTCCCCTGTCACATGGCGGCGATCCCCGGCCGCTGATTGGCCGGGAATCGCCGATCTGCCTTACGGCGCTGCTGCGCAGCAGCACCGTACAATGTAAACAAAGCGGATTATTTCCACTTGTGTTTACATTTAGCCTGCGAGCCGCGATCGGCGGCCCGCAGGCTATTCACGGAGCCCCCCGCCGTGAATTGACAGGAAGCAGCGGTATGAGTGCGCGGTCGGCAAGTGGTTAATGCTGCTTACTCTCCCCCTGTCAAGCGTACGTGAGGAATCGGCGCATGAGCCTTGGGCGCAGGATACAGCCTGTATGGCTTAACCTGCTCCTGCACAAATTCCCATCGATGTTCAATACTATTCCCTCTCCAGGCCGCCATGGATAGTGGGGAATGAAATAATTCGACTTCCAGCAATTGCTGGAGGCCGAATTATAGTGTTTTATAAGTAACTTCAGCTCAGTTTTCTGACAGCGCTGAAGTTACTCACTGCTGCGCCCAACTCTCCTGCGCTGGAATAAAAGTGTTCACCCTGTACATGCTTTTAGGCTGCTCCACTCTGCATAGCAGCCCATATGCTGCACAAACAGCTGCCATGTTGTTGTAGAGCAAATTTCTAAGCCACCACCTCCACATCTTTGAATTGTAATCAAGGAACAAAAATGTCCAATCTATTCGATTCTCCAAAATCCTCATGCCTTAATTTTGCACTTCCTCCCTACACCCACCCACCACGGATATGACACCAATGCTTGGCAGTAAGGTACAAGCAGGGTATCCACATTCTGGGGTTACCAGACTTTCACCCTGCATGATCCCACAATGGGGTGGCTGAATGGAGGGGGAGGTGTAGGGCAAGATAAATGGAAAAAGGGCAACTGAGTAGATTAGCACTGCCTGTTTATAATGGATGGAAGGAGGTGAGTAGCTCATTTGTGTGATATTAGTTTGACACTTTTTCAGAACTGTAGAAACTTTTTGTGGTGACTGCCAATAGAACAGCAGACGCATAAGACATCGCTAGGCATACATCGCACATAGCACACTTGTACACTGACCTTTCTGCCTAGCCTATGTCTAATCATAACTTCATTCCGTAATGCTGGATACCTAACCTTGTCCTGCGCTTGCGCCTAATCTCTCCTACCTAACCCCTGCCCTGTGTCTAACTGTAACCCCACCTCCTTAACCTATGCTTAACCCTAACATCATCCTCCCTATATTAGCATCTTGTTTTCTGCCATGCCTAACCATAAGCCTTGTCCCTGCCATATACCTCTCTCCATTACCTGTGTCTAAAACTGGCCATACATGGGTCAACTGGTTTAGCAAATCTGATCAAATCTGCCAGCGGTCTCGTTTACAGACTTCCTAGTCGACTCATTTATGATTGACGTCACACAGTTTGTCAGTCGGAAGGGTGATTGGGCGTGTCAGGAAATTTTCATACCATTCTGTGGGATTCAGGAAGAACTGGTAGCTCCATCAAGCAGTACAACAGTCTGACTCTTCTAATGAAATATAATAGAGATCGAGTGGACAAGGTGGTAGAACCAATCACCACTGCATGGCTGATTTACACATCTGAGTGACCATTATTGACCACATGGGCAGCATAACTCTGTCCATCACCCTATACCTGATTCTGACCCCAGCTTCACCCATGCTCTTCAATAATTCTTCCTTAGTATACAAACCCTGTTTTATGCCCAGCTCTCTGTATCCCTTCTCCTAAAACACATGTCCCCCATTCTGTCCTATGTCCAACCGGGGAAACATCTGCTAATATCACATAATCCCTTCTTTACCTTCTCTGCTGCCAGTCCCAGCAATGTCTACTCCACACTTCCGCCCACTTAACCTCTGACACTAAACGTAAATGCCTTTCTGTGTCAAGACAGTCTTTGCGTTCCAGCATTTCCTGACCGTGCGTTCCAGTAAATGTAGGCGAGACCTCCATCTTGTGGATACTATGGGAACTGCATGTCCGAGGTCACACCAGAAATTCGTCCTTTTTGCTCCGAGTGAGCAAAATGGCAGGGGGAGAGAGAGGAAATGACTTGTAAAGAAAGAAGGTCCTAACAAAGTGTCCGAGAGAGCAAGCATGCAGAATGGAAAGAGAAAGTGGAAGGTTCTCCCAAGACTGGAGATAACTCAGTGCTCCTTGCAAAGTGGACTTTTCCCAGAAGAACTAAAGAAAGCAATCATAAAACCCCTCCTGAAGAAACCATCACTAGATCCTGATTCTGTAACCAACTACAGACCTGTGGCGAACTTACCATTCCTATCAAAAGTTATCGAGAAAGCAGTCGCCAACCAGCTAGAAGCCAGGCTTACAGATAACAACATCTTTGATACTTTTCAGTCAGGATTCAGGAAAAGGCACAGCACTGAAACAGCATTAGTCCGAGTAATGAATGATCTACTTACTGCAAGGGACAAGGGTGATTGCTCAATTCTGATTCTTCTTGACTTGTCAGCAGCATTTGATACTGTGGACCATGAAATACTAATCCAGCGACTGAAGAATTACTGTGGCCTAAGGGGTACTGTTCTTAGCTGGTTTCAGACCTTCCTATCTGGCAGGACACAGCAAGTATGTCTGGGCACACACTACTCTAATCCAGTGCCACTTGCCTATGGAGTTCCACAGGGTTCTGTACTATCACCATTACTCTTTGCAGTCTACATGCTCCCACTGGGCAAAATAATCCAGAACTATGGTTTAGGATACCATTGTTATGCAGATGACACACAACTGTATCTGTCCTTCAAGCCTGGCACCCAAGACCCATCAGCATCCATAAATGCGTGTCTAGTGGATTTACAAAATTGGATGAACACCAGCTGGCTGAG
Organism: Hyperolius riggenbachi; assembly: GCF_040937935.1. Taxonomy (NCBI): domain Eukaryota; kingdom Metazoa; phylum Chordata; class Amphibia; order Anura; family Hyperoliidae; genus Hyperolius; species Hyperolius riggenbachi. The sequence continues at coordinate 236,865,751 of NC_090655.1, forward strand.
GCTGAACTCTGACAAAACAGAGGTGTTGGTGGTAGGTGGTCCACACATGATGGATAAAGTTCAAAACGCTCACCACCTCAAACTAGCAATTGGGGGAGATACTGTACAGTATAAAGACTCTGTGCGAAACCTTGGGGTGATCCTGGATGGAAATCTAAAACTCAGACAGCAGGTATCAGCTGTCGTCAAGTCTTCCTTCTTCCATCTAAGAAATATAGCGAAAATAAAACACCTAATCCCAGCTGAAGACCTACCTGCCCTGGTTCACGCATTTGTATCCTCCCGCCTAGACTACTGCAACGCCCTGTTAATCGGATCTACAGATAAGGTTCTGCGCCCCTTACAGCTAGTACAGAATGCTGCAGCCAGACTCCTAGCCAATGCCCCCCGCAGCTCACACATCACCCCAGTACTGCAAACTCTTCACTGGTTGCCAGTAAAATGGAGAATCAATTTTAAGATCTGCCTGCTGACATTCAAGGCTCTACACCACATGGGACCCAAATACATAGCGGATCTATTGGAACTTTATGCCCCTCCACGCACCCTCCGCTCTGCCAACAAGATGAAGCTGGTTATTCCCAGGATACACTTAACATTTGGTGCTCGGGCCTTTTCCTATGCAGCCCCTACTCTATGGAACTCACTTCCACAATCAGTACGAGAGGCTCCTTCTCTGGACAGCTTTAAAAAAAGGCTAAAAACTCACCTCTTTTCCCTAGCCTTTGAGACTGCATAATGCAGGGTCACAGCGCTTTGAGTCCCCAGGGAGAAAAGCGCTATATAAATATTATTGTTATTGTTATTGTTATAACTCTGTCTCAGAGTTCCCAGCACAGACAACTGTTTCTGCACATCAGAAAAAGTTTACATGTGGACTCCCCTAAGTCCCCTTGAACTACTGTACATTTAATTGTATGATTGTATGACTATCCTTTTTTTCCTTATCTCTGTATTATTTCCTCTCTTCTCACTCCAAGCAATTGTATGTGCCAAACCCAATTCCGGGCACGACCCAGTTGTACTTGGCGATTCAAATATTTCTGATTTTTACATTTACATGTTCAGATTGTGGGAAATGCTTCTCACTAAAATCAGTTCTTCAGAGCCATCAGCGAGTCCACACTGGCGAGTACCCATTTACACGAAAAAGGGGCTTTGGTTTGCTGGAAAAGGGGCTCTCATTTCACACCAGCGATCATCACTTTTCATGTTCACATTGTGGGAAGTGTTACACGCAGAAATCAGGTCTTATTGATCACCAAGGAACCAACACCAGCCAGCGCCCTTTTGCTTGTTTCGAGTGTGGGAAAAGTTTCTCTGTGTTTAAGAACCTCCTTCTCCACCAAAGTCCACATTGGTGAGCGGCCCTCTCCATGTTCAGAGTGTAGGAAATGCTTTGCTGAAAAATCAAATCTTGTGGCACACCAGCTGACTCACACCGGCGAGTGCCCTTTTTTATGTTCGCTGTGCTGAAATTACACTCTTAAATCAGGTCTTATCAAACACTGAAGGACCCACACCAACAGATGCTCTTTTTCGTGTTCTGAGTGTGGGAAACACTTCTCTGTTTTTAGGAACCTTCTGTTTCACCAACAATCCCACATGGGTGAACATCCTTTGTTCTGTTCAGAGTGTGGGAAAGGTTTCTCTGCGTTAAAGAGACTCTGAAGCATCGCTAAAATCATGTTTTTATTTTAAATACCTCTTTAGCATGATTGCATCCCCATGGCTGAAAACTCAATTAACCACCCCAAACTCCCTGGGGCTGATTGCGGGCTCCTTCCGTGGAGAGGCAGAGCTTTGAGCTGTAGCTCTGCCTCTACATGCGTCCATCTGCGACGGATCTTCACCTCTCCCTGCCCCTCTCAGTGAAAGAAGAAAAAACTGTAAAGATCGATAGTAGTAATTTTTCGAACTACATTTCATTACCACACTTGGTATTGTGAATGAGGCCCGTTGGGTTGGTAAACACACATACTAGAAGCCAATACCAAAATAATTTGAGTGGCCCCGTAATCAAAAAATTGCACCACTCCAATAGAGGAGACAGATTGGTAACCTGAATACCATTTCCTATACCTTAAAAAAAAACAATGTCTTCATGCACATAATATAAATTCATTTATGGCATTTTTTCGGATATCCCTTTCCATCAATCTTGTACACAACTCCTGACCTTCCTTGACAAAATCTTTGCCTAGGGTACAATTTCTTCTGTGCCTATGAAACTGCCCTCTGGGTACTGCTCTTTTTTGTGATTCCAAATGAGGATTTGAGTAATGTAATAATGTATTACCCGCTGTGGGTTTCCTATAGGTAGGAGTTATTAATCTCCCCTCCTCTTTGCAGATTTTTAGGTCTAAGAATGAAAGTTCTGTATCACTACACTGAAAAGTGAATCTGAGATTTCTCTCATTTTTTCCCAATTCGTCAATGAAACTGTTTAACTGTTCCCTGGTGCCACGCCAGACCAGGAGCACGTCATCAATGAACCTCAGCCAAAGGCGTACATGCCTCTGGAAGCCGAAGCACAAATTCATTTATATTGTGCGCATGAAGACAGTCTGGTTTTTTTGAAGGTATAGGGAAAAAAAAAGACACATACTAGAAGGAAGTGGTAAAATTGGCCAATGGCTGGCCAATCAAAATTGGATGTGCGTACCAGATTTAGGCCACCAGCAGAAGTAGAGGTCTCCCTCTTTACTGTAGAGTAGAGGGTTGTTTTGATTCTTCCTATATCACAAGAAGTGGACACATTAGATCTGGATTTCTGGAAAGGCCACAAAGGCCAAGGCCTTGGGCGGCAGCAGCCCAAGGAGGCACCTGAATATGAACGAGGGGCTGCTACATATGAAAGAGGAAGCTGAAAATGGGGAGGAACACAGAAAAAGGGAAACTGATGCTCAAGGCAACTGTTCATAAAAAAGAGGACTTACACGAAATGAATGATACACATGGAAGAGGGGGCGGCACATGGATACACATGGAAGAGGGGGCTGCACATGGATACACATGAAAGAGGGGGCGGCACATGGATACACATGGAAGAGGGGGCGGCACATGGATACACATGGAAGAGGGGGCTGCACATGGATACACATGGAAGAGGGGGCGGCACATGGATACACATGGAAGAGGGGGCGGCACATGGAAGAGAGGGCGGCACATGGATACACATGAAAGAGGGGGCGGCACATGGGTACACATGGAAGAGGGGGCGGCACATGGATACGCATGGAAGAGGGGACGGCACATGGATACACATGGAAGAGGGGGCTGCACATGGATACACATGGAAGAGGGGGCTGCACATGGATACACATGGAAGAGGGGGCGGCACATGGATACACATGGAAGAGGGGGCTGCACATGGATGAGGGGGCTGCACATGGATACACATGGAAGAGGGGGCGGCACATGGATACACATGGAAGAGGGGGCGGCACATGGATACACATGGAAGAGGGGGCTGCACATGGATACACATGGAAGAGGGGGCGGCACATGGATACACATGGAAGAGGGGGCGGCACATGGATACACATGGAAGAGGGGGCGGCACATGGATACACATGGAAGAGGGGGCAGCGCATGGATACACATGGAAGAGGGGGCGGCACATGGATACATGTGGAAGAGGGGGCAGCATATGGATATACATGGAAGATAGGGCGGCACATGGATACACATGGTAGAGGGGGCGGCATATGGATACACATGGAAGAGGGGGCGACACATGGATACATATGAAAGAGGGGGCGGCACATGGATACATGTGGAAGAGGGGGCAGCATATGGATATACATGGAAGAGGGGGCGGCACATGGATACACATGTAAGAGGGGGCGGCACATGGATACACATGGAAGAGGGGGCGGCACATGGAAACACATGGAAGAGGGGGCGGCACATGGATACACATGGAAGAGGGGGCGACACATGGATACATATGGAAGAGGGGACGGCACATGGATACATATGGAAGAGGGGGCGGCACATGGATACACATGTAAGAGGGGGCGGCACATGGATACACATGGAAGAGGGGGCGGCACATGGATATACATGGAAGAGTGGGCTGCACATGGATACACATGGAAGAGGGGGCGGCACATGGATACACATGGAAGAGGGGGCGGCACATGGATACACATGGAAGAGGGGGCGGCACATGGATACACATGGAAGAGGGGGCGGCACATGGATACACATGGAAGAGGGGGCGGCACATGGATACATATGGAAGAGGGGACGGCACATGGATACATATGGAAGATGGGGCAGCATATGGATATACATGGAGGAGGGGGCGGCACATGGATACACATGGAAGAGGGGGCGGCACATGGATACATGTGGAAGAGGGGGCAGCATATGGATATACATGGAGGAGGGGGCGGCACATGGATACACATGGAAGAGGGGGCGGCACATGGATACACATGGAAGAGGGGGCGGCACATGGATACACATGGAAGAGGGGGCGGCACATGGATACACATGGAAGAGGGGGCGGCACATGGATACACATGGAAAAGGGGGCGGCACATGGATACACATGGAAGAGGGGGCGGCACATGGATACACATGGAAGAGGGGGCGGCACATGGATACATATGGAAGAGGGGGCGGCACATGGATACATGTGGAAGAGGGGGCAGCATATGGATATACATGGAGGAGGGGGCGGCACATGGATACACATGGAAGAGGGGGCGGCACATGGATACACATGGAAGAGGGGGCGGCACATGGATACACATGGAAGAGGGGGCGGCACATGGATACACATGGAAGAGGGGGCGGCACATGGATACACATGGAAGAGGGGGCGGCACATGGATACACATGGAAGAGGGGGCTGCACATGTATACACATGGAAGAGGGGGCGGCACATGGATATACATGGAAGAGGGGGCGGCACATGGATACACATGGAAGAGGGGGCGGCACATGGATACACATGGAAGAGGGGGCTGCACATGGATACACATGGAAGAGGGGGCGGCACATGGATATACATGGAAGAGGGGGCTGCACATGGATACACATGGAAGAGGGGGCGGCACATGGATATACATGGAAGAGGGGGCTGCACATGGATACACATGGAAGAGGGGGCGGCACATGGATACACATGGAAGAGGGGGCGGCACATGGATACACATGGTAGAGGGGGCGGCACATGGATACACATGGAAGAGGGGGCGGCACATGGATATACATGGAGGAGGGGGCTGCACATGGATACACATGGAAGAGGGGGCGGCACATGGATACACATGGAAGAGGGGGCAGCACATGGATACACATGGAAGAGGGGGCGGCACATGGATACACATGGTAGAGGGGGCGGCACATGGATACACATGGAAGAGGGGGCGGCACATGGATACACATGGAAGAGGGGGCGGCACATGGATACACATGGAAGAGGGGGCTGCACATGTATACACATGGAAGAGGGGGCGGCACATGGATATACATGGAAGAGGGGGCGGCACATGGATACACATGGAAGAGGGGGCGGCACATGGATACACATGGAAGAGGGGGCAGCACATGGATACACATGGAAGAGGGGGCGGCACATGGATATACATGGAAGAGGGGGCGGCACATGGATACACATGGAAGAGGGGGCGGCACATGGATACATGTGGAAGAGGGGGCAGCATATGGATATACATGGAAGAGGGGGCGGCACATGGATACACATGGAAGAGGGGGCGGCACATGTATACACATGGAAGAGGGGGCTGCACATGTATACACATGGAAGAGGGGGCGGCACATGGATATACATGGAAGAGTGGGCTGCACATGGATACACATGGAAGAGGGGACGGCACATGGATACACATGGAAGAGGGGGCGGCACATGGATACACATGGAAGAGGGGGCGGCACATGGATACATATGGAAGAGGGGACGGCACATGGATACATATGGAAGATGGGGCAGCATATGGATATACATGGAGGAGGGGGCGGCACATGGATACACATGGAAGAGGGGGCGGCACATGGATACATGTGGAAGAGGGGGCAGCATATGGATATACATGGAGGAGGGGGCGGCACATGGATACACATGGAAGAGGGGGCGGCACATGGATACACATGGAAGAGGGGGCGGCACATGGATACACATGGAAGAGGGGGCGGCACATGGATACACATGGAAAAGGGGGCGGCACATGGATACACATGGAAGAGGGGGCGGCACATGGATACACATGGAAGAGGGGGCGGCACATGGATACATATGGAAGAGGGGGCGGCACATGGATACATGTGGAAGAGGGGGCAGCACATGGATATACATGGAGGAGGGGGCGGCACATGGATACACATGGAAGAGGGGGCGGCACATGGATACACATGGAAGAGGGGGCGGCACATGGATACACATGGAAGAGGGGGCGGCACATGGATACACATGGAAGAGGGGGCGGCACATGGATACACATGGAAGAGGGGGCTGCACATGTATACACATGGAAGAGGGGGCGGCACATGGATATACATGGAAGAGGGGGCGGCACATGGATACACATGGAAGAGGGGGCGGCACATGGATACACATGGAAGAGGGGGCTGCACATGGATACACATGGAAGAGGGGGCGGCACATGGATACACATGGAAGAGGGGGCTGCACATGGATACACATGGAAGAGGGGGCGGCACATGGATACACATGGAAGAGGGGGCAGCACATGGATACACATGGAAGAGGGGGCGGCACATGGATACACATGGAAGAGGGGGGCGGCACATGGATACACATGGTAGAGGGGGCGGCACATGGATACACATGGAAGAGGGGGCGGCACATGGATATACATGGAGGAGGGGGCTGCACATGGATACACATGGAAGAGGGGGCGGCACATGGATACACATGGAAGAGGGGGCAGCACATGGATACACATGGAAGAGGGGGCGGCACATGGATACACATGGTAGAGGGGGCGGCACATGGATACACATGGAAGAGGGGGCGGCACATGGATACACATGGAAGAGGGGGCGGCACATGGATACACATGGAAGAGGGGGCTGCACATGTATACACATGGAAGAGGGGGCGGCACATGGCTATACATGGAAGAGGGGGCGGCACATGGATACACATGGAAGAGGGGGCGGCACATGTATACACATGGAAGAGGGGGCGGCACATGGATACATGTGGAAGAGGGGGCAGCATATGGATATACATGGAAGAGGGGGCGGCACATGGATACACATGGAAGAGGGGGCGGCACATGTATACACATGGAAGAGGGGGCTGCACATGTATACACATGGAAGAGGGGGCGGCACATGGATATACATGGAAGAGTGGGCTGCACATGGATACACATGGAAGAGGGGACGGCACATGGATACACATGGAAGAGGGGGCTGCACATGGATACACATGGAAGAGGGGGCGGCACATGGATATACATGGAAGAGGGGGCTGCACATGGATACACATGGAAGAGGGGGCGGCACATGGATACACATGGAAGAGGGGGCAGCACATGGATACACATGGAAGAGGGGGCGGCACATGGATATCACATGGAAGAGGGGGCGGCACATGGATACACATGGAAGAGGGGGCGGCACATGGATACACATGGAAGAGGGGGCAGCACATGGATACACATGGAAGAGGGGGCGGCACATGGATATCACATGGAAGAGGGGGCGGCACATGGATACACATGGTAGAGGGGGCGGCACATGGATACACATGGTAGAGGGGGCTGCACATGGAATAGGAGGGGCGCTGCTGCACATGAATGGGGAGCAACAACATACTTGGCATAGGGGCACAGAAAGTATAAATCTGGCTTTCATAAAACTGCTAACATTTTTATAGTGAGTTAACCAAACAGCTCCTCCTCTGAAAGAACTATGCTGAGTACAAGTCTGCCTTTATAAAACGTAACTTATCTCATAGTGGCAGCACAATGGCATCGGGGATGACACTCTCGCCTTGCAGTGCTGGGTCCCAGGGTGTAATTTTGATTGCGTTTGTATGTTATCCCTGTGTCCTCCAAGCACTGTGGTTTCCTCCCACATTCCAAAGACATACATATAAGATAATTGGCTTCCCGAAAATTGGCTTTAGGGCTGGAACCCGCTAGAGCATTTTTTTGAGCATTTAGGGATCGCTTTCAAACGCTAGCAATTACCCTAAACACTCTGCAAGTGGATGGGACTGATCCCACTGCAGCAATTGTGATTAGGGAAATCCCAATCGCAGGACATGCAGCATTTTGGGAGCGTTTCCATTTTAGTGTATTATATAGGAGCAGGGAAATCGCTCCCAAAATCGATTGCAAATTGCTACCACAAATCGCTAACGATTGTGATAGCGCTTTGCGCTTTCTAGTGGGTCCCAGGCCTGAGACTATAATGGCCATATGGCTTTTAGAAATGGCCCGAACCTCCGATTTTCGGTTTATGAACCGGGTGCGCGAACCTCCCGCGAAAGTTCAATGGGGAAGCGAACTTGGAAAACTAGAAAAATGTATGCTGGCCACAAAAGTGATGGAAAAGATGTTTCAAGGGGTCTAACACCTGGTGGGGGGCATGGCGGGGTGGGATACATGCCAAAAGTCCCGGGGAAAAAATCTGGATGTGACGCAAAGCAGCGTTTTAAGGGCCGAAATCACATTGAATGCTAAATTGCAGGCCTAAAGTGCTTTAAAACATCTTGCATGTGTATACATCAATCAGGGAGTGTAATTAGAGTACTGCTTCACACTGACACACCAAACTTACTGTGTATTGCACCGCAAACAGCTATTTGTGTAGTGACGGCCATGCTGGACTGGTGCGCACCATGGCCAGAGTGCAGGCTGTGGCAGTTTTCATGCCCATATGGTCGCCGGGCTGAGGTAGCTGAATGACAGAACAGTGACTTTCCAGCTGATCAAATTTGGTCTGTCCACAATGAAGCTTCGACCTTATTATCTTTGGTGTGCCCCCAAGAGACACCCCCGAGACACTCATATAGCCGACGGACATTGCTTTATTGTGATACGCAAGCCCCTTCACCGTGGCAAGGTAATGATCACGAAGGGGAATTGGCACATGTACATGCCTTTTGTTTTGTTGTTGCAGCTGCAGTGCAGCCAGAAAAATTAGACTTGCATGTACATGCACCAGAAAAATTATTATAGCGGCCGCTGCTAGCAGCGGCCTTAAAAATTAAGGAATCCGCCTGGAGTCCTGGACCCTGTTGGTGGTGGCGGAGAAGGCAGTCAAGCGGCCTGCAGGCAGAGATGCTGTGTGGGGAGCGACTTAGTCTTGGGGCAGGAAGTCACACGGCGTGCAGGCAGAGATGCTGTGTGTGGGGACTGACTTAGTCTTCGGGCAGGCCTGACCGTGCTTTGCAGACCACGTGGTCAGATGGTCCCTTGACCCAACGCTGTGTGCCAGAGATGACACCACTTGCCTTTCAACATCACGGTACAGTTTGGGTATCGCCTTTTTTGAGAAATAATTGCATATTTTCCACTGCGGTGTGTGGATTTGCTTTTGTGTGCTTCTTTCCCTCAGGTGGTCATCCCATTGCAGTTTGTGCTTTGTAATCATGTGCCTTCGTAAGGTAGTTGTCCCTATGTGGGTCTTGGTCTTTCCACGGGCGGCTCAATTTTCAGTGGCAGAGTACAGATGGCATTGCTGTCATCTGAGGCAGACACACAAAAAAATTTCCACACCGCTGAGCCCTGGGGTGATGGCACTTTGGTGGTGGCGGCCGACTGAGTGTTAAGTGGGGTGCCAGAATCAGAGCAGGAGGAGGAAGATATGTCACGCTTCCGTGCGGAAGCTGAGAAAGATGCCGTGCTCTGTGTTAAATAGTGAACTACGTCCTGACAATATTGGGGGTTGATGACACGTGCCTTCTTCTGAACACTGAACTTTGGTCGCGAGCCGCACGAAATCATGACAGCGCGACCTCGAACAGATCTGCCAGGTGGCCTGCCTCTGCCTTTTGTTTTGTCCATATTGGGGGGATGAAGTGAAAGGTATGCACTGACTAATACAATGTGCAGGCAGTCACACAGGTGCAGTTAACAGGTATGCACGGAGTGGTATATCACACTGCGTGCGCTCACGTGGGTAGGTGGGTGCACTTAAGTGAACAACAGGTAGTAGGTATATGCAGTGATGGGTATTACATGTGCACCTGTCACACACAGACAGGTAACGGACAGGTACCGGACAGGCACAGTGACACTGCGTGTGCTCACGTAGGTAAGTGGGTGCACTGAAGTGAACAACAGGTAGTAGGTATATGCAGGGATGGGTATTACATGTGCACCTGTCACACACAGACAGGTACCGGATAGGCACAGTGACACTGCGTGCGCTCACGTAGGTAGGTGGGTGCACTGAAGTGAACAACAGGTAGTAGGTATATGCAGTGATGGGCATTACATGTGCACCTGTCACACACAGACAGGTACCAGATAGGCCCAGTGACACAGCGTGCGCTCACGTAGGTAGGTGGGTGCACTGAAGTGAATACAACAGGTAGTAGGTATATGCAGTGATTGGTATTACATGTGCACCTGTCACACACAGACAGGCACAGTGACACTGACTGACAGGGCTGTATATAATGCAAGTGGGCCACACGAAAAAAAAAAATAGATCACAAGAACAAGATTAGCTCTCAAAAGAGCTGTTGAGGGGTACTTTTTTTTAGCAATAACAATCAGCCAGGAGCAAGCTAACAAGCCTACAAGAGCCTTACTAAGCATTCCCTATGAGAGTCTGCTGCAGCTATCCCTTCACTAATTACTGCAGGCACACGAGTGAGTCCACTGCCTGACGCTGCCTGCCTTTTATAAGGGGGGGGGGGGGGGGTGGTCCAGGAGGGAGTGTATCCTAACTGGCTACAATGTGCCTGCTGACTGTGATGTAGAGGGTCAAAGTTGACCCTCATGATGCACTATGGGGGCAAACCGAACTTCCGGAAAAGTTCCCCGTTCACCGCGATCACGAACCACGGAAGTTCGCCAGAAACCCTTCGCCGGCGAACCATTCGGGCCATCTCTAATGGCTATAGAAGGGGTTAGATTGTGAGGCCCTCTGAGGGACAGCTAGTGACAAGACCATCTGCTGTGGCAGATTTCAGCGCTATATACTGGTAAATGATAAATATTTAGTTTCACATAAGCAGGAAATCACACCCATAATGCATCATGGCGATATAAAATACATTTAGGGCTCGTTCACACTAGAGGCGCTTTGCAATTTTTTTTTAAGCGTTGGCGATTTTTCAAAATCGCCCTGAAAGCGATTGTGCACTGATTCTCTATGAGAGAGCTCTCATCTGAGCGTTGCATGTACCATTTTAGAGGCGATTTTGCCTCAATGGAAGGTATAGGAAAAACGCAAAACACTTACAAAATCGCTTTGTGCAGCGATTGCGTGAGCGTTTTAAAGAATAAATACATTTCATTTATTATTTTCCGTGTCAAAGAGTTGAAAACCAACCAATCAAATCCAGCATTGGCTTCATTGGCATATTTGCATAGCATGTCTGTAGTCACATTTGCATTACAGTCTAATGCTGGGCATACACGGTGCGATAATGTGCCGGTATCGAACAAGCGGGTCGATGCTGGCGCGTCCCCGCGTTGGCTCGTGGATCGATTCCCCCTCGTCCCCGCGGGCACTTCCTTATCAGCGCTTTGTTTTTGCCCATTGTCCGCCCATGGGGATCGAGCCGGGAATCGATCCACGCGGTGATTGGAGACGTCGGAAATTATCAATCGAGCCATCAGCGGCTCGATTGATAAGAAAATACACCGCCGTGTATGCCCAGCATAAGGCTAGGTTTACAGTGGGCATTACATTGCGTTCCCTGTAACAGTTATACTGCACCTGCCGCGCTGTGTGAACATCACATAGGTGGTGCATTGCGGCAAGACGCGTTACATCGCAGTCATTACATCACACCGCTATGTACCACTGCACTGTAAATGCCTATAGCCAATTTGTTTTGTAGAAGTTAATTATTTCCCTTGTAGGAATAGTCAACAAAATGCAAATAACTCCGAGTTGATAGAGTATTATGCAAAGTAGTGATGGGTCGTTCGCGAACGAGCCGGCTCTAAGAGCCAGCTCTTTGCTGTGAACGACAAGAGACGGCTCTCAGTTTTGAAAGAGCCGATGCCTCAGCCGCCCCACACAGCTCTGCTTTGCTGTGTAATAAAGGGCGCTGAGGCATGCTGGGAGATGTAGTCCTCCTCTCGCAGCTTGTAGGAGTGTATGGGGCGGAGCAGAGCAGTAGCAGGAGGGATTGCACCAGTCAGAGATGCAGTCTGGAGTTGTCATGGAGATGGGGCAGGGCTTTTACTCCGATTCTGAGTGGTGTCTAGTGATATTTAATTCAGAACCGTAAGAGCCGGCTCTTTAATGGGAGCCGATTCAGAAGAGCCGATTCTCCGAGAAGAGCCAGAATTCCCATCACTAATGCAAAGTTCTCACCCAGGTGCCATTTGATTGGTCTATTTTCAAGCTGCATGAATTCGTACAAATATGTACAAAATGAGCATAATCTTGCTGTTTACGAGGAGACACATGCAAACAGGGGAAAATGTACAAACCCCATGCAGATAGTGTCCTGCCTGAGATTGAAACCTGTGACTCCAGCGCCTGCAAGGTGAGCCTGCTAGCCACTACACCACTATAATGTGCAGCATCATTATTCAAATGGTCACTTTCAGTGGCATAGCTAAGAAGCGTTGGGCCCTTGTGCAAGTTTAACATTGGGCCCCCCAAGCATTCTATATGTAACAATTCATATGGCGCAACAAAACCTGCAAAGGACTTTCACAGTATAAGAAGTGTAAATAGTGGAGAGGAACAGTTTGTTGTTTATGATTAACACTATTCAAAACATCTATAGACGTGATCATTACCAGCATAGCACCATTGAAAAGTTAATACTGCAGTTGAGAGAGCGCCCCTAGTGGGCCCCTCTGGTCTAAGTGCCAATGCTGCCCATGTTGCGATTATTTTCTGGTGTTATGCTGCCCACGTTGCGATTATTTTCTGCTAAAATGCTGCCCACATTGTGATTATTTTCTGCTAAAATGCTGCACACATTGCGATTATTTTCTGGTTAAATGCTGCCCACATTGTGATTATACTCTGGTGTTATGCTGCCCAAATTGCGATTATTTTCTGCTGAAATGCTGCACACATTGCGATTATTTTCTGCTGAAATGCTGCCCTCGTGATTATTTTCTGCTGAAATGCTGCCCACATTGCGATTATTCTCTGCTGAAGTGCTGCCCACATGGCGATTATGTTCTGCTGAAATGCTGCCCACATTGTGATTTTTCTCTGCTTAAATGCTGCCCACATGGCGATTATTTTCTGCTAAAATGCTGCCCACATTACGATTATTTTCTGCTGAAATGCTGCCCACATTGCGATTATTTTTTTGCTGAAATGCTGCCCACATTGCGATTATTCTATGCTGAAATGCTGCCCACATTGTGATTATTTTTTTATGAAATACTGCCCACATTGTGATTATTTTCTGCTGAAATGCTGCCCACATTGTGATTATTCTCTGCTGAAATGCTGCCCACATTGCGATTATTTGCTGGTGTTATTTTGCCCACATTGCGATTATTCTCTGCTGAAATGCTGCCCACTGTACGATTATTTTCTGGTGAAATGCTGCCCACGTTGTGATTATTTTCTAGTGTTATGCTGCCCACGTTGCGATTATTTTCTGCTAAAATGCTGCACACATTGCAATTATTTTCTGGTGTTATGCTGCCCACTGTACTATTATTTTCTGCTGAAATGCTGCCAACGTTGTGATTATTTTCTGGTGAAATGCTACACACATTGCGATTAATTTTTGGTGAAACATTGCTGCATTAAGATTATTTTATGGCGAAACGCTGCCCCATTACATTATTTTATAGTGAATCGCTGCCCCATTACGATTATTTGGCACCTATGGGGGGGGGGGTTCATCCAAATTTTTGCAAGGGGGCCCAGTGATTTCTAGTTACGCCCCTGACTACTACCTAAACTGGGGATTCCTATAGACGTGGCTATCTATACTGGGGACACCTATAGTATGTCTACATTGGGGACACCTATAGACCTGGCTACTTTATACTGTACTTATACTAATTATTTATATAGCGCCAACATATTACGCAGCGCTGTACAGTGTATGTATTGCCTTGTCACTAACTGTCCCACAGAAGGGCTCACAATCTAATCCCTACCATAGTCATATGTGTATGTATGTTTCGTAGTCTTGGGCCAAGTTTTAGGGGGAAGCCAATTAACTTATCTGTATCATATGTTATTGGGATGTGGGAGGAAACCAAAGTGTCTGAAGGAAACCCACACAGACACGGGGAGAACATACAAACTCCTTGCAGATGTTGACCTGGCTGGGATTTGAACCGGGAACCCAGCGCTGCAAGGCGAGAGCGCTAACCACTATGCCACCATGCTGCCATATTATTGTACTATATTGTACTGCCATCTTCAGCAGTACTTCAAGGAGTACGTAGTCATGTCACTGAGTATCCTCTGAGGAGCTTACAATATAATCCTGCCATAGTCTAATGTCCTACCATATTATTATGTATTTATATAGCACTGGCATCTTCTGCAGCACTTCGCAGAGAACATAGTCATGTTACTGACTTTTCTCAGGGGATCTCACAATCTAATACCTACCACTATTTTGTGCGAGAGAACACTGGCTAATGTGTGTGTGTTTTTTTTTTTTTGGGGGGGGGGGGGGGGGTCGGGAACATTTCCTATTTGCTTTTTTAGGGTCACTTTACTCATACCTGGGGAGAAAACATGGCCCCACCGACTTTGGGCTGCACTCTTACTAGGAAATTGTAATTGGTCATACCCACTGTATGTTATGGACATGCCCACTTCATTCTGTGGCCACACCCATTTTTCACCGCCAACGTCCTCCGGTTGGGGGGCTGGATTGGAGCCGGGTTTTAGCGCCATAGGTTTGGGGTGCCTAGGGGAGCCCAAACCCTAAATACAGCCCTGCATCACCTATTGCTACACCTCTGGTGTAGGACAACTGTATTGAGATACCAGATGCCTGGCAGCCCTCCTGGTCTATGTGGCTGCAGTAGTGTTTGAATCACACCAGAGTCACGCATGGGGCTAATCTAGTCAGATTTGACAATAATGTCAGCAGAAACACCCAATCTGCATATGTTTGATCAGGATCTATGGCTAAAAGCATTAGAGGCAGAGGATCAGCAGGATAGCCAGGCAACTGGTATTGTGAAAAATGAAATACATATGGCAGCCTCCATGTCACTCTTGTTACATTTGTCCTTTAAAATACTTTTTCTGTCAAAAAATCGGGAAAATTTGACTTGCTCATACTTTTATGTTTCTTATGTATGTATGTACTCTGTTAATTTATTCTAAAGCCCTGTCTGCCCTAATCTATTTGATACCATTGTGGGTAAACTGAGGTATGTGTCCCACCACTATACAAAAATAATAAATAATAGCTTGCTGAGATACGTTTCTTGTGACTGTCATGAAGTAACGTTTTGCACACTATAGGAAACACAAGAGCCTGTCTGCAAATGATGATGACCGCAGACTGCAGTTCCCTTATTTCGCCACAAGATGGTGATCATTCCTATAGACTAAATGGAACTCGCCGACAGGAAGTGGGAAGAAGCAGAAGGAAGACATTGTTGGCACTGCAGCAGGGAAGGTAACAATATTATCATTATATATTTAAATTCTAATAATAATTATATTTAATTATCATTTATATTTTTGCCTGCTAACCCTACTATGTCTCCCTATCACTCTGGGGAAGGCCTCTCAGGAGGTTACCTCTGATTGTTATCCTCCACATCAGTCAGAGAAATTCCCAGCCTTCATCCCAGTCCTGCATCTCACATGTCTCTGGATGGGGCTTTTCAGTTATTCAGCTACCCTTGATAAGGCTGTATTAGAGCATCTTTCCATAGTCCTTCCATGAGGGCCACCTGAACAGTCATCTCTTCAGGGACCAGGCTGCAGAGATTTGCTTGATAAGACTTATAGCACTGACTAGCCTGTTAAGGTGGCCATACATTAATGTGTGGGCAGATCAACCATTGGTCAAATCTGATCAGAGCGGGATCTGTTGTCTGCCCATACGCAGCAGACTGGTTGCTGATAGATTTGTGCCACCATGATCTGCCTGTCCCCCAAGAATAAAAATGTCCCCCAAGAATAAAAATGTCCCCCACAGTGCTTGTGCTCCCTAAAATCTCACCTGTTGGCCGGGGCAATTCCTGGCCTCCTCTACTGTCAGTTCTGTGTCTGGGTTTACCGCGAGAGCCTGTCCACATGGCATCAGCCGTGTGTGTGACATCATGCATGGGCGGGTATGTCAATCATCAAATGCAGTTACCACAGTGCACCTGACAGAGTTCTTGTGACAAAGCATTTCCAGCATGTCCAATCAATCCTTGAGGCCTGGAACCCACTACAAAAAGCTATTGCTAATCGCAATCGCTAGCGTTTTGTATGAGCGGTTTGTAAGCGATATCCTGAGCGTTTAAGGGAGCGATTTTAAAAAAGTGTATCAATTTGCCAGCGGTTGTGTAGCGATTAGCGTTTTAAAGTCTGATTGGTCCTTTCTATTAATTTTTATTTTGTTACAGTGTACATGAACTTCAAAACGCTAGCAAAATCACTCCGTGCAAGTTTTGATGAGCGTTTACACCGGCGATTATATACTTTACACTGAAGCGCAAATGCTAACAAAATGCTGCATGTCCTGCATTTGCTAATCGCAATCGCTTCTGTGGAATTTGCACCTTCCATTTACATTGGCAGAGCATTTAGGGAAATCGCTAGCGATTTCTCACTCTCCCTAAACGCTCAAAAAATCGCTTTAGTGCAGGGGTCAGGAACCTTTTTAGCTGAGAGAGCCATAAACACCACATATTTTAAAATGTATTTCCCTGAGAGCCATACAATATGATTCAAACTGGGACAGCGCATGCACAGCAGAGGGCTCACGTCTCTGTTACTATGGTGATGTGTATACAGTTGAACCGCCGGGCAGCGGAAGTGTCAGATGCATCTTCAGCTTCTCTTGGGTTTCAGCGACATCAGCAATTTCCTCGAGAGCCAGACAGTAGGAATACTGACTAACCGGTTGTACAATGAGCTAGCTGACTTGGGGGTTGATTCACTTTGTAGGACGAGATCCCTGCACTTAGGCCCAAAAGGCTGCCTGTAAGGTGACAGGCAGCCTATTTGGCCAATAAAAGTGCTGGGATCTCATCCTACAAAGTCACTGGACCTGAGAGGGTCCAGAGTGGGACAATTGGAGCAGCTGTTAGTTTTGGGGGGAGTGTGAGTAAGTTAGTAGTGCATGCTACAGCAGTACCGTGCCTACTTTGAAAATTTTAATTGCGCTGCCACAATAAGCTGAGCTGCTTGAGCAGTGTAGCTTAGTGAATCACCCCCCACTGATTTGTCTGTGAGCCAGATGTACCCATCAAAAGAGCCACATCTGGCTCCCGAGCCATAGGTTCCCTACCCCTACTCTAGTGGGTTCCAGTGTGATTCTGGCCTGAAAGGAATCTAATCAGATTGGGCTGACATGTTGCAGCACCAATTTTCCCCGTTTGATAAATTCTAATTGGAAGGTTGATTGGCCTGAAAAATTGCCTGATGTATGGCCACCTTTAGTAGCCACCCCACTCCAAGTATCTTAAAGGACACCTGAAGTGAGAGGAATGTGGAGGATGCCATATTTATTTCCTTTTAAACAATACCAGTTGCCTGGCTGGACTGCTGATCTATTAGACTGCAATATTGCCTGAAAAACACACCAGATACAAGCATGCAGCTAATCTTGCAGATCTGCCAATAATGTCAGTAACCCCTGATCTGCTGTATGCTTGTTCAGGTTCTATGGATTCAAGTATTAGAGGCAGAGGATCAGCCGGGCAGCCAGGCAACTGGTATTAAAACACGTCCGATTCCGTACAGACCCCTATACGATTGGCTCTCTACACCATACATGCTAGATAGAATGATATCGAATTAAATGGTCATTTTCTAATTTATATCAAACTATATAGGGAGCCAGATATTGCAAGTACAAAATGTATTAATTCATTATAAATTCAAAAATATATTAGCCGCAACACACATTAAAATCAATTAAAACTCTTCTGATATAGCTCAACTGCAATGGGTTTGAACCCGGAAATTATAGGTGCACCTATAGATCACAGGTTACCGGTATATATTGCTTTGGTGATAATTTCTTCAGGCCCCTTTAAGGCACAGGTACTCCCATTACGTTGGCTATATTAGGCCACCAGGATTTAATCTTCAGCCCAACCCGTGTGCCATTACAGCACGCCTCTTTCATAATGAAGTACGCTCTCATTACGTACATGGGTATATATGCACAACCTCGCAGCCTCAGCATCAACCAGACAGTATTCTAAGACTGACCAATCTGCAATGCATCCCCTTTTCACCACATGTAAACTATTTTTGCCAGAGCATGGCTCGATTGAAAGCACTTGTGGGAGGCAGCAACCGGCCAAGCCGGTACTCACGTATCCTACCTGTTGGGTCCGTTGGACTGAAGGCCCTTCGGTTGTTCCATGCGGATGCGACCATTCAAATTTCACGCTATTCAGCGCCGTCCGGGCGCATAGGCTGGATAAGGAAGAGAGCGGAGGCACGGGAGGACCAGCGTGGTGACGCTCGCCCACGTGACGCGTTTCGCCCAATCGGCTTCTTCAGACGTGATGACGCATATACGCCTGCTCAGCGCTTTTATACAGGTGCAGGCGTATATACGTATTTTTGTACGCATAACGTATCGCAACTAAGAGCTGCTGAGAGTGCCATCTTGTGGACCTTTTTCAGAATGCAGACCATGTTACTTCATAAGAATACTTTCAAGTTCATGTCACTATTTAAAGAGACTCCGTAACAAAAATTGCATCCTGTTTTTTATCATCCTACAAGTTCCAAAAGCTATTCTAATGTGTACTGGCTTACTGCAGCACTTTATACTATCACTGTCTCTGTAATAAATCAATGTATCTTTCCCCTGTCAGACTTGTCGGCCTGTGTCTGGAAGGCTGCCAAGTTCTTCAGTGTTGTGGTTCTGCTATGAACTCCCCCTTCCAGGCCCCTCTATGCACACTGCCTGTGTATTATTTAGATTAGGGCAGCTTCTCTCTTCTCTCTCTTATCTTTTACAAGCTGGATAAATCGTCCTCTGAGCTGGCTGGGCTTTCACATACTGAGGAAATTCAGACAAGGGCAAAGCTGTTTGCAGGAAGAAAAGAGCAGCCTGAAACTTCAGTGCATGAGAGATGCAGGGGGAAAGAAACACACAAATGATCTCTTGAGATTCAAAAGGAATGCTGTATACAGCCTGCTTGTGTATGGATGTATTTTCTATGTGTGGACATACTGTACATCAACCTACTTCCTGTTTTGGTGGCCATTTTGTTTGTTTATAAACAAACTTTTTAAACTGTTTTTAACCACTTTTAATGCGGCGAGGAGCGGCAAAATTGTGACAGAGGGTAATAGGAGATGTCCCCTAACGCACTGGTATGTTTACTTTTGTGCGATTTTAACAATACAGATTCTCTTTAAGCCATATGGCTGCATTGCATTGCATTTATATATCCATAGGGATTCTTTTTTCAAAAGCTGCTCATCAAAGTCGCCCCTTCTAGGGCTAATGTTCAACTTATATATACCCATGGCACTTAAATATTTTGGGTCAGAATTGTGGACATTTTTAAAATGCATAGCCACTGGACTTTTTTCATATTCGGCCTTGATATTGTTAACATGCTTTTGTATTCTGGCTCTTAACGGTCTATATGTCTTACCTATGTAAATTTTATTACATGTGCATTGTAACTGGGATATCACTTTTTCAGTGGCACAATCTATGTAATCCCTAATCTTAAAGGAGAAGGTCTCTCCCTTCCGCATGTAGGGGCACATCAAACAATCGCAACAGCGAAACATTCCTTTTCCTTTTCTTTTGACTATGCCTGTTTTCTCTTTAGCACAAATTTCACTTCTAACCAAGATATCAAGATATCTGATGGATTTCTACCCCTTCTAGCAGCCATATGAGGATATACCGTACATACGCTGTATGGAAATTCTGCCTTTATTGAGACACAAGGAATCCCTTTAGTCCAGCTCAACTCATCACTAGTATTAATACCAAATGGTCAAAATTGCTTACCTTCACTCAGAGCACACAATTTCCTCCCATCACTCTCCATCCTAACCTTCATTCTGAGCACACAGTCCCCACCCATCACTCTCCATCCTAACCTTCATTCTGAGCACACAATCCGCGCTCCTCACTCTCTATCCTAACCTTCATTCTGAGCACACAATCCCCGCCCCTCACTTTCCATCCTAACCTTCATTCTGAGTGCACAGTCCCCGCCCCTCACTCTCCATCCTAACTTTCATTCTGAGCACACAATCCCCCCCCCCCCCCAAATCTCCATCCCAACCTTCATTCTGAGCACACAGTCCCCACCCATCACTCTCCATCCTAACCTTCATTCTGAGCACACAATCCCTGCCCCTCACTCTCCATCCTAACCTTCATTCTGAGCACACAATCCCCGCCCCTCACTCTCCATCCTAACCTTCATTCTGAGCACACAATCCCTGCCCCTCACTCTCCATCCTAACCTTCATTCTGAGCACACAATCCCCGCCCCTCACTCTCCATCCTAACCTTCATTCTGATCATACAATCCCCGCCCATCACTCTCTATCCTAACCTTCATTCTGAGCACACAATCCCTGCCCCTCACTCTCCATCCTAACTTTCATTCTGAGCACACAATCCCCGCCCCTCACTCTCCATCCTAACCTTCATTCTGAGCACAAAATCCCCGCCCCTCACTCTCCATCCTAACCTTCATTCTGAGCACACAGTCCCCGCCCCTCACTCTCCATCCTAACCTTCATTCTGAGCACACAGTCCCCACCCATCACTCTCCATCCTAACCTTCATTCTGAGCACACAATCCCCGCCCCTCACTCTCCATCCTAACCTTCATTCTGAGCACACAGTCCCCACCCATCACTCTCCATCCTAACCTTCATTCTGAGCACACAATCCCCGCCCCTCACTCTCCATCCTAACCTTCATTCTGAGCACACAATCCCCGCCCCTCACTCTCCATCCTAACCTTCACTCTGAGCACACAATCCCCGCCCCTCACTCTCCATCCTAACCTTCATTCTGAGCACACAATCCCCGCCCCTCACTCTCCATCCTAACCTTCATTCTGAGCACACAGTCCCCACCCATCACTCTCCATCCTAACCTTCATTCTGAGCACACCATCCCCGCCCCTCACTCTCCATCCTAACCTTCATTCTGAGCACACAATCCCCGCCCCTCACTCTCCATCCTAACCTTCATTCTGAGCACACAATCCCCGCCCCTCACTCTCCATCCTAACCTTCATTCTGAGCACACAATCCCCGCCCCTCACTCTCCATCCTAACCTTCACTCTGAGCACACAATCCCCGCCCCTCACTTTCCATCCTAACCTTCATTCTGAGCACACAATCCCCGCCCCTCACTCTCCATCCTAACCTTCATTCTGAGCACACAATCCCCGCCCCTCACTCTCCATCCTAACCTTCACTCTGAGCACACAATCCCCGCCCCTCACTCTCCATCCTAACCTTCATTCTGAGCACACAATCCCCGCCCCTCACTCTCCATCCTAACCTTCATTCTGAGCACACAGTCCCCACCCATCACTCTCCATCCTAACCTTCATTCTGAGCACACAATCCGCGCTCCTCACTCTCTATCCTAACCTTCATTCTGAGCACACAATCCCCGCCCCTCACTTTCCATCCTAACCTTCATTCTGAGCGCACAGTCCCCGCCCCTCACTCTCCATCCTAACTTTCATTCTGAGCACACAATCCCCGCCCCTCACTCTCCATCCTAACCTTCATTCTGAGCACACAGTCCCCACCCATCACTCTCCATCCTAACCTTCATTCTGAGCACACAATCCCAGCCCCTCACTCTCCATCCTAACTTTCATTCTGAGCACACAATCCCCCCCCATCACTCTCTATCCTAACCTTCATTCTGAGCACACAGTCCCCACCCATCACTCTCTATCCTAACCTTCATTCTGAGCACACAGTCCCCACCCATCACTCTCCATCCTAACCTTCATTCTGAGCACACCATCCCCGCCCCTCACTCTCCATCCTAACCTTCATTCTGAGCACACAATCCCCGCCCCTCACTCTCCATCCTAACCTTCATTCTGAGCACACAATCCCCGCCCCTCACTCTCCATCCTAACCTTCATTCTGAGCACACAATCCCCGCCCTTCACTCTCCATCCTAACCTTCACTCTGAGCACACAATCCCCGCCCCTCACTCTCCATCCTAACCTTCATTCTGAGCACACAATCCCCGCCCCTCACTCTCCATCCTAACCTTCATTCTGAGCACACAATCCCCGCCCCTCACTCTCCATCCTAACCTTCATTCTGAGCACACAATCCCCGCCCCTCACTCTCCATCCTAACCTTCATTCTGAGCACACAATCCCCGCCCCTCACTCTCCATCCTAACCTTCACTCTGAGCACACAATCCCCGCCCCTCACTCTCCATCCTAACCTTCATTCTGAGCACACAATCCCCGCCCCTCACTCTCCATCCTAACCTTCATTCTGAGCACACAGTCCCCACCCATCACTCTCCATCCTAACCTTCATTCTGAGCACACAATCCGCGCTCCTCACTCTCTATCCTAACCTTCATTCTGAGCACACAATCCCCGCCCCTCACTTTCCATCCTAACCTTCATTCTGAGCGCACAGTCCCCGCCCCTCACTCTCCATCCTAACTTTCATTCTGAGCACACAATCCCCGCCCCTCACTCTCCATCCTAACCTTCATTCTGAGCACACAGTCCCCACCCATCACTCTCCATCCTAACCTTCATTCTGAGCACACAATCCCAGCCCCTCACTCTCCATCCTAACTTTCATTCTGAGCACACAATCCCCCCCCATCACTCTCTATCCTAACCTTCATTCTGAGCACACAGTCCCCACCCATCACTCTCTATCCTAACCTTCATTCTGAGCACACAGTCCCCACCCATCACTCTCCATCCTAGCCTTCATTCTGAGCACACCATCCCCGCCCCTCACTCTCCATCCTAACCTTCATTCTGAGCACACAATCCCCGCCCCTCACTCTCCATCCTAACCTTCATTCTGAGCACACAATCCCCGCCCCTCACTCTCCATCCTAACCTTCATTCTGAGCACACAATCCCCGCCCCTCACTCTCCATCCTAACCTTCATTCTGAGCACACAATCCCCGCCCCTCACTCTCCATCCTAACCTTCACTCTGAGCACACAATCCCCGCCCCTCACTCTCCATCCTAACCTTCATTCTGAGCACACAATCCCCGCCCCTCACTCTCCATCCTAACCTTCATTCTGAGCACACAGTCCCCACCCATCACTCTCCATCCTAACCTTAATTCTGAGCACACAATCCGCGCTCCTCACTCTCTATCCTAACCTTCATTCTGAGCACACAATCCCCGCCCCTCACTTTCCATCCTAACCTTCATTCTGAGCGCACAGTCCCCGCCCCTCACTCTCCATCCTAACTTTCATTCTGAGCACACAATCCCCACCCCTCACTCTCCATCCTAACCTTTATTCTGAGCACACAGTCCCCACCCATCACTCTCCATCCTAACCTTCATTCTGAGCACACAATCCCAGCCCCTCACTCTCCATCCTAACTTTCATTCTGAGCACACAATCCCCCCCCATCACTCTCTATCCTAACCTTCATTCTGAGCACACAGTCCCCACCCATCACTCTCTATCCTAACCTTCATTCTGAGCACACAGTCCCCACCCATCACTCTCCATCCTAACCTTCATTCTGAGCACACAATCCCCGCCCCTCACTCTCCATCCTAACCTTCATTCTGAGCACACAATCCCCACCCATCACTCTCCATCCTAACCTTCATTCTGAGCACACAATCCCCGCCCCTCACTCTTCATCTTAACCTTCATTTTGAGCACACAGTCCCCACCCATCACTCTCCATCCTAACCTTCATTCTGAGCACACAATCCCCGCCCCCATCACTCTCCATCCTAACCTTCATTCTGAGCGCACAGTCCCCGCCCCTCACTCTCCATCCTAACCTCCATTCTGATCACACAATCCCCGCCCCTCACTCTCCACCCTAACCTCCATTCTGATCACACAATCCCATAGTGTGTCCGAGCTTCTCAGCATCCCCCATAATGTGTTCCAGCTTCTCAAGGTCTCCCAAAGTGCATATCAGTTTATCACATCTACCATAAGACTTACAGACTATGGTGTCATAGTGTGTCTGATCTGAAAACCTGTACAAGGGCCATATATAAACAGAAAGTACTGACAACTCCTAACTGTAGATTCATTTAGATTATATTTTTAGATTTAGATTATGATTTTGATGGTCTCTTTGCCTCCATTGTGTCTCATAATTTCTTGCATTGCAGGTGGAGGGGGAGTATCTGGTAGGACATAAGGGTCAGAAGGAGAACATTGTGATGGAAGATCAGAAGATCCCTCCCCATGATCAGGTAGAAACACGATTGATAATTAGTATTGTTTATGGTCTGATGTAAACATTAGCTGTTTTGTTACTATTATTATTTATTCTTTATATTTTCAGGCTGAAAGCCTGGCTGATTTCAAAATCATCATTAAAGAAGAGATAAAAGATGAGGATGAGGAAGTGGACATAAACACATGGAAGTCTTCAGAAGGACACAAGAAGATCCACAAGGACAGCATGAGGGAGAATCGGACGCCCCTCACAGCACCAGGTAAGAGGAGATGTTTATTTCTAGTACAGGAGAGAGACATATGGAGGATCCACCTAGACACCCCCCCCCATCATCTGTTATACACATAGACACAATGTATTCAGTCAGTGTACGTGTTTCCTACAGATGAATCCACTAGCAGAAGTCCTCCAGAGACATGTACAGGTCCTCTTTATTCCCGGAATTGTCCACAGGAAGGTCACACCACCCCTCACCATCATCAGGTAGGTGGAACTAAGATTCTGTATCTCCTAAGTACCTGCAAACACAAGGAAAGGCAATGCTTACTCACCAAGCTGCACCTGCTCTTTAAATAGACTGCAGGGTAAAGCCAGTCAGTAAATGTGCCCATACCTGCAGTACTGAATCTGGCATGGTTTAAACCGATTACACTACCTCCTCTATATAAGGAGACCTTCAGGTTCACATAGTAATGTGGTAGCAGGGGTGGTGTGGGCAGCCAGTCCCCAGGCCCACTTATTATACAGTACCTGCAAAGTTTATGACATTTTTATTCTTTAAAGTTGACCCAGTGTGTGCTTGTGGACATTTCAGGAATGCTATTTTCCTTTGTATTGTAGAGTATGAACAATGAGCTGACGTGTTTGAGAATAAAAGTTGAAGAGGAAGAAGAGACACCTGTGAAGGAGGATGAGGAATCTATGGAGGAAGGTGACACGATGGGGACAGTTAAACAGGAGAAATCAGCTCTGGATATTGACTCTGGTAAGCCATAATCACCACTGCAGAAAAGATTGACTATAATGTATTATTATTACTAACAGGAGGTGGAGGTATAGAAAGTGTTGGGAGGATCACTAGATTTTCTCATCATGCGTTATTATTGGAC
Source organism: Hyperolius riggenbachi (assembly GCF_040937935.1). Lineage (NCBI taxonomy): Eukaryota > Metazoa > Chordata > Amphibia > Anura > Hyperoliidae > Hyperolius > Hyperolius riggenbachi. Next base: position 236,891,590 of record NC_090655.1, read on the forward strand.
TGGATTTACTTGTTTGAACAGTAATATGGATTCACCTTTTATTTGAACATTCAGATTGAAAGGGTCTTCATGTTCTCATGAGATTGCCATTTATAGACTATTTTCCTTTAGTTACATAGATATCTATACACATGTTCACCCAGTTTATTTATTTATTTAAGTATTTATATAGTGCCAACATATTCCGCAGTGCTGTACAGAGTATATATTGTCTTGTCACTAACTGTCCCTCAGAGGGGCTCACAATCTAGTCCTTACCATAGTCATATGTCTATGTATGTATCATGTAGTGCAGGGGTGCCCACACTTTTTCAGCTCGCAAGCTACTTTTAAATTTTCAGAGTTCTGGAGATCTACCAACATTTAGGTAGCTACGTATATGTGCCTTCAGTATAGGTAGATAGGTATAGGTGCCTTCAGTATAGATAGCCAGGTATAAGTGCCTTCAGTATAGATAGCCAGGTGTAGGGGCCTTCAGTATAGGTAGCCAGGTATAGTATAGTATAGTTAGGTGCAGGTGCCTTCAGTATAGGTAGCCAGGTATAGTATAGTTAGGTGCAGGTGCCTTCAGCATAGGTAGCCAGGTATAGTATAGTTAGGTGCAGGTGCCTTCAGCATAGGTAGCCAGGTATAGTATAGTTAGGTGCAGGTGCCTTCAGTATAGGTAGCCAGGTATGGTATAGTTAGGTGCAGGTGCCTTCAGTATAGGTAGCCAGGTATAGTATAGTTAGGTGCAGGTGCCTTCAGCATAGGTAGCCAGGTATAGTATAGTTAGGTGCAGGTGCCTTCAGTATAAGTAGCCAGGTATTGTATAGTTAGGTGCAGGTGCCTTCAGTATAGATAGCCAGGTGTAGGGGCCTTCAGTATAGGTAGCCAGGTGAAGGGGCCTTCAGTATAGATAGCCAGGTGTAGGGGCATTCAGTATAGGTAGCCAGGTGTAGGGGCATTCAGTATAGGTAGCCAGGTGTAGGGGCCTTCAGTATAGATAGCCAGGTGTAGGGGCCTTCAGTATAGATAGCCAGGTATAGTATAGTTAGGTGCAGGTGCCTTCAGTATAGATAGCCAGGTGTAGGGGCCTTCAGTATAGGTAGCCAGGTGTAGGGTCCTTCAGTATAGGTAGCCAGGTGTAGGGGCCTTCAGTATAGGTAGCCAGGTGTAGGGGACTTCAGTATAGGTAGCCAGGTGTAGGGACCTTCAGTATAGATAGCCAGGTGTAGGGGCCTTCAGTATAGGTAGCCAGGTGTAGGGGCCTTCATTATAGGTAGCCAGGTATAGTATAGCCAGGTGTAGGGGCCTTCAGTATAGGTAGCCAGGTGTAGGGGCCTTCAGTATAGGTAGCCAGGTATAGTATAGTTAGGTGCCTTCAGTATAGATAGCCAGGTGTAAAGGCCTTCAGTATAGGTAGCCAGGTATAGTATAGCCAGGTGTAGAGGCCTTCAGTATAGGTAGCCAGGTGTAGGGGCCTTCAGTATAGGTAGCCAGGTATAGTATAGTTAGGTGCCTTCAGTATAGATAGCCAGGTGTAAAGGCCTTCAGTATAGGTAGCCAGGTGTAGGGGCCTTCAGTATAGGTAACCAGGTATAGTATAGTTAGGTGTAGAGGCCATCAGTATAGATAGCTAGCTACTTTTAAGTTTTCAGAGTTCTGGAGATCTACCAACATTTAGGTAGCTACGTATATGTGCCTTCAGTATAGGTAGATAGGTATAGGTGCCTTCAGTATAGATAGCCAGGTATAAGTGCCTTCAGTATAGATAGCCAGGTGTAGGGGCCTTCAGTATAGGTAGCCAGGTATAGTATAGTTAGGTGCAGGTGCCTTCAGCATAGGTAGCCAGGTATAGTATAGTTAGGTGCAGGTGCCTTCAGCATAGGCAGCCAGGTATAGTATAGTTAGGTGCAGGTGCCTTCAGCATAGGTAGCCAGGTATAGTATAGTTAGGTGCAGGTGCCTTCAGTATAGGTAGCCAGGTATGGTATAGTTAGGTGCAGGTGCCTTCAGTATAGGTAGCCAGGTATAGTATAGTTAGGTGCAGGTGCCTTCAGCATAGGTAGCCAGGTATAGTATAGTTAGGTGCAGGTGCCTTCAGTATAAGTAGCCAGGTATTGTATAGTTAGGTGCAGGTGCCTTCAGTATAGATAGCCAGGTGTAGGGGCCTTCAGTATAGGTAGCCAGGTGAAGGGGCCTTCAGTATAGATAGCCAGGTGTAGGGGCATTCAGTATAGGTAGCCAGGTGTAGGGGCATTCAGTATAGGTAGCCAGGTGTAGGGGCCTTCAGTATAGATAGCCAGGTGTAGGGGCCTTCAGTATAGATAGCCAGGTATAGTATAGTTAGGTGCAGGTGCCTTCAGTATAGATAGCCAGGTGTAGGGGCCTTCAGTATAGGTAGCCAGGTGTAGGGTCCTTCAGTATAGGTAGCCAGGTGTAGGGGCCTTCAGTATAGGTAGCCAGGTGTAGGGGACTTCAGTATAGGTAGCCAGGTGTAGGGACCTTCAGTATAGATAGCCAGGTGTAGGGGCCTTCAGTATAGGTAGCCAGGTGTAGGGGCCTTCATTATAGGTAGCCAGGTATAGTATAGCCAGGTGTAGGGGCCTTCAGTATAGGTAGCCAGGTGTAGGGGCCTTCAGTATAGGTAGCCAGGTATAGTATAGTTAGGTGCCTTCAGTATAGATAGCCAGGTGTAAAGGCCTTCAGTATAGGTAGCCAGGTATAGTATAGCCAGGTGTAGAGGCCTTCAGTATAGGTAGCCAGGTGTAGGGGCCTTCAGTATAGGTAGCCAGGTATAGTATAGTTAGGTGCCTTCAGTATAGATAGCCAGGTGTAAAGGCCTTCAGTATAGGTAGCCAGGTGTAGGGGCCTTCAGTATAGGTAACCAGGTATAGTATAGTTAGGTGTAGAGGCCTTCAGTATAGATAGCTAGGTGTAGGGGCCTTCTGTATAACTAGCCAGATACAGTGTAGTTAGGTGCAGGTGCCTTCAGTATTGATAGCTAGGTGTAGGTGTCTGGGCCACTTACCTCCCTCCAGTTCCAGTGGCGGCGTCTGGGGCTCATCTTAGTCTCCCCTCCAGGAGTGCAGATGAACAGCGGACGACTGAGGGAACGCTCCGGCGGGCACCAGGCAGCCTGCGTGGATGCAGTGCGCCCAGCGCCGCCCCCAGCAGCCATGATGTCGCGGCTTCCTTCTCTTCAGCCGCACCGCCTCGCTCTCCTCCCTTGCATTCTGATTGGCCAAATTTAATGTGACGTGGCCACCTGGCCGCGATCTACCAAACAGGCGGTCGCGATCTACCGGTAGATTGCGATCAACCTATTGGGCACCCCTGATGTAGTGTATGTATCGTAGTCTAGGGCCAATTTAAGGGGGAGCTAATTAACTTATTTGTATGTTTTTGGGAAGTGGGAGGAAACCCACACAGACATGGGGAGAACATACAAACTCCTTGCAGATGTTGACCTGGCTGGGATTCAAACCAGGGACCCAGCGCTGCAAGGCAAGAGAGCTAACCACTATGCCATTAAACGTTATTTATAAAGTGCTAATGTATTATGCAGGGCTGTACAATAGATTACATTAGATAATGTTACAAAGGGACATTCTTGCATTCAACAATGGTACACAAAATAGTGATGCAACAGTAAACAATGGTGTGCAGATTGCAATGCAAGGATAATATAGCAGACAGAGTCACTGGCCCCTATGCAGACAGAGTCACTGGCCCCTATGCAGACAGAGTCACTGGCCCCTATGCAGACAGAATCACTGGCCCCTATGCAGACAGAGTCACTGGCCCCTATGCAGACAGAGTCACTGGCCCCTATGCAGACAGAGTCACTGGCCCCTATGCAGACAGAGTCACTGGCCCCTATGCAGACAGAGTCACTGGCCCCTATGCAGACAGAGTCACTGGCCCCTATGCAGACAGAGTCACTGGCCCCTATGCAGACAGAGTCACTGGCCCCTATGCAGACAGAGTCACTGGCCCCTATGCAGACAGAGTCACTGGCCCCTATGCAGACAGAGTCACTGGCCCCTATGCAGACAGAGTCACTGGCCCCTATGCAGACAGAGTCACTGGCCCCTATGCAGACAGAGTCACTGGCCCCTATGCAGACAGAGTCACTGGCCCCTATGCAGACAGAGTCACTGGCCCCTATGCAGACAGAGTCACTGGCCCCTATGCAGACAGAGTCACTGGCCCCTATGCAGACAGAGTCACTGGCCCATATGCAGACAGAGTCACTGGCCCATATGCAGACAGTCACTGGCCCACATGCAGACAGAGTCACTGGCCCACATGCAGACAGAGTCACTGGCCCACATGCAGACAGAGTCACTGGCCCACATGCAGACAGAGTCACTGGCCCACATGCAGACAGAGTCACTGGCCCACATGCAGACAGAGTCACTGGCCCACATGCAGACAGAGTCACTGGCCCACATGCAGACAGAGTCACTGGCCCACATGCAGACAGAGTCACTGGTCCATATGCAGACAGAGTCACTGGCCCATATGTAATTCACTTTCTCCTGAGTTTTCTCCTTGATGATATGTTCACACCTTGGGCTCGATTCACAAAGCGGTGCTAACCCAGTTAGAGACTTTAGGCGTGATAACCATTGCACCACGCTGGTGAAAAGCCAGTTTAGGTGTGATAAGTTTAGGCATGATAAGTTTAGGTGTGATAAGTTCAGGCATGATAAGTTTAGATAAGTTTAGATCGCTTGCAAAGTCCCGCACGCAAAGCAGCGCCATTAAACTTTATACGAAGTGCACCAGACTTTGCTAGCGTAAAACTTTTGATCAGCTGTGCACTGCGGTGCTAACCCAGTTGGCGCTTAAACTTATCATGCCTAAACTTATCACACCTAAACTTATCATGCCTAAAGTTATCACACCTAAACTTATCACACCTAAACTTATCATGCCTAAACTGAGTTTAGGCATGATAAAGGGTTTTTTACCAGCGTGCTAACTGTTAGCACCGCTTTGTGAATCAGGCCCCTTATCAATATAAGGCATTTTGAGTCACCAACAAGCAAGAAAATACTCTAAAAAGTATTGACAGTGCTTTTTCATCTACTTTTTATAATTTTCCAATTGCAAAATGCTGAAAAGGTTTTTTAAAAAGAAAATGAAAATGTATTTTTTATAAGAAAACTCAGGAGAACAAGTTAATTGCATATGGGCCACTGAGTCCATATGATGGCGGACGAGAGCACACAAGGAGGAGGGCACTGCCAAATAGGCCTACAAGCGAAAGGGTTGGGGAGAGGGACACAAAAGGGGGTGAATGGGTAAGTCCAAAGGAGGATGATGGAGCTATAACGATGCTGGGTAAGCAATGGTGATCAGATAGGCCTTTAATGGCTGTTTGAATGAGTTGAAGGTGGGGGAGAGCCTGCTGGAAGGAGTTCCATAGAGTAAGGGATGCTCTGGAGAAGTCCTGGAGCTTCATGAGTAAGTAACTGATCCGTAGAGTGTTGGAGGAGTGGATTGTGGCGTATCTCTGGACAAGATCTGAGATGTATGAAGGGTAGGTAGGGTGGATGGATGCCAGGCAGAGCAGTTTAAGTTTAATTCCTAGGGGTGCAGGGAGACAGAGAAGGGACTTGTGAAGAGGAGAAGCTGAAGAGGAGTGGTGGAGGAGTGAATAAACCTGGCAGCTGCATTCATTACATATGGCAGGGGTGGAATCTGGTCTCAGGCAGTCCAGGAAGGAGGGCATTGCAGTAGTCCTGACAGGAGATGACCAGAGCATGGACAGTAAGTTTAGTAGTGTAAGGGTCAGGGACTAGGTAGGGATGAATTTTTGCTAGAGTTGCAGATATGGAAGAGGCAGGATCTGGAGATGTTCTGGATGTGGGGGGTGAAGGAGGGTGCTGAGTCCAGGGTCACACACAGGGTGTCCAGTGAGCCACATGGCCAGGAACTCTGTGGCTTGATCGAGGCATCAGCTTCCCACATCGAGGAGTCATAACTGTGGTTGCCCTTCAAGGCACAGAAAGCATCCAAGCCCCTTTTAAATGTACCTGCATGCTATAGCAACTTCCTGTGGTGAGACATTCTACATTTTAACCACTCTTTGGGCTTGATTCACTAAAGCGTGATAACTCAAATATCAGCCTTATCAGAGTAGCATAGTGAGCTCTATGAAATTATGCCTGCTAATTGGCAATGACGAGAGCTCCACTCGTCCTGCCCTGAGCCCCTTCAGGTTCGTAGCGCTCGCTATGCTACTTTGATAAGGCGTATTAACTTTGATAAGGTGTGATATCGTTGATGAAGTGTGTTATTTGAGTTATCGCGGTTTAGTGAATCAAGCCCTTTCTGTGAAGAACCCCTTTCTAAACAGGTGGTAAAATCTCCTTGCCATTATACATAGTTCAAATCCCCTTGTCCTTCTTAAAGCCAGGGCCTGATTTGCACCTTTTGCTGTTCGAGGCCTTTATCCTCAGCTGCCCCTGGCCAACAGCATCCCAACCCCTCCTCCCCCAAGTACAGTATAAGTAGCCAGATGCACCCCCACCTCTTCCTCCCAGTACAGTGTAGGTAGCCATACCTCCCCCACCGCAGTATAGATAGCCAAATCAGATTCCCCCCTCCCAGGTATAGGTAGCCAGATCAAGACAAGACACAAAACATTTATATTGCACTTTTCAGGCCCATCTCCAATCCTCAGTATAACATCATAGCACCAACAATGGGGAGGAGATACTGTACACCATATGAAAGGCCCATATCCATTCCTCAGTATAACATCATAGTACCAACAAATGAGGAGGAGATACTGTACACCATATGAAAGGGCCATCTCCATTCCTCAGTATAACATCATAGCACCAACAAATGAGGAGGAGATACTGTACACCATATGAAAGGTCCATCTCCATTCCTCAGTATAACATCATAGCACCAACAAATGAGGAGGAGATACTGTACACCATATGAAAGGCCCATCTCCATTCCTCAGTATAACATCATAGCACCAACAAATGGGGAGGAGATACTGTACACCATATGAAAGGCCCATCTCCATTCCTCAGTATAACATCATAGTCCCAACAAATGAGGAGGAGATACTGTACACCATATGAAATGCCCATCTTCATTCCTCTTTAGTAAACTTTGGGAAACTGATGACTGCTTGACCACCATCATAGGCTCAAACTGCAATTTTTTTTTCCCAACAGATGGACGGTATGTTGGTAACACCTCAGAGGGACCTCTTTTGTCACAGCCAGGGGATACTGCAGAAGAAAATGATGTCACACAACATCCTCCTGTCACTGCTTTGTCAGATGGAGCCTCATCAAGAGATAAAAAGACATTTTCATCTTCTGAATGTGACAATAGCTTTGCCTCTACTTCCAGGCTTGTTATAAATCGGCAGGACGGGCCTCCATTTCCATGTCCAGAGTGTGGGAAGTGTTTTTCTGAGAAGGAATGCCTTACCGTACATATGAATGTCCACACTGGTGAGAAGCCATTTTCCTGTTCAGTGTGCGGGAAGCGTTTCAAGCATAAGTTTACACTTCTTTCACACGAGGCATGTCACACGGGCGAGCGTCCCTTTAGCTGCTCCCAATGTGGGAAATGTTTCCCCTTGAAAGTTTACCTCCACAGACACCAGAAGAGTCACACGGGCGAACGTCCATTTTCCTGCTCTGATTGTGGGAAGTGTTTTGTTAAGAAAGTATCATTAATCATTCACCAGCGGAGCCACACGGGCGAGCGGCCGTTTTCATGTTCACAGTGTGGGAAAAGCTTCTTACAGAAAGAGTGCCTTGTTAAACACCAGAGAATTCACACCGGTGAGCGGCCTTTTCCCTGTCCGGAGTGTGGGAAATGTTTCATTGGTAAGGGAGATCTTTTCGTGCACCAGCGAATCCATACCAACGAGCGGCCTTTTTCATGTTCAGAGTGTGGGAAATGTTTTAATTCGAAATCTACTCTCCTTGCGCACCAGAGGATCCACACAGGAGAGCGCCCCTTTCCTTGTCTGGAGTGCGGCAAGAGTTTCTCTGCGAAAGGGATTCTTGTGTCCCACCAACGGACCCACACAGGCGAGCGCCCTTTTGCCTGTTCAGAGTGTGGGAAAAGTTTTTTGACGAAAGGCACTCTCATTTCACACTACCGCATTCACACAGGCGAGCGTCCATTCTCATGCATGGAGTGTGGAAAGGGCTTCAGTCAGAAGTCAGAGCTTACCAGACACCAGAAGACTCACATTACTGTGCGGCCTTTTTCATGCTCAGAATGTGGGAAATCCTTCTCTGATATTAAGGCTCTACATTTACATCAGCGATCCCACACCGGCGAGCATCCTTATGCCTGTTCGGTGTGCGGAAAATGTTTTTCCACAAAGGGGTCTCTTCTCCTGCACCAGCCCATTCACACAGGTGAACAGCCTTTTTCCTGTTCAGAGTGCGGGAAAGGTTTCTTTAGGAAAGGAGAATTTATCAGACATCAGAGGACTCATTCTGGTGAACGCCCTTTTTCATGTTCAGAGTGTGGGAAGGGTTTTGTAGTTAACGCGGAGCTGCTGAGACACCAGAGAATCCACACCGACGAGCGGCCTTATTCCTGTTCAGAGTGTGGGAAAAGCTTTAAGACAAAAGGAAATTTAAATTCACATCAGAAAACTCACACTCGCTGATTCAGAAGCAAAGAACATGGGAGATTTGTTATAGCCAGAAGTGCCCTGTCCTTCAGATCTATTGTGTGATAAAACTATCGAAAGAAGGTCCGCACACCACTTTAACAGGAACATTTTAATGCTCCATCACCATATACACACAATCGATCGTAAAACCGATACAGGGTCCCCTTCATCAAGGCACAGTTATGATCATATCACCAGTGTCGCTTTTATGATCGATTGTGTATATGTGGTGATGGCGCAATAAAAAGTTCTTGTTAAAGTGATTAAAGTGGTGTGCAGACCTTATTTGGATACTTGTATGGACTTTGACTTCTTGGTCCTGCACCCACCACCTCTGCTGGAGGTTGGTGTGTGATCTTTGGGATTACTATTGTATGGTAACGACCAGGGCCCATATGCAATTAGTCTTTTTTCTCCTGTGTTTTCTCCTAGGTGATAATTTTTCATCTTCTATTTAGAATAACCTTTCAGCACTTTGCAATTGAAAACGTACGAAAAAGAAGGTGGAAAAGTACTACCAAAACTATTTTAAGTATTTTTTTTGCTTGCTGGTGATTTAGAAGGCATTTTGAAGACCACTTTGAAAATATAGTATAATCTCGTTATAATAAACTCTGATATAGAAAACATTTGGGTATAATTAACTACCTCTCCAGGTCCCGGCCAATCTCCATTATAAGTCTATGGGAGCAACTCCTGGTATAGTAAACTCTGATATAATAAAACTTCTGTTATAGTAAATGTTTTTTGGCCTTACGTGATGCTGACTCTGGATATAGTAAACAGTGGGCAGTGCATGCGTCATGGCAGTGGGTGGCGCATGTGTCATATGTCAGTGTGAAAATCCTGATCGGCTGCTCTCTTCAGGCTGGTTGCGGGTGAGTTGATTCCTGATAACATTTGTGAGACAAGACGAATGGCCCCGGCGCTGGATTAGGGCTGATCGGAACAGCAGCTGAATTCCGATTTCTTCGAAATTTCGTGTACCGCATGCGAAAACCGAGTTTCGTGTTCCGAATTTTCGTGTTCCGAGTGCATTTCTATTGAATTAAATAGTGTTAACTTCTGCGGTTAATTATAAAGCCTCCGTACATGCTATCATTACCAAATTTGCCATGTTTATTAAGTAGATGAGTAGGAACATGGTAAAAAAAAAATTTGTGAAAAGAGCTTATAGTTTTTGAGCAAATCGATTTCAAAATTTCATAAGAAAAATGTTTTTTAAACTGTGTAAAATGACACTGCTGCAGAACAGGTTACTGCATTCCGAGTTCTGTATACATATTGTATACATTTCATGAAAACAGACAGCGTGGGGTCCCCCCTCCCAAGCCTCCTTAACCCCTTGTCCCCCATGCAGGCTGGGATAGCCAGAATGCGGAGTCCCGGCCACGTGGGGCTTCGCACCCTGAGCTATATCCATGGTATGGGGGGGCTCTGGAGGAGAGGGGCGGCCAACCTCCCCCTTTCCTCCAGAGCCCTTGTCCAATCCATGGACAAGGGGCTCTTCCCCACCTCCGGTGCCCCAGGAGGAGGTGGGGGCCGCCGACGTCCTGGGGGGTTCATGGTGCTATCCGGGGTTCCCCTTTAACAAGCGGACCCCGGAAGCCGCCCCCTCCCCAGGAGAAATGAGTATAGGGGTACACGGTACCCCTTACCCATTTCAGTAGAGTTAAAAAAAATAAATAAAAACACGACAACAAAAAAAGTCCTTTATTGTTCTAAATTAACCAGGGATACTTACATTGCGATAATCTCACGCCAGTAACCTCAGGAGTGGTCCCACGCCAGTATCCTCTTATGACATCCCACCTCCCTCCCACACTGACGAACTCCCACCACTGAATGGTCACAGTCAGCCTCTGCATCTGTATAGCAGAGGCTGAGAACACGAAAATGTTGCCTTTAAAACAAGAAATTTCGGCAAACAGTGATGCAATCAAAATGGCCACTGGGAAATCCCCGATCGCTGGAGGCCACACTAGAGTGGCGAAACCAGTGATTTTTCACATAGATGGTGGGTCCAGGTGACCAAAGCAGGAGGTTGTCTAATCCCCTGGACCCACCCATTCATGTGAAATAACACGTATTCTGACACTCTGAGGTGGCCTCCGGGGAACGGGGATTTCCCAGCAGCCATTTTGTTTATGACACTGTTTGCCGAAAATTCTTGTTTTAGCAAACAATTTTCGTGTTTCTAGCTTATGCAATACAGATCTACAGCCTTTCATCCCCAGGAGTTCTGCAGGATCGACAGGTGCGCGGGACCTCCTAAGAGCATAGAGGGGGGCACAGCGCAGGAAGGTGGGAAAGTGGGCACAGAGCGGCGGGGAGAGGGGGAAGCCTCCCCTCCCTCACCTAGGGCCCCCCCTTGCGCACTCCCCCCCACCTCCAGAATTCCAGCCAGCCAGCGGAACGGCTTACCGAGAGCGATACCGTGTACCCCTATACTCATTTCTCCTGGGGAGGGGGCGGCTTCCGGGGTCCGCTTGTTAAAGGGGAACCCCGGATGGCACCATGAACCCCCCAGGACGTCGGCAGCCCCCACCTCCTCCATGGATTGGACAAGGGCTCTGGAGGAGAGGGGGAGGTTGGCCGCCCCTCTCCTCCAGAGTCCCCCCCATACCATGGACCATGCGGGCTGGTATAGCTCAGGGTGCGAAGCCCCACATGGCCGGGACTCCGCATTCTGGCTATTCCAGCCTGCATGGGGGACAAGGGGTTAAGGAGGCTTGGGAGGGGGGACCCCACGCTGTCTGTTTTCATGAAATGTATACAATATGTATACAGAACTCGGAATGCAGTAACCTGTTCTGCAGCAGTGTCATTTTACACAGTTTAAAAAACATTTTTCCTATGAAACTTTAAAATCGATTTTTTCAAAAACTATAAGGTCTTTTCACAATTTTTTTTTACCATGTTCCTACTCATCTGCTTAATATACATGCCAAATTTGGTGATGATAGCATGTAAGGGGGCTTTACAATTAACCATGGAATTTAGCACTATTGACTTCAATGTAAACGCGAATTCGGTACTCGGAATTGCCGAATTTTAGAGTTTCGAGAGCTTACTCGGAACTGCCAAATTCCGATGGCAAACTCGAAATTCGGAATCCGAGAGCTCAGCCCTATGCTGGATATACAGTACTGTACAAATAAGCAGCCTGGGGGAAAATGAGGAATAATGTGAACGTAACAAAAGAGAATGCAGTGTTACCACTTCCAGTTTGCAATCACTGATAAAAGTAGCATCACATTAAGGAGAGTAGAGTGCCAAGTCCCACCCACGGAGGTATCGGAGCCATTTGCATTACAGATGTGAGTGGCTTACTATGATTTGCTGCATTTTGAAGAGAGGCTTCATGATTGGCTCAAGTGTGAGCAGAAAGTTTTACAGGACACGTGAAGCAAGTTCCGCCCACAGGGGTATCGGAGACACTCACAGGAAGTGGCTGCCTTTATTTAGTGACGCCTGCAATTTTTAAAGGAATACTGTAGGGGGTCGGGGGAAAATGAGTTGAACTTACCCGGGGCTTCTAATGGTCCCCCGCAGACATCCTGTGTTGGCGCAGCCACTCACCAATACTCCGGCCCCGCCTCGGGTTCACTTCTGGAATTTCTGACTTTAAAGTCTGAAATCCACTGCGCCTGCGTTGCCGTGTCCTCGATCCCGCTGATGTCATCAAGAGCGCACAGTGCAGGCCCAGTATGGTCTGTACCTGCGCAGTACACTCCTGGTGACATCAGCGGGAGCGAGGACACGGCAATGCAGGCGCAGTGGTTTTCTGACTTTAAAGTCAGAAATTCCAGAAGTGAACTGGAGGCGGGGCCGGAGCATCGGTGAGTGGTTGCGCCAACACAGGGTGTCTGTGGGGGACCATTAGAAGCCCCAGGTAAGTTCAACTCATTTTCCCCCGACCCCCCCCCTACAGTATCCCTTTAAGGAGCTCTGGATACTGTACCAGCAATGTGTCCAGACTGGCTATGCAGCCCTAAGGTATACTTAACCTAGTAGTCCACCAAATGTGCACGTGCTTGTACTGTATCTCCAAAGGGAGGACAGAGTTGGTCCTTTACAGCAGAGAATATACCAGGGCATGCTGGACTATTTCTAATACAATTTCTGGTATAGTAAAATCCTGATATAGTAAACCACTTTTCCTGCTCCCTTGGAGTTTACAGTAATGAGAATATAGTGTATCACTTAGGAGAAAACTCAGGAGAAAAAGGGAATAGCATATGGGCTAGGCCGAATCTGGTGGTAGATAAAAGTATTTCTTTAACATGTTATTGCTCTGTGAGATGACAACACTGAAATCTCTTGGCTACAACAATCTCACCCTTGGGACTGTATAACACCTTAAGGTGCTGCAGCAACTTGGCTAAAAGCATAACTACAGCACTGTCATGTGAGCTGCAGTACGTGCGACATATAGGTCATTCCACTCATCCAACTTTGTGACTCGCACAGCCCCGCCACACTGTACAGAGATATGACTATTCATGGTTGACGAGCATGCTGCTTCCAGAATCTCCTATAATCTCCACACTGCTAAGGATCAGCTTGTATTCTCTGACCCAATAAACACCCAACCCCAGTGCCTGAAACATGTTAGATGCTTTCTTCACACTACAAACAGCTACAAACGTCTCTGACTGGCTCACAACTGAACTTCATCTCTGCTGTGCAGGGGATTATGGGAAGTCAGTGTAAGGAGAGGGTTTAAGTAGTTATAGGAGACCTGTATAAAAATGTATGTAATCATTTTTGTATGACAATATAACAGGTGAAATAAAGATTCCTGGTTCACACATACAACATGCAGACATATTATTCAACAAAATGTATTGTATGATAGCTTTATATGTGATATGGTGCTAGCGCCCCCATGTGGTAACTGGAGAGCTCTGCATTGTCTGGGGGAGCAGGAGAGATATGTGTGTGATATGGTGCCCCTGTGTGGTGACTGGAAAGCTCTGCAGTGTGTGGGGGAGGAGGACAGATATGTGCGTGATGTGGTGCCCCCGTGTGGTGACTGGAGAGCGCTGCAGTGTGTGGGGGAGGAGGACAGGTATGTGTGTGATATGGTGCCCCCGTGTGGTGACTGGAGAGCTCTGCAGTGTCGGGGGGAGCAGGACAGGTATGTGTGTGATATGGCACCCCCGTGTGGTGACTGGAGAGCTCTGCAGTGTCTGGTGCAGAAGGACAGGTATGTGTGTGATATGGTGCCCCTGTGTGGTGACTGGAGAGCTCTGCAGTGTCTGGGGGAGCAGGAGAGATATGTGTGTGATATGGCGCCCCGTGTGGTGACTGGAGAGCTCTGCAGTGTCTGGGGGAGAAGGACAGGTATGTGTGTGATATGGCGCCCCCGTGTGGTGACTGGAGAGCTCTGCAGTGTCTGGTGGAGGACAGGTATGTGTGTGATATGGCGCCCCCGTGTGGTGACTGGAGAGCTCTGCAGTGTCTGGGGGAGCAGGACAGATATGTGTGTGATATGGTGCCCCCGTGTGGTGACTAGAGAGCTCTGCAGTGTCTGCCGGAGCAGGACAGATATGTGTGTGATATGGCGCCCCGTATGGTTACTGGAGAGCTCTGCAGTGTCTGCCGGAGCAGGACAGGTATATGTGTGATGTGGTGACCCCATGTGGTAATTGAAGACCGCTGCAGTGGGTGGGGGAGCATGACAGATATGTGTGTGATGTGGTGCCCCCATGTGGGGAGCAGGACAGATATGTGTGTGATATGGTGCCCCCGTGTGGTGACTGGAGAGCTCTGCAGTGTCTGCCGGAGCAGGACAGATATATGTGTGATGTGGCGCCCCCATGTGGTAATTGAAGACCGCTGCAGTGGGTGGGGGAGCAGGACAGATATGTGTGTGATATGGCGCCCCCGTGTGGTGACTGGTGAGCTCTGCAGTGTCTGGGGGAGCAGAGCAGATGTGTGTGATGTGGCGTCCCCATGTGGTGACTGGAGAGCTCTGCAGTGTCTGGGGGAGCAGGACAGATATGTGTGAGATATGGCGCCCCCATGTGGTAACTGGAGAGCTCTGCAGTGTCTGTGGGAGCAGGAAATATATTTGTATGATGTGGCGCCCCGTGTGGTAACTGGAGAGCTCTGCAGTGTGTGGGGGAGCAGGAGAGATATGTGTGTGATATGGCGCCCCCGTGTGGTGATTGGAGAGATCTGCAGTGTGTGGGGGAGCAGGAGAGATATGTGTGTGATATGGTGCCCCCGTGTGGTAACTGGAGAGCTCTGCAGTGTGTGGGGGAGCAGGAGAGATATGTGTGTGATATGGCGCCCCCGTGTGGTGACTGGTGAGCTCTGCAGTGTCTGGGGGAGCAGGACAAATGTGTGTGATGTGGTGCCCCCATGTGGTGACTGGAGAGCTCTGCAGTGTCTGGGGGAGCAGGACAGGTGTGTGTGATATGGCGCCCCCGTGTGGTGACTGGTGAGCTCTGCAGTGCGTGGGGGAGCAGGACAGATGTGTGTGATGTGGCGGCCGGCCCCATGTGGTGATTGGAGAGATCTGCAGTGTCTGGGGGAGCAGGACAGATATGTGTGTGGTATGGAAAACTGGACACAGGTGTAGTGGTAGAAGACAAAAAGAAAGAACAACCGAGAGCCCCCAATAGTGTATTATTGTTGATATAAGGTAATCTTCAATTTGTACAGCAGATATGGTTATACTCACAAGTCTCGGTTACCGACCTCAGGCAACCACTCCAATCGCATATGGGGATATTAAGCCTGTACCCACTCAGGCTAAGAAGTCGCTCTCCGTAGAAGAAAAATAAGGGTGTACACACCCATCCTCCAGGTGGATAATGATATTTGTAGTAGTTACAGAGGCGCCAGCAGAATAAAAATTAGTAGTCTATTAAAACCAAATAAAAAATTGAGGGACCGGGGGTGGTTCCATCTCCCTAATATATATGACACAACCACCATATATGGTATCCAGAAAAATACGCCTGAGGAAGCGGGCTTGGGACCCACTAAACGTGTTGCATAATTTTATGTGGAGTACAGATTAAATATATATTTTTCTGGATACCATATATGGTGGTCGTGTCATATATATTGGGGAGACGGATCCACCCCGGTCCCCCAATTTTTTATTTGGTTGTAATAGACTACCGCCCCAAAGAGGTATGTCTGCAACCCCTGCATATGCCTGCAGTGTGCTAGGGTCAAACAACATATATATACTGTACAATGGGAGAAGAAAGAAACCCTTTAACCACTTGAGGACCCACCCTTTACCACCCCTTAAGGACCAGCGTTATTTTTTGTGATCTGTGCTGGGTGGGCTCTGCAGCCCCCAGCACAGATCAGCTGGCACACAGAGCGATCAGATCGCCCCCCTTTTTCCCCCCTATGGGGATGATGTGCAGGGGGGGTCTGATCGCTCCTCCTGTCTGGCATGTTGCGGGGGGGGGCACCTCAAAGCCCCCCTCCGCGGCGAAATTCCCCCCTCCCTCTCCTATCTGCTCATCCCCGGTGATCGGGGCTGCACAGGACGCTATCCGTCCTGTGCAGCCAGTGACAGGCTGTCCCCTGTCACATGGCGGCGATCCCCGGCCGCTGATTGGCCGGGGATCGCCGATCTGCCTTACGGCGCTGCTGCGCAGCAGCGCCGTACAATGTAAACAAAGCAGATTATTTCCGCTTGTGTTTACACTTAGCCTGCGAGCCGCGATCGGCGGCCCGCAGGCTATTCACGGAGCCCCTGTGGAAGTCACTTACTTACCAATACACCAAGATTTCAAAGATAAGTCAGGAGATGAAAAGAAAAAACAACTTATGGCTTCATTCAAAAATGGCACATGTATACATGAGGGGAACCCAGATAAGCCTAGCAAAAGGGTCAAGGCAGTTTAAGGTTTCTGCTTCAACTTCCGCTGTGCACCAGTTCTTATACCCCAAATTACGTGGTCATGATGTAATTTACTTGTCCAATAATAATGTATGTCTCTGAGGGTCTTCTTCTTTCACTCCAAGAGGGCGGAGAATTCTCACAGCCTTGCACCTGGTCTTGACTACAGCACACAATCTCTCCGGCATCCTGCTCCCATAGTTACTTTCAAGGCCTTTACTTGTGTGACTTGAATCATCCCCCGATGGGAGGTTGCAGTATCAGGCACGCCATATCTGTTTATAAATTCCTGAGAAGACAAAAAACTCACACAGTACCAGGTCTTAGCTAAAGCATGTCTACAGAGAAAGAATCTGAGACTAACTTTAAAGGGTAACTCTATTCATCTGAATCATCTGTGTTACATTAGCCTTATTAAACATTGGTGTCACCTTATATCTATTAAGTGCATATATATGAAACTTGGATTAACATACATCTATGACATTAACATACCCCCCTGTTGCACATATATATGTATAAGGTCGCAAGGGGTTTAACTACATAGACTTGAAACACTTCTTAAATAATGGAAGCTAGCAGTCGCTTTCATCGTAGCCTTGTAGCATTGCAAAATATATATATGTTTATTTAACGCCTACTGCTTCTAGTGTACTATCTTATCAGATATCAAACAATCTACACAACTGAGAAGTCAATCTTTGGGAATTTGTGCTTCCCCATAAAGCTGTCCTCCTCCTCACTGTCATTGTATTCCTCATGTTGGAATGAAAACATGGCTGCATCAGTTTTCTGCTTTATGAAACTGCCCACGTATTTCCTGGCCAGGGGTATAACACAACAAGCCAAAAAACTGAACATGAGTATCACAATAAGTATCATGGTACCAACATTTTTTAGGAAACCCTTCCAGTTTCCAAACCAGTCATTGAACCATTTTGTAAAGGAATCTGATACACCAGAGTTTCTTTTTAACTCGTCTGATAGGTCAGTCAGTTTCCTCAAAGCTTCTGTCACCCGTCCATCAGGGCCAGTTTCACTGGGAATGTAGGTACAGCAGGCCCCGCCCAGTCCCAGAAATTTGCAAACTCCTCCTGTTTCAGCAAGCATCATGTCCAGACTCATTCTGTTTTGAAATGTCATTTTGGAGTTTGGGCCTAACTCATTAACTATGCCCTGCAGAGCATCACGCGTGAAATTCACAAATCTTTGCTGATTGTAATATATGTAGTTTATCCACTCCACGTTTTTGTTAATGGTGATCTGTGGAATCAAAGACTCAAACCCTGCCCACACCGGGTTTCTGGCCTTAAATTCATCTGGAACCCCTCTGGGGACACCTATTGCATCCAAAAAGACATGTGGGTCCAGGTTACCTTTAAGTTCTCTCTTAAAGATCTTGTGGGCTTCTTTTTCAAAATCCTGGTCACTCTCTCTAAACATATGTATGGGCATAATGAGTTTGGCCAGTGCACAGTGACCTTTCCACACTGGTGGCAATCTAGGGCGTAATTTAAGATCACCGCACAACCAGTAGATATCACCAAGGGAGTGTGTCTGATGAAATAGTAGGAAAGGGTCTGCTTGCTTCATTACAGCACAGTAACCAGGGGGAAATTCACCCACATCTACTCCACCTGAATTCGTACTGTTATGACAGGTATAGTTACCCTTGTACACAGTTGTTGAGTGGTCAATTTGATCAGGGGTACCTTCCTTCAATGGGTATCAGTCTATCCACATTTTACATAGTGGATCTGTTGTGGCTGGGGTTTGACCCTTACTCCTATAGAGTGACAGAAAACATTTCTCACCCCCCTCTGGAAGGGGAAGTGGCACAGTGCCAAGGTGTGGCCTTGCTCCTGCACATACATAACAATCTGACATATTGTGTTGTTTGGCTGTGTACCTCATCCATTCAAGCCACATGTTAGTATCTGAATATCCTGTCTCCATGGCAATGGTCTCCTCAAATGTAGGGTTAGCCAGGGCCTGTACCCATGGTTCCTGATCCTCATGCTCCATGACTTTAAACTCAGGGTTTTTGTACATGTCCCTGAGCGAAAACTTCCCCAGAGGCCCCCCTGTATACCCTGGGACATGCATGCCTATCACATACGTTCCTGCATCTCCAGGGCTCGGGTTTTCTATATTCAGGGTCAGGCGCTGGGAACTATCTATTAGTTTTCCAGGCATACAGGCTCCCCCAGCTGTTGTTAAGGTCATCCTTAAACGAAGGGGCACCCCATTTCTGTCAATCCGTGTCATGGCAGGATCAGGTCTGTATCCCCAGTCAGTACCTGTGTTCCAGGCAGCTGCTTTCCAAGAACTACATTCATACCCCCAATGGTCATCAGTCACACAAATGAAAAATTGTCCTTTTTCATAAAGGCTGTAGTGCCAATTACAACGTTGCACAACCTGGCAGTAGTCAAAGGTGTAAGTCGCCACTTGTATTTGTGAAGAATTATACCAGAACACTAAGCTCTGGTGTTCTCTTGTTACAGCAACCTGTCCTCTTCGCATCAGTCCTATATTTATGGCATCCCGTTTAACCCTTGGTCGGTTGTGAGTTACATTATCAGTTTGTGGAAAGGCTGAAGGAGGTGTTTGGAAATGCTCTAGGGCTTCTAACACTATCCACAATGTCCCAATGAAAAGCATAGAAATAATGACTCCCTTTCCACTTGGAGTCTTAAAGTATCTTGTATCCAAGATTCCCATTTCTTCTCTCTTTTATATATATATATATATATATATATATATATATATATATATTTTTTTTTTTTTTAAAAGAACTCTGGGAATTAAGCGGGCCCCAACTCTCCCTAATCTAGCTCCTCAGTTATCCTGTTCAGGGCTTGTGCCCGCTTTGAATGGAGGAAAATCTCTAATATTCCCTCCACCCGCTGTGACGTTGTCTTGACTGGAGCTCAGGCAAATGTTCCTCACACTCCAGGGCCCAGGAGCCAACACCTCCCGTCACAGGATGCTGTCTATTCTGTCCCTGAACCGGGAATGGGTGCCCTTTTGCAGTGAGTTAAATGTATCCACAAACTTTTTTCGGCTATTCTGACCGCTGTGGGTGTGGCCAGCAACACCTGGTAAGGACCCTCCCACCGTGGGGTGTTCCAATGTTTTCTTTTAATAATTTTGACCCAGATCCAATCTCCTATATTTACGAGGAGATCCTCACTTACATCCGGCTCTTTTGGAGGGTTCCCCGGTACATGAGATCTTTGTTTACAGGTGCGTCTTAAGTAGTCTGCAAGTTCCCACTCCTCAGGGGGATCCCAGATTACATCAAAAGCCGGGATTCTGTAGGACCTGCCAAACACAATTTCATATGGTGACAACTTGCCTTTCACTGTTACTGTTCTCATACTTAACAATACCAAGGGTAAACACCATATCCAACTCTTCCCTGTTTCCGCCATAGCTTTAGTAAGTTTGTTTTTAATTGTATCATTTGTTCTTTCCACAGCTCCTGCTGACTGTGGGTGATAACTACAATGGTGTCTAACGTTTATGCACAAAGTAACTGTCAATTGTTTAATGATATCATTCACAAAATGGCTACCATTGTCACTGATGATTTTTTCTGGTATGCCCCATCTCGGAATAATATCTCTTGTCAGCGCTTTTGCAACTGTGAGTGCATCAGCTTTTGCAGTGGGAAAGACTTCCACCCACCCCGAGAATATATCTAGCAGCACTAGAGCATATTTCTTTCCCTCTGCAGGGTTGAGTTCAATGTAATCCAGTGCAATGGTATGAAAGGGGTAATGTGGTGTAGGTGTTTTACCAATAGGTGGCTTTAATCCCTTTCCTGTGTTGTGCTGGGCACATACAGTGCATTGTGAGACAAACTTTTTAAAAAAGGTACTTATGCCCGGACAGTAAAAATGTTTGGTGGCTATAGCCATCATACCACCCGTTGAGACATGGGTGACCCCATGTAACACAAGAGCCAATAATCTGTACAGAAGTCTGGGAAGGCATAAGGCATCATTGACACAGAGGAGGCCGCTATCATTAACTGTTGCATGTGCCCTTCCCCACTGTGCCTTTTCAGCTGCTGGTGCATTGTTCTGAAATTCCACTAAGAGATCAGTGGTGATCGCTGCAGAGGATGGAATGATGAGAGGGGAGGGGGCTGATGGCAGAGGGGGATCAGTATCAGGGAGTGAAGGGGAGGCGGCAGCTGTGGTGGGCAGAAGGGATGGGATGGCTCAGAAGTTGGGAGAGGGCGCAGCGCCGCCAATTTCGCCTCAGCATCTGCAAGATTGTTGCCACGGGTAACGTCAGAGTCATCACGCATGTGTGCCATACATTTTACCACAGCTACCTGCGAGGGCAGCAGTACACTATCAAGGAGCTGTTGCAATAAGTCTTTATGACGGACTGGTTTCCCAGCCGCAGTTAACATGCCACGGTTCTGCCACTGTGCAGCGTAGGTATGGCAAGCAGAGAACGCATACTGGCTGTCAGTGTAAACAGTGAGAACTTCACCCTCGTGCAGCGCACAGGCTCGAGTGAGTGCATGAATCTCTGCAGCTTGTGCGGAGTAGGAGATTGGTAAAGGACCAGACTCCAAAACAGCATCCAGGGTAACAACAGCATATCCCACTCTGTTCACTCCTAAGGCATCTTTGGAGGCAGAGCCATCGACAAAGACGGGCGTACTTCCAGGTATTGGTTCGGACTTCAGGTCTTCTCTGGGCAGAAAGACCTTTTGTGACTCTGTGACACAATCATGCTGGGGCTCAACACCCTCTGCAGCGGGGGTCGGGAGTAAAGTTGCTGGGTTGAGTGTGGTACAGCGTTTCACTGTAAGGTGAGGCTGACCCAGCAAAGTGGCAGTGCAATACAAGTGACGGGCAGGAGTAAGTAACGTCATTTTATCCTGCAACAAAAGAGCATGCACTGCGTGGGGAACAAGAACCTCTAGTGGATGGTAGAGGACCAGGGTGGCCGTTATGTCAACAGCCATCGCAGCAGCAATAACAGCTTGTACACAAGACGGCAAGGCCCATGCAACCTGATCCAAAGGCTTAGAATAAAAACCTAGCGGCCTCTGTTTGTCTCCCCAAGTTTGTGTCATCACAGCTGTCATGCATTTATCTTTGCAATCAACATACAGTTTAAAAACCTTCATGTAATCAGGGAAGGCTAAAACCAGGGGATCTTGCAGCGCAGACTTACACCTCTCAAATGCCATAGTCAAGTCATCTGTCCAGGTGACTTTGTCAGTCATTGCCATTGGGTCAGTGTGGATGGCATTGAACAAAGGCTTAACCAGTGCTGAGCAATGGATAAACCAGGCCCTGCAGTAGTTAAGGGTCCCAAGGAACGTCATCATGTCTTTCTTTGTCACAGGTTTTGGTATATCTTGGATAGCTCGTACCCGCGTATCCTCAATAGTACGTCCTGCACCTGAAATGAGTTGTCCTAAATATTTAACAGTGGGCTGACAGAACTGTAGTTTCTTACGTGAGGCCTTGTGGCCCTGTTCTGCTAAGAAACAGAGCAGTTGCACTGTGAGTTGCAGACACCTCTTCTCATCTGGAGCACCTATACACAAATCATCGACATAAATGAGGAGTCTGCAATCATCAGGGACAGGGAAAGATTCTAGAGACCTATTTATCTCTTGTGAAAAGATCGCCGGACTTTCACAGTACCCTTGCGGGAGTCTCGAGTACGTGTACCTTTTCCCTCTGAATTTTGTATCAGGCCCACGTCAGTGTCAGATTGTGCCCACAGCTTGTCTGGGACACCGGACAACTCATGTCAGGACGCATCTGCAAAGTCAACATTGTCAGCTTCTTCAGGTCGTTTAGTCAGGTGTATCAGCATTCCCGTGGTCTGAAGGTGGCGTGGGCAGTAAATGCCCTCACCACTTCCTTCTTTCCACTTGTTCAATAGAATCCCGGCCGTGTCCCAACGTCCCCACTGCGGTTTGTACAGTGAAGCATGAGGGGCGGAGTTCGGGACAGCAAACAGCTCATCCTGCAGGATGCCGTCGGTCTCAACACTGTCCCAGCCTGGGATTGAAACCTCATACAGAACATAACCTTCTGCATTTTCCCATAGTCCGGTAATCTCTACACAGACTTTTCTCCTCATTGGGTACTTTTGCTCATAGTCCAAATCCCTGCATCCATTTGCTATGTAATGTGTGGTGACGTGTGCCACACATACTACCTCCTGAAATGTATCAGCCGGACTGGCATCCTGCTGCATCCAGTTCAGGAGTGAATTTGGCAGAATAATACCGTACCAATGCACGTCAGGTGCTTCTGCCATAGGAGCACGATGGATCTGCAGTGACTCTGGACCGGGAGCAATAGTCAACTTCAAATCACCAATCAAGTCTCTGCCACACAGATTAATTGGGCACCTTGCAGAGATTATGAAACTGCAAAACACAGCTCTGCCTGACTTTTCATTTAAAACCTGCAACAGTTTAGTGGTTGGGGACACTTCAAACCCACCACCGGCATTGCGTGTAACAACTGTATCCAACTTTTCCCACAGGATATTTAAACCAGTCCCAAGGACAGACCTACATGCACCAGTGTCAACCAAAAACTTGATTCTAACACTCGATACAGACAAAAGGATTTCAGGCTTTTTGTGTCAGCATAATCAATCTCAATCACAATAGTGTCACGGCTCAACTCTTCCCTGCCTAGTCATGCACAAATCTACGTGGACGGGGACGTGAGACATCTCCGCTGTATGCACCCTCCTCACCCGCGCCCTGGTTGCAGGTGGGCAAGGAATAGGAGGCCTCTTCTGTCCCCGCTTCTTTTTTTTTATCAGAATTTTCTCCGCATGCCTGGCATACTCCAAAAACTCCGTCACACTGCACATACGCCATGTAATCAAATGTTTATGGATTGTCCACTGTAATTCTTCCTTTAAAGCCCTATCAATCTGTGCTTTGAGCTGTTGTTCCCATGGTGTAGTGCCATCAAGCACTGCAGGTTTCTGCAACCCACTGTATTTTTCAAAAGCATCCATGACCCGTGCTACCAGATCATCCACGCTTTCGTTTGATTTCTGGGATATCGTAGAAAGCTTGGTAAAATCTGGGGTGATCTTATAAAATGTTATCATTCGTTGGATCAATGCATCCCACCTGGTGGTTAAGGTTGTGCTATCCCAATCCAACTCCACTGGCGGGTCAGTCTCAAGTCGTCCAGGCCCCCATGCACTCCAATTACCCTCGACATTCACCCATCCAGTTCCACAGACTCTTCTCACAACTCTCTCACATTCAGTGGCAGTCAGCTTAAAACTCCGTCTCAACTCAGTCAGTTGTTTAACGCATTCAACCACATCCTCTCTCGGGCTTGGTATAGTCTTAATTGCATTCAACATGTCGTCCTCTGTCCAGGGTCTGTAAACATGTATGGTTTGCCCTGCTCCGTTTGGGAGCTCTATCATAGGCATTTGCATTACGGGTTCAGGGTTGCACTTTTCTGTAGGCATTGAAATGGCCGCCGCCGGCTGTCGCAATGTGGTGGAAGATGGATATGGTAACATGGCGGAACCCGGGAGCTGTGACATGGCTGCCATCGGGTGCATAAAGATGGCGCCTGGATTATAGGAAGGAAGTTGAGGGTGTGGAAGCAGTGAGTAAATGTTGGTATATTTCGGCGGGGTCTGAGATGGCTGTTTTTCACTATTTGCACTTACTCTCAGATCTCCCGTTGTCACAGCTAATTGATCAACCTCCTGTTTGATGCCCAAGGCTGAGGGGTTCCTGAGGTTCTTCGCCCCCGCAACTGTCTATCAGACGTTGTCACCTCAGTTTGTCTGTTAACAGGTTTGGACTTAGTGGGCTCACTGATGTTTCCTGTACTTGAGGAGCGGGCTGGATGTCCTGACTTATGGTCTGGACCCCGCTGAGTGATTTGGGATCTCTGCCTCAGCCTTTGTGCTTCTCCAGCCTCAGCTCCAGGCACATCTCCACTTTCACTCTCGCTCTCAACATCCTGCGCAGTCGCAATGTGACCATATTCACCCTCCAAATCACTCGCTTTCTTCCCAAAATAAAAAGGAGCACAGTTCCCTCTTACGCTTGTCAGCTTCATCTCGCCATTCTCTCGCCAATTGCAAACCATATTTATTCTGCAAAATCAATTTCCCTTTACTTTTCTCCTCTATAGCCTTTATCAATGCCCTGCATTGTTTCGGGTGTAAGTGGCCCGGGAATTTGAACATCTCATGCCAGACCTCGCATTTCTCCGTCAAGTGGGGGTCTTTACGGTGCACGAGAAGTTCATCATCCGTTGCACGGAGAAGTTGAGCTTTAGTTGCATTCTGCCCCATCCTGCCTGACAACTCTACTTCGGGGTACCTGTGACCTGTCTCCTATGATATGACTGCTCAACCGCCGCTGCCCCCCAGTGGACCGATACTGTGCTGGGGCCGACTTGCTGAATAGTACGCTTCACTGAATGTCGCTGTAACTCGGGCGCGCTTTGCGAGAATTACTACCCAGCCTAGCAAATCAGTGAGGATAACCACGGCTATTATCCGGCTTGCACTTGAGCCCTGAATTCAACCTGGCTGTTGTAGCCCTGGATTCAATCCGGCTTGCACTTTCGCCCTGGATTACTTTTGCCCTGTGGCTATTGCGTGGTATCCGCTGTTTCTCCTCATCCGGTCAATGAGGATCTATTCCACC
Organism: Hyperolius riggenbachi; assembly: GCF_040937935.1. Taxonomy (NCBI): domain Eukaryota; kingdom Metazoa; phylum Chordata; class Amphibia; order Anura; family Hyperoliidae; genus Hyperolius; species Hyperolius riggenbachi. Next base: position 236,916,831 of record NC_090655.1, read on the forward strand.
TCGCAGATACCACGACTGACAATTTGTAAAATTGCCAGCTTTTTTACAGATCACAGGTATACCCCAGCTAACTCAATTGTCATACAGTACTCTAATAAAATCAAATATCTACTTACTTTTTTGATGCAGCTTGATAGCTCTCAGCGTTGACAATCAATTTAATCCGCTCAATCCGTGGCCAGCCACACATTCACACACAAACACGCCAAAAAAGGTAAAGCCCGCTGCTCTTCAAAGCATCTCCTGAAATCCTGGTTCTTGGATTCGAGCTCCGTCCCGTCTGGGTATACCACTCCGAGAATTTGCCCCTTTTTACAGGGAATTTTCACCCTGGAGGACTTATTTTGTTGGGATGACTGGGATCATCACCCCCATATTTCAGAGATGTACCCCAGGCGAAACAGAATCGATCCCGCTTCGAAGGACCAAAATGTGGAAGTCACTTACTTACCAATGCACCAAGATTTCAAAAATAAGTCAGGAGATGAAAAGAAAAAACAACTTATGGCTTTATTCAAAAATGGCACATGTATACATGAGGGAAACCCAGATAAGCCTAGCAAAAGGGTCAAGGCAGTTTAAGGTTTCTGCTTCAACTTCCGCTGTGCACCAGTTCTTATACCCCAAATTACGTGGTCATGATGTAATTTACTTGTCCAATAATAATGTATGTCTCTGAGGGTCTTCTTCTTTCACTCCAAGAGGGCGGAGAATTCTCACAGCCTTGCACCTGGTCTTGACTACAGCACACAATCTCTCCGGCATCCTGCTCCCATAGTTACTTTCAAGGCCTTTACTTGCATGACTCGAATCATCCCCCGATGGGAGGTTGCAGTATCAGGCATGCCATATCTGTTTAGAAATTCCTGAGAAGACAAAAACTCACACAGTACCAGGTCTTAGCTAAAGCATGTCTACAGAGAAAGAATCTGAGACTAACTTTAAAGGGTAACTCTATTCATCTGAATCATCTGTGTTACATTAGCCTTATTAAACATTGGTGTCACCTTATATCTATTAAGTGCATATATATGAAACTTGGATTAACATACAGGTATGACATTAACACCCCCCGCCGTGAATTGACAGGAAGCAGCCGCTCGCGCGAGCGGCTGCTTCCTGATTAATCAGCCTGCAGCTGGCGACGCAGTACTGCGTCACTGGTCCTGCAGCTGCCACTTTGCCGACGCGCGGTATGAGTGCGCGGTCGGCAAGTGGTTAAAAAAGCACCACTCAGGATAATGTATTGAGAATTATTCATTATTTTGATATTCTCAATACATTATCCTGAGTGGTGCTTTTTAAAGGGTTTCTTTCTTCTCCCATTGTATATATATGGTTTTAATAGACTACTAATTTTTATGCTAACTAGTACAAACAGGTGTAGTGGTGTCTGATAATGGTGCCAACATGCTGGCCGCCATTTCTGAAGGTGGCTACACTCACTTACCATGCTTGGCTCACGTCTTCAACCTTTTAGTCCAGAAATTTTTACACACTTTTGATGGGTTGAAGAACGCTGTGGCCTCAGCACGGAAAGTGTCAACCCACATCCGTCGCTCTGCAACCGCCACCGCGGCCTTGAAACTGCCACATCCGGGATGCCCTTCTTCGTTGGGTAGAAGATGCGTTTCCTGCACCTGTATCCCGGGCCCAAGCTACCAAGCCTCATCATACTCAGCAAAGGTCTGGTGGTCCCACTCCCAGCAGCAGCACCAATAGCCAATCTGTGAACCTGCTGAGTATGTTGAAGGAATTTTATCAGCAAATGCCAGATACTCCTTGTAGCAGCAGCACCACCAGTGGGCAAAGTAGTCACCGCCAGCGGCTGGCCCGTATGGTGAATGATTACTTGGGGTCGGCCAGTGCTCCAGACAATATGGAGAATAACGATGACCCCATGGAGTAGTGGACAAAACAACTGGATACCTGGCCTGAACTCGCTCAGTATGCACTGGAGGTTCTTGCATGCCCCGCCGCCAGTGTTCTTTCTGAGCGAGTATTTAGTGCTGCAGGTGGGGTGGTTACCGACCAATGGACCCATCTGTCCACAGACAATGTGGACATACTAACGTTCATAAAAATGAACGAGTCATGGATCAGTGATAATTACAAGGCCCCTCTCACTGATTCATGATGAAGATTAGACAGACTAAATTAAAATTTTGCTGTTTTCCAAGCCTCAAATGGTCTCCCTCTCAAACTCTGCTGCATATTTTTGCATTTTAAGATAATAAAAATGCAGCTTTTGCAGCTGTCCGACGTTATATTCTATCCTAACCCTATGCTTTTGGCCTACAACTTGCAGGAGGCCGACATGCACGACATCAGACAGTGCATAGACTGCACTGTCTGAGGTTCACACTGCATGCGTTCCGGACCAGTGCGGTGCAGGAACGCATGCTGCACGCATTTTTTACCAAAAGGTGTTGCATGGCTGATCCCATTCACTGAAAGTGAAAATGCATAGAAACGCAGATGGCGTGCGTTCGTGTTGCGGTTCGAACGCAAGGCCATCTGCGCTTCATGATGTGAACGTAGCCTGTTCTGTGTCTTGTCTCTTGCATTCGTTTTTCAGCTCCTGCTGTATTATTATTTACATGCCCCCCAACCGTCCCGGATCGGTCGGGATTCTCCCGATTTGGGGGGGCTCTCCCGCTATCCCGGGAAGCCCCCCTTAAGTCCCGGCCGGCTGAGGAGAGAAGAGATGACAGAAATGATCGAGGCGCCAGCCGCGCCAATAATGGAATGCGGGAGCCGGCTTTATTCCTCCCTCCCTTCCTCTGACTGTCCCCACCTGCTGTGAATGACTGTCCCCCCCCCCCCTGTAGGCAGTGCATGCGGAGCGGAGCGGTAGGTCCTCTTACCGCAGATCCATGCGCACAGGCAACTAGTCTCCTGCTTCCTGTGACGTCATGGTAAACAGGAAGCAAGAGACTAGTTGCCGGTGCGCATGGATTGCGGTAAGAGGACCTACCGCTCCGCTCCGCACACACTGCCTACAGGGGGGGACAGTCATTCACAGCAGGTGGGGACAGTCAGAGGAAAGGAAGGGAGGAATAAAGCCGGCTCCCGCATCCCTTATTGGCGCGGCTGGCGCCTCGATCATTTCTGTCATCTCTTCTCTCCTCAGGGCAATCTCCTCCCCCACACAGGGGCACCTTCCTCCTCACCCACAGGCATTCTCCCCCCCCCTCCACTGACGATCCCCCTAACCACTAGCACCCTCCTCCCCACCCACTGTCACCCTCTTTGCTGACTGGCACCCTCCTCCTACCCACTGACACCATCCTCCCCACCCACTGGCACCCTCCTCACCCACTGGCACCCTCTTTGCTGACTGGCACCCTCCTCCTACCCACTGACACCCTCCTCCTCACCCACTGGCACCCACTTTGCTGACTGGCACCCTCCTCCTACCCACTGACACCCTGCTCCCCACCCACTGGCACCCTCCTCCCCACCCACTGGCACCCTCCTTCCCACCCACTGGCACCCTCCTCCCCACCAACTGGCACCCTCTTCTTTGCTGACTAGCACCCTCCTCCCAACCCAGTGTCACCCTCCTCCTACCCACTGGCACCTTTCTCCCCCACACAGTGGCACCCTCCTTTCCACCCACAGGTACCATCCTCCCCACCCAGTGTCACCCTCCTCCTACCCACTGGCACCTTTCTCCCCAACCAGTGGCACCCTCCTTTCCACCTACTGGCACCCTCCTCCCCACCCAGTGGCACCCTTCTCCTACCCACTGACACCCTCCTCCTACCCACTGGCACCCTCCTCCCCACCCAGTGTCACCCTCCTTTCCACCCACAGGTACCCTCCTCCTACCCACTGGCACCCTCCTCCCCACCCAGGTTCACCCTCCTCCCTGCTCACTAGCACCCTCCTCTCTGCCCACTGACACCCTCCACTTTCCACTAACACCCTCCTCCTACCCACTGGCACCTTCCTCCCCCACCCACTGGCACCCCCCTTTCCACCCAGTGTCACCCTCTCCCACCCACAGGCACCCTCCTCCGCAAACTCATTCCTCCCATTGTCACCCTCCTGCAAAAGCAGGGGTGTGGCTTAAGGCCGCACAGGGGGCGTGGCTTAAGTGTCCTTTCACATCTTCAAATGTTGGGAGGTATGTTATTTATAGAGTGCCAGCATATTCTGTAGCACTGTACAATGTGCAAAACATACAACAATGGGGAGCATAGATACATGAGGAGTTACATACTGTACAATCAGGACAACCAGTGGCACAAGTATCAATACATACAATTGATGTGTAGTTTGAATAACATTGTCTGCGCTGATAAATGTTCATTTGATCAAATGCACAGAAACAGGAAACACAAGGGGGAGGTCCCTGCCCTTCGGAGCTTACAATCTAGAGGATATGTGCTGGAGAAGCAATAGCACAGAATGTGCCTTTATATTATACAATTGATATGTCTTCATGTGCATATGTTCATAGGATGTACTAAATGGTAGTGTTGTCCGGATCATGAACGATTCGGATCTTTGATCTGGATCTTTGTTGTGAGCCGAATCATCCGGATCATCAAAATGAGCGATTCGGTTCACAAAGGTGGTGGAGCCGGGAGCAGCACGCCCCCCCCCCCCCCCCTCTCAGCAGGCAGGGGGGTCCTGGAAGCAGAGCAAAGATGGATCGCTCAGTTGGAGGGGAGCCAGCCTTGCACAGCCACAGGTAGATGGGAGAGAGGGGACATGGGTGCCCCTGCCAGATATGTGTAGAGCACATGTACTGGCTGTAATGTGCTGCTCATTTTAGGCTGTCTGTTCCATAGTTGTGCATAGTGAACAAATGGGAAACTTTTGGCTCAGAAGCACGGCTCAGTAACTTTGCAGACAGTGTGCTGGGCTAGGACAGGGCAGGCACTGTGATTGCTGTGCAATATGATCCTCCTGCACTCCGCTCTAAACAGCTGCACTTATCTTCTCCCTAATGTATGATGAGTGTTCGAGGTGAGAAAAGGACACATTGAGGAATGGTTTCTTTCACTGTGAGACGTTTGCATTCAAAGTATACAGATGAACATATAGGTGAAATATATGTAAAGCATATGATTGCAACATGTGGGTAATGTGTACAAAAAAAAACATTTCTGCTCTCTGCTCACCCCTCTTCGTCCACCTCCTCCCTTCTCTGTCCATCATCCCCCCTTCTCTGTCTGTCCACCACCCTCCCCTTCTCTGTCCACTGCAGGAAAAGTCCGGTCCTGCTAGTCATTTCACCCCCAAATGCTTCCCTAGTAAAATGATTCGAGATTTGGTTCAAAGATCCGGATCTTTTCAATGATCCGATTCGAATCATCCAAATCCTTGAAAAGATCCGGACTTACCATCTCTACTAAATGGAAGGCAGAGAGGAAGTAGTAGAGCCATAGGCAGGAAGTAGATAAATCACAGACAGGAAGTTTGGGGTCAGAGCTGGAGTGAGAGGAAGTAGAGAGGAGACATTGCTGGGACTGGCAGCAGAGGAGGTATTGACCTATTTTATATCTATACTCTGTCTCCCCAAACCTCCCTCATTGCCTGCTGTTTCTGCTTCATTTATAGAGGAAGATTAATTACAGATTCATCCCACTCATTATATGTAACGGTAACATTTCACACACCTCCTAACTTTATTAACTGGGAAGCAGGGACAACTTTAGGTGCAAAAATATACATAGGCGACCCCCCTGCAACTACCACCACACCTCTATGAGGAATTCACAAGGAGAAGTCAGATTTTAATCACATGAGAACAATAGGAAAAAATAATAATAATAATAATAAAAAAAAAAACACTGCACTATACAGTATGCAGTGTAATCATGGAGGCAGCATGTGACGTATAAACACTTGTGCATTACTTGTACTACAGCGACTATAGGTACCAGTTTACCTGGGACATGTCTCAGAATTAGGGTCCCCCATCCCGAGCACAAATACTGTATGTCCCAGCCACTGGCCTTGATTCACTAAGCATAGCCCAGTGTAACAGCACAAGTTATCTGCTGTTACGTGTGCAAGTGAATCAGAGACCCTTAATTTAGTGTCCCTGCATGCTACACATGCTATTGGCAGCGCAGCGTGCGTAATCGGGGAGTGGGCATTCAGCGCACGCTATGATGCTGAATTGCAGCATAATGAACGCTAACAACATAGCGTGGCTCCACTCCTCCCGCCCTGAGCACCAGCAGGTTCAGTCACATTAAAGGACCCAATCCCCGCACTCTGGACCAATAGGCTGTCTGTCAAGTGATGTCTAGTGACAGACAGCCTATTGGGCTAATCAGAATGTAGGGATCAGGTCCTTTAATTTGACTGGACTGGCTGGTGCTCAGGGCTGGAGGAGTGGAGCCTTATGTGTTGTATTTACCCCAGTGAATCCCCTGTAGAGATGTCGCGAACCTCCGATTTTTGGTTCGTGAACTTCCGCGGAAGGTTTGGTTCGGGCGAACGTTCGCGAACCGCAATAGACTTCAATGGGGAGGCAAACTTTGAAAACTAGAAAAAATTATGCTGGCCAGAAAAGTGATGGAAAACATGTTTCGAGGGGTCTAACACCTGGACCCCCAGGTGGCGGAGTGGAATACATGCCAAAAGTCCTGGGGAAAAATCTGGATTTGACGCAAAGCAGCGTTTTAAGGGCAGAAATCACATTGAATACTAAATACAGGCCTAAAGTGCTTTAAAACTTCTTACACATGTATATATCAATTGGGGAATGTAATTAGAGTACTGCTTCACACTGACACACCAAGCTAACTGTGTAACGCACCGCAAACAGCTGTTTGTGTTGTGACGGCCGTGCTGGACTGGTGCGCACCATAGCCAGATTGCTCTTCCTCACTCAGTGATGTCTGGTTAGGTAATGTCTGTCTGCCTTATCAACTTTCGATGGTTCTTTCTCTACCATTGTTAAAGCTTACATCTATTTTTTTTTTACATTACATTTTCTACTTGCTGTTCAGTACCTGCAACGAGAATCTATTATGGAGGGCAAGTCTGCCATTGTGACCAAGGGTAATGGCCGTGGAATCCTTCCTGGTGTGATTACGGTCCGGAGTTGTAGCCTAACAAATGGCTACCACCACACATCCAGGCAAGGAGGGCAGCAGGCATGCCCGCCCCGAGGTAGTGACCAAAAATAACAATACAGGACTCAGGAGGACTTTTGAGGCCCTAATGTAATTAATCAACTTCAAATCCTTTAACGGGAATCAGTTATGGAGGGCAAGTCTGCCATCCATTCAAGTGCAAGGTATGCACTGACTGCCAGGTATAATACAATGTGCAGTCACAGATGCAGTGAAAGGTATGCAGTGACTGCAAACAGCCGTTTGTGTAGTGACGGCCGTGCTGGACTGGTGCGCACCATGATGAGAGTGCAGGTGATGGTGGCTTTATAGCCCATATGTTCGCCTGGCTGATGTAGCTAAATGACAGAACAGTGACCGTCCAGCTGATCAAATTTGGTCTGACCACAATGAAGCAACGACCTTATTATCTTTGGTAGTAACCCCCACCCGAGACACTCATATAGCCGGCGGTCATTGCTTCATTGTGATACGCAAGCCCCTTCACCGCGGCAAGGTAATGATCACGAAGGTGGATGGGCACATATACATGCCTTTTTGTTTTTTGCTTGCAGCCGCCTGCAGTGCAGCCAGAAAAATTAGGCAGGCATGTACACACACCAGAAAAATTAGTATGGCGGCCGCTGCTAGCAGCGGCCTTAAAAATTCAGGAATTCGCCTAGAGTCCTGGACCCTGTTGTTGGTGGCGGAGAAGGCAGTCAAGCGGCCGGCAGGCAGAGATGCTGTGTGTGGGGACTGACTTAGTCTTCGGTCAGGCAGTAGCCCTCCGGGATCCATGCCTCATTCATTTTGATAAAGGTGAGGTACTGAACACTTTCGTGACTTAGGCGACTTCTCTTCTCAGTGACAATGCCTCCAGCTGCACTGAAGGTCCTTTCTGACAGGATGCTTGCGGCAGGGCAAGAGAGAAGTTGGATGGCAAATTAGGACAGCTCTGGCCACAGGTCAAGCCTGCGCACCCAGTAGACCAAGGGTTCATCGTCGCTGCTTGCAGTGTCTACATCCACAGTTAAGGCCAGGTAGTCGGCTACCTGCCGGTCCAGGCGTTGGTGGAGGGTGGATCCGGAAGGGCTACGGGGAGGCGTTGGACTAAAGAATGTCCGCATGTCCGACATCACCAAGAGATCGCTGGAGCGTCCTGTCCTTGCCTTCGTGGACTTGGGAGGAGGAGGATTACTGCCAGTGGTACCTTTATTTGGTTGTGCTGTCACATCACCCTTAAACGCATTGTAAAGCATCATTGACAGCTTGTTATGCAAGTGCTGCATCCTTTCCGCCTTCTGTTGAGTTGGTAACAGGTCCGCCACTTTGTGCCTGTACCGAGGGTCTAGTAGCGTGGCCACCCAGTACAGGTCATTCCCCTTCAGTTTTTTTATATGGGGGTCCCTCAACAGGCTAGACAACATGAAAGACGCCATCTGCACAAAGCCGGATCCAGATGTACTCTCCCTCTCCTCTTGCTCTTCCTGAGTGACGTCACGCAAGTCCTCTTCCTCCCCCCAGCTACGAACAATACCACGGGAACGTGGAGCAGCACAAGCCCCCTGTGACGGCTGCTGCGTTTGTTCTTCTGCCGCCGCCTCTTCCTCCTCCTCCACAGAAACACCTTCCTCATCATCTGAGTCGGACTCCTCTTCTTCCCCACAAGACTCCTCTTCTTCCTCCTCCTCCCCCCTCTGTGCTGCCGCAGGTGTTGAGGAAACATCTGGTTCGGATGTAAATTGCTCCAACGACTCCTCCTGCCGTAACTGTTCTTCTTCACGCTCCTCCACAGCTTTATCCACCACTCTACGCACGGCACGCTCCAGGAAGTAAGCGCAGGGGATCAAGTCGCTGATGGTGCCTTCAGCTCGACTCACCAGGTTGGTCACCTCCTCGAACGGCCGCATGAGCCTGAATGCATTTCGCATCAGTGTCCAGTTGTTGGGCCACAACATCCCCATCTTCCCATATTGTGTCCTTCTACTGTAATTGTACAGGCACTGGGTGACAGCTTTCTCCTGGTCTAGCAGGCGAGAGAACATGAGCAGGGTGGAATTCCAGCGAGTCGGGCTATCGCATATCAAGCGTCTCACCGGCAAGTTGTTTCTCCGCTGAATGTCCGCAAAGCGTGCCATGGCCGTGTAAGACCGCCTGAAATGCCCACACAACTTCCTGGCCTGCTTCAGGACGCCCTCTTAGCCTGGGTACTTTGGCACAAATCTTTGCACGACCAGATTCAGCACGTGCCATGCTGGGTACATGTGTCAGCTTTCCCAAATTCAAAGCGGAAAGGAGATTGCTGCCGTTGTCACACACCACGTTGGCGATCTCCCGCTGGTGTGGGGTCAGCCATTGCTCCACCTCTTTGTTAAGAGCAGCCAGGAGAGCTGGTCCAGTGTGACTCTCCGCTTTGAGGCAAGACATGTCTAAAATGGTGTGACACCGTCGTACCTGGTATGCAGCGTAGGCTCTGGGGAGATGGGGCTGTGTAGCTGGAGAGGAGGAGATGGCAGCACCACTAGAGTTGAACTGCCACTCAGCCGAGGAGGAGGACAGTGAAGAGGATGTAGCAGGAGGAGAAGGAGAGGAGGTGGCAGGAGGCCTGCCTGCAAGCCGTGGAGGTGTCACAAGTTGGCCTGCTGCACAGCCACGTACTCCCTGCTAGCCATCGGTCACCAGGTTGACCCAATGGGCTTTGTACGTAATGTAGCGGCCCTGCCTGTGCTTGGCAGACCAGGCATCCGTGGTCAGCTGGACCCTTGACCCAACGCTCTTCGCAAGAGATGACACCACTTGCCTCTCAACTGCACGGTACAGTTTGGGTATGACCTTTTTTGAAAAATAATTGCGGCCTGATATCTTCCACTGCGGTGTCCCAATGGCCACAAATTTACAGAAAGCCTCTGACTCCACCAGCTTGTATGGTAATAGCTGGTGAGCTAATAGTTCCGTCACGCCCGCTGTCAGACGCCAGGCAAGAGGGTCACTGGCAGAAATTGGCTTCTTCCGCTCAAAGACTTCCTTCACGGACACCTGGCTGCTGTGGGCAGAGGAGCAGGAACCGCTCAAGGGCAGAGGTGGTGTGGAGGAGGGTGGCTGTGAAGGTGCAAGGGAGTAAGCGGCTGAAGATGATGCACCTGAAGGAGGAAGAGGAGAAGGAGGGTGGCTTGTCTTTTGGGTGCTGCTTTTCCTCAGGTGTTCTTGCCATAGCTGTTTGTGCCTTTTCTCCAGGTGCCTTCGTAAGGCACTTGTCCCTACGTGAGTGTTGGCCTTTCCACGGCTCAATTTTTGCTGGCAGAGACAACAGATGGCTTTGCTCCGATCAGAGACACACACGTTAAAAACTTTCCAAACCGCTGAGCCCCCTGGGGTGATGGCACTATGGTGGCATCAGCAGCTGACGTTAAAGGGCATGTTGGCTGGCTGTCCATAGCTGGCGATACATGGCGCCGGACACTGCCCCCAGCTGTTTCTGAGGACGAGCTCCCTCTGCTTCTTTCATGGACTCGTCTCCTCATACTCCTCTCTGACCCCCCCTCTGAACTCTCCCCCTGGTCATCTCCACTATTGGGAACATACGTGGCATCCGTATAATTGTCATCATAATCCTCCTGCCCAGCTTCGCTTTCCTCAGACACCTCCCAAACTGCACCAACACCAGGTACTTCATCATCATCTTGTTGTAGCAGTATTGGCTGTGAATCAGTGATTTCAACACCAAATAACTCCTGTGAAGTGTCAAATGCAGCGGATGTGGTGCTTGTGGAAGCGCTGGTGGCTGCAGGAGATGAGGTGTTCTGTGTTAAATAGTCAACCATGTCCTGACAATTTTGGGAAGTGATGGCACGTGCCATCTTCTGAGCACTGTACTTTGGGCTAGGTCCGCACAAAATCACATCAACACGACCTCGCACAGACCTGCCGGTGCCAAGTGGCCTTCCTCTGGGTCTGCCTCCACCTCTTCCTCTACCTGGTTTGCCAATTTTGTCCATCTCAGGGGGGGGGGGGGGGGGGGGATGATAGGTATATGCATTGAGGTGGGTTCACTGAACACAACAGCTAGGTAGATGCAGTGAGGTAGGTTCACTGAACACAACAGCTAGGTAGATGCAGTGAGGTGGGTTCACTGAACACAAAGGTAGGTAGATGCAGTGAGGTGGGTTCACTCAACACAACAGCTAGGTAGATGCAGTAAGGTGGTTTCACTGACAACAAAAGCTAGGTATATGCAGTGAGGTGGGTTCACTGAACACAAAGGTAGGTAGATGGAGTGAGGTGGGTTCACTGAACACAACAGCTAGGTATATGCAGTGAGGTGGGTTCACTGAACACAAAGGTAGGTAGATGCAGTGAGGTGGGTTCACTCAACACAACAGCTAGGTAGATGCAGTGAGGTGGGTTCACTCAACACAACAGCTAGGTATTTGCAGTGATGAGGTGGGTTGCCTAAACACAACAGGTACTAGGTATATGCAGTACTGGGTATTACAATGTGCAGCTCCCTGTCACACACACAGGTAGTCACTGAATGTGCTGCTGGCAGTGGCACACACACAGTATAAATTATCAATGCTGTCTATGCAACACAAGTGTCAGTTTGACACACAGAAGAAAAAAAATCACAAGAACAGGATTAGCTCTGAAAAGAGCTGTTGAGCGGTGTTATTAAAGCAATAAGATTCATCCAGGAGCAAGCTAACAAGCCAAGAGCCTAACTAATCTTTCCCTAGGAGAAACGATCTGCAGCAGCTCGCCCTATTCTGACTATAGCAGTCACACGAGTGAGTGTAATGGCTGGCGAGCCTGCCTTATATAAGGTGGGGAGTGGCTCCAGGGCTGAGTGTAGCCTGATTGGCTACAATGTGCCTGCTGACTGTGATGTAGAGGGTCAAAGTTGACCCTCATAGAGCATTATGGGGTGAATCGAACTTCTGGGAAAGTTCGCCGGCGAAGGCGAACCACCTGAAGTTTGCCTGGAACCGTTCGCCAGCGAACCGTTCGGGCCGTCTCTAATCCCCTGTAAATTTCCATAACCAATGTTTGCAAGAGAATTAAAAAGTGTTTATATTGTAAAGACCCAGAAATCTTCTGGCAGTATTATGCTCAACAAGCAGTAGGTGGTAGAAGAAACACAAAATATAGAATTCTAGAGAATCAACCTTCCATAATGCCCTATAGTTTTTCACAGTGTCCCCATAGTGGTTATCAATTCCCCAGTGTCCCCCACAGTGTATTCCAGCTTCTTACTGTACCCCAGAGTGTATCCTAGCTTTCCCCATAGTGTATCTTAGTTTCCCAGTGTCCCCATAGTGTATCCAAGCTCCCCAGTGTCTACATAGTGTGTTCCAGCTTCTTAGTGCTGCCCCCCCATAGTTTATCCAAGCTTCCCAGTGTCCCCCATAGTTTATCCCAGCTTCCCAGTGTTCCCCATAACTTGTCTCAGCTTCCCAGTGTTTCCCATATTTTATCCCAGCTTCCCAATAGTTTACCCCAGCTTCCCAGTGTTCCTCATAGTTTATCCCAGCTTCCTAGTGTTCCCCATAGCTTGTCTCAGCTTCCCAGTGTTCCCCATAGCTTGTCTTGGCTTCCCAGTGTTCCCCATAGTTTATCCCAGCTTGCCAGTGTTCCTCATAGTTTATCCCAGCTTCCCAGTGTTCCCCATAGTCTATTCCAGCTTCCCAGTGTTCCTCATAGTTTATCCTAACTTCCCAGTGTTCCCAATAGTTTATCCCCACTTCTCAGTGTTCCTCATTGCTTGTCTCGGCTTCCCAGTGTTCCCCATAGTTTATCCCAGCTTGCCAGTGTTCCTCATAGTTTATCCCAGCTTCCCAGTGTTCCCCATAGTCTATTCCAGCTTCCCAGTGTTCCTCATAGTTTATCCTAACTTCCCAGTGTTCCCAATAGTTTATCCCCACTTCTCAGTGTTCCTCATTGCTTGTCTCGGCTTCCCAGTGTTCCCCATAGTTTATCCCAGCTTCCCAGTGTTCCCCATAGTTTATCCCAGCTTCCCAGTGTTCCCCATAGCTTGTCTCTGCTTCCCAGTGTTCCCAATAGTTTATCCCCACTTCCCAGTGTTCCCCATAGTTTATCCCAGCTTCCCTGTGTTCCCCATAGTTTATCCCAGCTTCCCAGTGTTCTCCATAGTTTATCCCCACTTCCCAGTGTTCCCCATAGTTTATTCCAGCTTCCCTGTGTTCCCCATAGTTTGTCTCAGCTTCCCAGTGTTCCCTGTAGTGTGCCCCAGATTACCAGTGTCCCCCTGGTTTTTAAATTATTTTTCTTCTTACATCGTGTCTTATGTTGCCACATTTCCTGCATTGCAGGAGGAGGAGCAAAAGTAAAAGTACAAAACAATCAGGAGGAGAACATTGCGATGGAAGAGCAGGATATCCCACCCCATCATCAGGTAGAAGCTCCACGGATGATCAATAGTGTCTACGTCAATGATATTTGCATTGGATGCATTGTTACTGGTATATTATTCCTTGTAATTTCAGGGGTGCAGCCTGACAGATTTCAATATTGTTGTTAAAGAAGAAATAAAAGATGAAGATGAGGAAGTTGACATAGAGTCATGGCAGTACTTAGGACACAGGGACCTTTCTAAGGATGCCATGAAGGAGAATCAGCCGCCTCTCACATCACCGGGTAAGAGGAGACTTTCATTGCTTATAAAGGAGAGAGCAGTATGGAGGGTTCATCTGGATAATAATAATAATATTGTTATGACAATTTTCTCCCTGGGGACTCAAAGTACTGTGACCTTGCGTTCTGCAGTCTTACAGGCTCAGGAAAGATGTTTCTTCTTCAGGACCCTGGTTGTATGATCATTTCCAGATTTTGGATCTAAAAGCTGTGCAATTTTTTCACAAGCTTCTAGACCCTAAAAACAAGAAAAAAACATACCAGAGAGATCTGCAGCAGCTCCTGCATATGACTCACTCAGGCACGGGATTACCGCTCTGAGCTGCAGATTTCCATCCTGAACCTGACGTGAATAACCGGTAGGGAGGTTAAAGCTGTCCAGTGAAGAAGCCTCTCACACTGAGAAGTGAGTTCCATAGAATAAGGACTGCATGAGAAAAGGCCCAAAGCACTGAATGTTTCTAAGGCCTGGTTCACATCTGCGTTATTTTCCAGAACGTATACTGTACAAACGGAACGGATGTGAATGGATCCAATGTTAAACTATGGATCCATTCACATGCGTCCGTTGGTACGGATATGTTCCGGCCCCTGGATCTAAAAAAATGCTGCATGCCCTAATTTTCCGAACCGTTCTGCCTAGCGGAACGGATCCGGACAAAAAATACTGCAGCATTGGGGCAATGGGAAACGGAATGTGTCTTCACACTAGTGATGAAACGGACTGTTCCACAGGGGATGGGGGCATGAGCTGACGCAAAACTAGCGGCGGGAGGGTGAGGGGAGGGTGCAGCAGCCGGGCGGGTGGGCTAGGGAGGCTTTATACATACCTCTAGGAAGCCTCTACCGCCAGCTGCCCATGAAGATATGGTATGTATTGCAGAGTGAAAATGGATCCGATCAATCATTGATCAGATCAGTTTTCACTAATGTGAACAGGGCCACGGACGAGCCATCCGGATCCGGTGAAGCGGAGACCGGATCCGCTCAACGGATCCGTTTGGCTGAAAACGCAGATGTGAACCGGGCCTAAGTGGACTTTGGGAATAACCAAATTCTTATTGGCAGAGCGGAGGCGTGCACTGTAATCACAGCGCAGGAGATTTGGGCACACACTGAGTAACTTCGACACCGTCAGAAGACGGAGCTGAAGTTACATTTTAAAACACTCTAATTCAGCCTCCAGCAATCGCTGTAGGGCGCATTGTCTAGGAGTGTGGCTACTGCATTCTGTACTAGTTGTGAGGGGTGCAGAACATTATCCAGGAATGTGATGAATAGGGCATTGCAGTAGTCATGGCGGGAGGATAGAAATGCATGAACCAGTGTAGGTAGGTATTCAGCCGGGATATGTTATTTAATTCTCACTATATTTCTGAGATGGAAGAATGAAGGCTTGTCGACAGGTGATACCTGCTGTCTGAGTGTTAGCTTTCCGTCCAGGATCACCCCAAGGAGTCTTTGTACTGTACGGCATCTCCTCCAATTGCCAGTTTGTGGGGAGACTTTTGGACTTTATCCATCATGTGTGGACCGCCTGCCACCAACACTTCTGTTTTGTCTGCATTCTGCCTCAACCAGCTGATGTCCATTCAAGTTTGTAATTCTGCTAGACAGGCATTGATGGATGCTGATGGATGTTTGTGTGCCATACTTGAAGGACAGATCCTCCCACACATAGAAACAATGCATTCAGTCAGTGTGTGTGTTTCCTACAGATGGACCCAGTAACAGAAGCCCACCAGAGAGATGTACAGTACCTCTTTATTCCCAGGATTGTCCACAGGAAGATTCCACCATCCCCCACCATTACCAGGTAGGTGGAACTGAGGGACTACAGCTCAAAAGTGGCTACAAATGAAGCTTTATATCCTTCTGTGTATTATTATTATTAACTTTTTTTTATAAAGTGCTAACATATTACATAGCACTGTACAATAGATAGGGCAGACATTACAACATTGAACAATGTTACACAGTATAGTGATGTAACAATAAACTATGATATGAAGGTTGCAAGGTAGGGATAAATAGAGCAGACGAGTCGTATATTGTGGTGGAGAAGTGCACACAAGAAGGAGGGCCCGGCCAATAGGCTTACAATCTATGGGGAGGGGAAGAGGGACACATAAGGGGGGAGTGTGTATGTTCAAGGGAAGGGGTGGAGCTATAAAGATGGTGGATAAGCAACTGAAAACCAAAGGGTCTTTAAAGGGAACCTGAACTGAGAGTGATATGGATGTTTCCTTTTAAGCAATACCAGTTGCCTGGCAGTCCTGCTGATCTCTGTGGCTGCAGTAGTGGCTGAAACACACCTGAAACAAGCATGCAGCTAATCCAGTCTGACTTCAGTCAGAGCACCTGATCTGCATGCTTGTTGAGGGGCTACGGCTAAAAGTATTAGAGACACAGGATCAGCAGGAGAGTCAGGCAACTGGTATTATTTTAAAAGGAAAAATCCACATCCTTCTCAGTTTAGGTTCCCTTTAAAGAGACTCTGTAACAACATTTTCAGCCTGATTACTTCTATCCTATAAGTTCCTATACCTGTTCCTGTTCTAATATGGCTGTATTATCTGTTATATAATCTAATCTTCTTTCCTTTGCCGGCTTTGTTAGCCCAGGCAGGAATGTGCCGCTCTGCTGTGATAGGTATTAGTTATACACACCCTCTCCAAGCCCCCTGCAGGACCTGTATGAGTCACAGACTGAGCTTCTCTCAGCTTATCACATGCTGGTTAGCAGCCATGTCTTTTGTTTGTAAACACTGCCTAAAACTGGCAATTACAAACCAGGATTTCAGCAGGAAGTGGCAGAAACAGCAAAGAGGGACCCAGGAGAACATAATGAATATAATGGTATGCTTTTTATTGTAAGAATTGCAGTGTATAGATTCTCTTTAAAGTGACTCTGTAACAAAAATTACAACGTTTTTTCTACCATCCTACAAGTTCCTAAACCTATTCTAATGTGTTCTGGCTCAATGTAGCTCTTTCTACTATAACCATCTCTGTAATAAATCAATGTATCTTTCCCCTGTCAGACTTGTCGGCCTGTGTCTGGAAGGCTGCCAAGTTCTTCTGTGCTGGTCTGTTCTTCTATGCACACTCCAGTGTGTGTTTTATTTACATAAGCCAGCAGCTTCTCTGCTATCTTATCAGTGATAGAAGAGAGCTGGATAAAAATCCTCCTCTGGAGGCTGTGAAAGGAGCTGGTCTGTCACATACTGAGGAATTAACGACATAGGCACAGGCAGAGCTGTCTGCAGGAAGCCTGTAATGTTCAGTGCATGAGAGAAGCTGGGGACAGAAGGTAAACACACACAAGTGATCTCTTGAGATTCAGAAGTAAGGCTGTATACAGCCTGCTTGTGTATGGATGTATTTTCTATGTGTGGACATACTGTACATCAACCTACTTCCTGTTTTGGTGGCCATTTTGTTTGTTTATAAACAAACTTTTTAAAACTGTTTTTGACTACTTTTAATGCGGTGAGGAGCGGTGAAATTGTGACAGATGGTAATAGGAGATGTCCCCTAACACACTGGTATGTTTACTTTTGTGCGATTTTAACAATACAGATTCTCTTTAAGGTCTGCTTGAATGAGTTAAGGGGGAGGGGGTGAGGGGGGAAAATCTGATTGGGAGGGAGTTCTATAGAGTTGGGGCTGCTCTGAAGAAGTCCTGGAGCCTCGCAATTGATGCAAGAGGATTTACTTCTGTGGACTGTGTGTAGTACAAGATCATTATTGCTCACATGTGAAAGATGTTAATTTCTTTATTCTTGTGGATTCAGGGTAGAGAATTGCCTGACATGAAAACTGACATTAAAGAGGAAATGAAACAGGCATGTGAGATTGGTGACCAGCCTTCTGTGGGAGATGGAGAAATGATGGGACCAATAAAAATGAAGAAATCTTCTCCAGGTATTGGCACAGGTAAATAATAATAAATAATATATAATAAATAATAAACAATAAATGCAGAAAACTTTAACATTTCCACCGTATTTTAATGAGGTAATGTAGAAAATCTGATGGAGTTTCATTAAATATTCTTGTCACACAGTGAGAGGAGACTGGATTATACAGTGGGATGCGAAAGTTTGGGCATCCTTGTTAATTGTCATGATTTTCCTGTATCAATCGTTGGCTGTTGTGATAAAAAAGTCAGCTAAATATATCATATAGGAGACACACACACAGTGATATTTGAGAAGTGAAATTAAGTTTGAGTTTACAAAAAGTTTGCAACAGTTGTTTAAGTTGTTTAACCTCCTTAGCGTTACGGACGAGCTCAGCTCGTTCAGTAATGCCGGAGGGCACCGCTCAGGCCCTGGTGAGCCAATTTGAATAATAATAATTTTTTTTTGGAAACACGCAGCTAGCACTCTGCTAGCTGCGTGTTTCTCCGCTCGCCGCCGATACCCGACGCGAAAGAGGGCCCCCCCGCAGACCCCGTGCGCAGCCTGGCCAATCGCCCCCAGGCTGCGCTATGGGGTGGCTCAGGACTCCCTGTGACGTCATTCCGTTCATCGCCACGGTGACGGGGGAAGCCCTGCAGGAAATCCCGTTCTGAGTGGTATTTCTTGATGGGCGTGATCGCCGGTGGCAATCGGAGGGGACGGGCAGACGCCGCAGGGAGGGGGGAATCATGTAGCTAGCGCTAGGCTCGCTACATGATAAAAAAAATTAGGTTAAAAAAACCCTCGTGCGGCCGCGGGAATCAAAACGCCAGGGAGGTTAAACAAAATTAGGCAGGTGCATAAATGTGGGCACCACAAAAAAGAAATGAAATCAATATTTAGTAGATCCTCCTTTTGCAGAAATTACAGCCTCTAAATACTTCCTGTTGGTTCCAATGAGAGTCTGGATTCTGGTTGAAGGAATTCTGGACCATTCCTCTTTACAAAACATCTCTAGTTCAGGTTTGATGGCTTCTGAGCATGGACAGCTCTCTTTAACTCACACCACAGATTTTCAATGATATTCAGGTCTGGGGACTGAGATGGCCATTCCAGAACATTGTACTTGTTCCTCTGTATGAATGCCTTAGTCTGTTTAGGGTCATTGTCTTGTTGAAAGATCCAGCTCGGCGCAGCTTCAGCTTTGTCACGGATTCCTGGACATTGGTCTCCAGAATCTGCTGATACTGAGAGGAATCCATGCGTCCCTCAACTTTGACAAGATTCCCAGTTCCTGCATTGGCCACACAGCCCCACAGCATGATGGAACCACCACCATATTTTACTGTAGGTAGCAGGTGTTTTTCTTGGAATGCTGTGTTCTTTTTCCTCCATGCATGATGCCCAAATAACTCTATTTTAGTTTCATCAGTCCCCACAGCACCTTATTCTAAAATGAAGCTAGCTTGTCCTTAAGCATACCTCAAGCAACTCTATTTGTGCAGTGGGTGGAGAAAAGGCTTCCTCTGCAGTGACTCCATCTGCAGAAAAATGATGTAGGTCTTTGGTGCTGGCCTGTGGGTTGACTCTGACTGTTCTCACTATTCTTCGCTTCTGCCTTTCCGAGAGTTTTCTTGGTCTGCCACTTCAAGTCTTAACTTGAACTGAGCCTGTGGTCTTCCATTTCCTCAATATGTTCCTAATTGTGGAAACAGACAGCTGAAATCTCCAAGACAGCTTTCGGTATCCTTTCCCTAAACCATGATGGTAAACAATCTTTGTCTTCAGGTCATTTGAGAGTTGTTTTGAGACCCCCATGTTGCTACTCTTCAGAGAAAATTTAAAGAGGAGGGAAACTTACAAACGACTCCCTTAAATACCCTTTCTCATAATTGTATTCACCTGTGTATGTAGGTAAGAGATCACTGAGCTTACCAAGCCAATTTGAGTTCCAATAATTAGTTCTAAAGGTTTTGGAATTAATAAAATGACAAATTTATGCAACTGCCTCATTTTGTTTAAACAATTATTATGCATTTTCTGTAAATCCAATAAACTTCATTTCACTTCTCAAATATCACTGTGTGTGTCTCCTATATGATATATTTAACTGACATTTTTTATCATAACAACTAACCATTTATACAGGAAAATCATGACTATTAACAAGGATGCCCAAACTTTCGCATCCTACTGTATATGGTATACAGGAATATAAATACCCATTTAATTTAAACAAATAAATACAATCAACTGAAAGATTCATTTCCATTCCTCAGTATATCATCATATTACCAACAAATGAGGAGGAGATCTTGTATACCATATGAAAGGCCCATATCCATTCCTCAGTATAACATCATAGTGCCAACACATGAGGAGGAGATACTGTACACCATATGACAGGCCTATCTCCATTCCTCAGTATAACATCATAGTACCAACAAATGAGGAGGAGATACTGTACACCATATGATGGGTCCATCTCCATTCCTCAGTATAACATCATAGTACCAACCAATGAGGAGGCGATACTGTACACCATATGAAACGTCCAGCTCCATTCCTCAGTATAACATCATAGCACCAACACATGAGGAGGAGATACTGTACACCATATGAAAGGCCCAATCTCCATTCCTCAGTATAACATCATAGTACCAACAAATGAGGAGTAGATACTGTACACCATATAAAAGGCCCATATCCATTCCTCAGTATAACATCATAGCACCAACAAATGAGGAGGAGATCTTGTACACCATATGAAAGGTCCATCTCTATTCCTCAGTATAACATCATAGTACCAACAAATGAGGAGGAGATACTGTACACCATATGAAAGGTCCATCTCTATTCCTCAGTATAACATCATAGTACCAACAAATGAGGAGGAGATACTATACACCATATGAAAGGTCCATCTCTATTCCTCAGTATAACATCATAGTACCAACAAATGAGGAGGAGATACTGTACACCATATGAAACGTCCAGCTCCATTCCTCAGTATAACATCATAGCACCAACAAATGAGGAGGAGATACTGTACTCCATATGAAAGGTCCATCTCCATTCCTCAGTATAACATCATAGTACCAACAAATGAGGAGGAGATGCTGTACACCATATGATAGGTCCATCTCCATTCCTCAGTATAACATCATAGTACCAACCAATGAGGAGGCGATACTGTACACCATATGAAACGTCCAGCTCCATTCCTCAGTATAACATCATAGCACCAACACATGAGGAGGAGATACTGTACACCATATGAAAGGCCCATTTCCATTCCTCAGTATAGCATCATAGCACCAACAAATGAGGAGGAGATACTGTACATCATATGAAAGGCCCATATCCATTCCTCAGTATAACATCATAGCACCAACAAATGAGGAGGAGATATTGTACACCATATGAAAGGCCCATCTCTATTCCTCAGTATAACATTATAGTACCAACAAATGAGGTGGAGATGCTGTACACCATATGAAAGGCCCATATCCATTCCTCAGTATAACATTATAGTACCAACAAATGAGGAGCAGATGCTGTACACCATATGAAAGGCCCATCTCCATTCCTCAGTATAACATCACAGCACCAACAAATGAGGAGGAGAAACTGTACACCATATGAAAGGCCCATATCCATTCCTCAGTATAACATCATAGTACCAACAAATGAGGAGGAGATACTGTACACCATATGAAAGGCCCATCTCCATCCCTCAGTATAACATCATAGTACCAACAAATGAGGAGGAGATACTGTACTCCATATGAAAGGCCCATCTCCATTCCTCAGTATAACATCATACTATCAACAAATGAGGAGGAGATACTGTGCACCATATGTAAGGCCCATCTCCATTCCTCAGTATAACATCATAGTACCAACAAATGAGGAGGTGATACTGTACACCATATGAAAGGCCCATCTCCATTCCTCAGTATAACATCATAGTACCAACAAATGAGGAGGAGATACTGTACACCATATGAAAGGCCCATCTCCATTACTCAGTATAATATCATAGCACCAACAAATGAGGAGGTGATACTGTACACCATATGAAAGGCCCATCTCCATTCCTCAGTATAACATCATAGTACCAACAAATGAGGAGGAGATACTGTACACCATATGAAAGGCCCATCTCCATTCCTCAGTATAACATCATAGTACCAACAAATGAGGAGGTGATACTGTACACCATATGAAAGGCCCATCTCCATTCCTCAGTATAACATCATAGTACCAACAAATGAGGAGGTGATACTGTACACCATATGAAAGGCCCATCTCCATTCCTCAGTATAACATCATAGTACCAACAAATGAGGAGGAGATACTGTACACCATATGAAAGGCCCATCTCCATTCCTCAGTATAACATCATAGTACCAACAAATGAGGAGGTGATACTGTACACCATATGAAAGGCCCATCTCCATTCCTCAGTATAACATCATAGTACCAACAAATGAGGAGGAGATACTGTACACCATATGAAAGGCCCATCTCCATTCCTCAGTATAACATCATAGTACAAACTCACGTGGAGGATATACTGTACACCATATGAAAGGCCCATCTCCATTCCTCAGTATAACATCATAGTACCAACAAATAGGGAGGAGGAGATGCTGTACACCATATGAAAGGACCATCTCCATTACTCAGTATAACATCATAGCACCAACACATGAGGAGGAGATACTGTACACCATATGAAAGGCCCATATCCATTCCTCATTATAACATCATAGCACCAACAAATGAGGAGGAGATACTGTACACCATATGAAAGGCCCATCTCTATTCCTCAGTATAACATCATAGCACCAACAAATGAGGAGGAGATACTGTACACCATAGGAAAGGCCCATCTCCATTCCTCAGTATAACATCATAGTACCAACAAATGAGGAGGAGATACTGCACACCATATGAAAGGTCCATCTCCATTCCTCAGTATAACATCATAGCACCAACAAATGAGGAGGGGATACTGTACACCATATAAAAGGCCCATCTCTATTCCTCAGTATAACATCATAGTACCAACACATGAGAAGGAGATACTGTACTCCACATGAAAGGCCCATCTCCATTTCTCAGTATAACATCATAGCACCAACAAATGAGGAGGGGATACTGTACACCATATAAAAGGCCCATCTCTATTCCTCAGTATAACATCATAGTACCAACAAATGAGGAGGAGATACTGTACACCATATGAAAAGCCTGATTCTGACTATAACAATTTCATTGTCTGTAATTCGTGGTCCAGTGTTGCATAGTTGGTGTGACTTTATTGTATCATTCTTGTGATCTGTAGTTCCATATCAATGTGTTTGTACTCAAATTTAGTTCCTGTTCAGTTAAATTTATGACTGCTAGGTGAACAGCCATCTCCTACTTGCAACATATGAGAAAAGGTCATACTTTTGCTATCATTTTCTTTAAACAGACGGACACAACTTTGTGAACACCTCACAGGCACATTTGGTGTCGCATCTGGATGATGCAGGAGATAATGGCGCCACACAATGTTCTGCAGAGGAAAGTCTTGCTACTGAGAACTCACACCTCCGAGGTCACAGTGCAGATGGCCTGCTGGCCCATCACCTGGAGCCGATGAGATATTTCCATGTTCCGTCTTCAAAAGAACCGAGTGTTCACTCTGTTGAGAAGCCTTATTTCAGCTCGGAGTGTGGGGAAGCTGGCAAAGATAAAGAATCACTTTATTTGCACCAGGCAAGTCAAAACGACTACAGACCTTTTTCTTGTTCAGAGTGTGGTAAACGTTTTACTCAGAAAGGAATACTTATGAGACACCAAAGGATGCACACCGGTCTGCTTCCCTTTTCATGTTCTGAGTGCGGGAAAGATTTCAACAGGAAAGAAGAACTAATTAGACATCAGAGGATTCACACTGGCGAGCGTCCTTTCTCATGTTCAGACTGTGGCAAAGGCTTTTTAGCAAATGCAGAGCTTGTCAGACACCAGAAAATCCACTCCGACGAGCGTCCTTTTTCATGTTCAGAGTGTGGGAAAAGTTTCACACTGAAAGGAGAACTTAATAGGCACCACAAGACCCACACTGGCGAGCGGCCTTTCTCATGTTCAGACTGTGGAAAAAGTTTCAGTAGGAAACAAGAACTTATGAGGCACCAGAGGACCCACACGGGTGAACGACCTTTTTCATGTTCAGATTGTGGGAAAAGCTTCACTCAGAAAGTTGAACAACTCCGACACCAGAAGATCCATGCTGGGGAGCGTCCATTCTCCTGTTCAGAGTGTGGGAAGAATTTTTTAGTAAATTCGGAGCTCCTTAGTCACATGAGAACCCACAGTGACGAACGGCCTTTTTCATGTCCAGAGTGTGGGAAATGCTTTAAAAGTAAAAGCAATTTAAATGTACATAAGAAGATGCACGCTCGCTGATGCTGATGTGAAACATACGGAAGTCTTTCATAGCTGGAACTGGTCAGTCTGTAAAATGTAGGAAGTTTATATAGTGTAGTGGCATTTCATACCTTTATTGATCACCCCTCCTGGCTGTATGCGCACCTTCCAACAAATAAATATCATTAACCTGCTTTAAGTGTCGTCTGTACATTGGAGTTGCTGTACGTGCCATTACTCTTGTAAATACTCCTGCCATATTGTATAACCTGAATAGAGAGATTGCTATTAAGAAATAAATATGCTAAACTGACTGTTTTAATTACTTAAGAACACCTCTAGCCCCCAGTACCTGAAATAGGTTGTCAGCCACCAGCCACAGCTTACCCTAATTGGCTCCCAGAACTCCCAGGATGATCTCTGCTGTGCAGGGGATTATGGGAAGTCATTGTAGAGACACAGTGTAGGTGGTTACAGCAGAAGGATAGAAAAGCAGTGGCGGTGCCACACTGAGGCCAGGAGAGGGGCATAGACTCCACCGGCTACTGCTTTGCACCCCCTTTCCAGCAACAGAGCACCACTCATGACACAGCAGAAGCAGGCAGGTGATGTTTGGATGCCGCACGCAGCACCATGCTGCTCTCTGCAGTGTGATTGGCTGTGCTGGCCTGTTCCCTCTTTCTCCCAGCAAAGTGCTGTTATTTGAATATCTGACATACAGATCCCTGCCTGTTAGACCATCACTTCCCGTCTGTAGCTTAGCACCAGCAGATAAGAGCAGGGGAGGAACAACTGCAGCATTGCTGGGCATGGAGAAGTGAAGAATGAGGAGATCTCCCTGCTGTGTTAAAGTGATCTCATGCTAGTCGGTCCTGCATCTCCACCGGGACAGTTCTAGCTGCAGCCCCTTCCCCCTCCCCGGCAAATGGGATGTTTTAACAACTTTGCTGCAAGTGAGTAAGGTGTGCGTCAATAAATGTGTATTCACGTTGTAAGTGCCCACTGATTAGTCTCCAATGTCTGGTATACAAGTTAACCCCTTGGGTGCTACTATAGAATCACTTTTTTCCTGACCCCAAGGCAATATTGCTACAGTCTGATCACTTTTCTGGATCAAAACGCCACCTCCTGCATGCAGAGCAATACCGTACCGCAACCACTTATACTACAACTCACCTGCTGCACTGCGAATGTCATATAGGTGGTGCACTGCAGTGTGGTAAGCTGCATTACAGAGCGCCTGCTACACTGCAATGCACCACTGTGAATGTGGCCAAATATTTCACACACCACACACAAAATGTAATGTGGAAAGTAGTTTTAGGGTAGGTTAGGCACGGTATGGGTGGAGGGCAGTTTTAGGCACAGGATATGGTAGGTTAGGCACGGGATGGGTGGGGGCAGTTTTAGGCACAGGATAGGGTAAGTTAGGCATGGGATGGGTGAAGGTTGGTTTTAGGCATAGGATAAGGTAGGTTAGGCATGGGATGGGTGGAGGGTAGTTTTAGGCACAGGATAAGGTAGGTTAGGCATGGGATGGGTGGAGGGTAGGTTTAGGCCCAGGATAGGGTAGGTTAGGCTTGGGATGGGTGGAGGGTAGTTTTAGGCACAGGATAGGGTAGGTTAGGCATGGGATGGGTGGAGGGTAGGTTTAGGCACAGGATAGGGTAGGTTAGGCATGAGATGGGTGGAGGTAGTTTTAGGCACAGGATCTGGTAGGGTAGGCATGGGATGGGTGGAGGGTAATTTTAGGCACAGGATAGAGAAGGTTAGGCACGGGATGGGTGGAGGGTAGTTTTAGGCACAGGATAGGGTAAGTTAGGCATGGGATGGGTGAAGGTTGGTCTTAGGCATGGGATGGGTGGAGGGTAGTTTTAGGCACAGGATAGGTTAGGTTAGGCATAGGATGGGTGGAGGGTAGTTTTAGGCACAGGATAGGGTAGGTTAGGCATAGGATGGGTGGAGGGTAGTTTTAGGCACGTGATAGGGTAGGTTAGGCACGGGATGGGTGGAGGGTAGTTTTAGGCACAGGATAGGATAGGTTAGGCATGAGATGGGTGGAGGGTAGTTTTAGGCACAGGATAGGGTAAGTTAGGCATGGGATGGGTGAAGGTTGGTCTTAGGCATGGGATGGGTGGAGGGTAGTTTTAGGCACAGGATAGGGTAGGTTAGGCATAGGATGGGTGGAGGGTAGTTTTAGGCACAGGATAGGGTAGGTTAGGCATGAGATGGGTGGAGGGTAGTATTAGGCACAGGATAGGGTAGGTTAGGCATGGGATGGGTGGAGGGTAGTCTTAGGAACAGGATAGGGTAGGTTAGGCTTGGGATGGATGGAGGGTAGTTTTAGGCACAGGATAGGGTAGGTTAGGCATGGGATGGGTGGATGGTAGTTTTAGGCACAGGATAGGGTAGGTTAGGCATGGGATGGGGTGGAGGGTAGTCTTAGGCACAGGATAGGGTAGGTTAGGCACGGGATGGGTGGAGGGTAGTTTTAGGCACAGGATAGGGTAGGTTAGGCACGGGATGGGTGGAGGGTAGTTTTAGGCACAGGATAGGGTAGGTTAGGCTTGGGATAGATGGATGGAGGGTAATTTTGGATAGGGATAGGGTAGGTTAGGCACAGGATAGGGTAGGTTAGGCATGAAATGGGTGGAGGGTAGTTTTAGGCACAGGATAGGGTAGGTTAGGGGTGGGATGGGTGGAGGGTTCTTTTAGAAACAGGATAGAAGGTTTGGCATAGGATGGGTGGAGGGTAGATTTAGGCACAGGATATGGTAGGTTAGGCACGGGATGGGTGGAGGGTAGTTTTAGGCACAGGATAGGGTAGGTTAGGCAGAAAATTGGAATTTGACAATTTGGGGTTTCCTGGTAGTTTGCCATACCTCCCAACGTCATGAGATCAGAAAAGAGACACTTAAGAGGAACTCCAGTGAAAATAATGTAAAAAAAGTGCTTCATTTTTACAAAAAATATGTATAAATGATTTAGCCAGTGTTTGCCCTTTGTAAAATATTTCCTCTCTCTGATTTACATTCTAATATTTATCACATGGTGATATTTTTACTGCTGGCAAGTGATGTCACTGAAAGGAGATGCTACTTGCTTTTTGGCAGTTGGAAACAGCTGTAAACAGATTTTCCACAATGCAACAAGCAGGGGCGTTGCTAGGATTCTAAGAGATCTGGGGCACTTTTGAGCACTCCAGATGGAAAATGGGTGTGGCCACCCAACAGAATGTGGGTGTGGTCATGGGTGAAGCCACATTTACATGAACTTAACAGTGGTCTAAGTAGGCTTGCCCAGCAAAATGTTAGATGAAGCCCCCCTCTCCATTAATAATAAAAAAACCCTAAAATGCAGCATATCACATCAATAGGCAGTGTCATTTAAACATACCGTAATTAGGCAGAGTAACCTTGCTTCTGTGCTGGCTGGTCTGGCTTTCTGCTGGGCGGGCTGGCCTGCCACCAGGTTATCTGGCAGTTCCTCCATAGATTCCCTGACTGTCTAGTGGACCCCCTCCCATTCTCCCACAGGCCTCCTATTGAGGCACCACAACTCCCAGCATGCCCCATAGAAGAACCACAGCTCCCTGCATGCCCCCATAGAGGTGTCACAGTGCCCAGCATGGCATCACAGCACCCAGTATGCCTACATAGAGGCACCACAGCACCCAGCATGGCAACACAGCACCTAGTATGCCCACATAGAGGCACCACAGCACCCAGCATACCCCCGACTGATGCACCACAGCTCCCAGTATGCCCACCATTGAAGCACCACAACTGACTGCCTGGAACATTCAGGGCACCCCAGAATAGATCCGGGCATGTGCCACTGATTTTTGGGGCTAGCAACGCCCCTGGCAACAAGGCTCCCATAATGTGATGTCAGAACCATGGTCCTGACATCACACTGTGGGACGGGTTTCACCACAATATCAGCCATACAGAGCCCCCTGATGATCTATTGGAGAAAAGGTAAAGATTTCTCATGGGAAGGGGGTATCAGCCACTGATTGGGATGAAGTTCAATTCTTGGTTACGGTTTCTCTTTAAGCCACACGCCTGACCACGCCCCAACACACCCCTAGCCAAGCATATTATAAAGATTTCATGAGAAAAATGTTCTTTTATAATTCAAACCACACACACTGATCCTTTCTATCCTGGTTCCTGGTTTTCCTCCAACATTTAAAAATAAGAAATATATCAATTTAAAGGATATGAATAAACACTTTTTCAGTAGAAACATATATACATAAATCTGTACATCAGCCCTGAAAGTGGGATTTGGTTCCCAAAGAGAGAGACTGTCCCTCCAAAAGAGGGACAGTTGAGGGCTATGGTTCAGAGACCCATATTTCAGGCTTCCTACACATCATCCTGGTATCATCAAGAACTGATCTGACTGCCACTTGCCACCTAATATCCCTCACCCCCTGACAGGTACTGCTGTAAGGAGGCAATCCATGTTATTCACCTCACCAGTGATTTTAATGTTGTGGCTGAGCATGAAAAAACACAAAAGGTGGTGTTTATATAATTAGTCATTATATAATACAATTAACTCAGATTCAACTTCTGCTCTTATCCATTCTACTGCTCGCTCCAACCTGAATAATCACAAATGCCTTCTGTTTTAAGAATGCAAACGTATGTTTTGCACCTAATGATATTGAATCACAGACAGGAAGTAGTGAAACCACACAGGAAATGATGTCATGAACGAACAGGAAGTTTGATGCTAGGGGTGAGGAGGAGGAAGTATAGAGAAGACATTGTTGGGACTGGCAGCAGAGCAGGTAAAAAGAGAGAGTTTTGTTTTGTGTTTGTGAATCTCCTGTAAATTACCATAACCAGCAATTGCAAGAGAATTAAAAATATGTTTATACTGTATATAAAGATTTTACATATTTATACCCATAAATCTTCAGGCAGCTCAACAAGCAGTAGGTGGCAGAAGAAACAAAAAAACAGACTTCTAGAATGTCAACTTTCCAGTATTCCCTATAGTTTTTCACTGTGTCTCCATAGTGTTTATCAACTCCCCAGTGCCTCCCACAGTGTATCATAGCTTCCCCCATAGTGTATCCTGGATAGTGTAATGGTTAAGAGCTCCGCCTCTGATGCAGGAGACCTGTGTTCAAATCTCGGCTCTGCCTGTTCAGTAAGCCAGCACCTATTCAGTAAGGATTTCTTTGGGCGAGACTCCCTAACACTGCTACTGCCTACTGAGTGCGCTCTAGTGGCTGCCTCGCAAGCGCTTTGAGTCCGACAGGAGAAAAGCGCTATACAAAAAAAGGAATTATTATTATTCTAGTTTCTTATGGCCCACAATAGTGTGCTTCAACTTCCCAGTTTCCCCCTTAATGTATCCCAGCTTCCCAGTGTCCCCATAGTGTTCCCCAGCTTCCCAATGTCCCCTTTAGTGTGACCTAGCTATCCAGTGTCCTCCACAGTGTATCCCAGCTTCCCACTATACTCCGTAGTGTATCCTAGTTTCCCACTGCCCCAATAGTGTGCTTCAATTTTCCATTGTCCCCGTTAGTGTATACCAGCTTCCCAGTGTCCTCATAGTGTTTCCCAGCTTTCCAGTATCCCCAGTAGTGTGTCCCAGCTTCACAGTGTTCCGCATAGTTTATCCCAGCTTCCCAGTGTCCCCCAGTATCCCAGCTTCCCAGTGTCCTCATAGTGTTTCCCAGCTTTCCAGTATCCCCAGTAGTGTGTCCCAGCTTCACAGTGTTCCGCATAGTTTATCCCAGCTTCCCAGTATCCCCCAGTATCCCAGCTTTCAAGTGCCCCCTATAGTTTATCCCAACTTCCCAGTGTCACCTATAGTTTATCCCAGCATACCAGTGTTCCCCATAGTTTATCCCAGCTTCCAAGTGTTCCCCATAGCTTGTCTCAGCTTCCCAGTGTCCCCTGTAGTGTGCCCCAGATTACCAGTATCCCCCGGTTTTTAAATAATTTTTCTTCCTACATCGTGTGTTACTGTGCCAAATTTTCTGCACTGCAGGAGGAGGAGGAGCAAAACTAAAAGTACAAAACAATCAGGAGAACATTGTGATGGAAGACCAGAATTTCCCACCCCATGATCAGGTAGAAGCTCCCTGGATGGTCAATAGTATATATGTCAATGATGTTTGCATTGGATGCCTTGTTACTGGTATATTATTCCTTATAATTTCAGGGGTGTAGCCTGATGGATTTCAATATTATTGTTAAAGAAGAAATAAAAGTTGAAGATGAGGAAGTTGACATAGAGTCATGGCAGTACTTAGGACACAAGGACCTTTCCAAGGACACCATGAAGGAGAATCAGCCGCCTCTCACATCACCGGGTAAGAGGAGCCTTTCATTTATTGTAATGGGATAGGAAAAGGCCCATGCACCAAATGTTTTTAACCTCTTGCCGACCTCTCCATGCTGATTGGTGTGAACGCGGCAACAGCCCCAGAACCACTCCACGCCAACTGGTGTGAAGTCCTGGGGCAGGGTGTTGCAGGAGATCGCATGCATCTCTGCATAAATGACGGAGATCCTTTCCATCATTAGTCTCCCAGCAGCGATCGCTGCTAGGAGACTGTTAGACGGCGTCTCTTAACTCTGTACAGCGCTGCGATCTATGGCAGCACTGTACTGGGGACAGCCGTGTGACACGGCTGTCCACCTGGGCGGCAGGAAGTGATGACAGCCGATCGCGCTGATTGGCTGGTGGGGGGAGGGAGGGATAAAAAAAAAAAAAATAGGCATTTTTATTTATAAAATAAAAGAAAGCTCTGTTGGTGGGCAGAAAAGGGGGGGGGATAACTTGTGTGCTGAGTTGTGCGGCCCTGCAGTGAGCCGTTAAAGCTGCAGTGGCCTTAATTATAAAATATAGCCTGGTCACTAGGGGGATTAAAGACTGTGATCCTTAAAAGGTTAAGTGGATCCTGGGAATAAAAAATAACCAAATTCATCTTATTTGCAGGGGGGAGGGAGCGTGGGGCGGTGTATATTCCCAATAGATCGGCTATGTACCTTGATGTCTTGTGATTTAGAGCCTTGAATGTCAGCAGGCTTCTCCTTTTTACTGGCAACCAGTGAAGTGTTTGCAGTACTGGGGAGGTTTGTGAGGTGTAGTTTGGCTGCTGCATTCTGTACTAGTTGTAGGGGGCACAGAACTTTATCCGGGGATCCAATGAATAGGGCATTGCAGTAGTCCAGGCAGGAGGCTACAATTGCACAAACTAGAGTAGGTAGGTCTTCAGCTGGGATAAGATGTTTCATTGTCACTCTTATTCTCAGATGGAAGAATGAGGATTTGATGACAGCTGATACCTGCTGTCTGAGTGTTAGCTTTCCATCCAGGGTCACCCCCAGGTTTTGCACAGAGTATTTATATTGCACAGCATCTCTCCCATTTGCTAGTTTGAAGTGGGGTGATTCTTGAACTTTATCCATTATGCGTGGACCGCCTGCCACCAACACGTCTGTTTTATCACAGTTCAGCCTCAACCAGCTGATGTCCATCCAATTTTGTAATTCCACTAGACAGGCATTGATGGATGGTGATGGTGCCAGGCTTGAAGGACGGATCCTCCCATCACCTGATAAACACATAGAGACATTGCATTCAGTTAATGTGTGTGTTTCCTACAGATGGACCCAGTAATAGAAACGCACCAGGTCCTCTTTATTCCCAGGATTGTCCACAGGAAGATTACACCATCTCCCACTATTATCAGGTAGGTGGAGCTGAGGGACTAGAGCTCAAAATGGCTACAAACTGTTTGAACCTTATATCCTTCTGTGTATTGATATTATTTAACTTTATTTACAAAGTGCTAACATATTACAAAGCACTGCACAATAGATATAGAAGATATTACAACATTGAACAATGTTACACAGGGACATTATACTGTAGAATACAAATTAAAATCCTTACTCTCGCCTATAAAGCTCTTCATAACCTACCTCCATCTTAT
Source organism: Hyperolius riggenbachi (assembly GCF_040937935.1). Classification (NCBI taxonomy): domain Eukaryota; kingdom Metazoa; phylum Chordata; class Amphibia; order Anura; family Hyperoliidae; genus Hyperolius; species Hyperolius riggenbachi. Next base: position 236,948,860 of record NC_090655.1, read on the forward strand.
CTCAATAAAATTATTTCCAGATACCATTTTACATGCAATCTCCGCTCTACTAACAATATTCTCTTGTCTTCTTCTCTGGTCACCTCTCCTCACTCCCACTTGCAAGAATTCTCTAGATCCTCTCCCCTGCTCTGGAACATCCTCCCTCAACACATCTGCCACTTACCCTCACTTACCCTTTTTAAGTGCAATCTGAAAACTAACCTCTTTATGCAAGCAGACTCTCCTACCTAGGACACTTCAGCCACTGACCACCATTTCTACCATCTCATACACAGCTTCCCCTTTCCTACTGTCCTATCCCGTAAACATTTAGTCTGTAAGGCCTTTTGGCCGGGGCTCTCTTCCCCTTTTGTCTCACGTTGCTGTGTAATGTGTCTGCATACCTCCCACCTCTGCGTAAAAATCTGTAGTTGATTTCTTCACCGCATCAGCGGTAATCTACTATTGTCTTGTATTAACTGTTATTTTGTATTGTTATACCCTGTAATAATTACAGCATTAAACAATAGTACACAGAATAGTGATGTAACAATAAACTATGATGTGAAGGTTACAATGTAGGGATAAATAAAGCAGATGAGTCGCATATTGTGACAGAAAAGAGCACATAATACCCTGCCAAATGGGCTTACACTCTAATGAGAGAGAGGGACACATAAGGAGGAGGGTATATGCAAGGGAGGGGGTGAAGCTATGAAGTAAACCAATGGGTCTTTAAAGCCTGCTTGACTAAGTTGGGGGGGGGGGGGGGGGAGTCTGATGGGGGGAGGGAGTTCCATAGAGTTTGGGCTGCTCTGAAGAACCCCTGGAGTCTCGCAAGTGGTGGACTTCCATACAGTGTGTGTAGTACAAGATCATTATTGCTCACGTGTGAAAGATGTTAATTTCTTTATTCTTGTGGATTCAGGGTAGAGAATTGCCTGACATGAAAACTGACATTAAAGAGGAAATGGAACAGGCATGTGAGATTGGTGACCAGCCTTCTGTGGGAGATGGAGAAATAATGATGAGCACAATAAAAAAGGAGAAATCTTCTCCAGATATTGGCACAGGTAAATAATAAAAAACTTTCACGTTTCCCCTTTTATTTTAATGAAGCAACGTAGAAAATCTGATGGAGTTTCAGCAAATCTTCTTGTCACACAGTGAGATGAGACTGGATTATATATGGAATACATGAATATAAATACCCATTTCATTTGAACAAATAAAAACTTGCTAGTACCAACAAATGAGGAGGAGATACTGTACACCATATGAAAGGCCCATCTCCATTCCTCAGTATAACATCATAGTACCAACAAATGAGGAGGAGATACTGTACACCATATGAAAGGCCCATCTCCATTCCTCAGTATAACATCATAGTACCAACAAATGAGGAGGAGATAATGTACACCATACGAGAGGCCCATCTCCATTCCTCAGTATAACATCATAGCACCAACAAATGAGGAGGAGATACTGTACACCATATGAAAGGCCCATCTCCATTCCTCAGTATAACATCATAGCACCAACAAATGAGGAGGAGATACTGTACACCATATGAAAGGCCCATCTCCATTCCTCAGCATAACATCATAGCACCAACAAATGAGGAGAAGATACTGTACACCATATGAAAGGCCCATCTCCATTCCTCAGTATAACATCATAGCACCAACAAATGAGGAGGAGATACTGTACACCATATGGAAGATCCATCTCCATTCCTCAGTATAACATCATAGTACCAACAAATGAGGAGGAGATACTGTACACCATATGAAAGGCCCATCTCCATTCCTCAGTATAACATCATAGTACCAACAAATGAGGAGGAGATACCGTACACCATATGAAAGGCCCATCTCCATTCCTCAGTATAACATCATAGCACCAACAAATGAGGAGGAGATACTGTACACCATATGAAAGGCCTATCTCCATTCCTCAGTGTAACATCATAGTACCAACAAATGAGGAGGAGATACTGTACACCATATGAAAGGCCTATCTCCATTCCTCAGTGTAACATCATAGCACCAACAAATGAGGAGGAGATACTGTACACCATATGAAAGGCCCATCTCCATTCCTCAGTATAACGTCATAGAACACACACATGAGGAGGAGATACTGTACACCATATGAAAGGCCTATCTCCATTCCTCAGTGTAACATCATGGTACCAACACATGAGGAGGAGATACTGTACACCATATGAAAGGCCTATCTCCATTCCTCAGTGTAACATCATGGTACCAACAAATGAGGAGGAGATACTGTACACCATATGAAAGGCCTATCTCCATTCCTCAGTGTAACATCATAGCACCAACAAATGAGGAGGGGATACTGTACACCATATGAAAGGCCCATCTCCATTCCTCAGTATAACGTCATAGAACACACACATGAGGAGGAGATACTGTACACCATATGAAAGGCCCATATCCATCCCTCAGTATAACATTATAGTGCCAACAAATGAGGAGGAGATACTGTACACCATATGAAAGGCCCATCACCATCCCTCAGTATAACATTATAGTACCAACAAATGGGGAGGAGATACTGTACATTATATAAAAAAAGGTCCATCTCCATTCCTCAGTATAACATCATAGTACCAACAAATAAGGAGGAGATACTCTACACCATATGAAAGGTGCACCTCCATTCCTCAGTATAACATCATTGTGCCAACAAATGAGGAGGAGATACTGTACACCATATGAAGGGCCCATCTCCATTCCTCAGTATAACGTCATAGAACACACAAATGAGGAGGAGATACTGTACACCATATGAGAGGCCCATCTCCATTCCTCAGTATAACATCATAGTACCAACAAATGAGGAGGGGATACTGTACACCATACGAAAGGCCCATCTCCATCCCTCAGTATAACATCATAGTACCATCAAATGAGGAGGAGATAATGTACACCATATGAAAGGCCCATCTTCATTCCTCAGTATAACATCATAGCACCAACAAATGAGGAGGAGATACTGTACACCATATGAAAGGCCCATCTCCATTCCTCAGTATAACATCATAGTACCAACAAATGAGGAGGAGATAATGTACACCATACGAGAGGCCCATCTCCATTCCTCAGTATAACATCATAGCACCAACAAATGAGGAGGAGATACTGTACACCATATGAAAGGCCCATCTCCATTCCTCAGTATAACATCATAGCACCAACAAATGAGGAGGAGATACTGTACACCATATGAAAGGCCCATCTCCATTCCTCAGTATAACATCATAGCACCAACAAATGAGGAGGAGATACTGTACACCATATGAAAGGCCCATCTCCATTCCTCAGTATAACATCATAGCACCAACAAATGAGGAGGAGATACTGTACACCATATGAAAGGTCCATCTCCATTCCTCAGTGTAACATCATAGCACCAACAAATGAGGAGGAGATACTGTACACCATATGAAAGGCCCATCTCCATTCCTCAGTGTAACATCATAGCACCAACAAATGAGGAGGAGATACTGTACACCATATGGAAGATCCATCTCCATTCCTCAGTATAACATCATAGTACCAACAAATGAGGAGGAGATACTGTACACCATATGAAAGGCCCATCTCCATTCCTCAGTATAACATCATAGTACCAACAAATGAGGAGGAGATACCGTACACCATATGAAAGGCCCATCTCCATTCCTCAGTATAACATCATAGCACCAACAAATGAGGAGGAGATACTGTACACCATATGAAAGGCCTATCTCCATTCCTCAGTGTAACATCATAGTACCAACAAATGAGGAGGAGATACTGTACACCATATGAAAGGCCTATCTCCATTCCTCAGTGTAACATCATAGCACCAACAAATGAGGAGGAGATACTGTACACCATATGAAAGGCCCATCTCCATTCCTCAGTATAACGTCATAGAACACACACATGAGGAGGAGATACTGTACACCATATGAAAGGCCTATCTCCATTCCTCAGTGTAACATCATGGTACCAACAAATGAGGAGGAGATACTGTACACCATATGAAAGGCCTATCTCCATTCCTCAGTGTAACATCATAGCACCAACAAATGAGGAGGGGATACTGTACACCATATGAAAGGCCCATCTCCATTCCTCAGTATAACGTCATAGAACACACACATGAGGAGGAGATACTGTACACCATATGAAAGGCCCATATCCATCCCTCAGTATAACATTATAGTGCCAACAAATGAGGAGGAGATACTGTACACCATATGAAAGGCCCATCACCATCCCTCAGTATAACATTATAGTACCAACAAATGGGGAGGAGATACTGTACATTATATAAAAAAAGGTCCATCTCCATTCCTCAGTATAACATCATAGTACCAACAAATAAGGAGGAGATACTCTACACCATATGAAAGGTGCACCTCCATTCCTCAGTATAACATCATTGTGCCAACAAATGAGGAGGAGATACTGTACACCATATGAAGGGCCCATCTCCATTCCTCAGTATAACGTCATAGAACACACAAATGAGGAGGAGATACTGTACACCATATGAAAGGCCCATCTCCATTCCTCAGTATAACATCATAGTAACAACAAATGAGGAGGAGATACTGTACACCATATGAAAGGCCCATCTCCATCCCTCAGTATAACATCATAGTACCATCAAATGAGGAGGAGATAATGTACACCATATGAAAGGCCCATCTTCATTCCTCAGTATAACATCATAGCACCAACACATGAGATGGAGATACTGTACACCATACGAAAGGCCCATCTCCATCCCTCAACTGTTATACAGAGGCTGCTAAACTGAGATCTGGCAGTCCCCAAAAAATAGGAGCAGCATATGCAGATGCGGGGGTTGGATATTCCAACAAGACAGTTATTATTTCGTATTTATATAGCGCCGACATCTTCTGCAGCGCTGTACACAGTATATTGTCTTGTCACTAACTGTCACTCAAAAGGGTTTACAATCTAATCCCTATCCTAGTCATATGTATGCACTGTAAGTAGTGTATGTATCATAGTCTAGGGCCAATTTGGAGTTAGCCTATTAAGTCTTTTGTATGTTTTTGGGATGTGGGAGAACCGGGGACCCAGCGCCGCAAGGCGAGAGCGCTAACCACTACGCCACCATGCTGACTAAAACACAGGTGGAAATCTAATTCATTCATGCAGAGGGAGAAGTATAACATTCTGGAATGGCCGTCACTGTCCCCCGACTTGATTATTATCAGAAATCTGTGTAATGATTTGCAGCAGGCTGTCCATGCTCGGCAGCCATTAAATGTAACTGAACTGGAGAGATAACGTATTCAAGAAAGGTCAACAATACCTCCACCCAGAATCCAGACACTCATCAAAGGCTATAGGAGGCATACAGAGGCTGTTAGATTTTCAAAAGGAGGCTCAACTAAGTATTGATTTCAAATTTCTGTTGCGTTGCCCAAATTTGTGCACCTGTTTAATGTTGTTATGATGCATATTGCATAGTAGTTACATTTGATCCAATAAATTTAAAGTGGGCCTGAACTCAGAACTTTCTCTCTGCTCTACATGATAAGCAACATCATAATAACCTTTAAAGAAAAACATTTCATTTTTACAGCTGATACAAATCCAGGAATAAATCTGCAGTCAGACTATTTCCTGCTTTCATGGAAGCAGGCTTAGGGTTTAGGGATGATAAAACATAAGTAAATACTCCTTTTATGCAAGTATATGCAGCTTGAAAATGGACCAGTCTATTTAAACCTGTTTTTAAATTGATTGGTCCATTTTCAAACTGCATATATTTGCATTAACGTGTATAATTTCGGAAGAATTTGCATCTCATTGATCATCTTTAATAGGGTTAACGTTGTGTGTTTACAAATTAGCTGCTCTGCCGAGGCAGTCAGCTGACACCGCTGAGAGATCAAATTACAGTTGTGATTAGTCACATATGAGGGGACATTAAACAGGCTAAACGCTAAGGCTAAATACATACTGGTTCATTTCTCTATGTTTTCTTTCTGTCCTGTGCAAGAGTCCAGATCCACTTTCATTTCACTGCAGAAGTACTGTTGCTATATGGCATGACCTGTATTAAAAGGAAGTTGCTACTGAAAGCTGAGTTTAATCATACACCAAAAAAAACAAAAAATGTAAAAGGGGTTCCCAAACCTTTGCATATGTGTGTATTCGTATAGGTCAGTGATGGCTAACCTTGGCACTCCAGCTGTAACAAAACTACAAATCCCATCATGCCTCTACCTCCCCGAGTTATGCTTAGAGCTGTCAGAGTACTGCAATGCCTTATGGGACTTGTAGTTCCACCACAGCTGGAGTGCCAAGGTTAGCCATCACTGATATTGGTACACTAAGATCCATTGCTTTTGTTGGTCTCATTGTATTGGACTGTTTATGTGATTTTTTTTTTTTAGTTGCGTGTCAATATTGTTATTCCAAATTCTGTATGAATCTAATGACCACTAAACCAACACGTGACTTCTGGTGGGAAGACATGATTAGTAATGCTGCTTTTGGTATTTCATTTCTTTCAACAGATGGGCGGTCTATTGGGAACCCCCCAGTGGGAGATGTTATGTCACAACCAGATGATGCTGCAGAAGATTTTGACGTCACACAATGTTTTCCAGGTGGAAATGAAGTTTCTGGACAGGCCCACCGCAGAGGTCACATTACAGATGTAGTAAAGGCTTCCAGCCAAGAGCTGATGAGATATTCCCATGATACAGCTTATGTGGCTGATAATTGTATTTCATCTCTTGTAAATGAGAAGCAGAGGTCTTCACATGGGCCTTCATTTCCATGTTTGGAGTCAGAACATGATACTCTACAGGAGGTTTATACCCCCGAAAAGCCACATGGCGAGAAGCCATTTTCCTGCTTGCAGTGCAGTAAATCTTTTAAGCATAAGAAATCCCTTTATTCTCACCAGGAAAGTCACACAGGTGAGAGGCCATTTTCCTGTTCAGAGTGTGGGAAATGTTTTTCTCATAAAAACAACCTTAGGAAACACTTGAAGGTTCACTCTAGCGAGAAGCCGTTTTCCTGCTCCCAGTGCGGTAACACTTTCAAGCATCTAAAATCACTTAACACTCATCAGAGGAGTCACACAGGTGAAAAACCTTTTGAGTGTTCAGAGTGTGGGAAATGCTTCTCTGTGAAAGCATCCCTTCTTACACACCTCAGGTATCACACGGGTGAGCGACCTTACTCATGTTCAGAGTGTGGGAGAAGTTTCGCTCACCAAGGAGAACTTAAGAGACACCACAGGATACACACGGGTATTCTTCCATTTTCATGTTCTGAGTGTGGGAAAGATTTCAACAGGAAAGATGAAATAATTAGACATCAGAGGACCCACACTGGTGAACGTCCTTTCTCATGTTCAGACTGTGGGAAAGGTTTTCTTGTAAATGCAGAGCTTCTCAGACACCAGAGAATGCACACTGACGAGCGACCTTTCTCATGTTCAGAGTGTGGGAAAAGTTTCACACTAAAAGGAGAACTTACTAGGCACCTCAAAACCCACACTGGCGAGCGGCTTTACTCATGTTCAGAGTGTAGGAAAAGTTTCACACTGAAAGGGGATCTTACTAGGCACCATAAGATCCACACTGGTGAGCGTCCTTTCTCATGTTCAGATTGTGGGAAAAGTTTTAGTAGGCAACAAGAACTTACCAGGCACCAGAGGACCCACACCGGTGAACGACCTTTTCCATGTTCAGAGTGTGGGAAAAGCTTCTCTCAGAAAGGTGAACAACTCAGACACCAGAAGAGTCATACTGGCGAGCGTCCATTCTCGTGTTCAGAGTGTGGGAAGAATTTTTTAGTAAATTCGGAGCTCCTTAGCCACATGACAACCCACAGTGATGAGCGTCCTTTTTCATGTTCAGAGTGTGGGAAATGCTTCAAAAGTAAAAGCAATTTAAATGTACATCAGAAGATGCACGCTCGCTGATGCTGATGTGAAACATACAGAAGCATTTCATAGCTGGAACTGTTCAGTCTGTAAAATAACAAAAAAACGTATACATACCTGGGGCTTCCACCAGTCCCCTTCGCCTGATTGCTCCCTCATTGTGTTTCAGTAGATCGGCAAATCGGGGCCAATCGGCACAGGGGCAGTGTGGCCATGCTTGCTCCCACGGCAGGGAGCGTTGAGCAGTAGTATTGCGCAGGCGCAGAGCACCCCTGGCCATGGGAGTGCGATGGGGGAGCGTGTGCGGCCGGGATGCGCATGCGCAGTAAGGCCTGACTCCTGCAGTTACCGGGACAGCTTGTGGAGGCAGCAGGCAGCGGAGGAGGATGGCGAGGGACTAACTAGCTCAAAGGGGGCAGGAAGAAGGTATGTATAAAACTTTTTTTATTGCTCCATCTCTGGTTTCCTTTAAGGAGTTTGGGAAGTTTGTTTAGTGCAGCGACATTTCATTATTTATTTATTTATTTTTGCTCATCCTTCCTGGCTGTGTTCTCACTCTCTGACAACTGAATCTATCAGTAATCTGCACAAATATACAAGTGTTGTTGGTACATTGGGGCTGCTGTCTGAGCCATCACTCTTGTGACTTGTATACATCTCCCATATTGTATAAGCTGGACAGAGAGATTATTGTACTTAACCCACTGCTTACATTATTTAGCAACCCCTCCAGTCCCCATACCGGAAATATGTTAAGTTGTCAGCCACAACTTACCCTTAGTGGCCAACAGAACTCACACTCTCTCTGATCTCTGCTGTGCAGGGGATTATGGGAAGTCATTGTAGAGACACAGTGTCTGTGGTTACAGCAGAAGGATACTGATATAATGATTTTTGTATAAAGATATTACTGAAATAAAGTTTGTAAACGCTACCTATAGCACTTAGTCATGCCTATTTACTTAAATGGAAAAGCAATGTGGGTTACATGTGTGATATGGTGCACATGGAATGGGAGGGGGCTGCACATGGGATGGGAGGGGGCTGCTGTACATGGATGTTACTCATGGAAGAGGGGGCTGCACATGGAATGGGAGGGGACTGCTGTACATGCATGTTACTCATGGAAGAGGGGGCTGCACATGGAATGGGAGGGGACTGCTGTACATGCATGTTACTCATGGAGGAGGAGGCTGCACATGGAATGGGAGGGGCTGCTTTACATGATTGTTACTCATGGAGGAGGAGGCTGCACATGGAATGGGAGGGGCTGTTGCACATACTGTAGAAGGGTAGCAACAAGAAAATTGGCCTAGGGGAAGAAAAGTATAAATCTGGCCTTGGCAGCTGGAATGGCAAAGTGAGGACTAAACATTCTGTAGTATCTACTAATACTCAACAAGATCTGCCAATAAGGTGATACCTTTCTGTCATTCACTAAGGCACACCTGTAAAAATGCTCAAAGTTTAAATAATGGCGTTGCCTTCTAAAAGGAGAATTTTATGAAGTGTCAATAGACTTGGATTAAAAAGACGGCCATCACAAAACAGGACCAAACGTCTGGTGATTTGTCTTGGTGAGGATTGTAATTTATCTGATCGGTCAAACCTCTGTAGTGGGGGTCTGTGTGATGATACTTCTGCTGCTGGGGGGCGCACAGAGAGTTGCTGAAGCCAGTGAGCCGAGAAGAGGGCTGAGACCCTTCGCTGCTAATGCTGACTCCTGTAACAAGAGTCAGTAGATCTGGTGAGTGCGTTTTTGATTATCTGTACATGACCTTGAATTGATCTGTGGTAGAAGTCCAGAGAAGAGGAAGACTACTGACTTTTTTTTTCATGATTTTTAGCACTTACAAACAGGGACTTTACACCTCTATGTAACTCAAGAGTCACTCTGCATAGGTTTATTCATTAGAGGACAATATTACACAATATGCCCAACTTCACGGCGGTGGAATTTTCTTCCCTGGCAGAAGGATGTAGGCCTTCTTACTTACCTGTTTTATACCTACATCTTCTAAATCTACAGTTTCTTTATAGTCTCGATGAATGCTCTTTCCATCCAAATACCCCGGAACAGTCTTTCCATTTGCCAAGTGTGACCAGTTTCATGTACAGAGTTTCAGATCCTATTTGCAAAGTACCTCTTAAGAGAGTTGACAAGCTGTTCTGTGTTACTTTGGGTCTCCATGACCCACCCACTTTTATAGAGTGTCAAGAAGGAACCTTCTAAAACTCTTACTTGCTCCATGATCTGGGACTGTTGGAGACTCCGACTGTAGCCATTTTTCTACTGGATGGATGAGGTCATAGAACTGCTACCAAAGCAATTTGCCTAAAGGTAAAGTTAAATTTGTAATTTGTTGCGCTGGTGAAGTGCAGGCAGCAGCACCCAGCCAGGACAATATCTTCTGCTTTATTGGTGTATAGTAATGTGCCTCCACTGCTTTCAGGTTAAAGGACATCCGTCCGAGGTGAAAATAAATTAATCAGATAAAGAATTGTATCTGTCCTCTTCCTACTAAAATGACTTTTTTTTTAGTTATCCCATAGTTTAATTTTATAGTTGAATCTACTTTTTAAGTTTTTACTGTATCATGGCCTCTTCTCAATTACACAGTCATTGAATTATGCCAGAGATAAAATCTATGAACTATTGATCGTTTTTATCTCTTTCTTGCTCTACAAAGCCATTTACTGCCAGGAAAATGTTTCATGGCTGCAATTCCTTATCAGTGAGGGTTACGCTGTAGTCCGACCCGGTCCCGACCCAGACAGAAACGGTCACTTGCATACCTGATTTTTAACTCTTTTAGGCAGAGAAAGAAAAAAAGGAACACAGCATAGTTATTTGTGTGCTTGGCGCTGTACATACACATGTCTATTTCATCATGCCACATGTCACCTCGGTTGTCCTTTAAGATAGTGCTTCTGGGACACAACTGTCCACCAGGGGGCTCCAGTCCTGCCCATTGTTGCTCAGGTGTGCACTCCCTTTCTGTGCTGTTATTATTATTTTTACAGCGCCAACATCTTCTGTAGTGCTGTACATAGTACAAAATAAATAGTGGGGAGCATGGTTACATAAGACATTCAGAACTCCATACCACCCAACTTTTTGAGATAAGAAAGAGGGACACTTAAGCCATGCCCCTGCCACACCCCTGACCACGCCCCCATCACATCCCTAGTCAGGCATGCCATAAAGATTGCATAAGAAAAATATGTTGTTTTATACTTCAAACCACACTGGTCCTTTCTATCCTGGTTCATTTTCCTTCATATTAACATTTTAAAATTAGTAATACATCTAAAGGATGGGAATAAAGTTTAGAGTCAATCAAATACATTTTTTTTTTAGTAGAGACATATATATATTTTACATAGAAAGAGGGACAAAGTCCTGAAAGATTGACAAATGAGGAGGAAAGAGGGACAGAGGGACAGGACTCCCAAAGAGGGACAGTTGGGAGCTATGAAAGTCTAAGCTGCCAGGACATCTGTGCCTATAATCTCCCATGATGTAAGTTGGGGCGTGGTGCCTGATAAGTTATCATTTAGCTACTGCAAATTCTTGTTATACTGCTTGTTACTGATATACTAGAATTTTGACATTCAGCAAATGTGTTTTTGTTCACCATTGTTCAACTCCGGTTAGTAACACAAAGTACTGTAGCATTCATAAAGCGAATGACTGTAGGGTGCATATGCTCATGTTTCCACAAGATGGCGCACTCGCTCATCATCCGTGGAACGCATAGAGAGGAAGTAGTGCTGATTCCCAGTTAGAGGTGAAGTGGGAGGAAGTAGAGACTGAGAAGACATTGCTGGGACTGGCAGCAGAGAAGGTAATAATATATTTTTGGTTATACTTACACATACACAATACGCAATACACATGAAATCAATAATTCCCGGTCACCACCCCTTTACCAGCATTATGTACAGATGTAACTGACCCATTACCTTCAGTCTCTGAACCAGAGGAGCTTACACTCTAATGTCATCATCACAGTCACACACTTTTATAAATGTTAATTTATTGATATAGCTCTGACATATTCCACAGCGCTGTACAGGGGCCACTGATCCCCTCCCATCATATCTACACCACAGGAACCACACACTAATGTCCTTACCACAGTCACACACTACTATTATTATTATTATTACTATTATTATCATTATGTATTATATATTTATATAGCTCTGACCGATTCCACAGTACTCTACAGAGATCACTGATTCCTTGCTATCCGTTTCTGCACCAGAGGAGCTTACACTCTAATGTCGTCACCACAGCCACACACTATTATTATTATTATACAGTTACATAGCTCTGACATATTCCACAGCGCTATGCAGAGATCACTGATCCATTCCATCAGTCTCTGCACCAAAAGACCTTACACTCTAATGTCCTCCTCACCACAGTCACACACTATTATTATAATACATTTATATAGATCTGACATATTCCACAGGGCTGTACAGAGATGACTGATCTGTTCCCATCAGTCTCAGCAGCACAGGAGCTTACACTCCAATGTCCTCATCACAGTCACACACTGTATTAGTATACATTAGTATACATTTTCATAGCTTTGACATATTCCACAGCGCTGTACAGAAATCACTGATCCCTTCCCATCATCTCTGCACCAGAGGAGCTTACACTCTAATGTCATCATCACAGTCTCACACTATTATTATTATATATTTATATAGACACCAGGAAACGCTATATGGGGGAGCGAGGGGGACCACCAGACACCAGGGAACCTACATAAGGATGGGTGGGAGCACTAGACTACCAGGGAAAACTTTATAAAGAGGGCTGCCATTAGATCACTGGGAATTACTGGGGAGATGAGGTTGTTAGAACACAAGGGAAGGCTGCAATGAGCACAGCATAGAGATCTATGAATACTTTACCTACTTAACTTTGGGGGACTCCTGCTTATTGATCTGAAATGCTGCCTAAATATGTTTAGGGAATGTGCTGCCTAATTATGTTTCTTTTATGGGAAAACACTACCTAATGTTTTTCTGTGAGGGAAACACTTCCTAGTGAATTGGGGCCCACATTCTACCTACAGTAATTATGTTTTTGTGAGGATTGTTGCCAATCATGTTGCACACGCTGCTGAATAGTATGTTTTGGGGGAACATGCTGCATAATTATTGTGTGGGGGATTTTTCTGCTTAAATATAATCTAAGAAGCGGTTACTGTGGGAAACATCTGCTGGTACTTGCATTTCTTCAAGGAGAGGGTAGAAATAAGTACATTTGGCTGTGCGAAAAATATATAATGACAACACATGATCACACCTCCTCCTCCATGCTTCATGTTGGGAACCAGGCATGTAGAGGCCATCCATTCACCTTTTCTGCATCGCACAAAGACACGGTGGTTGGAACCAAAAATCTCAAATTTGGACTCATTAGACCAAAGCACAGATTTCCACTTGTCTAATGTCCATTCCTTGTGTTCTTTAGCCCAAACAAGCCTCTTTTGCTTGTTGCCTGTCCTTAGCAGTGGTTTCCTAGCAGATATTCTACCCTGAAGTGCAAAACAACAAAAGGAGACGGCACACTACTGGCTGCAAAAATATTTGCTGTATTGAGTGGACAAACACTACATGTTACGGATCCAGCGATCCTTCATCAGGTGTCAAACAGCAATGAAAGGTATATACACATGTATAAATACACCCAACGTGCAAGCACCCCACCCATCCAGGCTCCACCCTCAGAGCCATTAACTCTTAAGTCTCAAGTCTCTAAAAAGTCAAAAAGTTCATATGGCACTCCTTCACGGCTACCAAAAAACAAACATCAATAACTGACCGTAATCCAGGCACTTCCGATAAAGGACTACCATAAGACCACCTGTAGAAAAACACGTAATAAATCAATATATGCTGCAATAAAAAGATACACGCAGGTCACATTGCACTTCTGCTATAAAAAACATTTGAGTGGCAACCTCTCATTCATCCCCCTAGGGGTCACTACGTCCAAGGAATAGATCCACCTTGCTTCTTTTTGCTTCAACCTCTTTTCCACATCACCCCCTCTGCTAGACAAAGTCACCGCTTCCAAAACGCACCAGCGTAATTGTGCGGCATTGTGCCCTGCTTCAAAAAAATGTCTAGCCACCGAGGTGTCGTAATTCTTGCGTTCTCCTTCGGCATATTTTGTGATAGCACGTTTGTGCTCCTGTATGCGGGTCCTAACCAGTGGTCGAGTGGGGCGTGAACGCGGGTGGACGACGTTCACAAACCTTTTCTTCAACGTGAACGCCGTCCACCCTGTCCCCATTTCCTGGTTGGCGGCGCTGGCAGTTGGGCTACATGCAGAACAGCCGCAGCGGTCATGTGACCGCTCGGCGCGCTGGGCACTTCTCTCCCGGCTTCTCCCCTCCTCTAGTGGGCGGAGCCGGAGTGGCAGCTGAGCTGCGGTCATGTGACAGCTTAGTCACATGACCGCTCGGCGCGCCGGGCATTTCTTTCCCGGCTTCTCCCCTCCTCTAGTGGGTGGAGCTGGAGCCGCAGCGTAATGACGGCCGCTCGTGTAATGCGGCGTGACGTCTTACCTCCCAGGCCCAGCCCAGCCCAGCCAGGCTAAGCCCAGCCCAGCCCAGCAGCCCCCAGCGCCATTTTAGCCACACAGGCAGAGAGAGCAGACAGACAGAGAGAGACAGTCTGCTGCTCCTGAGCTCTAGTGCGACACTGCGACTGCGAGTGATCATCTGTTCATTCATTACCTGCTACTAGGCTAGCTAGCCTGCCCTATTTGCTCCCTGAGACGAGTCACTGTCTCTGAGTCTGAGAGTGACCCAGTCCACACTCCTCCAGAGAGTCTTCTTACCGGACTGACTGACTGCAGCACTGTCAGTCACAGAGACAGTGTGTGTGCCAGGCCTGCTAGTACAGACAGGACTCAGCAGGAGACTTAATTTAACTCTGCCTGCCAGTGCCAGTCCAGCCAGATATAATACCAGACCAGTCCATTACCACCCACCAGTCAGACCAGTGTCAGTGTAATTATTTGCCTGATAATATTATTGACCTCCTGCTACCTGCTTTCTCCAGATATTTTTGTCTAAAAAGTGACCACCTGTGACCTGTCACCAGATATATTGTCTAAAAAAGTTACCTGCTGCTGCTGTCTCCAGATATATTGTCTAAAAAGTGACCTGCTGTCTCCAGATATATTGTCTAAAAAGTGACCTAATTTCTCCACAAATATTGTCTAAAAAGTGACCTGCTGTCTCCAGATAGCACCACCTTGCTCTTGCAGGCCAGGCCTGCTAGTACAGACAGGACTTAATTTAACTCTGCCTGCCAGTGCCAGTCCAGCCAGATATAATACCAGACCAGTCCATTACCACCCACCAGTCAGACCAGTGTCAGTGTAATATATTGCCTGATAATATTATTGACCTCCTGCTTTCTCCAGATACTTTTGTCTAAAAAGTGACCACCTGCTGTGACCTGTCACCAGATATATTGTCTAAAAAGTGACCTGCTGTCTCCAGATATATTGTCTAAAAACTGACCAGTTGTCACCAGATATATTGTCTAAAAAGTGACCTGCTGTCTCCAGATATATTGTCTAAAAAGTGACCTGCTGTCTCCAGATATATTGTAAAATAAGTGACCTAATTTCTCCACAAATATTGTCTAAAAAGTGACCTGCTGTCTCCAGATAGCACCACCTTGCTCTTGCAGGCCAGGCCTGCTAGTACAGACAGGACTCAGGAGACTTAATTTAACTCTGCCTGCCAGTGCCAGTCCAGCCAGATATAATACCATTACATTACCACCCACCAGTCAGACCAGTGTCAGTGTAATATATTGCCTGATAATATTATTGACCTCCTGCTTTCTCCAGATATTTTTGTCTAAAAAGTGACCACCTGCTGTGACCTGTCACCAGATATATTGTCTAAAAAGTGACCTGCTGTCTCCAGATATATTGTCTAAAAACTGACCAGTTGTCACCAGATATATTGTCTAAAAAGTGACCTGCTGTCTCCAGATATATTGTCTAAAAAGTGACCTGCTGTCTCCAGATATATTGTAAAATAAGTGACCTAATTTCTCCACAAATATTGTCTAAAAAGTGACCTGCTGTCTCCAGATAGCACCACCTTGCTCTTGCAGGCCAGGCCTGCTAGTACAGACAGGACTCAGGAGACTTAATTTAACTCTGCCTGCCAGTGCCAGTCCAGCCAGATATAATACCATTACATTACCACCCACCAGTCAGACCAGTGTCAGTGTAATATATTGCCTGATAATATTATTGACCTCCTGCTTTCTCCAGATATTTTTGTCTAAAAAGTGACCACCTGCTGTGACCTGTCACCAGATATATTGTCTAAAAAGTGACCTGCTGTCTCCAGATATATTGTCTAAAAACTGACCAGTTGTCACCAGATATATTGTCTAAAAAGTGACCTGCTGTCTCCAGATATATTGTCTAAAAAGTGACCTGCTGTCTCCAGATATATTGTCTAAAAAGTGACCTGCTGTCTCCAGATATATTGTCTAAAAAGTGACCTAATTTCTCCACAAATTTTATCTAAAAACTGACCAGTTGTCACCAGATATATTGTCTAAAAAGTGACCTGCTGTCTCCAGATATATTGTCTAAAAAGTGACCTGCTGTCTCCAGATATATTGTCTAAAAAGTGACCTAATTTCTCCACAAATTTTATCTAAAAACTGACCAGTTGTCACCAGATATATTGTCTAAAAAGTGACCTGCTGTCTCCAGATATATTGTCTAAAAAGTGACCTGCTGTCTCCAGATATATTGTCTAAAAAGTGACCTAATTTCTCCACAAATTTTATCTAAAAACTGACCAGTTGTCACCAGATATATTGTCTAAAAAGTGACCTGCTGTCTCCAGATATATTGTCTAAAAAGTGACCTGCTGTCTCCAGATATATTGTTTAAAAACTGACCAGTTGTCACCAGATATATTGTCTAAAAAGTGACCTGCTGTCTCCAGATATATTGTCTAAAAAGTGACCTGCTGTCTCCAGATATATTGTCTAAAAAGTGACCTAATTTCTCCACAAATTTTATCTAAAAACTGACCAGTTGTCACCAGATATATTGTCTAAAAAGTGACCTGCTGTCTCCAGATATATTGTCTAAAAAGTGACCTGCTGTCTCCAGATATATTGTCTAAAAAGTGACCTGCTGTCTCCAGATATATTGTAAAAAAAGTGACCTAATTTCTCCACAAATATTGTCTAAAAATTGAACAATGAACAAACGAAAGCAAAATATTACTGATTTTTTTTCTAAGATTTCTAAGAAATCCCACACTGAGTCTGCAAGTTGTTCATCACAGATTGAACCTCTGCTTCAGCAAGATGACCCAGTATCAGAAACTACACCAGTCAGTAATTTGGACGTAATTACCAGTGATGTGGCTGAAGATACAGCTGCTGATATCAGTGAGAGAATTATTCTACCAGAATGCTGGGACCACAATCACTGGCTAGTGGTTAAAATAAAGTACCCTTGGCTATTTGTAGAAAAGGGCCTTTTGGGATGCACTGTATGTCGTGAGGTTAAACACCTTGGAGTGTCTATTGCGAATGGTCTGTCTATTTCAAAAGAATGGAGCACTGGTATAATTTCTGCACATGGATTGAACAAAAAAGACATGCTGACATCACTGCGTAAGAAAATACATAGGCACAAGGTTTCCGAATCACACAGAAAGGCAATAGATATTCAAGCTGTATCTAAAAAGCAGATACTGCAATCCAATATTGAAGAACAGCAAAAGCATAAATTTGCAACCACCTCTAAAGTGTTCCGCATTGCCTACTATTGTGCAAAAAAAAATCGCCCTTACACAGACTTCCGTGATCTTGTTAGCTTGCAAGCTGCAAATGGTACAGATGTGGGACGTATTCTTCATAGCGAATATACCGGTGCGCAAATAATAGATTGCATTGCCAGTGAAATGAGGAAAAGGCTATGCCAGAAAATTGTTGAACAGGCTCCAAAACTGTCATTGTTTATTGATGAGTCTACTACAGTTTCTTCACAGTCAGTGTTAATTGTTTATATTCGTACCACTATTAATGAAAATAAGCCAGTCACTTTTTTCCTTGATTTGCTTCATTTGCCTAAAACTGATGCCCAGTCAATTGAAGCCACTCTTCTAACTTGTCTTGGTAAACATGGGTTCAATCATGAGTTTCTTAAGGAAAACCTGATTGGGGTTTGTAGTGATGGTGCAAGCGTAATGCTTGGAAGAAAGTCAGGTGTTCTAGAACGACTCCGTGCAAAATATCCAATGATTGTGAAATGGCACTGCTTATGTCACAGGCTTGAATTGTGCATTGCAGATACAGTTGATGCTATTCCTGGACTTCACCATGTAACCTCTTTTTTTGAGAAGTTGTATAGTGTGTATCACCAGTCACCAAAAAACCTATCAGAGCTCTCTAAATGCGCAAAAGAATTAGAAATGCAAATTCTTAAAATTGGAAAGGTTTTTACAGTTCGGTGGGTTGCTTCCAGCCAAAGAGCTATACGGGCAGTTTGGGAGTCATATCCTGCATTACACAGCCATTTCATACAAGCAAGCTCAAGTTCTGCTCATAACAGTAAGCAGAAATGTGTATTTAGTGGCCTTAACAAGGTCCTGACATCAGCAGAATATTTGGTAAACCTTGCAGGGGTTGCAGATGCTGTATATGAAATGGGAATCCTATCTGAAGCCCTACAACGTGATGACATCACACTGCCACGGGCCTACCAGCTCATCAATAGGTCAGTTCGTGCAATTGAAAAGTTGAAAGAGAAGCCTGGCAAACACCTGAAAGAAGCACTGGAATCTGTAGAGAAAGGGAATTTCAAAGGTGTTATCATCAATACAGAAAGCACCAAAGGCCAAGTAAAGATAAATCTCCCCCAATTTTACCAGTCTTTAGTGGATAATTTACGTTCCAGACTATATACCTCAACTGCAAGCAACAGACCTTTAAATTCATCACAGACCGATGATTTTGAAACTCTGGTCTCTGAACTTGACATACTGAATTGCCAACGCTGGCCAATGAATGTGGAAAGCCCTTGGACTGAAGGAGAAATAAAGCTGGAACAATTGTGTAAGAGATTCCGAATCCACTATGCATCCATTTGTGAAGGTTTCAGAGACTTCATTGATAATGGTGGTGAAGAGGTTCCTGATAATCTAAAACCAATTATGACAGCAGTGAACAGCCTTCCAGTGACATCCGGTGATTGTGAGAGGGGATTCAGTACGATGAATTTAGTGATGACACCCATTAGGAATATGCTTGGCATTGAACGCTTGTCTTCGCTTTTATTTATTAGTCTCCTTGGTCCTCCTGCAGATGAATGGGATCCTTTACCCTATGTTAAAAAATGGGTGACCACACATCGCAATGCAGATGACTCTCAATCTAGAAAAGTTCAGCATGAAAACCATGGCCGCCGTTACTCTAGTTTATGGTCTGTTTTCTAAAGGACTGTGTTCACGGTTTATGAGCACTAATCGTTTCCCTGCATATTAAGTAACTTTGTTTTACAACGTGTTACTTTTTGGAGATCTTCCAATGTAAAATTAATGTTGCACTCATTTGTAATTAATTAATATATATATATATATATATATATATATATATATATATATACATACATTGGGATGCAAAAGTTTGGACAACCTTAGTCGTCATGATTTTCCTGCATAAATGTTGGATGTTACGATAAAAAATGTCAGTTAAATATATCATATAGGAGACGCACACAGTGATATTTGAGAAGTGCAATGAAGTTTATTGAATGTACAGAAAGTGTGCAATAATTGTTTAAACAAAAGTAGGCAGGTGCTGGTGCATACATTTGGCCACCACAAAAAAGAAATGTCTGACTGTTCTCACCATATAGCGCTACTATCTATACAAGATTTTTCTTGGTCTGCCACTTCGAGCTTTAACTTGAACTGAGCCTGTGGTCTTCTATTTCCTCAACATGTTCCTAACTGGAAAAAGACAGCTGAAATCTCTCAGACAGTTTTCTGTCTCCTTCCCTTAAACCATGACAGTAAACAATCTTTGTCTTCAAGTCATTTGTGAGTTTTTTTTAGACCCCCATGTTGCTACTCTTCAGTGAAAATTCAAAGAGGAGGGAAACTTATTATACTTGACCCCCTTAAATACTCTTTCTCATATTTGGATTTACCTGGGTATGTAGGCAGGGGTGACTGAGCTTACCAAGCCAATTTGAGTTCCAATAATACTTGTAAAGGTTTTGGAATGAGTAAAATGACATCAGTGTCCAAATTTATGCACCTGCCTAATTTAGTTTAAACAATTACTCCACGCTTTCTGTAAATCCAATAAACTTAATTTCACTTCTCAGATATCACGCTTTGTGTGTCTCCTAAAGTTTAAAGCTTTCAAGGTTTATATCTAACTGACATTTTTTATCGTATCTATCAACCAATGATTTGTACAATAAAATCCTGACAATTAACAAGGTTGGCCAAATTTTCGAATCCCACTGTATATATCCTTTTTTGGGGGGGGTGGGGAGTATGGGGGGTGGCATCCGTGGCTGGGGTGAGCCCACTCACTACTTTTTCCAGGACTATGGCCCACCCATGACCACGCCCATGACCACGCCCACATTCTGCTGCATGGCCACGCCCATTTTTAGTGTCGGGGTAGAGTCCACCCACCTTTTTTCCCAGGACTAGACCCCTGGTCCTAACTGTTCTGGTGGTTTCTCCCAAGTACATGAGCCCACATGGGCACTTAAGCCCATATACTACCCATGCTGTGGAGCAATAATGTCTACCTTTAATGGCAATACGCTCACCTGTGTGCGGGTGACAAATTCTGTCACCCCTAATAATGCCACTACACACATTGCAATTCAGGCAGGGAAATGTCCCCGCCCTCCCTGTGACAATATTGCTCTTAACGGAAGATACATCTGTGCGTCTCACTCTGTCATAGATGGTGGTACCCCTTCTAATCGAAAAGATTGGTTCCTCCTGAAATAAAGTTCCCAATTCTTTATCGTTACTTAATAACGGCCAGAACCTGTGTACAGTGTTCTTAATCAATTGTGTGTTTTTACCCAAATTCGTGACGAACGGGATCTTATTAGGGGCCCTTGTCCTTGCTCTCTTGTTGAGTAAAGTGGACCTGTCAATAGCCATAACTTCCTTGCTAACTGCTTCCACCTTTTGTAAATTATAGCCCTTTTGGGCAAACTTGGATGTCAACTCACTGCTTGCCCTCACAAAATCCTCTCTCTTGGTGCATATCCGTCTCGCCCTTAGGAACTGCCCCTTAGGGATGGCTCTCACGACGTGACTGTGATGATGGCTGTCAGGACGCAACAAATTGTTGCGATCCGTGGGTTTGCGGTACAATTTAGTAACAAATCTGCCATCAGCTATACTCAGGGATACGTCCAGGAAACTAATTTTTCCTCTGGATGTCTCAAGGGAGAACTTGATGGTGGGATGGGCTCGATTCGCTTCATCGACCATCTTAAGTAGCAGTTCCTCCGGGCCCTTCCATAAGAACAATATGTCATCTACAAACCGAGAGTAGTGAAATATGTGTGGCATATACTTAGGATTATTCAAGAACATGGACCTTTCCAGTGATTCCACAAACACATTAGCTATCGATGGAGCAGCCGGTGAACCCATGCTTGCCCCCTGTCGTTGTATATAAAAATGATCATGAAATTTGAAATAATTCGATTTTAGTACCAATTCTAAAATATCAAGCAGAAAGTACACCATCCCATTTGGGAGGCTAGTTTCAAGCAATCTGTCCTCAATCACCGCTATTGCCTCATCCTGAGGTATAGCGGTGAAGAGGCTTTGTACGTCAAGACTGCAAAAAATCATGTCATCGGGAATATCATTCAAAGCTTCCAGTCTCACTAGCAAATTGGTAGTGTCCTTCAAGCAGTGGGAAAACGAGGACACAATGGGTTGCAAATGGACATCTAAAAACCCTGCTAAGGGGTATAGAACAGACCCCCTACTGGAGACGATGGGACGTCCTGGGGGATTGATCAATTCCTTGTGTATCTTCGGCAGTAAATACAGCACAGAAGCAGGCAAACGAGGAGGAAAGACTGGTCCCAACAAGCGGATTCCATTCCTGATGACATGATTTTTTGCAGTCTTGACGTACAAAGTCTCTTCACCGCTATACCTCAGGATGAGGCAATAGCGGTGATTGAGGACAGATTGCTTGAAACTAGCCTCCCAAATGGGATGGTGTACTTTCTGCTTGATATTTTAGAATTGGTACTAAAATCGAATTATTTCAAATTTCATGATCATTTTTATATACAACGACAGGGGGCAAGCATGGGTTCACCGGCTGCTCCATCGATAGCTAATGTGTTTGTGGAATCACTGGAAAGGTCCATGTTCTTGAATAATCCTAAGTATATGCCACACATTTCACTACTCTCGGTTTGTAGATGACATATTGCTCTTATGGAAGGGCCCGGAGGAACTGCTACTTGAGGTGGTCGATGAAGCGAATCGAGCCCATCCCACCATCAAGTTCTCCCTTGAGACATCCAGAGAAAAAATTAGTTTCCTGGACGTATCCCTGAGTATAGCTGATGGCAGGTTTGTTACTAAATTGTACCGCAAACCCATGGATCGCAACAATTTGTTGCGTCCTGACAGCCATCATCATAGTCACGTCGTGAGAGCCATCCCTAAGGGGCAGTTCCTAAGGGCGAGACGGATATGCACCAAGAGAGAGGATTTTGTGAGGGCAAGCAGTGAGTTGACATCCAAGTTTGCCCAAAAGGGCTATAATTTACAAAAGGTGGAAGCAGTTAGCAAGGAAGTTATGGCTATTGACAGGTCCACTTTACTCAACAAGAGAGCAAGGACAAGGGCCCCTAATAAGATCCCGTTCGTCACGAATTTGGGTAAAAACACACAATTGATTAAGAACACTGTACACAGGTTCTGGCCGTTATTAAGTAACGATAAAGAATTGGGAACTTTATTTCAGGAGGAACCAATCTTTTCGATTAGAAGGGGTACCACCATCTATGACAGAGTGAGACGCACAGATGTATCTTCCGTTAAGAGCAATATTGTCACAGGGAGGGCGGGGACATTTCCCTGCCTGAATGGCAATGTGTGTAGTGGCATTATTAGGGGTGACAGAATTTGTCACCCGCACACAGGTGAGCGTATTGCCATTAAAGGTAGACATTATTGCTCCACAGCATGGGTAGTATATGGGCTTAAGTGCCCATGTGGGCTCATGTACGTGGGAGAAACCACCAGAACAGTTAGGACCCGCATACAGGAGCACAAACGTGCTATCACAAAATATGCCGAAGGAGAACGCAAGAATTACGACACCTCGGTGGCTAGACATTTTTTTGAAGCAGGGCACAATGCCGCACAATTACGCTGGTGCGTTTTGGAAGCGGTGACTTTGTCTAGCAGAGGGGGTGATGTGGAAAAGAGGCTGAAGCAAAAAGAAGCAAGGTGGATCTATTCCTTGGACGTAGTGATCCCTAGGGGGATGAATGAGAGGTTGCCACTCAAATGTTTTTTATAGCAGAAGTGCAATGTGACCTGCGTGTATCTTTTTATTGCAGCATATATTGATTTATTACGTGTTTTTCTACAGGTGGTCTTATGGTAGTCCTTTATCGGAAGTGCCTGGATTACGGTCAGTTATTGATGTTTGTTTTTTGGTAGCCGTGAAGGAGTGCCATATGACCTTTTTGACTTTTTAGAGACTTGAGACTTAATGGCTCTGAGGGTGGAGCCTGGATGGGTGGGGTGCTTGCACGTTGGGTGTATTTATACATGTGTATATACCTTTCATTGCTGTTTGACACCTGATGAAGGATCGTTGGATCCGTAACATGTAGTGTTTGTCCACTCAATACAGCAAATATTTTTGCAGCCAGTAGTGTGCCGTCTCCTTTTGTTGTTTTGCACAGTATTGCGGCTGTGGGAGCAATCCAGCCGAGACTAGGCACCGGCAAGTATCCAGGTTTGATAAGCCTGGGTTACCGTTTGTCCAGCTCTACGTACTTTATTGATTCTACCCTGAAGGCCTGATTCACACAATATCCTCTTAACAGTTGTTCTAGAGATGTGTCTGCTGCTAGAACTCTGTGTGGCATTGACCTGGTCTCTAAACTGAGCTGCTGTTAACCTGCAATTTCTGAGGCTGGTGACTCGGATGAACTTATCCTCCGCAGCAGAGGCCACTCTTGGTCTTCCTTTCCTGGGGCGGTCCGCATGTGAGCCAGTTTCTTTGTAGCGTTTGATAGTTTTTGAGACTGCACTTGGGGACACTTTCAAAGTTTTCCCGGACTGACTGACCTTCATTTCTTAAAGAAATGATGGCCACTCAGAGCCGGATTAAGGCTAAATGGGGCCCTAAGCAAAGTAACTGATTTGGGCCCCCCCATCATGTCGTAATAGAATCAGAAGATGCAGCTGCACAGCAATATGTTGCACACACCGGGCAGCCGAGCTACTGGTTGCTATGGGCAACAGCACGCTTTCCTGTGTGGGTGCACAATGCAGGGAATAGCAGCGGCAAAATGCAGAGTGAGAGATGAATGGCTGGGACATTTGCACTCAGGGGCTGGGGCACCCCTGTGAAGAGGGCGCCAGATATCACAGCAGCAGCACTTCCCCCCTGCATCTCCAGCCTGGCAATAGCAGAAAGCTCTGGACACCGCCAAACCGGAAGCCGTTCCCCAGACAGAATTACATAACCACTCCCACCAACGAACAACCAATTTCCTCCAAAAATAGACAGCCACCATGCAGCCTCCATCCCAGTGAATACGATAGTCCAGCAGAGAAGGCAGCCGCAGTGGGGGAGAATGACAGCACCAGATGAATCACATTCACCTATTGCGATCCAAGCAATAGAGGTCCCGTCATCCGGAGCCCATCTGTCTCCTCTAGAGTGCTGCCGCTCTGTTACTACTACTATTGCTACTTCCTACTTCATGTCTGATCTGAGAATCAGGAAGTTCAGAGCGAGCGGCTGCACTGTAGAAGAGACAGATGGGTTTCAGATGACGGGATCTCTATTGCTTGGATCATGGATAGGTGAGTGAGCGTTTGCCATCTGCTGCTATCATTCTTGCTGCAGCTGTGGTTCTCTGTGGGAAGGGAGGGTGGAGTGGGCAGCGGCAGAGCGCACAGTAGCAGGAGGGGGACCTAGGAGGAGAGCCTGGCTCTGAAGACAATCAGCAGCGCACGGCATCATTTGACAAGACAAGACAAATAACATTTATATCGCGCTTTTCTCCTGGTGGACTCAAAGCGCCAGAGCTGCAGCCACTAGGACGCGCCCTATAGGCAGTAGCAGTGTTAGAGAGACTTGCCTACGGTCTCCTACTGAATAGGTGCTGGCTTACTGAACAGGCAGAGCTGAGATTCGAACCCTGGTCTCCTGTGTCAGCGGCAGAGCCCTTAAAGGGACTCCAAGCAGTGCCTGTGGATATGCCTTTAACCTCCTTAGCGGTAACCCCGTGTGTGACACGGGGTAAGCCGCTGGAGGGTGCCGCTCAGGCCCTGCTGGGCCGATTTACATAATTTTTTTTTTGCTGGACGCAGCTAGCACTTTGCTAGCTGCACCAGCACCCCGATCGCCGCCGCCGCGCACCCGATCGCCGCTATCCGGTGCGGCGCGCGCCCCCCCCCAGACCCCTGCGCTGCCTGGCCAATCAGTGCCAGGCAGCGCCAAGGGGTGGATCGGGTCTCCCAATGACGTCCCGACGTCGGTGACGTCATTCCGCCCCGTCGCCATGGCGACGGGGAAAGCCCTCCAGGAAATCCCGTTCTTTGAACGGGATTTCCTGATCGCCTATCGCCGGAGGCGATCGGCGGGGCTGGGGGGATGCCGCTGAGCAGCGGCTATCATGTAGCGAGCCCTCGGCTCGCTACATGATTTAAAAAAATAAAAAATAAAAAAAAACTGCTGCGCTGCCCCCTGGCGGTATTTTTCATACCGCCAAGGGGGTTAAGCATACCCACAACTAATTCATTACATCCTCACACCTACCAGCATGATGTTTGTAATTATATCCCCCTGGGTTCCTTATATTTCATTGCATTGTGCTGAATCGAGCTGCCAACTTTGGAGAAAAGTCGTCCTGTGGCCGTGATTTCAATTGCGAAAATATCGAAAACTAAAAGGCATAGAGCAGCTGTTTATATATCATTGGAAAGAGGAGAAAGAGAGCTTTAAAATGATATGAATCTTTCCATAGCTACTGCACTGCTCAGAGTCCCTTTAACCATTATACCATCCAGCCACCGCTGACTTTGGAGAAAAGTCGTCCTGTGGCAGCGATTTCAATTGCGAAAATATCGAAAACTAAAAGGCATAGAGCAGCTGTTTATATATCATTGGAAAGAGGAGAAAGAGAGCTTTAAAATGATATGCATCTTTCCATAGTTACTGCACTGCTCAGAGTCCCTTTAACCATTATACCATCCAGCCACCGCTGACAGGATGGCAAGGGCTGGTTTATGTGCTAATGGGGCCCCTTTGACTCTGAATGGGGCCCCAAGCGACTGCTTTTGTTGCCTGGTCGGTAATCCGGCCCTGTGGCCACTCGTTTTTCTTTACTTAGCTGCTTTTTTTCTTGCCATAATACAAATTCTAACAGTCTGTTCAGTAGGACTATCAGCTGTGTATCCACCTGACTTCTCCACAACGCAACTGATGATCCCAACCCCATTTATAAGGCAAGAAATCCCACTTATTAAACCTGACAGAGCACACCTGTGAAGTGAAAACCATTTCAGGTGTCTACCTCTTGAAGCGCATCAAGAGAATGCCAAGCAATGCAAAGCAGTAATCAAAGCAACAGGTGGCTACTTTGAAGAACCTAGAATATGACATATTTTCAGTCGTTTCACACTTTTTGGTTATGTACTATACTTCCACATGTGTTAATTCATAGTTTGGATGCCTTCAGTGTGAATCTACAATGTTCATAGTCATGAAAATAAAGAAAACTCTTTGAATGAGAAGGTGTGTCCAAACTTTTTGTCTGTACTGTATATGATTTAACCACACCTATTTCAATTACACCACGCCTCTTCAGAAATTATTGTGGATGTACCGCCCCTGCTTGTCTTTTAAATCTCTTAAGTAGGTCTCCTCCACTTTTGGGTTGTAGGCCAGATAATGTTCTGCTTTGACACAGAACAATAGGAAAAAGCATTCACTGTAATTGTCTCTTTCAAATATCGCTCAAAATCTTACAGATCAGTTAATTCTCACTTTATATTTTACCTGCAGAGAAGATCTTCCTGTACAGACAGAATCACCCAGAATGGAGAAGGATCACAGTCAAATGACTGAGAGGATATTAAACCTCACCCTGGAGATTATCTACCTGCTGACCGGAGAGGTGAGGAGGATTCTGGGAGGTCACATGACTTCACTTTAATCTGGTTTACATAAAACACACACCTCACTGGAGAGGAGGTTACTAATAGATAATATAATTTGAAGCAGTTTGTTTTAGTGCACACCCAAACTAGGCACCCCATAGCAGTAATGTTACACTGCGCGGGGTGTGTAAGGGTAAATAGGAGATCCGGCGACCGCTGGACCCCAAATTACTCCTCCCTCTAAGTTGCTATGACTCAGAGGGGAAATAGTATTTAATGCCGCCTGGGATTTGAGTGGCAGTAGGGTGAGCTATCATTGGGCTCACCCTGCACCCAGCTCACCGGTGGCTCATAGACGCGTATGCGTATGACGTTACTATAATCACTTTCGGTAAAACACATACCTAAAGGTGCCCATGAATTACTTGCTTTTCCATTCAGAGATTAGGCAATTGACTTTATTGGCGATTGGAATTACTTTCGATCGGCCACACTGTTTTCAAACACTGCAAGCAAGATCTTGGTGTTTCTCCCTCACTAATTGATCTGAGCGTTGTGTCTCCATAATCCGAAAACAAAAATTAATTCTGTGCTGATCAAAATCATGTAAACATTAACCGATTCCTTTATCATCAACTGATATTTTCCATCCTGTTCGATCGATAAACGCTGTCGATTCGGTTAGATATCAGCCAGTTTGCTTCGATTAAGCATAATGGAACACACTAGATTCTCCTTCGATTCAATAAAATTATAAAACAGGAAAATTGATCGACTGTGAGTAATGCATGGGCACTTTAACCAGAGGGCGTCTTATGGCTTAATGAACATACACTTGACCTGAGAGGTTTGGAGGACTCTGGGAGGTCACATGATGTCATGCTTATCTCTGTTGATAGAACACACACCTGGCCTTAGAAGTGAGGAGGACTCTGGGAGGTCACATGATGTCATGCTTATCTCTGTTGATAAAACACACACCTGGCCTTAGAAGTGAGGAGGACTCTGGGAGGTCACTTGACTTTCCTATTATCATATCACTACTAATAACACACACCACACCAGAAAGGTGAGGAGGATTCTGGGAGAGTCACGTGACATAATTCTTATCTCTATTATTAAAACATAAACTTGACCAGAGAGCTGAGGAGGTTCTTTAAGGGTCACAGGACTTTTCTGTTGATCTTTTGATGCAGAGTTTTCCTCCAGTGAAGTATGGAGGTCATGTGACCATCACAGTGCCCCCACCTCATTCCCTGGTATCAAAAAGAAACAAGAACAAAGAGAAAATTCTGGATGTCATCAACAAGATCACTGATCTGCTTGCAGAAGAGGTGAGCAATGCTCGGGTGTTCCTACATTTATATATTCCCCTACATGGTAATGGTTTATTACTCACATTTTCTAGGATTTCTAATGATCTCTGTTGTTATTATTTGTGGAATTAGGGTGAAGAACTAATTGATATAAAAGTTAAAATGAAACAGGAACAAGAAGACATGAATGTGAGGAGTGCTGAGCAACCTACAAAGCAGGTTGAAATAATCAGGACACTTAAGGAAGAAGAAACATATGTGAGGGATGATCACCAGTCTATGGAGAGAGAAGAAATCGTGAGGTCAATTAAAGTAGAGGAGTTTCCTCTAGATATCGACACTGGTGAGTAGTCCGAAAACTAATAGCCCTTCCGGCAATTGTAAAAGGGAAACCTGCTTTATGGAATGACAGACAGCCTATTGGGCCAATCAGAGTGCAGGAATCAGGTCCTTTAATGTGACTGGACCTGCTGGTGCTCAGGGTGGGAGGAGTGAACCCGCTATGTTGTTAGAGTTCGCTATGCTGCAATTCAGCAGCATAATGTGCGCTGAGTGCCCGCTCCCAGATTATGCTTGCTATGCTGCCAATAGCACGCGTGGCTTGCAGGGACACTAGATTACGGGCCTCTGATTGACTAGCGCGTGTAACAGCAGATAACTCACACTGTTATGCTACACTAAGTTTATTGAATCAAGCCCCTTGTGAGCAGCTTTCTATTTAGACAGGAGTTATTCTCACCAGAGACATTGAATCCTGCTGAAAAACTCCTCTACTTTCTTCCCAACAGATGGACGGTACATACGGAATACCTCGGAGGGACAACTTATTTTATCTCCCGGTGACACTGCAGAAGATAATGGCATTACACAATTATCTACAAGAGCAAATCCCATTACTTTAAATATACATCACAGAATTTACAGTTCAGGTGAAATAGATCCCTCTAATTCTGAGGAACCTTCTGACAGATTACATACTATTCCACCAGACATCCACAGGTCTCCAGGTCCTTCTAATCTGGGAAGAACTTCTGTTCCATCCGATAATGGCGTAATTAGGAATGATAAATTAATTCCATATTCAGACCTTGGCCAAAGTATTGTGTCTAAGTTATCTTTTGTTGAACAGCAGAGGACACAAATGCGTGAGCGGCCATTTTCCTGCTCAGAGTGTGGGAAATCATTCAGAACAGAGTCAATATTTCTTAGGCACCAGAGCATTCACACTGGGAAAAAACCCTTTTCGTGTTCAGAATGTGGCCGATGTTTTTCTGACAATGAAAGCCTCGCTGCCCACGTGAAGGTGCATAGTGGGGAGAAGATGTTCTCCTGTCCACAGTGCAGAAAATGTTTCAGTCAGAAAAAGACACTGCTTACACATCAGAGGAGTCATACTGGCGAGCGTCCATTTACTTGTTTAGAGTGTGGGAAAGGCTTCATCAAAAGAGCAGACCTTCTGAAACACCAGCGAATCCACACTGGCGAGCGTCCTTTTTCATGTTCAGAGTGTGGGAAGAGGTTCAACCAGAAGGGAAACCTTCTTGTGCACCAGCGGATCCACACTGGAGAGCGTCCTTTTTCCTGTTCAGAGTGTGGGAAGGGATTCACAGAGAAGGGAAATCTGCTAAAACACCAGCGGACCCACACCGGTGAGCGGCCTTTCTCCTGTTCACACTGCGGAAAAGGCTTCACAGAAAAAGGCCACCTTCTGACGCACCAGAGGATCCACACTGGTGAGCGTCCTTATTCGTGTTCTGATTGTGGGAGGAGCTTTACAACTAAAGGAACGTTAGTTCTGCACCAGAAGACACACGTCCGCTGATGCCGCAGACAGACATCTGTGGCCACTACGACATTTGAACTGTTCTTAGAAGAATTGTTCGATAAAGCTGGGGAGTTTTTATAAGCCCAGTCCACCAATGGCAGTGTCAACTTTTGGCTCACTGTATCTCTTAGGGGCTCAGACTGTGACAGATCCTGGATGCACACCCAGGGTCTGGTCACGCCCACTTTGAAGTTTTGTCCAATAAGTGTTCTGCTTTCAGGACTGTGTAAGAATCAAATGGATGGCTTAAAAGATTCACTGCTTTGAAGTTAATCACTATAACCTTTTATGTTTTTGAATGTTTGCAAACTGAGGTCTGATGCCACCACTATTGAAGACAACAGCATAAGGTATCCCCATATATAGTGAAGGTGAAGTCCGCACAATGTCGGTAGAAGTAAAATTGCTTTATTGAATCAGGCACATATCAAGCTAATATCCAAACACCACATGCTGACATGTTTCGGATGTAACACCGTCCTTAATCATAGCATAGGTACAAATTGACAAAAGTGACCCATATATAGAACGGCGCCACACCCAGTAACAAGTGCACACAAACCCCACCCACAAAGGAGTGTACATAAAAACTGAGGAAACATCCTCAAATCAGTATCATAAAATCAATACATAGAAACATAGTAAATATGTAAGAACATATGATTATACATGGTACAATATAATGCAGCAATGCATAGAACAGATGTCAGAATGATATAAGAATAAATAAACCAAGGGCGCCACACTCGTACTGGACATTAGATACAAAATAGGTACCCTGACACAATTAAAAATGGGCGTGCCCATTCATATTCACAAATCCGCAATTACAAATACAAATGCTGTAGAGTCCTGCTGACAGGCTGCGTATTGCTTGTGGGGGTGTGGCAAAGGTAGCGTGCCCATAGAGGTTTCAAGCCAGAAGTCCCTGTGTCAGTGGAGTGGAATGAAAGGCGTGTCATGCTGATTGCTGTGTCATGTGACACAGGGCAACAGCTGAGTGAGAGAGAGAGAGAGAGAGAGAGAGAGAGGGCACAAGCAAGAAAGGGAGAGACAGATAAGTGAAAGAAAGAGGTGGCAAAGAGAGCACATTAAAGACAGCTGAGTGGGAGAGGTGACAGAGAGAACTGGCAAAGATAGAGGTGGCAGAGAGAGAGAGAGAAACATGGGGAAAGATGGCCAAGAGTGTCAGGAGTCATGAAGAAAGACAACTAAGAGAGAGGTGGCAGAGGGAGATGGAATTAACTGATAAAGAGGGATACAAGGAGAAAGACAAGTGAGATAAGTGATACAAAGACGGTCACAACAAACAAAGAGATATACAGAGAGAGGTAGGTGGCAGAGAGAGACCTAAAGAAAGACAGCTGAAGGTGATGGCAGAGAGAGACATGGAGAAAGACAGCTGAGGAAGGGGGCAGAGAGAGAGATGGAGGAAGACATCTGAGGGTGGTGGCAGAGAGAGACATGGAGAAATACAGCTGAGGGAGGTGGCAGAGAGAGACATGGAGAAAAACAGCCGAGGGTAATGGCAGAGAGAGACATGGAGAAAGACAGCTAAGGGAGGTGGCAGAGAGAGACAAAAAGAAAGACAGCTGAGGGTAATGGCAGAGAGAGAGATGGAGGAAGACAGCTGAGGGAGGTGGCAGAGATAGACATAAAGAAAGACAGCTGAGGGTGATGGCAGAGAGAGAGACATGGAGAAAGACAGCTGAGGAAGGTGGCAGAGAGAGAGATGGAGGAAGACAGCTGAGGGAGGTGGCAGAGAGAAACATGGCGAAAGACAACCGAGGGTGGTGGCAGAGAGAGACATGGAGAAAGACAGCTGAGGGAAGTGGCAGAGAGAGACATGGAGAAAGGCAGCTGAGGGAAGTGGCAGAGAGAGACATGGAGAAAGACAGCTGAGGAAGGTGGCAGAGAGAGACATGGAGAAAGACAGCTGAAGGAGGTGGCAGAGAGAGACATGGAGAAAGACAGCTGAGGAAGGTGGCAGAGAGAGACATGGAGAAAGACAGCTGAGGGAGGTGGCAGAGAGAGACATGGAGAAAGACAGCTGAGGGAGGTGGCAGAGAGAGAGAGATGGAGAAAGACAGCCGAGGGTGGTGGCAGAGAGAGACATGGAGAAAGAAAGCTGAGGGAGGTGGCAACAGCAATGCATTCAGGTAAATACAGAGCACTCCTGTTCAGTCTTCTACTGCACTTCCTCTTACATGTCAGGAAGCAAAGGGGTGAAACTACTCTCTAGAGATGTAATAAGTGCAGCTGAATAGCCACTACATGGGGATAGCGCAACCATAAAAAACATAAAAGGAATAAAGATATGAAACAACATACAAGACGCATGACAGTAGCTCATTTCAATTAGGTCCAAACTAGCTGATTCTATTATCTGAATCTCTCCAAGTTATACTGTATATTTAATAGAATACCTAAATAATGTATGAAATTACACTTAAAGGGAACCTGAAATGAGAAGTACATGGAGGCTGCCATATTTATTTCCTTTACAACAATACCAGGTGCATGGCTGTCCTGCTGATCTGTTTGGCTGCAGTAGTGTCTGAATCACACCAGAAGCAAGCATACATCTAATCTTGTCAGATCTGACAATAATGTCAGAAACACCTGAGCTGCTGAATGCTTGTTCAGGGTTAGGCAGGCTAGCCTCGTAGATACAAAACTCGCATACATCTAATCTTGTCAGATCTGACAATAATGTCAGAAACACCTGAGGTGCTGCATGCTTGTTCAGGGTTAGGCAGGCTAGCCTCGTAGATACAAAACTGATATTCTTAAATACATTCTGTTCATAATGTCCACCTGACATGTCAAATTTCAATACAAATATTGAGAAATTGGAGAAAAACATCAGTTTTGTAAACATTCAAAAACATGTTAAATGTTGACTGATAATAATTAAACTTTCCAATTGAGGGTATTAGGCCAAGAGTAAGTAACTTATTTATTAGCTATTTGAGTGTGGTGAATGGTTTATCAGATGGTATAGATGTGTTTATCACGTGTGATGATACAAGCACCACTGATAAATGTGTATCGGCAATGGACAATTCATGCAAATTTACAATAAGAGATTTTTTGGCACTTTAAACTTTATAATGAGACCAGAGCACCTAATGACGAGCCTGAAGTTAGGTGTGACTTGCAATAGCGATACAAGTAATAATGGTACTATAGATCACACATAGGGCTTGATTCACTGAAACAAATAGCATGCCTTATCAAAGTTAGCACGCCTTATCAGAGTAGCAGTAGCATAGCAAACTTTTACCTGCTAATTGGCAATGACGAGAGCTCCACTCTTGTCCACTCCACTCCTGACCTGAGCCCCTGCTGGTTCGTAGCGTTCGCCATGCGACTCTGATAAGACGTGCTAACTTTGATAAGGCATGCTATTTGTCTTAGTGAATCAAGCCCACAGTATTTTTATAGTAATAATAATTAAACATCAGCAAAGCATGAACGTTCTTTAGGCCATTTTAGGACATTTTTTTGTGAAATTGTGTTTTTCACAAGTCTCCACTAAACAGCTGAATCCAGAGGGAAGAGGTGGAGAGCTGCAGTGGAGTTGGGCAATCACTTTTGGCTTAGGCAGCAGGTTCTCTGTCCTCCATATTACTGCTTGACTCGTTTCACTCTTTATTTGTATTCACTGTTTAGTTGGGCTTTAACGGGCCACTAAGGGGAAAAAAAAACTGTACAGTTTAACCAAATATAAGCCGTACATTTGTCCCAGAGTAAATGCACTAGAGCAGGCAACATAATCAACCAAGTCATGTTAGATCTGCCAGATTATAATACCTATTATAAGTGATGGCTACACCGGAATCAAAACATTTACCCTAGGATAAGTGTATGTATGTGCAGACATGTTTTACATTTTACAGTTTTTCGCCATAGTGCCCCTTTAACTTGTGGGGGCTTTGATCTGCAGTTGTGAAGAAATCCTTGAAAAATATCCACAGTTATGAATTGTGAGCACATAACACATCATACAGCACCTTACACAGCACATTGCACAGTGCTGCACGATATATGATGGGGACTAAACTGGGCTAAGCAGTCACAAACCATGGCAGGTGGGGAAGGGGAGGGGGGAGGGGATTATGGGACCGCAGTGCATTTGAGAGCCTCTCACTAAGTAAGCTACTTGTGGACCACTGTACAGAGAGTCTCCAGTCTGAAAAGCATGAGCCCCCCCCCCCCCCCCCCCCCCCTCCAAAAAAATAAGAATAAATAAAAGTGTACATTTGAAAAATATTAAGAAAAGCAAAAGCTATTTTCACTGTGATTATAATTTTTGGCTCATCCTATAATATACTTCGAAGAGAGGCATCAGGTGAAGGTGTACAACCCCTGATTCACTATATTTTCACACATTTCATATTTAAGTGGACCTAAACTCGTGCACAAAAGACCCAAAAAAATGCAGAAAATCCATCCTGTTTGTATTTAACATTTAATTCTCCCTTATCTGCAAATAATCACAAGTGTAATTTGAGCAGTCAGCTCTGTCCCCAGTTCTGTGCTAATATGTAAACACAGGAGGTTAACTCTTTCTGTGGTCCCATGAAACCAGGAAGCAGACACTGCAGATTTATTGTCTGTAAGCTGTAAGAAAGAAATGTTTTTCTTTAAAAGATAAGCAACAACATAATAATCTTTAGAGCAGAGAGTAAGCTCTGGGTTTAGGTCCACTTTATGGAACAATGGCTCTGGGTTTCGAACACGTGTTTTGCTGACCCAATCATCATAGGATGAATGCCCACAGCAGCCAATCAGGATAGGGTTCTTCCTCCGGGCATCCTGTGATCATCACTGGTTACCAGCCAGTATATCATGTCACAGAGCTTAGCTGGTTTATTAAATGATTCCACTTCTCATTGGTCCAGCTGATGGATAATAGTGCATTCTATTTTTTTTGGTCCATGTTTAACCGCTTCTGGACCTTGCTAATTGAAATCTATGCCTTGTTTGGGACCTGTTATCCCTGCAAGGGTGTAGATTTCAATTAGCGCTGCACAATCCCGCTGCTGCAGCAGCCCACTCGCTCCGCTGTTGGTACATCAACAAAGCTCCGTGAGCCGGTCAGGAGCCGATTTCATTAGCTCCTGACTCTGTGATCACTGTGAGCCACATATAACAGCAGCAGAGGGAGTGGCCTGCAGCAATGGGGGAGCAGCACGAACAACAAGAGAGGTGGGTCCATGCGGCAAGATGTCGGCAAGCACAGTTTTTTCACCCAGAAGTCTTTGGTCCTTAAGGGGTTTAAGGGAGTGTAGAATTAAATATTTGATTTATCTTTTTTTATTTTTATTTATTATAGCTATTTTTTTGAAATCAGGAAAATATTACATATCACACAAATAGAAATGTGATGTTGTTCAACAGCGCCACCTGCTGGCTTGTTGAAGTCCCACAGATAAAGAACGATTGGGCCTAATTCCCAAGTATGCGACTTTCATTGACTTTGTGGGCGATTTTAATGCTGAGGTCTGGCTTCTGGCACGTAGCTCCGCCCCCTTGCACTAGAGGTCATCGGCGCATCTCTAACAGGAGCTGCACAAGCCCCTATGACCTCTTGTGCTTGGGGGGCGTGGCTACATGCTAGAAGCTGACAAATATTAACCTCGGTGGACACTGTAAATATTGTAAACTTTATTTACACAGGATATCGGGAGAAAAAACACAATTCGGATATACACATACACATATATAGCAATCACTATCTCATCATGTCACATGTCACTTCGGGTATCCTTTAAAAGCTCTAGCTAATCAAATGCTATGAGTTTTTTCTTAAGTGAGCAATGTGATTTTACAAAAAAAACCAAAACATGGCATTGCATTAGCAAAGTATTTTCAAATCACTAGTGTTAAAAAAGCTCTTGCAGTGTGAACCAGGCCTAAGTGTTGACTTCATAGACACTACAATACAAAAAGCAACATATGAGCTTTGGTTTAACATCCAGGACTAAAAACTTCAAGCCCCATCTGAGACTAGTGAGGCCTACATTCCTCTATGAGGATAACTGCCAATAGTTCCCAGAGATAAGTACCCCCATTGTAAGGGCACACACGATAATACTGTTGATCTTGAAAATGCATTTATATTTTAGTGCAAACAGCTTAATGGTTGTACATTTCTGTACAAGGTCTAGGCTAATGTCGGTCTGTACTTCTGCACATGCACTTGGTTGTCTTATTTGGAAACTTTTTTTTTTTTTCTGAATCAGAATTCCATATTACTATCTGCCTTATAAATGGATGTTTTGCTTATTTAATAGAGGAAAGGAAGTACATTTGGGGCTAAGCACAAGAAACCCATCGTATCATATAGTTGGCATTATGTCACGATCTGTCATCTATGATCTAGTAGCATTCTCTTCTGAAACTGACAATTGTATGCCTGCTGTCACATAAAACGTGTTTGGAAGCTGATGGTCTGCCTTCTTTTCTCATGATATGATTAGGGTGTATTAGTATTGGGTATATGGTAAGCACATCTACTACCTAGAAATGTAATGTATTGGTTCAAGTGGAACTAAAGTGTGGCAAAATATACAGTTAAAAACCTTCCATCTCCTTATCTAATATATAATTATATAAATTGCCATTGACCCAGCATAATGTTACATTTGTAGATAACTTAGGGCCTGATGCACAAAGCAGCAGTAAAATTGCTGTGTGCAGGTACTGATGGCAGGATGGGCAGCACACGTTACCGGGGTAACGTGGGCATCGCTATGGTAAAGCACAGTAGACCGCCAATTACTATAGTAACAAAGCGTAACCCCAGTAACAGGCATTGTGCTAACAGGGTAATGTTTGCTGCCACCCTGCCGTTAGTACCTGCTCATGGCAGCTCTACCAGTGCTTCGTGCTTCAGGCCCCTAAAAGGACACCTGAAATGAGAGTGATATGGAGGCTGCCATATTTATTCCATCTTAAACAAGACCATTCACCTGCCTATCCTGCTGATTTATTGCCTCTAATACCTTTAGCCATAGACTCTGAACAAGTTTGCAGATCAGATGCTTCTGACACAAATGTCAAGATTAGCTGAATACTTGTTGGTGTGTGATTCAGACACTACTGATGCTGAATGATCATCAGGACTGCCAGGAAACTGCTATTGTTTAAAAGGAATTAAATATGGCAGCCTCCATATCCCTCTCACTTCACGTTCCCTTTAAAGGGAACACAAGCTGAAAATAAACTGATGAGATAAACAATTCTATCTATCCTCCGTTTCCCCCCCCAAAAAAACTTTTTTAGGTTTCCCACAGATGTTTTATTTTTGAATCTACTTTTTACGGTTTCATTGGCTCTGCACAATGACACATGCATTGAAGTATGACAGTTAAAATCTATGAATTATTGACCCTTTTTTATGCCTTTCCTGCTCTCAGACGCCATTCTCTGCTAGGAAAGTGTTTTATGGCTGTAATACCTTATCAGTGAGGGTTACACTTTAGTCCGACCCGGACAGAAATGTTCACTTGCATTCCTGATATTTAACTCTTTCAGACAGAGAAATAAAAAAAAGGTACACAGCATAGTTATTTGTGTGCTTGGCACGGTACATACACATGTCTATCTCATCATATCACCTCGTGTATCCTATAAAGAGAAGTCCAGAGTTCTTTGGCCACCTCTACCTATGTTGCCATAGCCCTCCCCCATCCCTCAGATTGGTGGAAAATTGAATGCTACTAAAGTACAAAAATGGTGATAGGATTGCAGTTTATTTGTCATTTGTGGTGGAAAATTAGTGTTTTGGAAGAGTGGAGCAAAGAATAGACTCATATCTGCCACCCTGAATTTCCAGGCATAAAAATGCAAAGTGCTGTGCATAAAACAAACTATCTCCAGAAGTTCAGAGGAGTTGTGCCTGAAGTTCAGGATGGTGTGATTGTGTAATATGTCAGCGCTGTGTAATATGTTGGCACTTTATAAATACAATTAATAATAATAATAATTATTGTGTTGCCACTGAAATTGACCATGAAAGCTCAGGAGAAAGGTTAACTGCCTTAGTGCATTCCAGACTGTACCATATTATCAACAAAACTGAAGCATTCAAATAAACCTGAGGGAAAGGGGGGTGCTCTTTAGACTATGCATGGCTGTGTGTAGCTACTGTCACGAGTGTCCTAGACATGCAGTTCCCATTCTTTCCAAATGCGGATTTCTAGGGTGCTCTTGGTTACAGCTGCTGTGCATTTATACAAGGGGGCCCATGGGGTGGACTCTGCCTAGTCCGACTTCCAGCTACACCCAAGACACACAGCGACAAAACAGAGGAGAGGCCAGACACGATAAGGAGAGTTCAGGCATCTGAGGAGTCAATAGATCATCATTCTAGGCAAGTATATATTTTAAACATTTATTTCAGTCACTGCTTTGTGATGAGCTGGTGTCCTTAATGACATTTTGCTGTGTTCAAAAGTATACACACATAAGAACTGTTACATACCTCCCAACTTTTTATGATCAGAAAGAGGGACACTTAAGCCACACCCACATCACACATACCATAGATTTCATAAGAAAGTTATGTTGTTTTATAATTTAAAACCACACTGGTCCTTTCTATACTGGTTCATCTTCCTTCAACATTTGAAAATAAGAAATAGATCAATTTAAAGAATGGTAATAAAGTTTAGAGTCAGTTAAATACAGTTTTTCAGTAGAAAAATACATATATTTACATAAATCTGAATTAGTCCTGAAAGAGGGACAAATGAGTTAGAAAGAGGGAAAAATGAGGAAGAAAGAGGGACAGAAGGACAGAGTTCCCAAAGAGGGACTGGTGGGAGTTATGCTGTTATCTGTTGCCCTCACTGGTAAACTAAATTGTGCCCACTATAGAATCTCCGGGTACAGAGATCTGACCTCTGTGGCCTCCGATCCACTCTGGCAACAGCAATGATGTCCAGGGCCAGCGCTTCCATCTGGCAAAGTGGGCAATTGCCCAGGGACCCCTTGCCAGCTCATGCGCCCCATGTCTTTTCTACCTAGGACTTCAATTGTGTTTAGAACTGGCCCTTGCTATATCCTCTCCTGTCCACCAAAACCAGCAAGCAGGTGGACAGAAAGTAGCCCCTCTTTTACAGCTGTCATTGCTCCCACTGGGAAACATTATCCTTAACTTCCTAGGGTAATATACAACTTTAGTGTTTATGTGGGTTTTAGGTGTTCCCCTATAAAGAAACTAGTTGCTGCTGTCTTTGCTGCTCTAGGAGAATCTTACGGTAAGATTCTTACCTGTTTCCTATAGGTATAGAAAAATAGGGGAATCTTGTCGATAGCTTAGGTTTTATCTAACAATTCTCCGACACGTGGGCAGACAGCAATAAAAGCCCAACAGATGGTCTGAATACATAGATAAGCATAGACAACGATAACATCTGTAAAGGAAGTTCTAACCACATGGAAACACAACAGAATCCTGTATTTCTCCAACTCCCACAGGTTTGCCTGGGAAAGAAAGTGAGGTTTTCACAGCAACGCCCTTCTGTGAGACTGACCAATGAGACTCCACTCCGCCCCTCTCCTCG
Organism: Hyperolius riggenbachi; assembly: GCF_040937935.1. Lineage (NCBI taxonomy): Eukaryota > Metazoa > Chordata > Amphibia > Anura > Hyperoliidae > Hyperolius > Hyperolius riggenbachi. The sequence goes on from NC_090655.1 coordinate 236,988,980, forward strand.
CTGCATCATGTGCTGATTGGTGGACGCTCCGGGGCGTTCTGCAGGAAAACAGTGTCCTCAATATGGCGGGCTGGTGGCCATCTTCCCGTAGTCCATCTGGCAGCATTTCGATTTGTTTACTGTCACCACACCAGGAAAGGAGTGTCGGGCATAGACAATAAAGCGTCCATTTTGCTGTAGCCCGGAAGAAGAGGCGAGCAGAACAATAATCCTGTTAGTATTGGGTGACAGGCTGTAAACTGTAAAAGAGGTAATTGTGTCTTCTTATTATGTAAACCAACACAGAGATCTTGCTGGGAATGCTGTCACTGCCATCGGAGTCCCCAATCCACGTGGTGCAATCCGTATTTCATGCACAGCCCCTATTCTGTGCGTAGCCCCTACTGCATGTACTAACCTTAGGTCATCTGCAGTCAGGAGCATAATATTCCATTGGCTAGTGCCCACTTGAATGCGTTTTCCGCATGCAGATAAAAAACAGACAACAGTGAAGCACTGCAGCATGCATTTTCTCTATCAATTACATTAGCTTCTGTGATAAAACGTGCATGTTTTCATACCTACAGACACATGGGGCTTGATTCACAAAGCGTTGCTAACAGCACGCTGGTGAAAAGCCCTTTATCACGCCTAAACTCAGTTTAGGCGTGATAAGTTTAGGCATGATAAGTTTAGGAGTGATAACTATAGCACCAAGCACCGCAGTGCATAGCTGATCAAACGTTTTGCGCTAGCAAAGTCTGGTGCACTTCGCATAGAGTTTAATGGCGCTGCTTTGTGTGCGGGACTTTGCGCGCGATCTAAACTTATCACGCCTAAACTTATCACGCCTAAACTGGCTTTTCACCAGCGTGGTGCAATGGTTATCACGCCTAAAGTCTTTTAGGCATGCTAACTGGGTTTGCACCGCTTTGTGAATCGAGCCCTAGGTGTGCAGAAAATGCATTCAGAAAACTGTGTGCTCCCAGCCTCAGCTTATTACACTCACTCTGTCCATCTCTGATGGAGCCAGACTACAGAGCACTTGGGGAGGGGTAGAGAGGTTGGGGGCTGGGTGTTGTACGCAAGAACCTGTTGCACACTGAATAGGGACAGTCTACAAATCTTTTTCTATAAAACTTTGTGTGATTCGTTATTAGTGGCTGAACAGATGCAGTCATTAGCTTTCTGCTCTCTACACAATTGTTCTGTTTCTCTTCGTGGCCTTAGTTGTCAGTCTCTCAGGACAGGGAAAATAAACTACTCCCCCCATGGTGCCCCCTGCGGCTTCTGGGCCACCGTGTGGCTGCATCCCTTGCAGGGTCTATTGTTACCCCCCTGTCTGCGTCCCCATTCCATGTGCAGCTCAACATATAACACCCCTACCCCTTCCTTTTACCTAAGCTCCTGTCTTGTGCTCCATGCAGTCACCATCAGCGGGCATATTAAAGAGATTTTTAGTTCTGAACTATCCAGAGTGCTGCCATCTTTGCCTTAGTCAACTTCTCTCAGTGTGGCCTGCAGGAGGAAACAGGTTGCATTTCTGGATGCTTTGCATGTGGTATTTGCTCCCCACATCTAAACTCACTAACCTGAACTACACCTTCCCCTGTCTGGAGACAGCAGAGCACACTTGCCTTGTAACCTCATCCAACCTAGAGTCAGCAGTCCACACTACACCTCTCCCTACTGAGAGTCACTATTCTACATGACTCCTCCTCCTACCTAGAGGCATCAGTTCACACTACACCTCTCCATATTCAGAGTCACCAGTCCGCATGACTCATCCTCCTGGCTAGAGTCATCAGTCCACACTACACCACTCCCTGCTCAGAGTCACCATTCCACATGACTCCTCCTACCTAGAGTCATCAGTCCACACTACGCCACTCCCTACTCAGAGTTAGCGGTCCAAATGACTCCTCCTAGCTAGAGTCATCGGTTCACACTTCTCCCTACTCAGAGTCAGCAGTCCACATGACTCCTCCTCCTCCTACCTAGAGTCATCAGTTCACACGCCTCTTGTCCTAAAGAACCAATTTACAAAACCAATTTACAAAACTCGCATATTCTCTAATTTAAAGTTAAGAGATCCTAACTGATCCCATCAGCCCTACATTTTCTGTTTCAAGTAGCATTATCATTTTGATGGAGCTGAGGGTCTAGAGCAGCAATATAAAAATCCAGATGTTATTTTGTGTTATTATGTGTAAGTAGATTTAATTTTTTATTACTTTGTTAGCATAGTATGAAGAAGAAGAAGTGAGATATCGCAAGAGGGATCAGCAGTCCTTGGAGGAGGCTGAAATGACGGCAACAATTAAAGAAGAAGTAACAACTTTTGCTATGGGTGATCAACAATCCATAGTGGAAGGCGAAGGAATGGAGGCAATTAAAGAGGAAGATGCAACCTATGTAAGCGCTAATCAGCATTCTACAGTGAAGGGTGAAATAATGAGAACTAAAAAAGAAGAAGAAGAGACACATATTAGGGATGATCAGCAATCTATGGTAAAAGTAATTATGGTGACAATTAAAGAGGATGAAGAAGAAATGTATGTGCAGGATAATCAGAGTTCCACAGAGGGGAGTGAAATGATGAAGACAATTAAAGAGGAGGAACATCTCCTGGATATTGGCACAAGTGAGTGAAAAATAAAGTAATACCTTATAAAAATATATAATATAGGGTTCAACCTCCATTTCTGAATATAATAGCACATGGGGTATAGATACGGTTCCCAATTTGAAAAATCCCGATTTATTCTTCATTATAAGATCAGGGTAATTAAACAGGGTAGAGATTCCAGGGCTGTGGAGTCGGAGTCGTGGAGTCGGGCAATTTTGGGTGCCTGGAGTCGGAGTCGGAGTCTGTAAAAATGCACCGACTCCGACTCCTAATGAATTTGTAACTAATTAAAATGGAAAATATGATAAAATGTTCTATTTCTCAAAAAATAGTCATTAAAATAATGTATATATACAGGATATATACAGTAATAGCTGTGCTTAGTCCACAAAAATGAAATAAACCAATGAAAATTAGTTACTTGTGCTGCTTCAATAAAGCAGTCCCCGTATTTTTAAGGTCAGATATACAGATCTGATTGTGACTGTATATATGATGTGTACACAGGAATCTCATATATACTAAATAACATCTTTGCTGTAAGAATAAAGCCTGATGTGTAGCTGTGTCACTAATAGAGATGGTCAACGAGATGGAAATAATTCTGCATTGATGCTGATTTATGCTAATGTATGCACTCCCTTTGCCGATGAAATCAAATAATTTGATATGTTGTTAAAATTTGGTTTGGTGACTACAAATTAAAGGGTAACTGAGACGGATGAAAAGTAAAGTTTTATACATACCTGGGGCTTCCTCCAGCCCCCTTCAGGCTAATCAGTCCCTCGCTGTCCTCCACCACCCGGATCTTCTGCTATGAGTCCTGGTAATTCAGCCAGTCAGCACTGTCCGGCCGCAATCCGCTCCCACAGCCAGGAACATTCTGCACCTGCACAATAGTGCTGCACAGGTGTAGTATGCTCCTGGTGGCGGAGTGTGTGCATGCGCACTACGCCCGACTGGCTCAAGTACCTGGACTCATAGCAGAAGATCCAGGTGGTGGAGGAGGACAACGAGGGACTGATTATCCTGAAGGCGGCTGGAGGAAGCCCCAGGTATATATAAAACTTTAATTTCATCTGTCTCAGGTTTACTTTGTTACACAGTAGTACTATACTCTACATATGCACTCCCCACAGAGCTGCAGGGAATCCACTGAGAATGCTGTGCACATTGAACACAGAGGTGTTGTCTGTTTACAATCTCCTCATTCCCCTGCAGAATACCTGCACATCATTCTTACATGTACCCACACTTACATTGCCTAGGGCCTGATAGATGTTCTTTGTTCCGGTTTGTACCTTTTACAAGTACTCTTACCAAGGACTAGTTTTAGTCTAAAGGGAATAAATATAGTAGTCTACATATCCTTCTCACTTCAGTTGTCTTGTAAAATTCCTAAGCTTTGGCAGTTAAAGAGACTCTGTAACAATTTTTTCAGCCTTAGTTCTTCTATCCTATGAGTTCCTATGCCTGTTCTAATGTGCTGGGGCTTACTGCAGCTCTTCCTAATTACACTGTCTCTGTAATAAATCAATGTATCTTTCCTCTGTCCTGTTTGTCGGGCTAAGGCTTTGATTGTGTGGAATGTGCAGGGCTGCTTGTGATTGGTAGAAGCGATACACACCCTCTGCAGGCCCCCTGCATACTCACACACTATGCTTAGCTGAGCCTATTAGAAGCTGGTTAGTTTGTTTGTAAACATTGCCTAAAACTGTTAATTACAAGCCAGGATTGCAGCAGAGAGTGGCAGAAACAGCACAGAGGGGCACAGGAGAAAATAAGGAATAGAATGGTATGATTTTTAGTGTAAGAATATTAGAGTACAGATTCTCTTTAAGAGACGAATTTCATGTTACATACTTTTAATCCACAAAATTGTAATATGCAAATTAGAGGAGTCGGAGTCGAGGAGTCGGAGTCGGTGGATTTTTGGACCGACTCCACAGCCCTGAGAGATTCTGTTAAACACATGAAAGGTTTCCATATTTCAATATATCATCATAGTACCAACAAATGTGTGGAGATACTGTACACCATATGAAAGGCCCATCTCCATTCCTCAGTATAACATCATAGCACCAACAAATGAGGAGGAGATACTGTACACCATATGAAAGGTCCATCTCCATTCCTCAGTATAACATCATAGCACCAACAAATGAGGAGGAGATACTGTATGCCATATGAAAGGCCCATCTCGATTCCTCAGTATAACATCACAGTGCCAACAAATGAGGAGGAGATACTGTACACCACATGAAAGGCATATCTCAATATGTCCAATATAAGTGATATACTTAACCACAGCAATGTGATCATTGTACTGTAGACTCCAATGTGCCATTTATAGTTTGGTTGCTCTGTACATTGATTTATGGCTTCTGTTTAATATCAGTATCAGGAATATGCTGGGACAACATTGCAATTTGAACCTACAAACATGACTTATGACTGCAGAATATGATATATGACATAGAAATGATAGTTGTTTCCATTGTCCCCCCAACAGATGGGCAGTATATTGTGAGTCCCTTTGAGGGACATCTCATGTCACATCCGGATGATGCTGCTGAAGATAATGCCATCACACAATGTTCTCCAGGAGGAAACAACATTGTAGGAAACACTCATCAGAGACGTCACAGAGCAAAGAGACCAGCAGATCCCTGTAAACCTGTGGAGAGATGTCACAATGTGAACAGGTCACCTAAGTCTTTTCCTCTGGGGGCATCATCTGCTCTGTCAAATCAAGCCAAACCCAGAGAAGAGACAATCTTCCAAAGTTCTACAACTGATAAAAAGCCTGCCTCTAAATCATCTGTTGCTGGAAACCAGAAGAAGCTCTCACAGGAGCCGTTATTTTCATGTTCGGAATGCGAGAGAACATTCACAATGAAGTCTTTATTTGTGAGACACCAAAGAGTTCACACAGGTGAGAAACCCTTCACCTGTTCCGAGTGTGGGAAATGTTTCTCATATAAAGAGAGCCTCACTGCCCATTCGAAGATCCACACGGGTGAGAAGCTTTTCTCCTGTACAAAGTGTGAGAAATTATTCATTCAGAAGGGAGACCTACTTAAACATGAAAGAACCCACACTGGTGAACGCCCTTTTTCCTGTTCAGAGTGTGGGAAATGCTTTGCTGAGAAAGGCACACTCTTTACACACCAGAAGACCCACACCGGTGAGCGGCCCTTTTCTTGTACACAGTGTGGGAAGTGTTTCACTGAAAAACGCACTCTTCTTATACACCAGAGAACTCATACTGGTGAGCGTCCTTTTTCATGTTCAGAGTGCAGGAAAAGCTTCATACAGAAAGGAGACCTTCTTAGACACCAGCGAATCCACACAGGCGAGCGACCTTACTTTTGTTCGGATTGTGGCAAAGGTTTCATCCAGAGAGCAGATTTGCTAACACACCAAAGGACTCACACTGGGGAGCGGCCTTTCCAGTGTTCAGAGTGTGGGAAATGTTATACAACTAAAGGCAATTTAATTGTACACCAGAGAATGCATGCCCGCTGATGCCAGTGACTACCTTTAAGTGACATTTCATCACGGGGACAATTGTACAGTAAAAATAAAGGAGTCAAATCTGTTTTTAGTGGAGTGTGTTGTGTTCGGTACTGTTGATCTGGGGTTTTTATGAGTTTTGTCTCCAAACAGTGAAATCTTCAGCCAAACCTTTACCACTTACGACTGCATCAGATCAGCGGTGGTCATCTCATCACTGCCGGAATACTGTATCCCATAATTGGCTGGGTCTCGTAATGGATTAGTATGATGCACATGAGTGGTGCTTGGGTCTGAGTGTCACTCCCACTGCAGCCACGCCTCCTCTAGCGGATAAGTTGTTGGTTACTAAGAAGGTGTGGCCATGATGGGAATCTTAGTTAGCCCCGCCCCCATGAACAAAGGAATGAGAAGATGCCTATTGCCAGCAGCTCACTGCAACCATGTTTCCATTTCCCCAATATACTGTAACAATGTTCATTTTTTTAGTGATTGCCTTTATATATAATCAATAATGAAATGGGATAAGGAACTAGAGCTATAAAGCCCTATCCCAGGAATTTGTATTTCTCTCACTCCTCACCTAACTTATCTCCCAACCCCCAGAAGCTGCTCCTTACTCCTCCATGCTCCTCTTTGCTATTCATATGAATCCTTGGCTTCAATAGCCATGGTCCTTCATGATACGTTGGCTTGGATTCTCTCATCCCTGCTTCCCTTCCCCGTCCCCCCACCTTGCATGTGATACCATTATAGGCAGGCCTCTGGGTCCACAGAATGGGAGGATTAGGTTAGTGTCTTTAGGGTGGTTGCGAATCACACAGTCTAGGGGCAATATGGGGGGGAACATAAACTAACAAGCATGTTTATGATTTGCCCCTCTCTAAATGGACTAATAAAGGGCCATGCCCCTTCTTGAAATGACTGCAGGAAGCCAGATCACTGTGATGCTGCTGCACCTAAACCCCTAAAGCAACCGTGTGATGTCATTGCTGGGATTTTTTAGCATTATTGCATTTTGTGGGTACAATTCCACTGTGTTTATTATGCAGCCTGCAACCTGAACCTGTATTGCAAGCATACCAATCTAATCATACATGTTTCTGCTGTAATAAATCTTATGTTAGTCAAAATACATTACAATGTACAACAGTACAGTGCATTTGTTATGTAAGTAGAACAAGTATTTATCTATTTATATAGTGGCCTATGTGTTTTGTTTTTTTCCTGGCATAGTCTGGCTGTCCCTGCTGCTTTAAGGAAAACACTGAACCCCTTCATAAGTGGTGGCCAATTCTCAAATGATAGTAAACAGTTAATGCTCCGTTCCACTTTAAGAACTGAAGGTCCACGCTGTATTTTAAAGGGGCACTATGGCAAAAAATTGTAAAATATAAAATATGTGCAAACTTATACAAATAAGAAGTACATTTCTTCCAGAGTAAAATTAGCCATACATTACGTTTTTCCTATGTTGCTGTCGCTTACAGTAGGTAGTAGAAATCTGACAAAAGTGACAGGTTTTGGACTAGTTCCTCTCTTCATAGGGGATTCTCAGGGATGTATTTATTTTCAAAAGCACTTAGTGAATGGCAGTTGCTCTGTCCAACTGCCAAAAAACTGTGTAGCGAGCCGGGAAGCTGGCCAGCATCATTGTTCAAATCCTTTTTAGGGAATATATTTGTAAAAAATAAAAGCCTTGCTGAGAATCCCCTATGAAGAGATGGGCTAGCCCAAAACCTGTTGCTTCTGTCAGATTTCTACTACCTACTGTAAGTGACAGCAACATAGGAGAAAAGTAATTTATGGCTCATTTTATTCTGGAAAAAAAATGTACTTCTTATTTGTCTATGTTTGCACATATTTAAATTTTTTTTGCCATTGTACTCCTTAAGTCCTATAAAGCTAGAACAACAGAGGTTTCACTAATCTGTTAGCGAGGTGCCAAAATCAGCTGTAAAGTAGGTGGCATTATGTAATCTGAGAATAGAAACCCTGAATTGGCCAGTGGGAAGCAGGAGGGTCTGTAGTGCACCTGTGTTGAGTTTGGGTGCTGTGTGTCCAGACACGTTTCTGTACAATAGTTAATTTGGGTGCATTATTACATATTATTATTATTATTATTATTATTATTATTATTATTATTATATTATTATATATATTTCTGTTTGGGGGGGGGGGGGGGGGGTGTCAGGAAGGACTTACATGGGAGTTTTGGGGAGTTAGGGTTAGGAATAAGGAAGGTGTCAACATGAGAGGAGGGGGTTAAGATTAGATGACAGGACAGGGGTAAAACTGACACCCCAGGGTACTTTGACAATAAACTGATATCCCAGAATGCTGTGACAGGTAACTGACATCCTAAGGTGCTCTGACAGTACACTGATACACCGTGTGCTCTGAAACTAAAATGACAAGGTGCTGTGACAATAAACAGACATCCCAGAGTGCTCTAAAAGTAAACTGACATTCCAGGGTTCTCTGACATCCCAGGGTGCTGTGACAGGTAACTGACATCCCAGGTGCTCTGAAATAAACTGACATCCCAGGGTGCTCTGACAGTAAACTGACATTCCACGGTGCTGTGACAGGTAACTGACATCCCAGGTTGCTGTGACAGGTAACTGACATCCTAGGGTGCTCTGAAAAAAAACTGACATCCCAGGGTGCTGTGACAGGTAACTGACATCACAGGGTGCTGTGACAGGTAACTGACATCCCAGGATGCTGCGACAGGTAACTGACATTCTAAGGTGCTCTGACAAACTAATATCCCAGGGTGCTCTGACAATTAACTGACATCCCAGGGTGCTCTGAAAATATACTAACATCTCAGGGTGATGTGACAGGTAACTGACATCCCAGGGTGCACTGACAATAAACTGATATCCCAAGGTGCTCTGAAAGTAAACATACAGTGGGTTGCAAAAGTATTCGGTCCGCTTGAAGTTTTCCACATTTTGTCATATTACTGCCACAAATATGAATCAATTTTATTGGAATTCCACATGAAAGACCAACACAAAGTGGTGTACACATGAGAAGTGGAACGAAAATCATACAGGATTCCAAACATTTTTTGCAAATAAATAACGGCAAAGTGGTGTGTGCATAATTATTCGGCCCCCTTTGATCTGAGTGCAGTCAGTTGCCTATAGACATTGCCTGATGAGTACTAATGACTAAATAGAGTGCACCTGTGTGTAATCTAATGTCAGTACAAATACAGCTAGCTGCTCTGTGAGGGCCACAGAGGTTGTCTAAGAGAATATTGGGAGCAACAACACCGTGAAGTCCAAAGAACACACCAGACAGGTCAGGGATCAAGTTATTGAGAAATTTAAAGCAGGCTTAAGCTACAAAAAGATTTCCAAAGCCTTGAACATCCCACGGAGCACTGTTCAAGCGATCATTCAGAAATATAAGGAGTATGGCACAACTGTAAACCTACCAAGACAAGGCCATCCACCTAAACTCACAGGCCGAACAAGGAGAGTGCTGATCAGAAATGCAGTCAAGAGGCCCATGGTGACTCTGGATGATCTGCAGAGATCTACAGCTCAGGTGGGAGACTCTGTCCATAGGACAACTATTAGTCATGCACTGTACAAAGTTGGCCTTTATGGAAGAGTGGCAAGAAGAAAGCCATTGTTAACAGAAAGCATAAGAAGTCCCGTTTGCAGTTTGCCACAAGCCATGTGGGGGACACAGCAACCATGTGGAAGTAGGTACTCTGGTCAGATGAGACCAAAATTGAACTTTCTGGCCAAAATGCAAAACACTATGTGTGGCGGAAAACTAACACTGCACATCACTCTGAACACACCATCCCCACTGTCAAATGTGGTGGCAGCATCATGCTCGGGGGGTGCATCTCTTCAGCAGGGACAGGGAAGCTGGTCAGAGTTGATGAGAAGATGTATGGAGTCAAATACAGGGCAAACTTGGAAGAAAACCTCTTGGAGACTGCAAAAGACTTGAGACTGGGGCGGAGGTTAACCTTCCAGCAGGACAATGACCCTAAACATAAAGCCAGGGCAACAATGGAATGGTTTAAAACAAAACATATCTATGTGTTAGAATGGCCTAGTCAAAGTCCAGATCTAAATCCAATCGAGAATCTGTGGCAAGATCTGAAAACTGCTGTTCACAAATGCTGTCCATCTAATCTGACTGAGCTGGAGCTGTTTTGCGAAGAAGAATGGGCAATGGTTTCAGTCTCTAGATGTGCAAAGCTGGTAGAGGCATACCCTAAAAGACTGGCAACTGTAATTGCAGCAAAAGGTGGTTCTACAAAGTATTGACTCAGGGGGCCGAATAATTACGCACACCCCACTTTGCAGTTATTTATTTGTAAAAAATGTTTGGAATGATGTATGATTTGCGATCCACTTCTCACATGTACACCACTTTGTATTGGTCTTTCACGTGGAATTCCAATAAAATTGATGCATGTTTGTGGCAGTAATGGGACAAAATGTGGAAAACTTCAAGGGGGCCGAATACTTTTGCAACCCACTGTATCCCAGGGTGCTCTGACAATAAACTAACATCCCAGGGTGCACTGACAATTAACTGACATCCCAGGATTCTGTGACAGGTAACTGACATTCTAAGGTGCTCTGACAATAAACTGACATCCCAGGGTGCACTGACAATTAACCTCCCTGGCGTTCTATTAAGATCGCCAGGGCGGCTGCGGGAGGTTTTTTTTTTAATTAAAAAGAAAACTATTACATGCAGCCAACTGAAAGTTGGCTGCATGAAAGCCCACTAGAGGGCGCTCCCGATCCGTACTTCTGATCGCCTCCGGCGATCAGAAGTAACAAGGAAGGCCGCAATGAGCGGCCTTCCTTGTTTCGCTTTCCTCGTCGCCATGGCAATGAGCGGAGTGACGTCATGGACGTCAGCCGCCTCCGATCCAGCACTTACCGCTGGCCGGAACTGTTTGTTCTGGCTGCGCTGGGCTTGGGCGGCTAGGGGGACCCTCTTTCGCCGCACTGCGGTGGCAGTCAGGTAGCACACGCGGCTGGCAAAGTGCCGGCTGTGTGTGCACCTTTTTATTTGAGCAAAATCGGCCCAGCAGGGCCTGAGCGGCACCCTCCGGCGGTAATGGATGAGCTGAGCTCGTCCATACCGCTAAGGAGGTTAACTGACATCCCAGGATTCTGTGACAGGTAACTGACATTCTAAGGTGCTCTGACAATAAACTGACATCCCAGGTTGCACTGACAATTAACTGACATCCCAGGGTGCTCTGAAAATATACTAACATCTCAGGGTGATGTGACAGGTAACTGACATCCCAGGGTGCACTGAATAAACTGACATCCCAAGGTGCTCTAAAAGTAAACGGACATCCCAGGGTGCTCTGACAATAAACTGACATCCCAGGGTGTTTTGATAATAAACTGACACCCCAGGGTGTTTTGATAATAAACTGACATCCCAGGGTGCTTTGATAATAAACTGACATCCCAGGGTGCTTTGATAATAAACTGACATCCCAGGGTGCTTTGACAATAAACTGACATCCCAGGATGCTGTGACAGGTAACTGAGATCCTAAGGTGCTCTGAAAGTAAACTGACATTTCAGGGTGCTGTGACAGTAAACTGACATCCCAGGGTGTTATGACAATAATCACACATCCCAGGGTGCTCTGAAAATAAACTGACATCCCAGGGTGCTTTGACAATAAACTGACATCCCAGGATGCTTTGATAATAAACTGACATCCCAGGATGCTTTGATAATAAACTGACATCCCAGGGTGCTTTGACAATAAACTGACATCCCAGGGTGCTTTGACAATAAACACACATCCCAGGGTGCTCTGAAAATAAACAGACATCCCAGGGTGAACTGACAATAAACCGACATCATACAAATTAATGAATCTGATTGATCCACTTCCAAGTGGCATACGATGACAAAGGACAACCGAAGCGAGCGGGATATGGAGGCTGCCATATTTATTTCCTTTAAAGCAATACCAGTTGCCTGGCTATCCTGCTAATCCTCTGCCTCTAATACTTTTAGCCATAGACCCTGAACAAGCATGCAGCAGATCAGGTGTTTCTGACATTATTGTCAGATCTGACAACATTAGCTGCATGCTTGTTTATTCTGTTATTCAGACACTACTGCAGCCAAATAGACCAGCAGGGCTGCCAGGCAACTGGTATTGTTTAAAAGGAAATAAATATGGCAGCCTCCATATCACTCTTATTACAGTTGTCCTTTAACGTCATTGGGAGTCTAGTCCTTATTAAAAAAAAAAGGCAGATACTTACCTAAGGAGAGGGAAGGCTCTGAGTACTAATGTGCCTTCCCTCTCCTCTTCCAGTCCCCTCATTGCGGCGACAGCTGCCCCGTTTGACTCCCCCACCGTGGGAGACTTCGGAAGTCTTCGGGAGCCGAGTCCTCCTGAAGACAGGTGGCTCCATACTGCGCACGCACGAGAGAGCACTCGGGCTCCCAAAGACTTCCGAAGCCTCTCTTCGGCGGCGGAGACAGCAGCATCTGACTAAATTGGTTGAATGCAGCTACAGGGGATCTTGCGCTGGAGCGGGCCACGGGAGAGGAGAGGCTCATTAGGACTCAGAGCCTTCCTTCTCCTTAGGTAAGTATCTGGCTTTTTTTAAACAACCATTCCCAATGACTACTGTGTGTTAAACAACTTTGAACAGTTTATACCAGTGGTCTTCAACCTACGGCCCGCAGGACAAATGCGGCCCCCAAGGCTTTTTCACCGGCCCCCAAACACAGATTGTATAACTTATAGATGTGACCCACTGCACCTTTAAATATTGGTGGCCCGCATATAGAATAGCAGTGCTGGCACCACACAGCCACATACTGTAGTAGATGCCAGTAAGCAGCAGTTATTCGCTGGCTTCCAATCCAATACTGTATCAGGTGACACTGCTGTCCAACTGGATGGCAGGTTGTCACCTGGGTATGCTTCACTGTTTGGTGCACAAAGACGTTCTTCGGGCATGCATGACTGATTGGCTGCTGCTGGGAGTTCTCCTCCGGGCATGATTGGGGGGAATCAATACCTAGATTCAATGTATGTTCCGGCCCCCCAGCAGTCTGAAGTATTTTGACCCGGCCCTTGACCAAAAAAGTTTGGGGATCCCTGGTATACAGTAATGAAATATGTATCCATACCTCCCAACTTTTTGAGATGAGAAAGAGGGACACTTAAGCCACGCCCATGCCACACCTCTAACCACTATCCCCTCCCCCAGGACACACCCCTAGTCACACATAACATAAAGATTTCATAAGAAAAATATGTTGTTTTATAATTAAAACCACCCTGGTCCTTTCTATCCTGGTTCATTTTCTTTCATATTAACATTTTAAAATTAGTCTATCAATTTAAAGGATGGGAATAAAGTTAAGAGTCAACCAAACACATTTTTTTAGTAGAGAAATATATATATTTACATAGAAAGAGGGACAAAGTCCTGAAAGAGGGACAAATGAGGAGGAAAGAGGGACAGGGGGACAGGGCTCCCAAAGAGGGACAGTCCCTCCGAAAGAGGGATAGTTGGGAGCTATGGATGAATCAAAGAAAATGTGTAAAGACAAAAACAATTCTCTATGTTCTGTACAAAAAGTTAACTTTGTAGGGCTGAAATGTAACTTGAGCCATTTATAAACAGCGAATTGTTTGTAAATTAAAATACTGTATTTAAGATGTGGTAAGGCAGAAAAAAAGTTTCAACAAACACGCAAAAAAGCTCTTAATGGTTGCATCTAAATGCTGAAAATTGAAAAGTTTGCTCTGGTCATCGAGACATCAAATGCTGCGAGTCCAGTCAAGCCTGATGTTCACTTAGTCCCCACAAGGTGGCGATATACGTGATATCGATTGACTAGGAAGTGCTGACAAACAGGAAGTGTTATTGGCCACATACAGGAAGTTTGAGGTTAGACTTGTGGGAGGAAGTAGAAAGGAGTCATTACTGAGACTGGCAACAGAGGATGTGATAAGATGTTACTTATTTTTATGATGAAAGAAAGCAAAAGGGATGGAATATGAATAATGTGGTGAGGTAACACAGATTACAGCTCCTGCCTGGCTAGAAAATGCACAATACTTTGGAAACCAAATCCCCCTGTCCCTCTTTCTCTCTCATCTCTCTGTCCCTCTTTCTCTCTCATCTCTGTGTCCCTCTTTCTCTCTCATCTCTCTGTCCCTCTTTCTCTCTCATCTCTCTGTCCCTCTTTCTCTCTCATCTCTCTGTCCCTCTTTCAGGACTCGTGTACAGATCTTTGTAAATATATGTATTTTTGTCAGATGTGTTTAATTGACTCCAAACTTTATTCCCATCTTTTAAATTGGTATATTTCTTAATTTCAATATGAAGAAAAACTAGTGATGATTGAAATGACCAGGGTGGTTTGAATTCTAAAATTGCATCTTTTGCTTATGAATTGTTAGTGATATGCGTGGCTGGGGGTGTGGTGGGGGCATGATTAGAGGTGTGGCAGGGGTGTGTCTTAAAGTGTCCCTCTCATCTCAAAAAATTTGGCAGGTATGAAAGATGTATGGAAGAAGACAGATCTCCCTCTGATTGGATAGAGATGTGATGCCTGCCCATACACCACAGGCCGATTCTCAATCAATTTCAGCATGAAATATCCCAGGAATTGGCCACATCCACCGCCTTGCCAACCCCCTGTGCTGTCCCCATTAATGTAAGATGTTCCCTCACAGGGTGGTTGTGGGTGTATATGTGGGTGCATGTTTGACATCACACACACTCCCACGTTACGCCAGCAATCAGGTGGTGCGTGTGTCTGCAGGCGGAGCCCAGGGCCAGTGACAGACAAGTAAAGTATACTGCACAGGGGGAAGAGGGGATATCTTACATTGGGAGGGGACAGTGCTGGGGGTTACCGCTGTTCACCTGATTGAGCAAGTTGGCCCTACATCTTGCAGCATGTCCAATCCGTACATGCAGCCAATTTTGGACCAAAATTGGTTGTACCTTTGATCGGGCATGCTCTTGGCAGCACCGATTTTCATCCGATTATAATATCAATCAAATCGGATGGTTGATCGTCTGCCAAATCACCCTTTGTATGGCCACCTTAAACCGATTTACATTTTTTTTAATCTCCTCCAATGTCCCCTGACTTCCTTGATCTGATATATTAGCAGTATAGATCTGTCAGAACATAGAGTCCAGATTATTTGACAGGCTCGATGCTGTGTAGAATCAAAACAAGTGCAGTACTGCAGATTTAGGATCTAGTAATAAGCAACCACCAGGAAGATGTACAGGTCCTCTCTACTCCCAGGACTGAACACAGGAAAATCCCACACTTTTACTGAAGGGAGGATCTAAACCTTGATAAGCCACACTGTAGCATTCCAGTTCAGCTTAGAATTCATATATTAGTTTATGTAATTATGTTTCTGTAGCTGATTTATTATTACTTTGTGGTTTTAAGGTAAAAAGGAAAAGTGGCTGGAAAGGTGACCACCTTGACATGATGGGGACAGTTAAAGAGGAAGAAGAGACGTATGTGAGGAGTGATCAGCAGTCTATGGAGGAGGGTGACATGATATGGAGGATTAAAGAAGAAGAAGAAGAAGAGACATTAAAGAATGATCAGCAGTCTACGGTAAAGGAAGAAATGATGAGGACGGATAAAGTGGAAGAAAAAGGGACATATATGAGGGATGACCAGCAGTCTATGGGGGAGAGTGACATAATGGACACCATTAAAAAGGAAAAAGAAGAGACGTATGTAAAGAGTGATCAACGATCAGTGGTGGAGGATGGAATGCAATGTATAACTGCAGAGGATACAGAAGGAACAAATGTAAAGATAAAACAACATTCCATTCCAGATGACAAAATTATGAGTTTAAACAGTGGGGAAGGTGGAGAGACGTATGTGAGGGATGATCAGAAGCCTACAAAGGAGGGTAAAATGATGAGGGCAATTAAAGTTGAAGAAGAGGCATATGTAAAAGGTGATGAACATTCTACAGCAGAAGGTAAAAGCCATTGGACAATCGAAAAGGAAGGTGGAAATATATATTTGAGGGGAAGTCAGGCGTCTATAAAGAAGGTTGACTTGAACGGGACAGTTAAAGAGGAACAAGAAGATTCTTCTGTGAAAGGTGAGCAGCAGTCCATGAAGAAAGGTGAAATGATGCAGACAGTTCAAGAGGAAGAGTCTACAGAGAAGGGTGAACCTAGGAAGATAAAGGAGGGGGAAAGTTCTCTGCATATTGGCATGGGTGAGTAATGAGCACTATATTTAGAAGCAAACAATCATCTTCTCAAATTGTGTACATGGATACAAAATAAATAAAAAAATAGAGGGATAATCCAATAATCCAGAAGCTCCTTAGATCCTCCTGGTGCCCACTGTTCCAGCACTGGGACGCTCTAGACTTATTTGACAGCAGCTTATTGAATATGTTCTCGTGGCTGTGCTCCTGTCTGTGTAAGAGCGCACCTTTGTGCTACTGCGCATGTGTAGTATGGCTGTGCTTGTACATGGCTCATTAGCCATATGAAAGGCCCATAGGATAGCCTATGTAGAGCTTTGAATGATAGTGTTAGGAGTCTGAACTGGATCCTTTGGGTGTTTGGTAGCCAATGGAGGGGAAGCATCAGAGGAGTGAGAGAAGAGGTGAATGAGAGGAGCAGCTGAATTCAGTAGAGACTGAAGAGGTGCCAGTCAGTTTTTTAGTATATTCAGAGTAGAGTGTTACAGTACTTGACACAGGAAATTATAAGACTAGGTACAAGCATTTTAGTTGCCTCTTGTGGAAGGAAGGGACAAATTCTAGAGATATTTTTGAGATGGAGGAAGAAGTGATTACTAATGTGTTAATATGATGTTTAAATGAGAGCTCTAGAGAGTCCAGAGCTACCCCCAGACAGATAGCTTTAAGTGTTGAGGTTATTGGGGTGTTTTCTGCATTGACGGTAATTATAGGCGGATCAGCTGATTTTGCGCGCAGCTCTCAGAGCCGTGCGCCGAAACTGGGCGCCCCATAGCAGCAATGATATGCTGCGCAGGGCGCGTAGCGGTAATTTGGGGCTCTGGCGGCTGCCAACTCAGAGGGGGAATAGTATTTAACTCCTCCTCGGAGTTTAGCGGCAGCAGTGAGAGCCGAACTGAGCAGCGCCGAAATAATATGCACCCAATTATAGGTATGGTAACAAAGAGAGAGAAGGTTGACATATATATTACAATCTCAGTTTTACTCATGTTATTTATTTGTGGAAGCGGGATGACATGAATACAGAAACAACAGACAGACACTCAGGGACTCAAGATAATAGCATAGAGATGTCAGGAGCTGAGAAACAGATTTAGGGGTCTTCAGGGTAAAGGTAATACTAGAAACCAAAAGAGCGTATTCATTTCCCCAGGCTATAAGTATAGATGGAGTAGAGATGAGGTCCAAGAATGGAGCCTTATGGTACACCAACAAATAACAGACAAAGAGAGGAGTTAGTATTGGATTACTAGTCAGTGCAAGAGCATCCAGACAGGTAGGAGAAGATCCAACAATGTGCTAGGCTCTTGATCCCCAGCGATGAGATGCTCTAGATAAGCAGAGATTGATCAATATTGCTAAAGGCAATGGAACGGTCAGGGAGTGTTAGTACAGAAAATCGGCCTTTGGACAGTGGCGTATCTAAGGAGCTGTGGGCCCTGATGCAAGTTTTACATTGTTTAGGTTATGGGACTGTGAAGAAATAAGTGAGGAGGAGCATGACTGCTTTGCAATGGAAATGGCATCCCTGAGCTTCTGCAGCACTGAAATGCTGGAAGTCTTCTTCAGCGTCTAATGTTTTTTCCTCCAGCGCCATCCCACCACCCTGGAATGTCTTTCCAGTTGCTTAATGGGTTCAGTCAGCCAGGGCTGTCTGTTGATGTGGTGGGGGCGAATTTTGGTGGGGGAGAGTCTAAGGTGGAGTAGTGTATGGATGCTGTCTAAGGGTCAGCAGCGCTCATTAAAAAACAATGTATGCTATGCTTGTTCCTTGCATGTTAATTAACATAGTTACTATATTAATAACATAGTAAACATGCTAATTAACATAGTAGCAGCTGCGCTTGTGAAGTATCACAGTCGCAATACTTCACAGTAGTGGTCCCGGCATTTAAAGGAGCGCACAATGCTATGCAAACAACGCGCATAACTTAGTGAGGCACACTACGCTGCAAGGAGCGAACGTAGCATGCATAGCGGCCAGCCGGCCACTAATTGTTTTTTAACAAGCGATGCTGGAGCAGCTCTCGTTTGTGAATCAACCCCAAGGTTGTGATCTGGTAGGGGAACATTATTAAAGGTTAGAACAGAGCACAGTTGAGTAAAGACTAGATTCAGAGTGTTAATGATAGAAGGTATGTCAGTGGAGACGACCTGAAGAAGCCATGCAGAGAAGTGGTCTATAACATGACTTATGAGTGTAGAATACGATTTATAAATATATAAATGATATTTGTTTAAATTATCTCCCCAACAGATGGGCAGTATATTGGGAACCTCTCAGAGGGACATCTTGTGTCGCATCCGCATGATGTTGCAGAAGACAATGGCATCAGAAAATGTTCTCCACGCAGAGGTCACAGTACAAACAGATCAGCAGATCCTTCTAATCACAGTGTGAATCGGTCACATGAGCATTCTTCTCTGGGGGAATCATCTGCTCCATCAAATCATGCCAAACCCCAAGAGGAGAATATCTTCCAATGTTCTACAGCTGATAAGAAATCTGCCTCTAATTCATCTGTTGCTGGATACCAGAAGAAGCTCCCGAGGGAACCTGCGTTTTCGTGTTTGGAGTGTGAGAGAACGTTTGCAATAAAGTGTTTATTTGTGAGACACCAGAGAGTTCACACTGGTGAGAAACCCTTCACATGTTCCAAGTGTGGGAAATGCTTTTCCTATAAAGAGAGCCTCACTGTCCATTCAAAGGTCCACACAGGTGAGAAGCCTTTCTCTTGCACAAAGTGTGAGAGATCCTTCATACAGAAGTGTGACCTACTTAAACATGAAAGAACCCACACTGGTGAGCGCCCTTTTTCCTGTTCAGAGTGTGGGAAATGCTTTGCTGAGAAAGGCACACTCTTTACCCATCGGAAGACTCACACCGGTGAGCGCCCTTTTCCTTGTACTCAGTGTGGGAAGTGTTTCTCTGAAAAAGGCACCCTCCTTATACACCAGAGAATTCACACTGGCGAGCGTCCATATTCATGTTCAGAGTGTGGGAAAGGCTTTGTTCAGAAAGGAGACCTTCTTAGACACCATCAAATCCACACAGGCGAGCGCCCTTACTGTTGTTCAGATTGTGGCAAAGGTTTCATCCAAAAAGCAGATTTGCTAACGCACCAGAGGACTCACACCGGCGAACGGCCTTTTCCATGTTCAGAGTGTGGGAAATGTTTTACAACGAAAAGCAATTTAATTGTACACCAGAGAATGCACGCCCGCTGATGTCAGTGACTACCGGTAAATTACATTTAATAGGTAGGGCATTTGTACAATAAGGAAAAAAGAAGCAGTATGGTATGGAGTGAAGAGGTGCATCTTGGGTTTTTATGCATTTTGGGAACACAAGACAGTGAAATCTTCAGGCCACACCTGCTAGGTCTTTTCCTCGCCTATTTTGGAGTTTTGTCCAATAAATGCCCTGCTTTCAGAACTGTGTAAATGTCAAGTGAGGTCAATGTAAAATTAAATTAAAGTTGAATGATAACATCTTCACAGAATGCTTTAAAGTGCTATTTTCATGATGCAGGCAGGTACTGAGCAGTCTAGTATTATTAGTGGTTTGTTTTTTCACATTATTGTAATTAGCAATTCTGCTGCCTTTGCCCTCTACTGTAACATTGCAGTTGATGTTTTCTTTTCGTATGCAAATAGTCAGCAGCTTTGTATTGTCTTTCATCAGTGTACATCTCTCTCCCTAAAGGACACCTGAGCTGAGAAGGATACGGAGGCTGCCATATTTAATTACTTTTAAACAATACCAGTTGCTTGTCAGTCCTGCTGATCTCTTTGGTTGCAGTAGTGGCTGAATCACACATCACACACCTGAAACAAGCATGCAGCTAATCCAATCAGATTTCAGTCAGAGCTTCTGATCTGCATGCTTGTTCAGGGGCTATGGCTAAAGGTATTGGAGGCAGAGGATCAGCAGCAGAGCCACCAGGCAACTGGTATTGTTTGAAAGGAAATAAATATGACAGCTTGCATATCGCTCTCAGTTCAGGTGTCTTTTATCTCTTCTTATTTTGGCCCAGCCTTTCTCCGCTCTTCCCTTAAAGTGAACCAGAGGTGTTTTAAAAAGAAAAAAAGATTGATAGTTCCCTAAGACGAGGCTTCCCACCTTGAGACCTCTGCCACTGCCTGGGACCCTCTTGACAGTTTGCAGCCACTCCTCTCTTTGTGCAATGGTTCACCCTTACTGCGCCTGCTCAGTGGATGGCAGGGAGCGAAGCCATATGTTCAGAGGGTCCATGCACGGGAACAATGAGGGGGCAAAGAGGACACGGGAAGCCTCTGGACTACCCTGAGGCTTCCCTCTACCTAGGTAAGTAACGTATTTTTCGGACTATAAGAAGCTCCTGGCCATAAGACGCATCTAGGTTTAGAGGACAATGACCAGGGGAACAAAATATATACTAAACCTGGTGCATCCATGGTGAAGGGGCATCTTGTGGATATACCTCATGCCCCCTTGTACCTCTTGTGTCTCCCTGTGTCCTCCTTGTGTCCTGCTCTATTCCCCTTTTTGTCTCCTTTGTGTCCTCTATGCCCCTTTGTGTCTCCATGTCCTCCTGTGTCCCCCATGAGTCCGCCTCTGTCCTCCTTGTGTCCTCCTCTATGCCCCTTTGTGTCTTCCTTGTGTCCTCCTCTGTCACTCTTGTGTCCTCCTCTATGCCCTTTTGTGTCTCCCTGTGTCCTCCTCTGTCACTCTTGTGTCCTCTATCCCCCTTGTGTCCTTCAGTATCCACCATGTGTCCGCCTCTGTCCCCCTTGTGTCTTCCTCTATGCCCCTTTGTGTCTCCCTTGTGTCCTCCTCCATGCCCCTTTGTGTCCCTCTGTGTCCTTCGTTTGTCCCTGAGTCCTCCTCTGCATGGGCCCAGTACAGCAGGGAGTCCCTGACATTGCGGCGGGTTGGAGGTTCATATTGTTAGGCATTCACAAGTCAACAGCTCCCTGCATTTGAACTATAAGTAGCATGGACTTTTTTTTCCCCACTTTTTCTCCCAACAAAAAATACAATATCTGTCTTTTAAAAAAAATGTCGGGAGGGACTCATTCCCTCAGGAAACAGTTCAGGCTGTTGCTATGGAGAGGAGGAGGAGGGCTGGGTGAGTAAGAGAACAATGCCCTGTGTTCAGCCACATCGGATGTCCCACTGGTGGTTCGAGAGGGACCAGCAGTTCTCTGTAATTGCACAATGTTCATGGCATAGGTGGCCCCGCCTGGCCGCCTTGGTTGGGAACCATTTAGTGTGTGGAAGGCTTACCATCCACTGTATCACTGTTTATCTGGCTGTTACAATGTTAAGATGGCCATACATCTGTAGACTTGGCTGCCGTTCGACCATCAAATTCGATAATTATCGAATCTGATGAAAATCGGGGCTGCCAAAAGCATGCCTGATTGACGATTTGAACAAAATTGGTCACATATATTGATTGGACATGCTGTAATATTTCGGGCCAATATGCCCGATCGGGTGCGCGGCATGCGTAATGGTAACGGCATGCGATAATCACAAACAACGAACGCAAAGGAAAGCCCAGGGCTGCTGCCCTCCCTAAACATTTAAGCCCCCCATGCCTGTGCAGTTATACTTTATATGACCGCTGTCTGCGCTGAGCATCCGTGCCCTGTTTCCACATATGGGCCCCACGTGACTAGTGGCATATAACATGTGGGGCGTGTGTGGGATGTCACACATGCACCTTGTGTTAAAATGCCAGCAACCAGATGGGGGTGCAAATGCGGAAGTGCAATGAGGAAGGCACAGACGGCAGACAGGTAAAGTATAACTGCATGCGCACCGCTGTGGGGGGGAGGCATAAAATATTAAGGGAGACTGCGCCCTGGACAACCAGGCGGCGTCACAAGACCAATTCCCAAAATATTTCATGCTGAAATCTGTTGGGAATCGGACAACAGATCTCTCTCGGATCTAATGGCCACCTTTACCATTTGCAGAGTCTGTCTGTCTGTATGTGACCGGAACAAAGTCTGCAGGGTGGTGCATCGATTGCCAGTATCTCATTATTGAACACAATTGTCACTGGCCTGCACTTGTCTGTATATGCCTCTCCTATGCTCTAATAGGATATGTTTGCCTATACACCTTCAATTGCCTGTATACCTTTTAATGAGATTTTGAAATAAAACGTTTAACAGTGGATATGCACTCTACTCCGCTCTCTATTTTAGCTGATTATTGAACTCACTTGTCACTTGCCTCCTGTCTTGTTATAGCTAGCCAGACATGGGCTGACAGCCGTGAAGCAGAACTAAGCTATGTGCCTATGGATTCCTAAACGCCCCTCTACTGGCCTGTGCATATGCAAACATAGGGGAGAATTACAGCTGCCCATAATCCCTCCTCAGAACAGGGCAGGTGCAGTGTCTGGGACAGGCACAAGTTGAGACACCAGAATATCTGCAGGCATCCTGCAGCTTACAGCCCCGCCCCCTTTCTTTCCCTGTTACAGTTGACTTTGGATGGAGCAGCAGCGTGTGTACAGAGCATGGAGCAGCAGTGTGTGTACAGAGCATGGAGCAGCAGCGTGTGTACAGAGCATGGAGCAGCAGCGTGTGTACAGAGCATGGAGCAGCAGTGTGTGTACAGAGCATGGAGCAGCAGCGTGTGTACAAAGCATGGAGCAGCAGTGTGTGTACAGTGCATGGAGCAGCAGCGTGTGTACAGAGCATGGAGCAGCAGTGTGTGTACAGAGCATGGAGCAGCAGCGTGTGTACAGAGCATGGAGCAGCAGTGTGTGTACAGAGCATGGAGCAGCTCTGGGAAACTTAGCAGGTATAAGCACAGCCCTGTGCCCTGCTGAGTGAAAGCTTTACTTTCCCTTTCATTACCAATGTCAGCTGTCCTCATTATTATCTGTATCCAAACTGCTCCTGATCGATCCCGTTGTCGGTCGGACGGGAAATTGCATTATGTGTACCCAGCATGATGTCCTACCATATCATACTGTATTGTGCGTGGCTAAGGGAGACCTTTCAGTATTCCCCCCCCTTGAAAATCCTGGGTTTGCACCTGCTGTGTGATGAAGTTTTATCACTTTGTCCAATAACCCTTTCAGTAGATAAACTATTATATTGATCAGGGGTTGATGGGGAATTGGGAATGCCTGATAGATTCAGTCAAAGTGATCAGATGAGGCAGAATATCAATCCCATCTATAGCCACCTTATGTGTATCTAGCTTATTATTATCATGTAGTAGTATTTATAAAGCGCTGACATCTTCCTCCTTACATATAGTATATAGCCTAGTCACTAGCGCTTCCTCAGAGGAGCTCACAATCTAATCCCTGCTATAGCCATATGTCCATTATACTCTAGGACAAATTTGGGGGAAAGCCAAGTAACTCCTCTGTATATTTAGAGTAAAAAAAAAGAGAAAATCCCTCTTAGCATTTCCAATTTTAAGTGTGGCTATTTTGAAGCCAATATTGATGTCATTTCCTCCCTTACTCTCCTCTTCCTTATTGTGTATGCATTGCCCACCCTCCACTATAGAAAGTGCATTGTCTCAGCATGAGAAATATTGGCCAATCAGAGAGGAACAGAGGTGTGGGAGGGGAAAACAGGAGGGAAAGGGGCTTCAATGAATCAGGCTGCATTAGTTCAGTTTGAGGGGAAAGTAAAGAAGCAAAAAAGGACACCCCAGCATGCCCTGCAGCTTCTTTTGTGTGTACCAAATAAGAGTCAGGTAAACTGGGGAATGATAATTTATCAACAAGAAAAGTAATAGTAATTTTAACTTTTGGATTACCTGGTTAGCATCCTTATCACTTGTTTACCAAATAAACATTTTTGATTTAATGCCCGATAGTTACACTTTAACAGCTGTAAATTATACTAACTGCTCCTCCGCAATTCTGTCATCCCACCCTGAAGAAAACCGCTGTGTGTGGTAACGGTACCCAGCGTGTGGCGGGAGTGTCTGTGCATGTGGTATTTGTTTGAGCGCACCGCAGATATGGTTTTAAATGTCTATAGTGGGTTGGATTCAAGCATGTGGCCATTGGTTATAGAATAAAGCATTTATGATGCATGGCATCCCCTGAGTGATGACATTTTAGCTTCCACAGCTAAGTATAGCAGGTGCCACAGCCAGGCAGGGATCGTCATGTGCGGTGCTCTTTATTGTTCTGCGTTATCGAGAAGCTGTAGGGATCAACATGTGCAATGTTCTCCGTCGTTCGTCGCGCTTGAGAGGAAATTTGTGTGGGACATTTCCTAGGGTACTCTCGTTGGAGGAACCAAAAGTAAGTATTTATGGTTCATTTAGAATAATAAAGGACTTTTTTTGTTGTTACATTTTTATTTCATTTTAACTCTTGGGTAAGGGGTTTTTCAGTTCCCCTATACGCATTTCACCTGAGGAAGGGGTGGGTATCTGGGGGGTCCCTTGTGAAAGGGGATCTCCAGATATCATCATGAACCCCCCCAGGGCCTACACCCACAGACATGATGGTAATTACCCCCACTCTCCACCTGGGCATCGGAGGTGGGGATGAGTCCCTTGTTAATGGATTGGACAAGGGCTCTGGAGGAGAGAGTGAAGCATGCTGCCCCTCTCTTGCAGTGCCCCCCTCCCCCCCTTTGCATTCCATGGACCATGCAGGCTGGTAAAGCACAGGTTGCGGAAGGAGCCATATGGAGTCTGGGCTTCACAATGTGGCTATACCAGCCTGTATGAGTGACAAAGGGCTAAAGAGGCTTTATAGGGGGGACCCCATGCTGTCCATTTTTTTTTAATGTATCAAATGTGTATTCAGAGCTCAGCAAAAGTATACATTAAAGTACACACCAAAGCGTCTTTGTAAAAATATATATTTTTGGGGGAAATTTTGCCATTGATCCCCCTCTGCCATGCCGCTGTCCAGATTTATGAACAGTTTTGACACCTTTTTAAACCTGGAACCCACTACAAAGCGCTATCGCTAATCGGAGTCGCTAGCGTTTTTACTGAGCATTTTGTAAGCGATTTCATCAGCATTTTCTGGTGATTTTTTGTAGTGATTTTAAGCTTTTTGTCAGTGATTGTGTAGTGATTTGCGATTAGCGGTTTTCATTCTGATTGGTCCTTTCAATTCATTTGAATTTTTTACAGTGTACAGTGATTTAAAAACGCTAGCAAATCGCTCTGTATAGTGATTCATGAGCGATTACGCCAGCGTTTATATACTTTACAGTGCAGAAATGCTAACGCAAAACGCTAACGCTCAAAAATGCTGCATGTACTGTGTTTGCGATTTTCCGATCCATTAACATTAGCTGAGCATTTAGGGAAATCGCTAGCATTTTGAGAACCTCCCTAATGCTCTAAAAATCACTCTAGGGGGTTCCAGCCCTCAATAGAAATTATGGTTGCAAATATACCCTGAAGGTTTTAGAAGTTCACCTGCCATTAAAGTCAATGTGGCCTGCTGCAAAGGTTCCCGTACATGGCAGTAAGCCACCCGTCATTGGGCCAGGGTGAGCCGAAAGACAGCTCACCCTGCTGCTGTACAAATTCCGTTAATTACCAAATTAAAGCATTAATTACTAGGGGAAGAAGTAATTCAGGGTCCGGCAATTGATGGATCTCCAAATTATCCGTATGTGGGGCATGGAGTTAGAGGCATAGCTGGGCATTTCAGTGCCCGGGGACAAAGACAGTTTCTTGCACCCCCTCTCGACAAACTGGGCATGCATCAGAATGTGGGTGTAGTCATGGGTGGAGCCAAATGTACAAATGTTGTTTTGATAGATGTGCCCACCTTCCTCACTTTTAGATAGCCAGATGTGCCTCCCTTCCCCATGTTTAGATAGCCAGATGTACCCACTATAGTTAGCCAGGTGTGCCCCACTTGTTCTGTTGCTGTTAACATTTCTGCACTCCTCTGCAGAGGGAGGGGGAGAAGCAGGGGCACTTCAGGCAGCCAGCGAGCCACCTCTCACTTGGGGTTGCGGTGGACTTGCTATGCACTCCCTTACAGTGCTACGCCCAGGGAGGGACATACAGGGGTTGAACAAAATAATGGAAGCAATTACAGCCTCAATTCTCCAAGGCATTGATTCATACAAATTGTGAATTGTTTCCAAAGGAATGTTAGCCCATTCTCCAGTTAAAATACCCTCCAGTTCTTTTAGAGACGATGGCGTCGGAAATTGACTTCTTACTTGAATCTCTAAATACGACCATAAATGCTCAATAATGTTGAGGTCTGGGGATTGTGGTGGCCAGATGAGATGCTCAACTTCATTAGAATGTTCCTCGTGCCATTCTTTAACAATTCTAGCTGTATGGATTGGGGCATTATCATCTTGAAAGATGGCATTCCCCTCCGGAAACAGTTCTTCTTGAACCATAGGATGAACTTGGTCACCCAAAATTCCAAAATAGTCCCGGCAGTTAATTCTTCCATGAAGGGAAATCATTGGCCCAGCGGATTTCCAAGAAATAGCACCCCAGATCATCACAGAACCCCCGCCATCTTTTATGGTTGGGAGAAGGCAGTCTGGATGAAATGCTTCTTTCGGCTGTCTCCAAACATACACTCAGCTGGAGATTGGAAATAAGGTAAACGATGAGAGAAAATCACATTTTTACACTGCTCAAGGGACCAATTCTGGTGGTTTCTACACCACTCTAAATGCTTTGAAACATTTGTCTTTGAGAGCAGAGGTTTTCTAATTGCAGTTCTTCCATGGAATCCAGATTTGTGCAGCTCTCAATGAACAGCTTTTGTGGAAACTGGGTTCTGTAGGTGTTCATTCAGCTTTGCAGTGATTTTAGGAGCCGTGGTCTTGTTAGCTTTTCTAACAATTCGATTTAGAGTCCGACGGTCTCTCTCAGACAACTTTGACTTTCAGCCACAACTGTGCTTTGTGAGGACGTTTTTCCTTCTCTTTCAAAGGCTGTCAGGAACCGACCCGCGGCACGCCTGCGTATGCGGTTCCCGACTGCGGGTTTGACCAAATCAAGCGGGGAGCAGCCTTATTTAAGCTACAAACAAGGCTGTGACCCCCCAGAACACTTCTCACTGCCACCACTAGCGGTTCGCTAGACACGTCCCTTCAGCTGTCGAGGGCTAAACACGCAATCTGCGTTTTCGTATTTGGGTCAGCTTTGCGCTTAGGCCGAATACGAGAACGCCACGCACCCACACACAGTTGCAATCTTACACTGTAATGAAGCAAAACCACTAACAGTCGTTCCGAACGATACTGTTAGCCACTCTGCTGTCTCTACTCGCACTGGCGTTTTTCGTACGTTGGGTCAGCTGCGCGCTTAAGGCCAACGTATGACAAACGCCCCCACACACAATGCAATTACAATTTCATATGGTAGTGTTGCTCAAGCGTACAAATAGGCATGGACTATACCCAGTTGCACTTCAATCTCTTCTAGGCTATGAGTGTTAGTTTAGCACAGCAGAAGTCAAGCTTATTAAATAATAATTTAATATTCCAGAAAAACATGGAATCATGCAGAACAGAATATATACAAAAGATTACAAAAAACAAAGTAAAAAAGGTACAAAATTAAGAGTTACAAAGATACAACACAAAAGCGATTTTGCTTACCAAAATAAACGGAAAATAAACGTACCAGCGTATCGATCTGGCGTTGTTGCGGGGGGTACACACTTCTGGTAAGGAACCAGGTTAGTTCTAGCCGTGTGAGCTACCTTCAAGAACTACGATTTGTGACAGTCCCAAGCTGGGATTATATAGTCCCCTGGATGGCCTGAGGCCACTCACATGTCCATATCCAGGAATAATTCAATTTCCTACATAACGCGCGTCATATCCTTTCCTTTCTCAGTTCTCAGATCATCAAAAAGGACTTCCACCCCCACGGCAGGTGACAATTGATTAAGGCTTTCACATTGCAGCAGGATGTCCTGTGTGAAGTCCTGGCTCAAGCTTGTGTGATCTGCTTCAAAGCATCCTGCAGCTAGTCCAGGTGACAATTGCTCCCAAACACAATACACCTCTGAGAAATTATTCAGACAACATGGTCTGACCACCTGTATAGGCTTCACAGCAACTGTCTAATTAAGGGTTTCCTAATTAGAAGCAGACAATGATAGGTAATTTACACTTTATACGGAATTCCAGGAAGACTGGCTAACAGACAATCCCATATGATACAGTCAGAAAAATGAAATAAATAGGTTCCTGTGTTCCTTACATCATAAGCACCCCAATATATCACCACACCTCCCCTCTTTAGAATGGGGCAAGGCAGATGATCTTCCCAGATTATCCTGCCAGCACCTACATTGTTGGCTCTGCTTGACGGGACAGCCCATCAGCATTCCCATGATTGCTCCCTTTCCTGTGTTGAATAGTGAAGCTATATTGTTGGAGAGCTAAGCTCCATCTCAGCAATTTGCCATTGTCACCAGAAACCCGATGTAACCAACTAAGAGGGTTGTGGTCGGTTACGACTGTGAATACGCGACCGTAGAGATAGTGCTGCAGCTTTTGTAGGGCCCATACAATTGCCAAGCACTCCTTCTCTATGGTGGCGTAAGCTACCTCCCGGGGTAGCAGCTTCCGACTTAAATACAGAATCGAATGTTCTTCCCCAGTTTGGTTTACCTGGCTTAACACAGCACCTAGGCCAAAGGCTGAGGCGTCCGTTTGGACTACAAACCGCCGGCTGAAGTCTGGCGCTTGCAACACGGGAGGGCTGGCTAGGGCCCTCTTCAGAGCTGTGAATGACTGCTCACATTCTGGTGTCCAGAGAATCTGCTTGGGCAGCTTCTTTTTTGTGAGGTCTGTCAATGGCTTGGCGAGGGCACTGTAGTTGGGGACAAACTTTCTATAGTACCCCGCAGTCCCTAAGAAGGACTGAATCTGCTTCTTCGTGTGGGGGGTGGGCCAGGACCCAATGGCATCTACCTTCCCAGTATCTGGACGAAGCTCTTCCCCCCCCCCCCCACCACATGTCCCAGGTACTGTACCTGTTTCATGCCTATCTGACACTTGCTAGGCTTGACTGTTAGTCCTGCTGCAGTGATGCGTCCCAGAACCTGTGACAGCTGCGCTAAGTGGTCGTTCCAGTTGGCACTAAACACGGCGATGTCATCTAGGTAGGCGACAGCGCAGTGTTCCAAACCTTCCAGGAGACCATTTACAACCCTTTGGAAGGTGGCCGGGGCGTTTTTCATTCCAAAAGGCATTACATTAAATTCAAACAGACCTGAGGGGGTGATAAAGGCAGACCTCTCCCGTGCCTCAGCTGTTAGAGGGACCTGCCAGTATCCCCGACTCAAATCCACGATTGTTAGATATTGCGCGCCAGCTAGCTTATCTAACAATTCGTCGACCCTTGGCATTGGGTAAGCATCTGAAGCAGTTATCAAATTTAGTTTTCGATAATCTACACAGAACCGAGTGGTCTGGTCCCGTTTGGGTACTAGCACTACAGGTGATGCCCATGCGCTGTGCGACCGTTGGATCACCCCTAGTGACAGCATTTCCTCAATCTCCTTGCTGATGTGGGCCTGAACCTCAGGGGAGACTCTATATGCTGACTGTCTAACCGGCCTGTTATCTCCGGTGTCAACATGGTGTACAGCCAGGCTGGTCAGACCAGGGCGGGCTGTAAAGGTACCACGGTAAAGGGTCAGCACATCAGATAGCCCAGCCTGCTGCTCTGCTGTCAACTTCGGATTGATCTGCACCTCGGTAAAAGAGTCGGTTTCCTGGGTGGAGGCCAGGATGTCAACCAGGGCCTCTGCTTCACCGTCCGGTAGTAAACTGCAGACAGGGAGAGCGCAAGCGGTTCTATCATGATGTTCCTTTAACATATTAAAATTAAAAACAATGGTGCATGAGCCAGCCCGGGGCCCCGGGAACTCTCACTGCCCGGGGCCCCAGAACCAGCATCTAACACCATATGTGAGCGCAGCCAATCCCTTGGAGCTGCCACCCCCGAGGCCTGTCTCCTACTGCTCTACAACTTACCAAACACACAAATGGAGAAACTCACTCCCAAACAGTTCTCTGCTGCTTTATAAAGCCTGCAGGCTGCTTATAAGCCAATGAGAAGTGAACACATAAGTTACACCTAGCTTGCAGTGATTAATCAAACAGAAGCTGAGCAAGTCAGCCAGTCAGTTGGAGAGGGCTTCAGTTGCATATAGACAATGGCTATATGACCAGCAGGGGGCACCAGCGTGCAGGATATTCCCTCTCATCTGCCCCCCTCCTAACTAAACTGCATGGGATACTACAATAAAATTAAAAACAATGGTGCATGAGCCAGCCCGGGGCCCCGGGAACTCTCACTGCCCGGGGCCCCAGAACCAGCATCTAACACCATATGTGAGCGCAGCCAAACCCTTGGAGCTGCCACCCCCAAGGCCTGTCTCCTACTGCTCTACAACTTACCAAACACACAAATGGAGAAACTCACTCCCAAACAGTTCTCTGCTGCTTTATAAAGCCTGCAGGCTGCTTATAAGCCAATGAGAAGTGAACACATAAGTTACACCTAGCTTGCAGTGATTAATCAAACAGAAGCTGAGCAAGTCAGCCAGTCAGTTGGAGAGGGCTTCAGTTGCATATAGACAATGGCTATATGACCAGCAGGGGGCACCAGCGTGCAGGATATTCCCTCTCATCTGCCCCCCTCCTAACTAAACTGCATGGGATACTACAATAAAATTAAAAACAATGGTGCATGAGCCAGCCCGGGGCCCCGGGAACTCTCACTGCCCGGGGCCCCAGAACCAGCATCTAACACCATATGTGAGCGCAGCCAAACCCTTGGAGCTGCCACCCCCAAGGCCTGTCTCCTACTGCTCTACAACTTACCAAACACACAAATGGAGAAACTCACTCCCAAACAGTTCTCTGCTGCTTTATAAAGCCTGCAGGCTGCTTATAAGCCAATGAGAAGTGAACACATAAGTTACACCTAGCTTGCAGTGATTAATCAAACAGAAGCTGAGCAAGTCAGCCAGTCAGTTGGAGAGGGCTTCAGTTGCATATAGACAATGGCTATATGACCAGCAGGGGGCACCAGCGTGCAGGATATTCCCTCTCATCTGCCCCCCTCCTAACTAAACTGCATGGGATACTACAATAAAATTAAAAACAATGGTGCATGAGCCAGCCCGGGGCCCCGGGAACTCTCACTGCCCGGGGCCCCAGAACCAGCATCTAACACCATATGTGAGCGCAGCCAAATCCTTGGAGCTGCCACCCCCAAGGCCTGTCTCCTACTGCTCTACAACTTACCAAACACACAAATGGAGAAACTCACTCCCAAACAGTTCTCTGCTGCTTTATAAAGCCTGGGGTGGCAGCTCCAAGGGTTTGGCTGCGCTCACATATGGTGTTAGATGCTGGTTCTGGGGCCCCGGGCAGTGAGAGTTCCCGGGGCCCCGGGCTGGCTCATGCACCATTGTTTTTAATTTTATTGTAGTATCCCATGCAGTTTAGTTAGGAGGGGGGCAGATGAGAGGGAATATCCTGCACGCTGGTGCCCCCTGCTGGTCATATAGCCATTGTCTATATGCAACTGAAGCCCTCTCCAACTGACTGGCTGACTTGCTCAGCTTCTGTTTGATTAATCACTGCAAGCTAGGTGTAACTTATGTGTTCACTTCTCATTGGCTTATAAGCAGCCTGCAGGCTTTATAAAGCAGCAGAGAACTGTTTGGGAGTGAGTTTCTCCATTTGTGTGTTTGGTAAGTTGTAGAGCAGTAGGAGACAGGCCTTGGGGGTGGCAGCTCCAAGGGTTTGGCTGCGCTCACATATGGTGTTAGATGCTGGTTCCGGGGCCCCGGGCAGTGAGAGTTCCTGGGGCCCCGGGCTGGCTCATGCACCATTGTTTTTAATTTTATTGTAGTATCCCATGCAGTTTAGTTAGGAGGGGGGCAGATGAGAGGGAATATCCTGCACGCTGGTGCCCCCTGCTGGTCATATAGCCATTGTCTATATGCAACTGAAGCCCTCTCCAACTGACTGGCTGACTTGCTCAGCTTCTGTTTGATTAATCACTGCAAGCTAGGTGTAACTT
Source organism: Hyperolius riggenbachi (assembly GCF_040937935.1). Lineage (NCBI taxonomy): Eukaryota > Metazoa > Chordata > Amphibia > Anura > Hyperoliidae > Hyperolius > Hyperolius riggenbachi. The sequence continues at coordinate 237,021,412 of NC_090655.1, forward strand.
ATGTGTTCACTTCTCATTGGCTTATAAGCAGCCTGCAGGCTTTATAAAGCAGCAGAGAACTGTTTGGGAGTAAGTTTCTCCATTTGTGTGTTTGGTAAGTTCCTTTAACATATTGACATGGTACGTTTTCAGCTGCTTACCTCGGTCATCCAGCGCGACCACATAGGTCACATCACTAATCTTCCTATGTATGGTATAGGGCCCATCCCAAGCGGCCTGCAGCTTATTCTGTCGCATCGGGTTTAGGACCCATACCTTGCGACCTACCTCATAAACTCTCTCCCTAGCCCCGTGGTCATACCACTGCTTCTGGGTGGCCTGGGCTTGAGTAAGATTCTCTCGCACTAACCCCACCAGGGTGTCCATCTTTTCCCGGAACTTTAGAACGTATTCCACTATGGAGACCCCGGGACCCATATCCTGCCCCTCCCAGACCTCTCGAATGAGATCGAGGGGTCCGCGTACCCTCCTCCCATATAATAGCTCAAAGGGCGAGAACCCGGTGGATGCCTGGGGCACCTCACGATAAGCAAACAGTAAGTGGGGCAGGTATCGCTCCCAGTCTCTCCCTTGCGATGCAACAAACACCCTTAGCATCTGTTTTAGAGTACCATTAAACCGCTCACATAACCCATTTGTCTGGGGGTGGTAAGGGCTGGCCATGATGTGTTCTACCTGCATTTGCTTACAGAGGCATTCCATTAGGCGCAACATGAATTGCGGGCCGTGATCGGTGAGCATTTCGCGGGGAAAACCGACCCGTAAGAAAATGCGCACCAATGCGTCCGCAACCTTGTCTGCCCGTATGGAGCTCAGGGCTACAGCTTCAGGGTAGCGAGTGGCATAATCTACCACCGTAAGAATGAAACGTTTCCCTGTGCTGCTGGGTATGGCTAGAGGCCCAATTATGTCAACAGCAACCCTTTGGAAGGGCTCCTCTATTATGGGTAAGGGCCTCAGTGGGGCTTTGTCTGTGTCACCTGCTTTGCCGACCAGCTGACAGGTGACACAAGACCGGCAAAAATCGGCAATATCTGTCCCCATGTGGGGCCAATAAAAATTGTGGGCAAGACGGGATTTGGTCTTGCGGATCCCCAAGTGACCAGCCAGGGGCACCTCATGCGCTATTCTTAATAGCTGCTCCCTGTACCTGTGGGGAACAATCAACTGTCGGTCTGCCTCCTCCACTTCAGACGGCTCAGAGGGAATAACCTCTCTGTACAGTCTGCCTTGCTCCCAGTACACCCTCACTCTGTCGCCCTCCACCGGTGCCCTGTCCGCCAGACCCCTGAGCTCTTCCAGGCTGCTATCAAGCCGTACAGCCTCGGAGAACTCAGTGCTGTCGGCCACAGGCATCAGGGAGGTGGCAAACTGAGAGGCCTCTGGGTCCTCAGAGCCAGGCTCTGAAGTGGAAGAATCCAACCCAGTGACATCAGCCCCTTCAGTGGACAATTCGTCTGCTGCAGCCCGGTGAGCACTGCGGGTCACCACTGCAGCTGACGGAGCGTTCACTGTACACATGTCATTATGCAACACATCACATATTACATCAACATTATCTGCATTCATGGTAACAACGTGTCCTCCTCCAGGCCTGGGCACTGGAGACTCACTAGGGCTGGCTCCTAGTACACAGTCCGGAGCCCCTGGGGCCTTGCCAGCACTCCCCACTTGCACAGCATTATCAGACAGTACCTTGCAAGAGTCCTGAACTCCTGCTGGGGATGCAGGCTCCACGGGGTTTGGAGTAGGCTCATACCGGGCCACTAACCGTCCCAGGTCAGTACCCAACAAAACGTTCGTGGGGATGGCATCCGTTACCCCCACTTCTTTCATTCCGCTGTCGGCCCCCCTAATCCAGGTGGACCAAGGCGGTGGGTATGGCGGGGGTGACACCCACAACTCCTTTGACAGCCATAGTCTTGCCAGGAATGTACTCCTCGGGGTTCACAAGCTGGGGGTGCACTAGAGTCACCTCTGCTCCAGTGTCTCTCAGACCGGTGGTAACTGTCTCCCCAACCGTGACAGGTTGCAGATTCTCTGCATAGCTACCTGCATTCCTGGTGGCACACAACGCATTCCGGGCCCCGCCAGAGTTTGGGGCTTCCTTCTTCTTTTCTGGGCACGTAGCACTGATGTGACCCGGTTTGTTACAGGCAAAACATCTCCGAGTGTCAACGGTGGCTGTTCTACCTCCAGGCGGCTGCGGGACTTGGCTTCGCTGGGTGCTCAGAGGAGAAGGTCTCGCAGTCTTTTCTCCCTTCCAGCTGGGCGCTGTAGTCCTCCAAAAATCAGATGCTCGATTGGACGTGTAGGCATCAGCAACTTTCGCGGCCTCATCCACGGTCTTTGGCTCTCGATCCCGTACAAACTGCCGGACCTCAACAGGACACGTGTGGAGGAACTGGTCTTTTATTATCAGTTCCTGCAGGGCATCAAAGGTTTTAACTGCCAGTCCTTTTAACCACTGCTGGAAGGCAGTGCGCAGGTTGCATGCATGATCCAGGTAACTGTCATTAGGACCTCGCCGCACTGTCCTAAAACATTTGCGATACACCTCTGGCGTGAGGTGGTATCGCGCAATGATGGCTTTCTTAATCGCCTCAAAGTCTGTTTCTTCTTCCTGGGGGAGACTCACAAACGCCTCCAGGGCCTTGCCTCTCAGCCCTGGTGTGAGGTATCTTACCCACTGCTCACGGGGCACCCCATACTGCTGACAAGTCCTTTCAAACCCCTGTAGGAAAGTGTCTATGTCAGAGTCCTTGTCCATAGCGGGGAACTTATCCAGGGGGATTCTGTGGACTCGCTCACCTTCGCGTTCTGCGGGTCCAGCAGACCGGTTCTGCTGCTGAAGTTTAGCCAGCTCCAGCTGGTGTTGCTGTTCAGCTCTTTCCCTCTCGGCCTGGAGTCGCTGTGCAGCTTGGTCCCGCTCGGCTTGGTGTCGCCGTTCAGCACTTTCCCTCTCGGCCTGGTGTCGCCGTTCAGCTCTTCCCTCCTCTGCCTGTCGGTGCAGTAGGATCAGCTTTAGGCGCAGTTCAGGATCAGCAGAGTTCAGTAGCTGTAGATCAGCTTCCAGAGATGGCATCTCCATGTTCGGTGGATCATCCAGGACATCGTCTCCACTCGCATTCTGTGGCGGGAGCGATTCCTCCTCTGGCGTGTCGTGAGCTGCATCCGCTGACGTTGAAGCACGGGCTCGCTCTGCCTCATCATACTCCTCGAGCGCACGAACTAACTGCTCCTTAGTCTGGCCGCTCACCGTCTCGTTGCCTTTGTGCTCACACAGGTTGAGTAGTATCTCTTTGTTTTGCCTTGCATAGCTGGATGCTTTCTGAGCCATCGTGTTGCAAAAAATAAAAAGAAAAAAGGGGGGGAGGGAAAGCAAACACCAAGTGTGTATCTTTGAACAAAAAAACGTATATAGATTCTGCACTGAGTAGACTTCTGTAGGCTAGTTGCTTCTAGCAAGCTTCCAGCCTTTAGTACTCAGAATAGCGAGCTAAACTGCGTACTAATGTACTAAACGATCCCACCACTGCCACCAATTATGTCAGGAACCGACCCGCGGCACGCCTGCGTATGCGGTTCCCGACTGCGGGTTTGACCAGATCAAGCGGGGAGCAGCCTTATTTAAGCTACAAACAAGGCTGTGACCCCCCAGAACACTTCTCACTGCCACCACTAGCGGTTCGCTAGACACGTCCCCTCAGCTGTCGAGGGCTAAACACGCAATCTGCGTTTTCGTATTTGGGTCAGCTTTGCGCTTAGGGCGAATACGAGAACGCCACGCACCCACACACAGTTGCAATCTTACACTGTAATGAAGCAAAACCACTAACAGTCGTTCCGAACGATACTGTTAGCCACTCTGCTGTCGCTACTCGCACTGGCGTTTTTCGTAACGTTGGGTCAGCTGCGCGCTTAAGGCCAACGTATGACAAACGCCCCCACACACAATGCAATTACAATTTCATATGGTAGTGTTGCTCAAGCGTACAAATAGGCATGGACTATACCCAGTTGCACTTCAATCTCTTCTAGGCTATGAGTGTTAGTTTAGCACAGCAGAAGTCAAGCTTATTAAATAATAATTTAATATTCCAGAAAAACATGGAACCATGCAGAACAGAATATATACAAACGATTACAAAAAACAAAGTAAAAAAGGTACAAAATTAAGAGTTACAAAGATACAACACAAAAGCGATTTTGCTTACCAAAATAAACGGGAAATAAACGTACCAGCATATTGATCTGGCGTTGTTGCGGGGGGTACGCACTTCTGGTCAGGAACCAGGTTAGTTCTAGCCGTGTGAGCTACCTCCAAGAACTACGATTTGTGACAGTCCCAAGCTGGGATTATATAGTCCCCTGGATGGCCTGAGGCCACTCACATGTCCATATCCAGGAATAATTCAATTTCCTACATAACGCGCGTCATATCCTTTCCTTTCTCAGTTCTCAGATCATCAAAAAGGACTTCCCCCCCACGGCAGGTGACACTTGATTAAGGCTTTCACATTGCAGCAGGATGTCCTGTGTGAAGTCCTGGCTCAAGCTTGTGTGATCTGCTTCAAAGCATCCTGCAGCTAGTCCAGGTGACAATTGCTCCCAAACACAATACACCTCTGAGACATTATTCAGACAACATGGTCTGACCACCTGTATAGGCTTCACAGCAACTGTCTAATTAAGGGTTTCCTAATTAGAAGCAGACAATGATAGGTAATTTACACTTTATACGGAATTCCAGGAAGACTGGCTAACAGACAATCCCATATGATACAGTCAGAAAAATGAAATAAATAGGTTCCTGTGTTCCTTACATCATAAGCACCCCAATATATCACCACAAAGGCAGTCATTACTTCTGAGACAGTATATCTTGAAATGCCAAGCATTCGGGCAGTTTCTGTTACAGTAGCGCCTGCCATAGGAGCACCAACAATTTGGCCTCTTTGAAAGTCTCAGAGATCTGCCATTTTTATAAATTATAACCAACTTTTGTTTAAATATCTGTAAAAAACAATTATTTTTGTTAAACATATCAAATAACAAAAATAACATATGTCAAGTTTTGATTGCTTAAAACATGTTTAAAGATTATAATGCCAAAATGTTAGGTGTTTCCATTATTTTGTCCAGCCCCTGTATGTCCCCCTTGCCCCCATAGCTACGCCTCTGCGCGGACCATAGCATTTCTGTTATAGCCAGCCGAGCTCAGGCATTATGCAGCACACTGTGCACGCCGGGAAGCCCTGCCTCGGAAGGTTCGGTTGACAAGCTTTTGTGTAACCGTTTGTGAACAATTCACAAACGTTCATTCCCAATGTTCATATATTACTAACAGAGCAGGATCATCCACCAGGCACCTAGGCAGATGCCTGGGGCCTAGTAGATGTCAAGGGGACCACCAGCCTCCTTCTCTGACCTCTCTCCAGTCTCCACTTCAGCTTAGCAAAAAGACTACAAGGGGGCCCCAAATGTGCTACCTTGCCAAGGGTCCCGCCAACATTACATCCATCTCTGATCACTAAGGGCAGAGACAGACTGCAGAGCACTTTTAGAGCCATTTTCGTGTTAAAAAATTTGCTCCCATTGGCCTGCATTACAGTTGCAGCAAAAATCGTGATTGTGGCAAGTTGGCTGCGATTTGACAGCAATTGCAATGCAAGTCAATAGGAGCGTGTGCTTTAAAAAAAAAAAAAAATGATGATCGAAAAGTGCTCTGCAGTCTGTCTCTGCCTAAATACTAAATATTATCAAAATGACATTGTCCCTAATAGTACTCACTGTAGGCTGTGACTGCATTTGTGCTAAGTTGGTAATCTTTTAAAACCACCACTATGTTCACATATGACCCAGTGAATCTACATTGATTTTTTGGGGGGAGGAGACCAATACATTTGCCAGTATGTTTTTTTGGGAGGAAATGGAAGGCAACTGGAGCAGAGGAGGAAGCCCATCCAAATACAGGGACAGCATACAAACTCCATGCAGATAGTGTCTGGCTGGGATTAACCCATATTATGCTGAACATAAAGTTTAGTGCATCCCAAGCTCAAGGTAAACAAAAATATATTTGTAAACGCATACCTCCCAACTTTTTGAGATGAGAAAAAGGGACACTTAAGTCATGCCCCTGCCACACCCCTGGCCACACCCTCACCACGCCTCTAGTCACACATACCATAAGGATTTCATAAGAAAAATATGTTGTTTTATAATTCAAACCACACTGGTCCTTTCTATCCTGGTCAGGGGTCTAGTCCTGGGAAAAAAGGTGGGTGGACTCTACCCCGACACTAAAAATGGGCGTGGCCATGCAGCAGAATGTGGGCGTGGTCATGGGCATGGTCATGGTTGTGGTCATGGGTGGGCCATAGTCCTGGAAAAAGTAGTGAGTGGGCTCACCCCAGCCACGGATGCCACCCCCCATACTCCCCACCCCCCCAAAAAAGGATATATACAGTGGGATTCGAAAATTTGGCCAACCTTGTTAATTGTCAGGATTTTATTGTACAAATCATTGGTTGATAGATTCGATAAAAAATGTCAGTTAGATATAAACCTTGAAAGCTTTAAACTTTAGGAGACACACAAAGCGTGATATCTGAGTAGTGAAATTAAGTTTATTGGATTTACAGAAAGCGTGGAGTAATTGTTTAAACTAAATTAGGCAGGTGCATAAATTTGGACACTGATGTCATTTTACTCATTCCAAAACCTTTACAAGTATTATTGGAACTCAAATTGGCTTGGTAAGCTCAGTCACCCCTGCCTACATACCCAGGTAAATCCAAATATGAGAAAGAGTATTTAAGGGGGTCAATTATAAGTTTCCCTCCTCTTTGAATTTTCACTGAAGAGTAGCAACATAGGGGTCTAAAAAAAACTCACAAATGACTTGAAGACAAAGACTGTTTACTGTCATGGTTTAAGGGAAGGAGACAGAAAACTGTCTGAGAGATTTCAGCTGTCTTTTTCCAGTTAGGAACATGTTGAGGAAATAGAAGACCACAAACTCAGTTCAAGTTAAAGCTCGAAGTGGCAGACCAAGAAAAATCTTGTATAGATAGTAGCGCTATATGGTGAGAACAGTCAGACATTTCTTTTTTGTGGTGGCCAAGTGTATGCACCAGCACCTGCCTACTTTTGTTTAAACAATTATTGCACACTTTCTGTACATTCAATAAACTTCATTGCACTTCTCAAATATCACTGTGTGCGTCTCCTATATGATATATTTAACTGACATTTTTTATCGTAACATCCAACATTTATGCAGGAAAATCATGACGACTAAGGTTGTCCAAACTTTTGCATCCCAATGTATGTATATATATATATATATATATATATATTAATTAATTACAAATGAGTGCAACATTAATTTTACATTGGAAGATCTCCAAAAAGTAACACGTTGTAAAACAAAGTTACTTAATATGCAGGGAAACGATTAGTGCTCATAAACAGTGAACACAGTCCTTTAGAAAACAGACCATAAACTAGAGTAACGGCGGCCATGGTTTTCATGCTGAACTTTTCTAGATTGAGAGTCATCTGCATTGCGATGTGTGGTCAGCCATTTTTTAACATAGGGTAAAGGATCCCATTCATCTGCAGGAGGACCAAGGAGACTAATAAATAAAAGCGAAGACAAGCGTTCAATGCCAAGCATATTCCTAATGGGTGTCATCACTAAATTCATCGTACTGAATCCCCTCTCACAATCACCGGATGTCACTGGAAGGCTGTTCACTGCTGTCATAATTGGTTTTAGATTATCAGGAACCTCTTCACCACCATTATCAATGAAGTCTCTGAAACCTTCACAAATGGATGCATAGTGGATTCGGAATCTCTTACACAATTGTTCCAGCTTTATTTCTCCTTCAGTCCAAGGGCTTTCCACATTCATTGGCCAGCGTTGGCAATTCAGTATGTCAAGTTCAGAGACCAGAGTTTCAAAATCATCGGTCTGTGATGAATTTAAAGGTCTGTTGCTTGCAGTTGAGGTATATAGTCTGGAACGTAAATTATCCACTAAAGACTGGTAAAATTGGGGGAGATTTATCTTTACTTGGCCTTTGGTGCTTTCTGTATTGATGATAACACCTTTGAAATTCCCTTTCTCTACAGATTCCAGTGCTTCTTTCAGGTGTTTGCCAGGCTTCTCTTTCAACTTTTCAATTGCACGAACTGACCTATTGATGAGCTGGTAGGCCCGTGGCAGTGTGATGTCATCACGTTGTAGGGCTTCAGATAGGATTCCCATTTCATATACAGCATCTGCAACCCCTGCAAGGTTTACCAAATATTCTGCTGATGTCAGGACCTTGTTAAGGCCACTAAATACACATTTCTGCTTACTGTTATGAGCAGAACTTGAGCTTGCTTGTATGAAATGGCTGTGTAATGCAGGATATGACTCCCAAACTGCCCGTATAGCTCTTTGGCTGGAAGCAACCCACCGAACTGTAAAAACCTTTCCAATTTTAAGAATTTGCATTTCTAATTCTTTTGCGCATTTAGAGAGCTCTGATAGGTTTTTTGGTGACTGGTGATACACACTATACAACTTCTCAAAAAAAGAGGTTACATGGTGAAGTCCAGGAATAGCATCAACTGTATCTGCAATGCACAATTCAAGCCTGTGACATAAGCAGTGCCATTTCACAATCATTGGATATTTTGCACGGAGTCGTTCTAGAACACCTGACTTTCTTCCAAGCATTACGCTTGCACCATCACTACAAACCCCAATCAGGTTTTCATTAAGAAACTCATGATTGAACCCATGTTTACCAAGACAAGTTAGAAGAGTGGCTTCAATTGACTGGGCATCAGTTTTAGGCAAATGAAGCAAATCAAGGAAAAAAGTGACTGGCTTATTTTCATTAATAGTGGTACGAATATAAACAATTAACACTGACTGTGAAGAAACTGTAGTAGACTCATCAATAAACAATGACAGTTTTGGAGCCTGTTCAACAATTTTCTGGCATAGCCTTTTCCTCATTTCACTAGCAATGCAATCTATTATTTGCGCACCGGTATATTCGCTATGAAGAATACGTCCCACATCTGTACCATTTGCAGCTTGCAAGCTAACAAGATCACGGAAGTCTGTGTAAGGGCGATTTTTTTTTGCACAATAGTAGGCAATGCGAAACACTTTAGAGGTGGTTGCAAATTTATGCTTTTGCTGTTCTTCAATATTGGATTGCAGTATCTGCTTTTTAGATACAGCTTGAATATCTATTGCCTTTCTGTGTGATTCGGAAACCTTGTGCCTATGTATTTTCTTACGCAGTGATGTCAGCATGTCTTTTTTGTTCAATCCATGTGCAGAAATTATACCAGTGCTCCATTCTTTTGAAATAGACAGACCATTCGCAATAGACACTCCAAGGTGTTTAACCTCACGACATACAGTGCATCCCAAAAGGCCCTTTTCTACAAATAGCCAAGGGTACTTTATTTTAACCACTAGCCAGTGATTGTGGTCCCAGCATTCTGGTAGAATAATTCTCTCACTGATATCAGCAGCTGTATCTTCAGCCACATCACTGGTAATTACGTCCAAATTACTGACTGGTGTAGTTTCTGATACTGGGTCATCTTGCTGAAGCAAAGGTTCAATCTGTGATGAGCAACTTGCAGACTCAGTGTGGGATTTCTTAGAAATCTTAGAAAAAAAATCAGTAATATTTTGCTTTCGTTTGTTCATTGTTCAATTTTTAGACAATATTTGTGGAGAAATTAGGTCACTTTTTAGAAAATATATCTGGTGACAACTGGTCAGTTTTTAGACAAAATTTGTGGAGAAATTAGGTCACTTATTTTACAATATATCTGGAGACAGCAGGTCACTTTTTAGACAATATTTCTGGAGAAATTAGGTCACTTTTTAGACAATATTTCTGGAGAAATTAGGTCACTTTTTAGACAATATATCTGGAGAAATTAGGTCACTTTTTAGACAATATATCTGGAGACAGCAGGTCACTTTTTAGAAAATATATCTGGAGAAATTAGGTCACTTTTTAGACAATATATCTGGAGACAGCAGGTCACTTTTTAGACAATATATCTGGAGACAGCAGGTCACTTTTTAGACAATATTTCTGGAGAAATTAGGTCACTTTTTTTACAATATATCTGGAGACAGCAGGTCACTTTTTAGACAATATATATCTGGAGACAGCAGGTCACTTTTTAAACAATATTTGTGGAGAAATTAGGTCACTTCTTTTACAATATATCTGGAAACAGCAGGTCACTTTTTAGACAATATATCTGGAGACAGCAGGTCACTTTTTAGACAATATTTCTGGAGAAATTAGGTCACTTTTTAGACAATATATCTGGAGAAAGCAGGTCACTTTTTAGACAATATATCTGGAGACAGCAGGTCACTTTTTAGACAATATTTCTGGAGAAATCAGGTAACTTTTTGACAATATATCTGGTGACAGGTCACAGGTGGTCATTTTTTAGACAAAAATATCTGGAGAAAGCAGGAGGTCAATAATATTATCAGGCAATATATTACACTGACACTGGTCTGACTGGTGGGTGGTAATGGTATTATATCTGGCTGGACTGGCACTGGCAGGCAGAGTTAAATTAAGTCTCCTGAGTCCTGTCTGTACTAGCAGGCAATATATCTGGAGACAGCAGGTCACTTTTTAGACAATATTTGTGGAGAAATTAGGTCACTTATTTTACAATATATCTGGAGACAGCAGGTCACTTTTTAGACAATATGTCTGGAGACAGCAGGTCACTTTTTAGACAATATATCTGGAGACAGCAGGTCACTTTTTAGACAATATATCTGGAGACAGCAGGTCACTTTTTAGACAATATTTCTGGAGAAATTAGGTCACTTTTTAGACAATATATCTGGAGAAAGCAGGTCACTTTTTAGACAATATATCTGGAGACAGCAGGTCACTTTTTAGACAATATTTCTGGAGAAATTAGGTCACTTTTTAGACAATATATCTGGAGAAAGCAGGTCACTTTTTAGACAATATATCTGGAGACAGCAGGTCACTTTTTAGACAATATTTCTGGAGAAATTAGGTCACCTTTTTTTACAATATATCTGGAGACAGCAGGTCACTGTTTAGACAATATATCTGGAGACAGCAGGTCACTTTTTAGACAATATATCTGGAGACAGCAGGTCACTTTTTAGACAATATTTGTGGAGAAATTAGGTCACTTTTTTTTACAATATATCTGGAGACAGCAGGTCACTTTTTAGACAATATTTCTGGAGAAATTAGGTCACTTTTTAGACAATATATCTGGAGAAAGCAGGTCAATTTTTAGACAATATATCTGGAGACAGCAGGTCACTTTTTAGACAATATTTCTGGAGAAATTAGGTCACTTTTTAGACAATATATCTGGAGAAAGCAGGTCACTTTTTAGACAATATATCTGGAGACAGCAGGTCACTTTTTAGACAATATTTCTGGAGAAATCAGGTAACTTTTTTAGACAATATATCTGGTGACAGGTCACAGGTGGTCACTTTTTAGACAAAAATATCTGGAGAAAGCAGGAGGTCAATAATATTATCAGGCAATATATTACACTGACACTGGTCTGACTGGTGGGTGGTAATGGTATTATATCTGGCTGGACTGGCACTGGCAGGCAGAGTTAAATTAAGTCTCCTGAGTCCTGTCTGTACTAGCAGGCAATATATCTGGAGACAGCAGGTCACTTTTTAGACAATATGTCTGGAGACAGCAGGTCACTTTTTAGACAATATATCTGGAGACAGCAGGTCACTTTTTAGACAATATATCTGGAGACAGCAGGTCACTTTTTAGACAATATTTCTGGAGAAATTAGGTCACTTTTTAGACAATATATCTGGAGAAAGCAGGTCACTTTTTAGACAATATATCTGGAGACAGCAGGTCACTTTTTAGACAATATGTCTGGAGACAGCAGGTCACTTTTTAGACCATATATCTGGAGACAGCAGGTCACTTTTTAGACAATATTTGTGGAGAAATTAGGTCACTTATTTTACAATATATCTGGAGACAGCAGGTCACTTTTTAGACAATATATCTGGAGACAGCAGGTCACTTTTTAGACAATATATCTGGAGACAGCAGGTCACTTTTTAGACAATATTTGTGGAGAAATTAGGTCACTTTTTTTACAATATATCTGGAGACAGCAGGTCACTTTTTAGACAATATTTCTGGAGAAATTAGGTCACTTTTTAGACAATATATCTGGAGAAAGCAGGTCAATTTTTAGACAATATATCTGGAGACAGCAGGTCACTTTTTAGACAATATTTCTGGAGAAATTAGGTCACTTTTTAGACAATATATCTGGAGAAAGCAGGTCACTTTTTAGACAATATATCTGGAGACAGCAGGTCACTTTTTAGACAATATTTCTGGAGAAATCAAGTAACTTTAGACAATATATCTGGTGACAGGTCACAGGTGGTCACTTTTTAGACAAAAATATCTGGAAAAAGCAGGAGGTCAATAATATTATCAGGCAATATATTACACTGACACTGGTCTGACTGGTGGGTAATGGTATTATATCTGGCTGGACTGGCACTGGCAGGCAGAGTTAAATTAAGTCTCCTGAGTCCTGTCTGTACTAGCAGGCCTGGCCTGCAAGAGCAAGGTGGTGCACAGTGCACACACACTGTCTGTGACAGTGCTGCAGTCAGTCAGTCCGGGTGGGCTAAGAGAAGACTCTCTGGAGTGGACTGGGTGATGGACGGTCACTCTCAGACTCAGAGTGACTCGTCTCAGGGAGCAAATAGGGCAGGCTAGCTAGCCTAGTAGGTAATGGAGAATCCGAATGGAGATCACAGATCAGATTTCGCACTAGAGCTCAGCTCAGGAGCAGCAGACTGTCTCTCTGTCTGTCTGCTCTGCCTGTGTGGCTAAAATGGCGCTGGGGGCTGCTGGGCTGGGCTGGGCTTAGCCTGGCTGGGCTGGGAGGTAAAGACGTCACGCCGCATCACGCGAGCGGCCGTCATTACGCTCCGGCTCCAGCTCCACCCACTAGAGGAGGGGAGAAGCCGGGAAAGAAATGCCCAGCGTGCCGAGCGGTCATGTGACTAAGCTGTCACATGACCGCAGCGCCTGCGATCACGCGAGCTCAGCTGCCGCTCCGGCTCCGCCTACTAGAGGAGGGGAGAAGCCGGGAGAGAAGTGCCCAGCGCGCTGCGGCTGTTCTGCGCAGTCTAGCCCAGCCGCCAACCAGGAAATGGGGACAGGGTGGACGGCGTTCACGTTGAAGAAAAGGTTTGTGAACGTCGTCCACCCGCGTTCACGCCCCACTCGACCACTGATCCTGGTTCATTTTCCTTCATAGTAACATTTTAAAATATGTCAATTTAAAGGTTGGGAATAAAGTTTAGAGTCTATCAAACACATTTTTTAGTAGAGAAATATATATATTTACATAGAAAGAGGGACAAAGTCCTGAAAGAGGGACAAATGAGGGTGAAAGTGGGACAGAGGGATAGGGCTCCCAAAAAGGGACTGTCCCTCCGAAAAAGGGACAGTTGGGAGCTATGTGTAAACGTGTACCCAAATTGTATTTTGTAAATTGACAACATTTTGCAGGAGACAGTGAAATAAACATGCACATTTTTGTAATTGTGCCTATTTTCCCTACGTGAGTCACATAAATACAATGGAAAAGGTTTGCTCGGGCCATCGAGACATAAAATGCAACCAGTCCGGTGAAGACAAGGTTAAAAACAAGCATAAATTCCTCTAGTCCCCACAAGGTGGCGATATCAGTGGTGCAGATTGACTAGGAAGTGCTGACTTGCACAGAAGGGAAGTGTTGTTGGCCACAGACAGGAAGTGGGTTAGACTTGTGGGAGGAAGTAGAAAGGAGTCATTACTGAGACTGGCAGCAGAGGAGGTGATAAGATGTTACTTATTTTTTATGATGCAAGAAAGCGCGAGCCTTAGGGCATTTGATGGATTGATGGAATAAGAATAATGTGGTAAGGTAACACTGATTATTACGGTTCCTGCCTGCCCAGAACATGTACAATACTTCCTGGTGCAGATGCTGGGGTTTGTAGGTTGTTATGATAAGGGATATTAACCTTAAACTAACCTAGAATCTATTATATCCCCCAACATTCCCTGCATTCCTTAACCTGATATATAAGCAGTATGGATCTGTCAGAACTGAGTCCAGGTCAGCATATAGGCAAGTCTGTGTACAATCAAAAGGATTTCAGTACTGTAGCTTTGGTATCCAGTAATAGGAAGACATCAGCATAGTTCCCAACTGTCCCTCATATGGAGGGACAGTCACTCTTTGGGAACCCTGTCCCACTGTCCCTCTTTCTTCCTCATGTGTCCCTCTTTCAGGACTGATTTACAGATCTATTTAAATATATGTATTTTTCTACTGAAAAAATGTGTTTAATTGACTCTCAACATAAATCCCATCCTTTAAATTGATATATTTCTTATTTTCACATGTTAATATGAAGGGAAATCAGTGTTCTCCCCAGGTCCTTTAAGCCGGGTGCTCCACCCAGCTATTTTTGGTGACCACCCAGCTGCTTACCTCCTCCTCTGCTGTAAACAGAGAAGCACCAGCCCTGCATTCTCTCATCTCGCCCCACTCGGCTATTTTTTCATGGAAAAAAAATTCTGGGGAGAACGCTGAAAATGAACCTGAATAGATCAGTGTAGTTTGAATTATAGGACAACATATTTATCTTGTGAAATCTTTATAGTATGTATGACTAGGGGTGTGCCAGGGGCATGGGTGTGGCTTAAGTGTCCCTCCTTCTTATCTCAAAAAGTTGGGAGGTATGCATCAGAGAGGTGGACATGTCCTCTTTACTCACCGGACTGTATACAGGAAAATCCTCACATCTTTACTGAAGGGAGGGTCTACAACTAGATAAGCCACACTGTAACATCTCAGTTTAGTACGGTATTCATATACTATTTTATGGAATTGTGGCTATAAAGTGAATTTAGTATTATTTGTGGTTTTAAGGTATGGAAGAAAAGTGTTTGGAAAGGTGATCACACAGCTATGGAGGAAGGTGAAATGAAGCGGACACATAAACATGGAGAAGAAGAGACGTATATGAGGAGTGATCATCAGTCTATGGAGGAAGGTGACATGATGGACACCATTAAAGTGGAAAAAGAAGAGACTTATGTAAAGATTGATCAGCGATCGGTGGTGGAGGATGAAATAAAATGCATAACTACAGAGGATTCAGAAGGAACAAATGTAAAGATAGAACAACATTCCATTGCAGACGATGAAATTATGATTTTAAACAGTGAGGAAGATGGAAAGACGTATGTGAGGGATGATCAGAAGCCTACAAAGCAGGATAAAATGAGGAGGACAATAAAAGACAAAAAAGAGGCATTTATAAAAGGTGATGAACGTTCTACAGCAAAAGGTAAAATGAAGTGGATAATCGAAGAGGAAGGTGGAAAGATGTATTTGAGGGGAAGTCAACAGCGCACAAAAAAGGATGACTTGAAGGGGACAGGTAAAGAAGATTCTTCTTTGAAGGGTGAGCAGCCATCCATTAAGAAGGGTGGAATGATGCAGACAGTTAAAGAGGAAGAGTCTACAAAGAAGAGTGAAACTAGGAAGACAAAGGAGGGGGAAAGTTCTCTGCATATTGGCATGGGTGAGTAGTAAGCACTATATTTAGAAGGGAACAATCATCTTCATAAATTGTGTTCATGGAGAAAGGCATAAAGGGAACATGAAGCAAAAGGTAAAAAAACAAAAAATAGATACTACTCTATGCTGCAGAGTAGGGTGTTACAGTAGTTGAGATGGGAAATGATTAGAGCATGTACAGTGATCTTTACAAGTTGCGTACATAAATAAAACCGTAAAGTGAACCTAAACTGAACAGAGGAAAAAAAGTTTCACTTACCTGCGGCTTCTACTAGCCCCCTGCAGCCGTCCTGTCCTGCGGAGCACAAAAACGGTCCTCCGGTCCCTCGCAGCGGCTATGTTTCATTTCTGCAGTCGGCAGGCCACTGCACCTGTGGCCACACACATCCTCGTTTACATCTGCGAGAGCGTCCTGCGCAGGTGTAGTGAGAGAACGCGTACGAGGATGCATGTGACCAGGGTTGAGCAGGCATAGTGGCCCGCCAACTGATCAGTTGGCAGAAACTAAACTTAGGGGGAACTGGAGGAGCGGTGTGGCATGGCGCGGGCACAGGTCAGCTGCAGGCGGCTGCCAGAAGCCCCAGGTAAGTGAAACTCTTTTTCCTCTGTTCAGTTTAGGTTCACTTTAAAGGAAACCTGAGATCAAATAAAGACAAGCGTTTATACTTACCTGGGGCTTCCTCCAGCCCCCAGTAGGCCATGGGCTCCCTCGCTGTTCTCTCGAGCACTCAGCTTCAGTAAATTTGTCAGTTGCACTCCATTGCGCATGGGCCGCGTGTGCTCCCCGATCACATGCACAGTTTTCCAAGACTAACTGTGATGGCAAAGAACGTTCCCGGCCACGGTAGTGTGATCGGGGGCATATGACCATCTTGGTCACACCCCGGGGGGGCATATGACCAAGCCTGCGCATGCGCAGTGGAGTGCAATAAAGTTTTTACTGGAGCTGACTGTGGGACAACGGAGCAGCCTGGGAGGATGGTGAGGGAGCCCATGGCATAAATGCTTCATTTTATTTGATCTCACGTACACTTTTTAAAACAGACTCTAAAGGGAGACTTAAGTGTAAAAAAAAAAATATATGAGTGTAACTTACCTGGGGCTTCTTGCAGCCCCCTGGAGAGATCCTATTTCCACGTTCTCTTTCCCTCCGGCCATCAGCGGCGACCCTCGCAAAGCTTGCTGGTCGCCGTCAGTCCACAGTAGCGATTTCCGCCAGCATTGGGAGCGTGTGGCTGGACAACTTTGTGGGGGTCGCCGCTGCTGGCTGGAGGGACTCAGCAGGACGGCGTGGGAACAGGATCACTCCAGGTAAATTAACTCTTTTTTTCACACTTAAGATTTCCTTTAAGTGTGCATGTGTCATGTAGGTAGATTCACTAAAAAGTGGTAAACATACCGCACACAAGCATCGTGGGATAAAAGAAGCGCGTGCATGTTACGCGCGGCCCTATAAGCATAGTGTGTGTAGGTATTATAATCTAATCGTTTTTAACCTCTTATCAACAGGTGTTGGAATAGTGCATTTCCTCGTGGGGGATTCTCAAGGTTTCCTTTATTTCAAATGCACTCTCTGTACAGCAATAACACAGTCCGTCTGCCAGTATAGTGGCACCCAAGTAGGCAGGCCAGCCAGTATCTTGCTATAGGTCCTTGCTAGGGAATGCATAAAGGAAACCCCAAGAATCCCCAGAAGGAGATTTTGCAATGATTGCATCTCATGCAAAAAAAGAAAAAAAAGAAAAAATGCACTGTGTGACAGACAGGACCATTGCCTTATCCATGACCACTAGTATCCTAGTACCGCGCTGCTATTGGCGCCGATGGTGGTTCAGGCGGGCTTACAGAAAGGCCCTATGTAGTATGCGCTGCGGGTCAGGCATCCTATTGGGCCGATCAAAGTGTGAGGGTCACACCACAGCGGCAATTAAAGGAACGGACGCAACTTAGTAAACACCGTGCGTAACTTAGGAATGCAAGCTGTGCAGCACTACCCCGCGTAGATCGAGCACGCAGATTTTTAACTTGCGATGCTGAATTTAAGTTGCGCTGCTTTAGCAGCGCAGCTTAAATGGGAACTGTAAAGTACCTGTAAAACAAACAATTTCACTTACCTGGGGCTTCCCCAAGCCCCCAGCAGTCGTTCTGTCCCGCGCCAGTCTTGCTCGAGCCTCCATTCTCCCGCTCCAGCTACTTTCGTTACTGTCGTCGACAGCTACTGTTTGTTTACTCGTACTTTACAGTTCTGCTTTAATGAATCAAGCCCGTAGGGGTTGATTCACTAAGGATAGCGCAGCGTAACAGCATGAGTTAGCTACTGTTACGTGCACTAGTAAATCAGCGTGCCTTAATTTTGGCTCTCTGCACACTAGTGGCAGCATAGCGTGCTTAATCAGGGGAGCGGGCACTCAGCGCACACTATGCTGCTGTATTGCAGCATAGCAAACGCTAGTAACTTAATGTCTGCCCCACTCTTCCCTCCCTGAGCCCCTTCTTGTCCAGTTACATTAATGGACTTGATCCCCGCACTCTGGCCCGATAGTCTGCCTGTCACTTGACATCACTTGACAGGCAGCCTATTGGGCCAATCAGAGTGCAGGGATCAGGTCCTTTAATCTGACTGGACCCGAAGGTGCTCAGGGCAGGAAGAGTGGAGCGAGCGTATAGTTACTAGCGTTCGCTATGCTGCAATACAGTGCCTGCTCCCCTGATTACACACGATACGCTGTCACTAGCGCGCATAGCGTGCAGGGAGACAAAATTAAGGCATGCTGATTCACTAACGCAAGTAACAGTAGCTAATCCGCGCTGTTACGCTGCGCTATCCTTAGTGAAGCAACCCCCATAGAGACATAAACCAAGAGGGCTAGCTGGGCATGGTGTCCCCAGTGTGGCTAGGTGTCCCCCGAAATGCCAGCAGCCTTTACTCACCTCCCAGGCTCCAGCGATGAGCAGCTCTAGCCCTCTCCGCTCTGTCCGGCATCCTCGCTCTCACTGCCATTAAGTTCCGGGTCGCGGCTTGATTATGTCATCGAGCTGGGACCCGACGTCAGGGCGAGCGAGGAAGCCGGCCAGGGCGAAGGGGAGCGACGATCGCCGGTGGAAGGTGAGTAGATCTTCTTCCCCTCAGATTGCCACTGCTCTGTTAGTGATCACTACGATCCGCCACCGATCGTAGTGATCAGGAGCCAATCACGATGGCTCCTGAACACTGAGGAGAGATGTCAGCTGTCATATGACAGCTTAATCTCCCCTCTCGGGTGCGCATGATCGCGATGGAGAGCGGAAACAGCAGGTGGTGTAAATCCTACGCCGCATCAGGCTTAGACAGTCACAAGTGCGGCGTAGGATTTACCTGCAGTGGTCCCCAAAAGGTTAAGGAGAGATAAATCATGAGTTAAGTTAGATAAGGAGAGCTAAGTCATGAGTTAAGTCATCTAAACAGAGACAAATTGTGAGTTAATAAGTAAGGTGAGTTAAAGGGAGTCTGAAGGGAAATTTAAAACAAAAACCAGATACCTGAGGAGACGCTCTGGGTCCTATAGAGCCTTTTTCTTTTAAATTTCCCTTCAGATTCACTTTAATTCAACAGAAAAGCTTTGTGAATCAACCCCATTATTCATTACGTTATTTTCACTAACGTTCCTCTTTAAGATTGTACCAAGTACTGAGCTCTGTGATTCTGGTGATTTTACGCTCCTCACTGCACGTGTGACACACGATTTTTATCCCCACAGATGGACAGTATGTTGGGAACAACTCTAAAGATAACGGTGGTCACCCAAGTGGAAAACCCTTCTCCTGTTCTAAATGCAACAAGCGCTTCCTGTTTAAAGAAAGCCTCGTTACCCACATGAAGTTTCACGTTGGCGAGAACCTCTTCACCTGTCCGACGTGTGGGAAATATTACGCTCACATGGGAGCCCTTCTGAAACATCAGAAGAGCCACGTGGCCGAGAGCCGTTTTTCCTGCCCAGAATGCGGGGAGAACTTCGCTGAGAAGCAAAACTACGTCAAACACGTCAACGAGCACTCGGTAGAGCCGCCCTTCAAATGTAGGGTGTGCGGAAAGGGCTTCTTCCAGGAAACACACCTTCAGAAGCACCAGGAAATCCACATCGCAGCACGCCCCTTTTCCTGTTCAAAGTGTGGGAGGGGCTTCATCTGGAAGTCCAGCCTTCTCGCGCATGAAAAAACGCACAATATCACTCACGACAAAACGCCCCCTGTTCAGCTTCCACTTACGGATCCACGCCCCCGTCTGGTCGGGCCTCCTTTTGTATGTAAAGATTGTGGGAAATCTTTTGCAAAGAAGAGAGGACTGTTCGGGCATCAGAGAGTTCACCGCCGCAATGCCAATACCGATGACGATGAATAACCGGACCTGTCCTCGGGTCAGTTCTGCCAATGAGAAGGGTATTTTGAGAGGTAGGGATGATCAGTGACATGCAAATATTTTTTAGTTTATGCAAATTTATGTACAGTTTTATGCAAATATATTCAGCTTGAAAAGGGACCAATCAAGTCCCTGCCAGGTTTAAATTGATTGGTCCATTTTCAAGCTGCATATGTTTTTATAAAAGTGTAGATTAATTTGCATAAACTCGGAAATATTTGCCTATCATTGATCATCCCTATTGAGAGGTGAGGGAAGTCGCCTCTTGGAGAGTTCTCAGCCGCCCTTTGATTATGTTCCTGTTTAACCCAAACTGTTACTTACTGATTTCCTCAATTGAACAACTGTGCCGGTGGCAAGAAGACCTCTCCGTATAAATTAGCTTGACCTGCACTTGTAATGACGCTTGTGTGGATGGTTTTCCGCTCCCTTCGGCCACTTTTGGGCTTCGCACACCCTTGCCAGATAAACTGTGCTTGTCGCACCCTCATTTAAGGCATGCTGGTTTGCAGCTTCTTTTTTTTAAATAATGTAGTTCAGAGGAATGATATTATTGACTTATCATGGATAACTTGTAATCTCGTGTTCTCGACGTGTTTGTGTTCTTATACTAAAGTGTGCTGAAAGGAAGCCTTGATCAATAATACAATTTACTTGTGTCACGAAAGCCTTGTGTACACGCTGGTGGGAAGTCAGGGTAGGAGCCATTCGGCACTGTCTCTGCCAAGTATCTGGTGTGTGTACAGGAGTCCCTGGCAGAGGCTACGTGAACTGGCACATCAAATCTTGAAAGCAGCAGGGACAGCCATCCTATCCCTGGGGAAAAACACATATATAAGTGGATAACTACTTGTTCTACTTACATAACATATTTATTATACTGTCCACATTTTGATCTCCATTAATTTTTTATAGTAAATGAAGAGAATTCTGTTCCTGGCGTTCTCTATCTTGATTTCATCTGACTGAAGCCAATCCTGATGTCATTTCCTCCCTTACTTTTTTCCCCGCTCCTAGAAACTGCACTGCCATGGCTAGCTTGCTTTGTAAACACATGAGAGCACAGCAGCATAGATCGTATTTCAGCTCCACACTGAACTGCCCTCAGCCAATCAGTGAAGAGCAGGGCTGTGGGAGGTTGATGACAAGCTTACTTCTCATTGGCAATGGCAAACATAGAGCCAGGCTGACTGATGTATTACAGCAGAAACATTTCTGAATAGATTGGAGTGCTTGCAATGCAGGGTCAGGTTGCGGGCTGCATATTTAACACTGTGCAGTGCATAAATGAAATTAGATTTTGTGGCTGACAGTCCCTCTATAATACATACAGACTGATAAGTTACACCAAAGCTTCCAGTTCCTGCCAGAAGTCCATGTGTTGTGCACCACCCTGTCATCCATTCTCTCTTCTCTATTGTACGCTGCACTCCACTTGGTTATAGTGAGTAGCGTGTTTGTACAGCACTCAATCCCTGCAGTGTTGCTCTAATTATTGACCCGTTTTCATCACAGGCGATTGTGCATGCATACGTTACATTCTGTTTAACGCTAAAGCCGGGTAAACGCATCCAATTTCAGCCAATCACTGGCTAATGTTGTCAAATCAAAATTGGATGTGTATATGCACCTTAAAGTGGACCTATATTCTTGCATAGGACAGAAGGAAAAGCTAGAGAAATGCACCCTGTATGTGTTCAGAGAATTTAGCCCGTCTAATTCCCCCTTATCTAATCACAAGGTGTAATTTGATCCCTCAGCTGTGTCAGCTGACTGTCATGGCAGATATCTCATTTGTAAACACAGGATGCTAACAATATGTCTGCCTACTTCCTGCTTTCATGGAAACAAACTGCAGATTTATTGCAGGATTTGTACCAGCTGTAACAAAGAAATGTTTTCCTTTAACCTCCTGGGCGATAATCCCGAGCTGAGCTCGGGGTATATCGCGCAGGAGGATTTCTCAGGCCCTGGCGGGCTGATTTGCATAATTTTTTTTTGTTACACGCAGCTAGCACTTTGCTAGCTGCGTGTAACTTCCGCTCGCCGCCGATCCGCCGCTACCCGCTGTGCCGCGCAGCCCCCCGCCCCAGACCCCTTGCGCAGCCTGGCCAATCAGTGCCAGGCTGCGCTGAGGGGTGGATCGGGACTCCCTCTGACGTCACGACGTCGGTGACGTCATCCCGCCCCATCGCCATGGCGACCGGGGAAGCCCAGCAGGAAATCCCGTTCTGAACGGGATTTCCTGCTTACTCTGATCGCCGAAGGCGATCGGAGTGGGTAGGGGGATGCCGCTGCGCAGCGGCTATCATGTAGCGAGCCCAGGGCTCGCTACATGATTTAAAAAATTAAAAATTAAAAAAAAAAAGTGCTGCGCCCCCTCCTGGGCGATGCAATTGTATCGCCCAGAGGGTTAAAGGTCGCTGTTATGGTGCTTATATTATGCTGTTGCTTATTTTTTAGAGCAGAGAGGATGTTCTGAGTTCAGGTCAAGAGCTGGTCCTGGTCGTTGTTTATTAGCTGCCTTTTCTTGTCCTGTTCTCAGTGTTGCAGATGCTGTTAGCAGCACTTCTATAGAGGGAGGATAAGTGCAGAGAGTCCATTTACAACTGTAGAAACAGCAGGGACATCCTTTAAAGCGTGTTGTTTAAAGGACAAGTGTAGTGAGAGGGATATGGAGGCTGCCATATTTATTTCCTTTTAAACAATACCAGTTGCCTGGCAGCCCTTCTAGTCTTTTTGGCTGCAGTAGTGTCTGAATCACACCAGAAACAAGCATGCAACTAATCAGGGCCGGATTTGTACTTTTTACCACCCAAGGCCACTGTCACCAGCCGCCCCCCTTCGGTATAGGTAGCGAGATGACCCCTCCCCCTTCCCTCCAGTATAGGTAGCCTGATGACCCCGCCCCAGTATAGGTAGTCAGATGACCCCTCCCCCTTTCTCTCCAGTATAGGTAGCCAGATGACTCCCCTTAATCCCCCCCCTTCAGTATATGTAGCCAGCTCCCCTCCACATCGCAGCAGCCATCAGTCACTCATTTCTCCGCTCGTCTCCAGTGCAGAAGATTCCTCTTCCTTTCCATCTCCAATGCTGCCCAATTCCATAGCTGCCAGCCACAATGCAAATGTGCTGCTGCACAGGCGACTAGCAGCAGAATACTGCACTCAGGCACTCTCCTGATCTCCCTGCATTGCAGCATTTGCAAGATTGCTGGTTTGGTGCCCTTGCTCCAGTGGAGCCCTAGGCAATGGCCTAGCGGCCTTGACCTAAATCCGGCCCTGCAACTAATCTTGTCAATGAATCAAGCCCAATGTGACTAGTTTATTGTTAGTATAGTAGACACAGAGTATCAGCGTATACTGTACATACTGGGGAGACCTGCCAGCATTATAAAACAGGGCTAAAATCAGCAATGCAAATATATATTGATCATGGCTTCATTTTCAGATATTTTAAGCTCACAAAGTGTAAGTATGCTAACATTTTCATTTATCAAAAGGCTTGAACATATAACTGTGTGTAGAAGTCTTTCTATCATTTATTGTTATTAAAATAGTATCTGTCTGTCTCAAACTGTGAGCAGTTGTGAATTTCCACAACTAATGCCGGGAATACACGGGATGTTTCCGCGGCTCGATTGTGGCGCCGGATCGATTCCCGCTTGTTTTCCTTATCTTTTTCTATTGTCTCTCCTCCCCCGCGGTGTCGAGCGTGGAATCGATCCGGCAGGTGATCGGACATGTCGTAAATTATCAATCGAGCCATCTAATGGCTCGAACAAGCCGCGGAAACGCACTGTGTATTCCCGGCATAACACAGAGAACGCACTTAACTTCTTTGCAACTATGGTAACCGTGTTTAATTGGAAGCACAGACTTCCCACAAATTTCCACCTTCCCACATGAGGAATGAGGAATCAGTCCTTGTTGAAAGGAAAACTTCTAATGAGAGATATATGAAGACTCCCATCCTTATGTCCTGTTAAGGAGGTGCGAATAGCTGGGCTGTCATGTTGAAGTTTTGCTGGCACTGGTGTCAGAGCGAGGCCTACAACAAACATCCAGTTAGTGGCTGTTGTGGCCACACCCATTATGGGTGCAGCGAGTCATGTGGTCTCCGAAGAAGACACAAGTTTGTAAAGTCACACAAGCATTTCGTGGACATTTAACGTCTACTTCCTCAGGTCTGTAAATTGCTACTCTGATAAGGCATGTTAACTCTGATAAGGAACATTAACTCTGATAAGAAACGTTAACTCTGGTAAGGCTTGCTAAGCGTGCAGTAAGGGGAGCTATAGTGATAGTGAATCAACCCCAATGGCTATCATGACTACATAGTTTTATTGCAAGCTTTAAAAACAAGTACGGTTTTGATTCAGTTCTATGGATTTGGGGGAAGGAAACTATGTAGTCATTAAAGGTATTACCTGATTCAACATTATCTATTTGGTTTTGTCGGCCTGTTAAAGAGGAACTGTAACGACAAAACGGCCCCTGGGGGGTACTCACCTCGGGTGGGGGAAGCCTCAGGATCCTAATGAGGCTTCCCACGCCGTCCTGTGTCCCTCGGGGGTCTCGCTGTAGCCCTCCGTACAGCGGTGACGCAATATTTACCTTCCTGGCTCCTGCGCAGGCGCTCTGATGGCTGTCGGCGCCGAAGTAGGCGGAAATACCCGATCGCTGTCGGGTCTGCTCTACTGCGCAGGCGCAAGTTTCCGGCACCTGCGCAGTAGAGCGGACCCGACGGAGATCTGGTATTTCCGTCTATTTCCGTGCCGAAAGTCGCCACAGCGCCCCCGCTGGAGCCAGCAAAGGTAAATATTGAACTGACAGTCGGCACAGTCGCCGGCTGTTCGGAGGGCTGCGGCGAGACCCCCGTGGGACAGAGGACGGGGTGGGAAGCCTCATTAGGATCCCGAGGCTTCCCCCACCCGAGGTGAGTACCCCCCAGGGGATGTTTTTCATGTTACAGAGTCTCTTTAACCACTGGTTGCCGGCACCACTGTATACTTACGTTTTTCTGTCGCCACTTTTGGCAGAATATTGTGTATGTTAGTGTGCAGTGCCAATGAGCATAGCAGGGTTTAGAGATGTTGTGAACATAGAATTTGTGAATGACGAACGCGAACTTCCGAAAACTGGTCACAAACAGGCGAATCTGGCAAACTGCCATAAACTTAGATGAAAAAATTTGTTTCAAGGGGTGTAAGGAAACGCGGAAATGCCGCCGTCTCTCAAGGTGAGGCGGCTGTTTCCGCGTCCAGCATGGCGTCACAACGCGGAAAAAACGCTGCATGCCGCATAGGCAGTGCGGCGGAATCCGCATTGGGAACGGCGGAATCCGCATCAGAGGCGGCCCCCGCACTAGATACATTGCATGACAGTACTGGTGTGGCTGGGACTGATAGTCCACCAAGATTCAGACTTACATGCACGCGAGCAGAAAGGCAGAGTTTAAATAGCAGTTAGAAGGGTGTCGGCTGACCAGCTGGGTCAGCTGACAAATTCCACTGCTCTCATTGGACCAGCAATTAGGGAGGTCCTGGAAAGGTCCTAGAGTATATATACTGCTGGTTGTTCACTTGCTCTTTGTCTGGCGTGCGATCACATACGTGGGAGCACCCAGATCCGTAGTCAGATCCTGAAGTGTGCCGGGACCAGCTGGAGCTGTAATCCTACACTTAGCTAGATATTTGATTGCTAAAGTACTAGTTTGATTGTGATTATATGTTATGACTTTTGCCTGCCTCGACTATCCTCCTGAACTCTGACCTTGTACCTCGATATTTCTGATACTCTGTTGCCGAACCTCGGCTCGTTCCAAGACTCTGTTTCTGCCTCCTGATTTTGTACCCCGATATATCTGATACCCCGTTGCCGAACCCTGCCTGTACTTTGACTCCGCCTTTGCCTACTGTATTTGTACTTTATCTGTCCGTGTGTGTACGACCTGGCTTGTCTGACCTCGAGAACCGACCTCACGATTGGAGGCGGTTCCCAGTCCTGTTAGTGACACTTCTTCCTGAGTGTCACTCTCGGACTTTCCTTCCTACTGTCAGTCTGACTCCTCCCGTCTTGGAGAGCTCAGGTCTGCGGAAGGAATACGTGCAGTTCTCCTTGCTGCACTGAGGCCTAGGCCTCCTAGTGTTACTGTTACACCAAAACACTACACTCTACTCAGGCGAACAGAGGTTAGTTTGTATATCGGATTATCGGTGAGACTGCAGATCACTTATAATCTGGTATATATCTGTATTTCCGGCGATACTGCAGATCACCGGTAATCAGATACTCTCTGCGCCCACCGATCGTTACAGAACGCCAGACCCAAAAAATGCAAATGGACGCACATACTGACCGTCTGGGCGCACTTGCCACTTCGGTGGAAAACATCAACCAAGTGCTGGGTAGCCACAAGACTATGATTGATGTCCTGTCAGGCTCTGTGCAAACCCTCCAGACGTCAGTTGATTCAGTGCGATCCTCTCCTAGTACTGACATACGTATGCCTGTACCTGATAAATTTTCCGGCCACAAGTCTGACTTCCGGAATTTCAGGAGTAGAGTGTTATCGTATTTCGAGTTGAGACCCCGATCCTCGGGGACTGAGACCCAACGGGTCACCTTTATTAAAACTTTGCTGTCTGGTGACTCCCAGTCATGGGCATACAACCTGCCTTCTACCGATACTGCTCTGACCTCGGTAGAGGAATTTTTTAAGGCCATGGCCGTAATCTACGACGACCCTGACCTTGCTGCATCCTCTGAGCGGAAGCTCAAACTTTTACGGCAAGGCAGGGGTCCAGTCGAGGATTATGCGGCCGAATTTCGTAGGTGGTCAGTTACGGCCAGGTTTGGCACTTATGCCCTGTTAGATTACTTCCTGTCTGGGTTGTCAGATGAGGTCTCCGACCTAATGTTAAGCCAACCCGAACCCAAAACAGTCGACGAGGCCATCTCATCGGCCATTCGAATCGACCGTAGGCTACGCCATCAGAGACAGACTAGGGGCAGTCATCGGCTTAGGCCGACCTCTTACACAGTGCCTCCCGCTGCACCCCTAGTAACTCCGTCTCCTTCTGTCTCATCATCTCCGGTCTTGCCTCCACCTGAGCCGATGCAGATCGGTCGGTCTAAATTGACCCAAGTGGAGAGAAGATGGAGATTGTCGGAACAACTATGTTTATACTGTGGTGAAGGGGGGCATAGGGTACGAGACTGTCTCATTAAGCCTAATAAGGATAAGCCGGGAAACGCTACCGCCTAGGAGTGATAAGGGGTGACACCCTAGGCGCCCAGCTCGCACCCCTGAAAGAAAGACGATTGCTCCTCCCCTGTACGATTACATGGGGGGACAAATCTGAAGCCACAGAGGCCTTTATTGATTCAGGCTCCGCGGCTAACTTCATGAGTTCCGAATTTGCAGAGAAGTTGGACATTCCTCTCACCCCAGTAAAACCACCTATCCAGGTTACTGCCGTGGACGACTCCCCGTTACAAAGGGACCGTCCGCTGTCCCAGACACCAGAGGTGGAAGTCATTACTGGGGTACTGCATAGGGAGAGTTTACGTTTTTTTGTGTTACATATGACCACCTCCACCATTGTCCTAGGTATGCCTTGGCTGCAGCTTCATTCGCCACAGATCAATTGGGCGACAGGACAATTAACCAGTTGGTCAGACTTCTGTTCCCAACAGTGCCTAGGAAAAGTGGTATTAGGTCAGACCAAGGTACATGTGGAGGGTGTTCCCGAGCAATACTCCGAGTTCTCGGATGTATTCTGTCCCAGGGCTGCTGATAGGTTACCTCCTCATCGCCCTTTCGATTGCCCCATCGATCTCCGTGCCGGTTGTATGCCCCCTAGGGGTCACCTGTATAATTTGTCTGGACCAGAGAAGGTGGCTATGCAGGAGTACATCCGTGACAATCTGGCCAAGGGGTTCATTCGCCCCTCCCGCTCGCCTGCAGGGGCCGGTTTCTTTTTTGTTAAGAAAAAAGACGGAGGTCTTCGACCTTGCATCGATTATCGGGGCCTAAATAAAATCACGGTGAAGAATCGTTATCCGTTGCCATTAATAGACGATTTATTCACGCAGGTCACAGACGCTAAGATCTTTTCAAAATTGGATCTGAGGGGTGCATACAACCTGATCCGCATTAGAGAGGGCGATGAATGGAAGACGGCCTTCAACACACCCGATGGGCATTACGAGTACTTAGTGATGCCCTTCGGGTTGTGCAATGCGCCAGACGTCTTCCAGGAATTGATTAACGAGGTATTCAGGGAGGTGTTGGGTAGGTTTGTGCTTGTATACCTTGACGATATACTAATTTACTCCAACAACCTCTCCGAGCACAGGGTACATGTCAGATTTGTGCTAAACAAGTTGAGACAAAATCTGCTGTACGCCAAGTTGGAAAAATGTATTTTTGAAGTTACATCTGTCGCCTTTCTGGGGTACATAATCTCCACCTCGGGCCTGTCTATGGACCCTGCCAAGGTATCCGCTGTTCTGGAGTGGCCTCAGCCGGTGGGGTTAAAGTCGTTGCAACGTTTTCTGGGTTTTGCAAACTATTATAGGAGGTTCATAAAGGGGTACTCCACCGTTATTGCACCTCTCACCAGTCTCACTAGGAAAGGGGCGGATACTACTCACTGGTCGCCTGAGGCCCTACAGGCATTTTCGACCTTGAAGGAGCTGTTCTGCACAGCACCCATACTAAGACACGTAGACACTTCCTTCCCTTTTATTGTTGAGGTAGACGCCTCAGAAGTCGGGGTGGGGGCTGTGCTGTCTCAACGTTCAGGCTTACAGGGTAGATTGCACCCATGTGCCTATTTTTCTCGGAGATTCTCTCCAGCAGAGAGAAACTACGATATAGGCAACAGGGAACTCTTAGCCATTAAACTAGCCTTTGAAGAATGGCGTCATTGGTTAGAAGGAGCGGAGCATACTATCACGGTTTTTACCGACCACAAGAATCTGGAATACATCGAGGGGGCTAAGAGGTTAAGCCCTCGTCAGGCTCGATGGTCCCTGTTTTTTTCAAGGTTCACATTCGTGATTACGTACACCCCGGGCAGTAAGAATACTAAGGCAGATGCGCTATCCAGGTGCTTTGAGCCAGAAACAGCACAGGCCTCCGTCCCTGAGACGATTGTTCCGCGAAAATTGGTGCTGGCTGCAATTGATACTTGGGAAGACTGGAAGGAGACGTTGAGCCCCTTCCAGCAGGACATCCCGGAAGGGAAGCCTGAAGGGGTCATGTTTATTCCCTTGCCCTTTCGTCTTCAGATCCTTGAAATGTTCCACGCACATAAAAATGCTGGACATCCTGGAGTTGCCAGAACACAGGATCTTGTAGCCAGGTGTGCCTGGTGGCCTTCCCTGTCTGTTGATTGCAGGGAATTTGTTAGGGAATGCGCAGTATGTGCTAAGAGTAAACCCTCCCGGCTGGCACCTGTCGGTACCTTACAGCCTTTGCCCGCCCCGAGTGAGCCATGGACCCACTTGTCCATAGATTTCGTGGGTGAGCTCCCCAGGTCTGAAGGCATGTCGGTCATTTGGGTGGTAGTCGACCGCTTCAGCAAGATGGCCCATTTCGTGCCCTTGAAAGGACTCCCCTCGGCTCAGGAATTGGCCGACCTGTTCATCATCCACATTTTCCGGCTGCATGGCATTCCGGAAAACATAGTGTCGGATAGGGGAGTCCAATTCATTTCTAGATTCTGGAGGGCATTTTGCCACCAAATGGGCATGAAGCTGTCTTTCTCGTCCGGCTACCACCCACAGACTAATGGCCAGACTGAAAGGATAAATCAGTCTCTAGAACAATTTTTGAGATGTTATGTTGCGGAGGCACAAGACGACTGGGTCAGATTTTTGCCCTTCGCAGAATTTGCTCAAAATAACTTGAGAAATTCCTCCTCCGGATTTTCGCCTTTTCAGGTGGTAACGGGGAGATCGCCCAAGTTTTCCCCCTTGCCAGTTGCCTCCTCTCCGTTTCCAACCCTGGAAGCCTGGCACAGGGCATTTAAAGTCATCTGGGGGAAGGTGAAGAGTAATCTGGAAAGGGCATTCCAGAGTCAAAAGGGTCAGGCTGACAAAAGACGCTCATTGGAGTGGAAGTTCCAGCCAGGAGACTTGGTCTGGGTGTCCACACGTCACTTAACCCTGAGACAGCCCTCAGATAAACTGGGCCCCAGGTTTGTGGGTCCATTTTCAGTGGCCAAGAAGATCAACAACGTTACGTATTCCGTTGATCTTCCCGCCAGCATGCGTGGGGTAAAGTCCTTCCACGTATCCCTGCTTAAACCAGCAGTCCATGTGGGTCCCACTCCTCCTCCTCCTGTGGTGGTGGACGACCAACCTGAGTACGAGGTAGAAAAGATATTGGATTCACGCATGGTACAGAATTCGGTACAGTACCTCGTACATTGGAAAGGGTACGGCATTGAGGAGAGACAGTGGGTACCGGGTTCACGCATGCATGCAGACGAGTTAAGGAGGGAGTTTCATGCCTTACATCCCGAGAAACCTGGTAGGAGTTGTCCGGAGTCCACTCCTCGGGGGGGGGGGTACTGTAAGGAAACGCGGAAATGCCGCCGTCTCTCAAGGTGAGGCGGCTGTTTCCGCGTCCAGCATGGCGTCACAACGCGGAAAAAACGCTGCATGCCGCATAGGCAGTGCGGCGGAATCCGCATTGGGAACGGCGGAATCCGCATCAGAGGCGGCCCCCGCACTAGATACATTGCATGACAGTACTGGTGTGGCTGGGACTGATAGTCCACCAAGATTCAGACTTACACGCGCGCGAGCAGAAAGGCAGAGATTAACCACCCTGGCGTTCTGATTAAATCGCCAGGGTGGCTGCGGGAGGGTTTTTTTTAAATAAAAAAAAAACTATTTCATGCAGCCAACTGAAAGTTGGCTGCATGAAAGCCCACTAGAGGGCGCTCCGGAGGCGATCTTCCGATCGCCTCCGGCGCCCAGAATAAACAAGGAAGGCCGCAATGAGCGGCCTTCCTTGTTTTGCTTATATCGTCGCCATAGCGACGAGCGGAGTGACGTCATCGACGTCAGCCGACGTCCTGACGTCAGCCGCCTCCGATCCAGCCCTTAGCGCTGGCCGGAACTTTTTGTTCCGGCTACGCTGGGCTCAGGCGGCTAGGGGGGCCCTCTTTCGCCGCTGCTCGCGGCGAATCGCCGCAGAGCGGCGGCGATCAGGCAGCACACGCGGCTGGCAAAGTGCCGGCTGCGTGTGCTGCTTTTTATTTCGTTAAAATCGGCCCAGCAGGGCCTGAGCGGCAGCCGCTGGCGGTGTTGGACGAGCTGAGCTCGTCCAGACCGCTCAGCTGGTTAAATAGCAGTTAGAAGGGTGTCGGCTGACCAGCTGGGTCAGCTGACAAATTCCACTGCTCTCATTGGACCAGCAATTAGGGAGGTCCTGGAAAGGTCCTAGAGTATATATACTGCTGGTTGTTCACTTGCTCTTTGTCTGGCGTGCAATCACATACGTGGGAGCACCCAGATCCGTAGTCAGATCCTGAAGTGTGCCGGGACCAGCTGGAGCTGTAATCCTACACTTAGCTAGATATTTGATAGCTAAAGTACTAGTTTGATTGTGATTATATGTTATGACTTTTGCCTGCCTCGACTATCCTCCTGAACTCTGACCTTGTACCTCGATATTTCTGATACTCTGTTGCCGAACCTCGGCTCGTTCCAAGACTCTGTTTCTGCCTCCTGATTTTGTACCCCGATATATCTGATACCCCGTTGCCGAACCCTGCCTGTACTTTGACTCCGCCTTTGCCTACTGTATTTGTACTTTATCTGTCCGTGTGTGTATGACCTGGCTTGTCTGACCTCGAGAACCGACCTCACGATTGGAGGCGGTTCCCAGTCCTGTTAGTGACACTTCTTCCTGAGTGTCACTCTCGGACTTTCCTTCCTACTGTCAGTCTGACTCCTCCCGTCTTGGAGAGCTCAGGTCTGCGGAAGGAATACGTGCAGTTCTCCTTGCTGCACTGAGGCCTAGGCCTCCTAGTGTTACTGTTACACCAAAACACTACACTCTACTCAGGCGAACAGAGGTTAGTTTGTATATCGGATTATCGGTGAGACTGCAGATCACTTATAATCTGGTATATATCTGTATTTCCGGCGATACTGCAGATCACCGGTAATCAGATACTCTCTGCGCCCACCGATCGTTACAAGGGGTCTTTTAAAGAGATACAAGATTAATTCTAAGGTCAAAGTCCCACCAGTGTCTTCACTGTTTCTTTTTAAATGAGCTCAATGGAAGAAGACCTAAGTCTTCTTCCATTGAGCTCATTTAAAAATGATTCATCAAGCAGCGCTGCTAAAGCAGCACAGCTTAAAGAGAATCTATAAGCTAAAAACCTCATATAAACATACCAGCTTGTAGGTTTTCATCTCCTGTCCCCCTCTATCACATTTTTGCTGCTCCCCACCAGGATCCTGGCCCAAAAAAAGGCGTTTTATAAACTGTTTTTGTAAATTAAAAATATGGTTGCCAAACAGGAAGTTCATCATAATATTGCGTGTCCCTGTAAACTGCAATACAGTTTCCATGAAAGGTTATATTATTGAACATAAATTCAGCCTTTAAAGCTTATTTCATAGTTTAGAAGAAGTTTTACCTTGGAAAGAATGCTGCAAGCTGTAGTAGTGATTACTGATAGCAGGTCCGTGTCTGCATTCTGCAATAGTCTATGAGCTATGCTTTTCACAATTATCAGCTTTTATCAGTAGATGATATTGAGTTACTGAGAACAGGGAATGTGTGAGCTCTGCTTTTCACAGTTTTCAGTGTGTGAAAGACTCGAAGAGGCTCAGAGCAGGGCTATCAGTGTAACCTCCTCCTGTCTGTAAACAATTACAGCCACTTCCTCTTTGGGCCAACAAGCCTGACAAAGGAGAGTCAATTTGATTTAGTACAGCAATGGAGCAACAAAAAAGGGCTGCAGTAAGCCAGAGCACTTTAGAATAGATATAGGAACTTGTAGGATAGTAGAAAAAAGGCTGAAAATGTTGTTACAGAGTCTCTTTAATGAGCCGTAGTGCGCCCTGTGTATGCCTTACATAGCAGTGAGCGCTGCCATGTAAGGAGAGTGCTTTCCTTAGTTACACGCATTGCTTCCAGGATGTTAACAATTTGTCTGCTTCCATGAATCAGGAAGTAGAAACAGTGCAGATTTATTGTAGGATTTGTATCAGCTGTAACAAAGATATTTTACTTTTTATATTAAGGTAATTATGCTGTTGTGTATCTTTTAGAGCAGAGAGGAGTTCTGGGTTCAGGTCCGCTTTAAGGGCCTGATTCATCAAGCAGCACTGCTAATACAGCGCAGCGTAATGAGCTGTAGTGCGCCCTGTGTACACCTTACATAGCAGTGAGCGCTGCCATGTAAGGAGCGTGCCTTCCTTAGTTACACGCATTGCTTCCTTAGCAATGCACGTAACAATAACTGTGGGTGGCCCTGCTGGAGTGAATTATCGCTACCACGGTACTTCACTCGCGACCGCTACTGTATTAATTTACATTGCAATGTTCATTAATTATTACAATAGTGGCTACGAGTGAAGTATCACGGTAGCGATTATTCACTCCAGCAGGGCCACTCACAGTTATTGTTACGCGCATTGCTAAGGAAGCAACGCGTGTAACTAAGGAAGGCACGCTCCTTACATGGCAGCGCTCACTGCTATGTAAGGTGTACACAGGGCGCACTACGGCTCATTACGCTGCGCTGCATTAGCAGTGCTGCTTGATGAATCAGGCCCTTAAAGCGGACCTGAACCCAGAACTCCTCTCTGCTCTAAAAGATCCACAGCAACATAATTACCTTAATATAAAAAATAAAATGTCTTTGTTACAGCTGATACAAATCCTACAATAAATCTGCACTGTTTCTACTTCCTGATTCATGGAAGGAGACAAATTGTTAACATCCTGTTCTCTCAAATGGGCTTATTTGCCATAGGCAGTTATGTGACACAGGGGAGAGATCAGTTCACAAGTTGTGTTTCGACATAAATGAGGGGGAATTAGACACGCTAAACTCTCTAAATCCATACAGGGTGCGTTTCTCTCTGTTTTCCTTCTGTCCTGTGCAAGAGTTCAGGTCCACTTTAAAACAAATAAAATGTCAAACTGGAGTTTGTCAACATGGATTTTGACAGGGCACAAAGCTCCTTGGAGTCCCACCAACCATGCCTGAGCCTCTCTTCATCTCAGGGCTTACCACCAGTTTGTGTTACCTCTACATATTTCCTACCCACACTTTATGCAATGACAATTGTTCCACTCACATACATGACGACCAGAGCCGGGACAAGGTCCTTGAGCACCCAAGGCTGAAACACCAAAGTACGCCCCTCCATCCATCCCACCCCAGCCGTCTCACACTGATTGCTATTAGACTAAGAACACCCTTAACCTCTAGTTATCTGGCTTCCAGTAACTGCCATGCATCCTGTTTTCTTATTTCTCTCTGCTTTAAACACAATAGGGGAATGATATGTGAGTGAGTTGTGCGCCTTCTCCTACACTGCGCCCTGAGGCTGGAGCCTCTCTCGCCTCTGCCCGGCCCAGATGAGGGCTAATCCCTCATACCCACCCCCACTGTAACCATTGTCCACAGTTTGCCCCATTGGGCTCTATTCACAATGAGTTACCGCATGAGTTAAATTAGGTAGTGATAAATACCTACCAAAATATCTCCATTTTGAAATTCACAATTTTTTTTCTCCCTAAATTACCTCATGCGGTAAAAGTGTGGTAATTACCTCAAAATGTATCTCCAACTTGAGATTCTCAATTGAAAAGTTGATGTTAATTCAGGGCCCATTCACACTTGAGCGGGAATCGCACGATTCCCGCTCACGGCAAACTGCTAGCGGTTCTGCAAGAACCGCTACACAATGTAGCGAGTTGCAGTGTTCTCACTGCCGCGGTTGCGGTTAGCGATAACCGCAACCGCGCTGCATGCAGCGGTTTGCCGGGGATGAGCGTTCCGCGATTTGCGATCGTGATTAGCGTGCACAGCACTCTTATCGCGATCGCTCCAAACCCGCCGCAGTGTCCAGTGATTTTTCCGCGCTAATCGCAGGAAAATCACTCCCGCAGAACGCCGGCGGTAATCGCTGGCGTTCTGCGGTTTTAAGTGTGAACGGGCTGTAAGGTTTTTTTTTTATCACCTACAAATGGTAGATGATAATTATTACTTCTCTGCTTTTGGCCTTCAGGATGGAGCCTTTTGAGCTTTCTTTGCTCGAGTTTATGTCAATTTTACATAGAAGGCAGAAAAGACAAGTGTGTCTAATCTCAAGGCGCACTTTCAGACCTCGTACAGTCGTTTAGATGGTTGAATAGATGCCCGAGGAGTAAATTCCTCTCGGCTCTAAAAGATAAGCAACAGCATAAGTACCTTTAAAGAAAAACATTTCTTTGTTACAGCTGATACAAATCTAACAAAAAATCTCCAGTGTATGTACTTCCTGCTTTCATGAAAGCAGACATAGGGTTAACATCCTGTTTACACATTAGTTGCTCTGCTGAGGCAGCCAGCTGGCACAGCTGAGAGCTAAAATTACAGTTGTGATTATTCACAGATGAGGAGGAATTAGACAGGCTAAATTATATACATACAGGGTGCATTTATATGTTTTCATTCTGTCCTGTGCAAGAGTTGAGGTCCCACTGTAAATGTGACAGGCTTTCCTGGGTCGTCTCTGTGTAATGGGTGGCAAGTATATGGGCTGCCCTACAGTGGTCAAAAAAGCTTTATTTCCGTACATATTACTGACAGTTTTATCACCTGTTTTACCCCACTTTTATCAAACATTTAGCACACTTGGTACATTTTTAGTGAATACTCACTATTTTCACTATTTTTAGTGAATTATCACTGGAGGTCGCCCAAAAAAGAGTTACCGCACATGGTTTTGTGAATAGAGCCCATTCTCAGTCCCCTGCCCGACCTTTGATGTGTTCAAGAGTTACCTGTGTGGCAAATTGTACAATAATGTAAGTCGAAAATCCTCATAAACTGTGAGATGCAACCCCTGGACGGCCCATGTGTGCCAGGCTCATCCCAATGGTAGGCAGCAGAGGAGAGCTCAGCCTGTGCTAGCATCCGGGGCATTTCTCAGCATAATATTCCCCTCCAGGGGCCAGTAGTCCGCCAGTCCCGTATAATGTGTGGCGGGGATCCCCTCCTTCATATTGCGGGGGGGAGTGACAGGAGACCCGTATATTATACATTTTATTCCCCTGATAACGATGGAGACAGAGGAGATCGGGGGAGCAGAAAGCGAAACTGGTCGGATTAGAGCGGGATTTCCCGGCCACTGTCGCCGCTCAGAAGCCCCCCGTGACTGTAATGGAGAAGGGGAGACCCCTGCCAGCCGGGCGGCCGCACACAGGGGGCGCACCGCTACTTTCCGGGGGGAATAAACCCACTTTTCTCCCGGCGAGGAAACACAAGCAGAGAGCCGAGGCGTCAGCTGTGTGGAGAGGCGGCTGAGAG
Source organism: Hyperolius riggenbachi (assembly GCF_040937935.1). Classification (NCBI taxonomy): domain Eukaryota; kingdom Metazoa; phylum Chordata; class Amphibia; order Anura; family Hyperoliidae; genus Hyperolius; species Hyperolius riggenbachi. The sequence goes on from NC_090655.1 coordinate 237,058,077, forward strand.
TCCGAATCCCACCAATAGGAAGAGGGGACGCGCTACTGTCAGCAGCCAATGGCAGCGCAGCCGGGGAGAGTATATAAGCGCTCACTGGCGGCCACTTGCAGTGTTACACTTTGTAATA